>NC_057797.1:240586766-241213977 GCF_018294505.1 Triticum aestivum | reverse complement strand
GTGAGAGGTTTGCTCTTCACTCGGTAGGATTTCTATATCTTAGGTGAGCACTGGGCTGCAGCTAAGCCCCCGAGTGAGAGGTTTGCTCTTCACCCGGTAGGATTTTTATATCTTAGGCGAGCACCGGGCTGCAGCTAAGCCTCCGAGTGGAAGTCTGGCTTACCACTCGGTAGGATTTTGATAACTTAGGCGAGTACTTGGACTGCAGCTAAGCCTCCGAGTGAGAGGTTTGCTCTCCACTCGGTAGGATTTTTATATCTTAGGCGAGCACTGGGCTGCAGCTAAGCCCCCGAGTGAGAGGTTTGCCACCCCTGGGAGGCAAGCTTTGGTGGTCGATCCAGTTGTTGAAGGCACTCGACTGACAAAAGTGCTTATGGACGGTGGTAGTGGGTTGAATTTGCTGTATGCAGACACACTGAAAGGAATGGCCATTTCGATGTCCCGGCTAAGCACCAGTAACATGAGCTTTCATGGAGTTATACCAGGAAAGAAAGCCGAGTCACTCGGCCAAATAGCTCTGGACGTGGTGTTTGGCGATTTGAAACATTTTCGCAAAGAGAAGTTGATGTTCGAGGTCGTGGATTTTCAGAGTGCATATCATGCCATTTTGGGGAGACCAGCTTATGCGCGGTTCATGGCTCGATCATGTTACGTGTACCTCAAATTGAAGATGCCCGGCCCCAAAGGAGTGATCACTGTCACCAGTGATCGGAAAAAGGCAGAAGAGTGCTTCCAGAAAGGCTCAAAGATTGCTGATTCCCAGGTGACAACGGTCGAGTTCGAAGAATACAAGCAAAACGCAGATCCGAGTGACTTGCTGCGATCCAAGAAACCCGCCACAGAGTCTGCATTTCAGTCGTCCGGTGAGACGAAGCCTGTTCACATTCACCCAACCGACCCCGATGCAGCTCCGACCCGCATCTCCACAACACTCGACCCAAAATAGGAAGAAGCGCTCATCCAGTTCCTCCGTGAGAACTGGGACATTTTTGCATGGAAGCCCGCTGACATGCCAGGTGTTCCCAGGGGACTGGCTGAGCATCGCCTAAGAGTCGACTCATCTGCAAAACCAGTTAAAGAGCATCTTCGGCGGTCCGCCGTCCAGAAGAGAAAAGCCATTGGTGAGGAAGTGGCTCGACTGTTGGCGGCAGGATTTATCCGAGAGATATACCACTCCGAGTGGCTCGCTAATGTCGTCATGGTTCCTAAGAAGGACAAATCGCTCCGAATGTGCATTGATTTCAAGCACATCAACCGGGCCTGCCCGAAAGATCATTTTCCTCTCCCTCGCATAGATCAAATTGTTGACTCGACCGCGGGATGCGAGAGATTATCTTTTCTAGATGCCTATTCCGGGTACCACCAGATCCGTCTGTACGGACCCGACGAGGTAAAAACAGCTTTCATCACTCCATTCGGGTGCTTCTGCTATATCACCATGCCATTCGGCCTCAAGAATGCCGGAGCCACATTTATGCGAATGATTCAGAAGTGTCTACTCACTCAAATCAGTCGGAATGTGGAAGCATATATGGATGATATCGTTGTCAAGTCACGAAAAGGTTCCGACCTGCTCGCTGATCTCGCCGAAACATTTGCCAACCTCAGAAGGTATGATATCAAGCTCAATCCATCAAAGTGCACATTTGGAGTTCCTGGTGGCAAGTTACTCGGTTTTCTCGTTTCCGAACGAGGAATCGACGCTAATCCAGAGAAGATCGGCACTATTCTCCGAATGAAACGCCCTGTGCGAGTGCACGATGTCCAGAAGCTTACTGGATGCTTGGCCGCATTAAGTCGATTCATCTCACGACTCGGTGAAAAGGCATTGCCTCTTTACCGACTGATGAAGAAGGCAGACAAGTTCGAGTGGACTCCATAAGCTGATGCATCGTTTGCCGAGCTAAAAGCTCTGCTCTCCACCCAGCCGGTGCTTGCTGCTCCAATCAGCAAAGAGCCTCTGTTGCTCTATATCGCAGCCACAGGACAAGTCGTCAGTACTGTGCTTACGGTCGAGCGGGAAGAAGAAGGAAAAGCTCTCAAAGTTCAGCGCCCAGTGTATTATTTGTCTGAAGTCTTGACTCCATCCAAGCAGAGATATCCTCATTATCAGAAGCTTGTGTATGGAATATACATGACCACAAAGAAGGTTGCTCATTATTTCTCTGATCATTCCATCACAGTCGTCAGCGACGCTCCACTATCAGAGATTTTGCACAACAGAGATGCAACTGGTCGAGTGGCCAAATGGGCGATTGAACTTCTCCCCCTTGATATCAAGTTTGAGGCAAAGAAAGCCATTAAGTCCCAGGCAATAGCAGATTTCCTCGCCGAGTGGATTGAACAACAGCAGCCGACTGAAGTTCACTCGGAGCATTGGACCATGTTCTTTGATGGCTCTAAGATGTTGAATGGTTCCGGTGCTGGGGTTGTCCTGGTTTCCCCCAGAGGAGATAAGCTCAGATATGTGCTCCAGATTCACTTTGATTCCTCCAACAATGAGGCAGAATATGAGGCCCTCTTATATGGGTTACGCATGGCCATTTCACTCGGCGTCCGTCGCCTGATGGTCTATGGCGACTCGGATTTAGTGGTCAATCAAGTGATGAAGGAGTGGGACGTGAGAAGCCCAGCCATGACTGGATACTGCAGTGCAGTGAGGAAGCTGGAAAAGAAGTTCGAGGGGTTGGAGCTCCATCATATACCCCGACTGAAAAATCAAGCAGCTGATGATCTAGCAAAGATAGGTTCCAAGAGAGAAGCCATTCTGAGTGGTGTGTTCTTGGAGCATGTACACACTCCGTCAGTCAAAGAAGATCCTTTCACCGAAGAAGCTCCACAGCCCAAGAGTGCCACAGATCCGACTGAGGTTGAAGTCCCAGAAGTGGTCGACTTGGTCATGGAGATCTTGGTGGTCATTCCCGATTGGACAGTTCCATATATCGCGTATATCCCGAGAAAAGAGCTCCCGGAGGATGAGGAAGAGGCTCGACAGATCGTACGCCGATCTAAGGCCTTTACCGTAATCAAAGGACAGTTATACAGAGAAAGCGCGACTGGAGTCGGTCAGAAGTGCATAACGCCGGAAGAAGGTCGAATCATCCTTAATGATATTCACTCGGGGACCTGTGGTCATCACGCGTCCTCTCGGACCATCGTGGCCAAAGCATACCGAGCCGGATTTTTACTGGCCAAAGGCGAATGAGATGGCAAAGGAGATAGTGGATAAGTGCGAGGGATGTCAGTTTTACTCGAATATGTCGCACAAGCCTGCATCAGCCCTGAAGACCATTCCACTCGTCTGGCCTTTCGCAGTATGGGGGTTGGACATGGTCGGTCCTTTGAGAACAGGGCGAAGTGGCTTCACGCATGTACTGGTGGCAGTCGACAAGTTCACCAAGTGGATTGAGGCTAAACCAATCAAGAACCTTGACGCCGGTACTGCTGTTAGCTTCATCAGGGAACTAATATTCAGATATGGAGTCCCGCACAGCATCATTACGGATAATGGGTCGAACTTTGACTCGGAGGAATTCAGAGATTTCTGTAACTCTCAAGGCACACGGGTCGACTACGCTTCAGTCGCCCATCCGCAGTCGAATGGACAAGCAGAGCGAGCCAATGGCCTGATTCTCAAGGGATTGAAACCCCGACTGATGCGTGATCTCAAGCATGCAGCTGGAGCTTGGGTCGACGAACTTCCCTCAGTGCATTGGGGACTGCGGACCACACCTAATCGGTCGACCGGAAGAACTCCATTCTTCTTGGTCTACGGAGCTGAAGCAGTCTTGCCGAGTGATCTTCTCCACAATGCTCCTCGAGTTGAAGTATACAACGAAACAGAAGCTGAACAAGCGCGGCAGGATGCAGTCGACCTTTTAGAGGAAGAAAGGGAGATGGCTCTGATCCGATCGACCATCTACCAACAAGATTTGCGTCGTTTCCACGCCAGAAATGTGAGAGGTCGAGCCTTCCAGGAAGGAGATTTGGTTCTCCGAGTGGATCAGCACAAACCACACAAGCTTGCTCCTTCTTGGGAAGGTCCCTTCATCGTCACCAAGGTTCTCCACAACGGGGCGTACCGTCTTTACAACGTCAAGCATAATATCAACGAGCCCCGAGCTTGGAACGCGGAACTACTCTGCCCATTTTACACTTAAGGTTTATCACTCGGATGAGTTGCAATAAAGTACTTCTGTAGTTCATGGACCTCAAAATAATAGTGTCATAGTTCCTCCATAATTTTTGTCACTTTTTATTTTGTCCAATAAAATTCCCCCTCAGTGGGTGACTTAGCCGCGAATCCGTTCCGCCTAAGTTTGTAAAAAATCCTACCGAGTGGTGAGCCAGACTCCCACTCGGAGGCTTAGCTGCGAATCCGTTTCGCCTAAGTTATCTAAAATCCTACCGAGTGGTAAGCCGGACTTCCACTCGGGGGCTTAGCTGCAGTCCAAGTACTCGCCTAAGTTATCAAAAATCCTACCGAGTGAAGAGCAAACCTCTCACTCGGGGGCTTAGCTGCAGTCCAAGTACTCGCCTAAGTTATCAAAAATCCTACCGAGTGAAGAGTAAACCTCTCACTCGGGGGCTTAGCTGCAGTCCAAGTACTCGCCTAAGTTATCAAAAATCCTACCGAGTGAAGAGCAAACCTCTCACTCGGAGGCTTAGCTGCAGTCCAAGTACTCGCCTAAGTTATCAAAAAACCTGCCGAGTGAAGAGCAAACCTCTCACTCGCGGGCTTAGCTGCAGTCCAAGTACTCGCCTAAGTTATCGAAAATCCTACCGAGTGAAGAGCAAACCTCTCACTCGGGGGCTTAGCTGCAGCCCAGTGCTCGCCTAAGATATAAAAATCCTACCGAGTGGTAAGCCGGACTTCCACTCGGGGGCTTAGCTGCAGTCCAAGTACTCGCCTAAGTTATCAAAAATCCTACCGAGTGAAGAGCAAACCTCTCACTCGGGGGCTTAGCTGCAGTCCAAGTACTCGCCTAAGTTATCAAAAATCCTACCGAGTGAAGAGCAAACCTCTCACTCGGAGGCTTAGCTGCAGTCCAAGTACTCGCCTAAGTTATCAAAAAACCTACCGAGTGAAGAGCAAACCTCTCACTCGGGGGCTTAGCTGCAGCCCAGTGCTCGCCTAAGATATAAAAATCCTACCGAGTGGTAAGCCGGACTTCCACTCGGAGGCTTAGCTGCAGTCCAAGTACTCGCCTAAGTTATCGAAATCCTACCGAGTGAAGAGCAAGCCTCTCACTCGGGGCTTAGCTGCAGCTCAGTGCTCGCCTAAGATATAAAACCCTACCGAGTGAAGAGCAAACCTCTCACTCAGAGGCTTAGCTGCAGCCCAGTGCTCGCCTAAGTTATCAGAAATCCTACCGAGTGAAAAGTAAACCTCTCACTCGGGGGCTTAGCTGTAGCCCGGCGCTCACCCAAGTGGACTAAGGAATAAGTCGATTGCAGTAAGTGCCCTGCTTTGAACCTGCAAAAGACATTTCGAGCCAAAAGCAATCACATTCAAACGACAAATTCAAGTTCGGATAGATACCTAAAGGGACCGAAAGTGCTCGGGCGCTAAGCCCATTAAGGTTTATCGGTTACAACTCCACTCGGCATACCGAGGCAAATTTAAAGCGTCGAGCTTAGAAGAGGTTTTTTACCCCTCCTGTGGAGGGCTGGAAGGTGCAACAAACTCATCAAGATCAATTCCATCGGCGATCCGAGTGGCAGCCGCAAGGAAAGTTTCCATAAAGGACCTCAAGTTGTGTTTTTTGGTGTTGGCCACCCGGAGGGCCGCCAGCTTCTCTTCTCGCGCATCTTTGCAGTGGACTCGGGCCAGACACAGAGCAACATTTGCACCGCACCGAGCCGAGGACTTCTTCCACTCCTGCACTCGACCAGGGATCGTGTTCAAGCGAGCCATCAGCGACTCAAGGTCATTCTGAAGTGTCTCCCTGGGCCAGAGTGTCGAGTCGATGCGAGATGTGGCGACCTTCAGCCTTGCAAGATAGTCCACGGCAGCTGCAACACGGGACTCCAGTCGGAAAATGTTCATGGCAACTTCGTCGTTCACCGGAGAATTGACGGGGTCGAGGTTTGGTTCCAGCCGGCTAGTTTCTTCTTCAAAGTTTTGACAAAATTCTGCAAGGACGATCACCGAGTCAAGGTGATGGTCGAATGGAAAAACCACGATTGGAAATAATTGCCGAGCATAGAGGTTTACCTTCAAGCATAAGAAACAACTTCTTGGCAAGACCACTCAGGAAGGCCTCCAGATCATTTTTCTTCCCAGTCAACTTACTGACTTGGTCGGTCAGGGCAGCTTTATCAGTTTTCAGTCGACTGACCTCCTTGTTGGCGATCCCAAGAGTATCTTTCAGATTGGTATTGTCTTGTTCAAGCTTGGTGACTGAAGCTAACTTCTCGTCAGCAAGCTTGATCTTCTCAGCTAGTTCAAGGTCTTTCTTCTGTTGGGCCTCCCTTACCTTACCTGCAAGTTACAGCAAGATCAGATTTTGAAACAAACAAAGGGAAAAGCAGTCGTCAAGGTCTCACCAAACATACCTTCGGTCTCCTCCTTTGCCTTCGTCAGTTTCTCCTGAACCAGCTTCAAGTTCAGCTCGAGCTGAGTGTGCTTGTTTTCCAGCTCAGAGTAGCGAGCCACAAGATCACAGGAGTTCTACGAAGAACCAATCGACTAGATGTCAAATATAATTCACTTCCGAGTGAAAAAGGAAAAATCACACGTTTCTAAGACTACAGCCGAATACAAGCATTCGACCGTAGTCTCGGGGACTACACCCAGTGGGTGCACTCAGCGTGCCCCCACTAATCCTATTGAAGATAGAGTCGACCAGTCGACCTCAAAAAAAAGAAGAGAAATGTATTCTTTAAGACTGTAATCGACTGCAAGCAGTCGACCACAGTCTCGGGGACTACACCCAGTGGGTTGCACTCAGCGTGCCCCCACTGGTTTGCGAAATCCATTCGGCATAATCGAATGACGAAAAGCCTGAAATTATAAAACCTAAGGCCGACTGCCAGCAGTCGACCTTAGCCTTGGGGACTACACCCAGTGGGTGCACTCAGCGTGCCCCCACTAATCCTATTGAAGACAGAGTCGACCAGTCGACCCATTTTGCGATATCCAGTCGCCATAGTCGAATGACGCAAAGACTGAAATTATAAAGCCTAAGGCCGACTGCCAGCAGTCGACCTTAGCCTTGGGGACTACACCCAGCGGGTGCACTCAGCGTGCCCCCGCTAACACGGAGTCTGAATCGACACACCCAGTGGGTGACTACTATAAATTCTAGAAAGAAAAGTTTTTGATAGCATATCCTAACAGAACAGGCGGTGGTCGACTGACCTGAACATTGCTTTGAAGGGCGGAACTGGCGTCGTAAGCTGCCTGGCTCGCATCCCGGATGGTCCTTAACTGCTCCATCATGATCCCTGCCTAGCGTATCGCCTCCTTCGCGGCGCCAGCTTGGTCCTCTGGGACGTGGTGCGTCGTGAAGAGGGAGGGCTGCTGAGCACTCGTCAGTGGATCTACGAAGGACACAGTGTGTCGAGTGGTGTTCTCTTCCTCCGCAATCAGAGTCTCAGGCGCCGTCACATCCTGGGGCACCCTGCTGGCGGACGCTTTCCTACTCCTTCTGCGCTTCAGCGGTTCCTCATCCTCATCATCATCAGGGAGAGTGATAACAACATTGGGTGGAGCTACAAAGAAGAATCAGGATTAGAGATCATGAGTCAGTCGACTAAAAACGGCGTTAAGAATATAGTACCTGGTTTTGAGGTTGCTGCGTCCTCCATCTCATGGTCATCAGCCCGGGCTGAGGTCTCAGAAGTAGCAGCACTGCAACTCCAAAGAATCAGTCGACTAACTTCAGCGTCAACCAGAGACAAAGTTCACACAAAATAAGAAGACTTAAGCAGTACGATTACCCTGATATGGTGGGGATGGACACCTTCATCTTCGGCAGGAGCTTGGTCGGCTTTGACGGAGCCGCCCTGGGCTGCTTCGACGCCTTTTTAGTCGGCGCCGGAGAGGTGGTCCGAGGGCGCTTGGTCGACTGTGCAACGGTCGCAACCCCTTTGCCACGTTCAGTCGCAGGGTCGTGGACAAGCTTCGACCGCCTTTCTGAGCGCGATGGTACGACCTCCTCCTCCTCTTCTTCCTCGTCTTCAGCATCATCTTCATCACCGTCATCGTCGTCATCGTCATCATCATCCTCAGCAACGTCCGAGTCCCACTCCTCCTCCTGGCTCTCGCCCCCACTCGCCTCACCCTCCTCAGTCGGAGCCTGTGCTCCATTGGGCATCGAGTACAGCTCGGTGAGGGCCTGATAGACATCAAGACAAAAATCAATCGACCGATTGGCAGAATAAACAGAAATGAATATGACAAGAACACAGTGGAGAGCAGAGCAGGCATACTTTGTTTGGATCACTGTGGTGGTCGAGTGGAGGAATCCTTCTGGCTCCGCGTGGGTTATCCTTGTTTCCGGTAACGGCGGCCATCCACCTTTCCAGAGTGACATCGTCGACTGCTTCTGGATGGACTCGAGTCTCGTCCTCAGTCCCACAGTACAACCACATGCAGTGGCTCCAAAACTGAAGGGGCTGGATACGACGCCTAAGGAAAACCTCCAGGAGATCCATGCCCGTCACTCCCTCCCGAACCAACTGTACTACGCGCTCCATCAACATCTTCACGTCAGCTTTCTCCTCTGGAATCAACTTCAGAGAGGAGGGCTTGTTCACTCAGTCCATGGTAAACTGAGGGAGTCCACTCGACTGCCCCGGCGTCGACTGATCCTGGCAGTAGAACCAGGTCGACTGCCAGCCTCTGACTGACTCGGGAAAAGTCATGGCTGGGAAGGTGCTCTTATTCCTCACCTGGATCCCCAGACCCCCACACATTTGGACAACTCGAGTCCTTTCGTCGCCTGGGCTCGCCTTCTTCACGGTCTGAGAGCGACACGTGAATATATGCTTGAACAAGCCCCAGTGCGGTCGACAACCCAGAAAACCCTCACACATGGACACGAACGCGGCAAGATAGGCGATAGAATTTGGGGTAAAGTGATGGAGTTGCGCTCCAAAGAAGTTCAAGAACCCACGAAAGAAAATACTCGGCGGCAAAGAAAATCCACGGTCGACATGGGTAGCCAGGAGCACGCACTCACCCTCTTCTGGCTGGGGCTGCCACTCCTTCCCCGGAAGCCTCGCAGCTCCATGAGGGATCAGACCCTCGTTGGCCATGTCGAGGAGATCTTTCTCCGTGATGGTCGACTGGATCCAATCTCCTTGGACCCAGCCCTTCGGCAGGCGGGATCTAGACGAAGACCCGCCGCGGCTGGTGGATCTCCCCTTCGCCTTCTCCGTCGCCGACGCCTTCTTCACGCGTTCCAGCGCCGCCGTCTTCTCCTTGGCCATGGTTGCCGGTGAGACGCGCGAGGAGAAGTTGTGCGGAGGCGAGAGCGAGCGCGCTGGACGGAGACGAAGGGAGCAGAGAAAGAGAATGCTGAGGCACTGTACAAAAAACCTCGCCAGGCGTATTTATAAGGTCCCTTCCGAGTGGATGACAGGTGGTCCCGGTCAATCTAATCATATCCAGGAACAGTTATGCAGGCGGGATACGTGGCGAAGAAAGCGGCGCGGGGATCAAGGCGTCTATGTCCCGTCCCATCCGAACGTCGCGGTCCGCTCCGCTTCGCACGCTTCCCCAAATTTTGCATCCCGCGAAATCCGCGAACGGCAGATCGGTCTGTCAGACGCGGGATTTCCTGCGATCCGTCGCTCGGAAATCGTCGAAGCCTGAAAGATCACTCGACGAAAGAAGAGAATGGATCGAGTCGATTGAAGACAAGTTGCTCACTACCAACGAAGAGATTCTTTGGTCCAGAACAACGCACGACCAGTGTGCAAAAGCTAATCGGAAACAACATCAACTCCTTCCTCACTCGAAGCCTCAATCCATTCGGGGGCTAATGATGGGGTCATGTACCTAGGGTAGGGCCACAGACCTGATCTAAGTACCCTGCCCAAGGACACCCTTAGAAGAGGTCACCTTCCAGTCGACTGACGAGAGACACACTCGACTGCCTTGAAGGACTCGACCACGAAGACTCACTCGACCACCAGAAGGTCAAGAGGCACTCTGCACTGCAACGGCCTGTAATTAAGTAGACTTTATGATAGTAAAGACACTTTATGTGGGGCGTTACCAGTAACACCCCGGACTTAACTCACCTTAAACCCTCTCCTACGTGGGCAGGCTGGGGTCCTGGCGCACTCTATATAAGCCAACCCCCTCCACAGGTAGAGGGGTTGGGCACCCTGTAACTCTTATACATATAATCCACTCGACCGCCTCCGGGCTCCGAGACGTAGGGCATTTACTTCCTCCGAGAAGGGCCCGAACTCGTACATCTCTTGCGTTTACAACCTCTCCATAGCTAGGACCTTGCCTCTCCATACCTACCCCCCACTCTACTGTCAGACTTAGAACCACGACAGTCGCACCACCGCGCTCGGAAAGGCGGTCGAAACTTGTCCATGACCCTGCGACTGAACATGGCAAGGGGGTTGCGACTGTTACACAGTCAACCAAGCGCCCTCGGACCACCTCTCCGGCGCCGACTAAAAAGGCGTCGAAGCAGCCCAGGGCGGCCCCGTCAAAGCCGACCAAGCTCCTGCCGAAGATGAAGGTGTCCATCCCCACCATATCAGGGTAATCATGCTGCTTGAGTCTTCTTGTTTTGTGCGAACATTATCTCTGGTTGGCGCTGGAGTTAGTCGACTGACTCTTTGGAGTTGCAGTGCTGCTACTTCTGAGACCTCAGCCCGGGCTGACGACCATGAGATGGAGGATGCAGCAACCTCAAAACCTGGTACTATACTCTTAACACCGTTTCTAGTCGACTGACTCATGATCTCTAATTCTGATTCTTTTCTGTAGCTCCATCCAATGTTGTTATCACTCTCCCTGATGATGATGAAGATGAGGAACCGCTGAAGCCCAGAAGGAGTAGGAAAGCGTCTGCCGGCAGGGTGTCCCAGGATGTGACGGTGCCTGAGACTCTGGTCCCGGAGGAGGAGAACACCACTCGACACACTGTGTCCTTCGCAGATCCACTGACGAGTGCTCTGCAGCCCTCCCTCTTCACGACGCACCACGTCCCAGAGGACCAAGCTGGCGCCGCGAAGGAGGCGATACGCCAGGTAGGGATCATGATGGAGCAGTTGAAGACCATCCGGGATGCGAGCCAGGCAGCTTACGACGCCAGTTCCGCCCTTCAAAGCAATGTTCAGGTCAGTCGACCACCGCTTGTTTTCTTTCCAGAATTTATAGTAATCACCCACTGGGTGTGTCGATTTAAACTCCGTGATAGCGGGGGCACGCTGAGTGCACCCGCTGGGTGTAGTCCCCAAGGCTAAGGTCGACTGCTGGCAGTCGGCCTTAGGCTTTATAAGTTCAGTCTTTCCGTCACTCGACTATGGCGACTAGATTTCGCAAACCGGTGGGGGCACGCTGAGTGCACCCACTGGGTGTAGTCCCCAAGGCTAAGGTCGACTGCTGGCAGTCGGCCTTAGGCTTTATAAGTTCAGTCTTTCCGTCATTCGACTATGGCGACTGGATTTCGCAAACCGGTGGGGCACGCTGAGTGCACCCACTGGGTGTAGTCCCCGAGACTGTGGTCGACTGCTTGCAGTCGATTACAGTCTTAAAGAATACATCTTGTTTTTTTTGTTTTTTTGGTCGACTGGTCGATTCTGTCTTCAACAGGATTAGTGGGGGCACGCTGAGTGCACCCACTGGGTGTAGTCCCCGAGACTACGGTCGAATGCTTGTATTCGGCTGTAGTCTTAGAAACGCATGATTTTTCCTGTTCCACTCGGAAGTGAATTATCTTTGACATTTAGTCGATTGATTCTTCCCAGAGATCCTGTGACCTTGCGGCTCGCTACACTGAGCTGGAAAACAAGCACATTCAGCTCGAGCTGGATTTGAAGCTGGCTCAGGAGAATCTGACGAAGGCAAAGGAGGAGACCAAAGGTATGTTTGGTGAGAGCTCGACGACTGCTTTTTCCCTTTATTTGTTTCAAAATCTGATCTTGCTGTAACTTGCAGGTAAGGTGAAGGAGGCCCAACAGAAAAAAGACCTTGAACTAGCTGAGAGGATCAAGCTTACTGACGAGAAGTTAGCTTCAGTCACCAAGCTTGAACAAGAAAATACCAATCTGAAAGCTGCTCTTGGGAAGAAAAATGATCTGGAGGCCTTCCTGAGTGGTCTTGCTGAGAAGCTGTTCCTTATGCTTGAAGGTAAACCTTTATGCTCAACAATCATTTTCAACTGTAATTTTTCCATTCGACCATTGCCTTGACTCGGTGATCGCCCTTGCAGAATTTTGTCAAGACTTTGAAGAAGAGACTAGCCGGCTAGAACCAAACCTTGACCCCGTCAATTCTCTGGTGAACGACGAAGTTGCTATAAATGTTTTCCGACTGGAGTCCCGTGTTGCAGCTGTCGTGGACTATCTTGCAAGGCTGAAGGTCGCCACATCTCGCATCGACTCGACGCTCTGGCCCAGGGAGACACTCCAGCACGACCTCGAGTCGCTGATGGCTCGCTTGAACACGGTCCCTGGTCGAGTGCAGGAGTGGAAAAAGTCCTCGGCTCGGTGCGGTGCAGATGTTGCTCTGTGTCTGGCCCAAGTCCACTGCAAAGATGCGCGAGAAGACAAGCTGGCGGCCCTCCGGGTGGCCAACACCAAGAAACACGACTTCAGGTCCTTTATGGAAACTTTCATTGCTGCTGCCACTCGGATCGCAGATGGAATTGATCTTGATGAGTTTGTTGCACCTTCCAGCCCTCCACAGGAGGGGTAAAAAACTTCTTTTAAGCTCGACGCTTTAAATTTGCCTCGGTATGCCGAGTGGGGTTGTAACCGATAAACCTTAACAGGCTTAGCGCCTGAGCACTTTCGGTTCCTTTACGTATCGTTCCGAACTTGAATTTGATGTTTGAAAATGATTGCTTTTGGCTTGAAATGTCTTTTGCAGGTTCAAAGCAAGACGCTCACTACAGTCGACTTATTCCTTAATCCACTTAGGCGAGCACTGGGCTGCAGCTAAGCCCCCGAGTGAGAGGTTTGCTCTTCACTCGGTAGGATTTTTATATCTTAGGCGAGCACTAGGCTGCAGCTAAGCCCCCGAGTGAGAGGTTTGGTCTTCACTCGGTAGGATTTTTATTTCTTAGGCGAGCACTGGGCTGCAGCTAAGCCCCCGAGTGAGAGGTTTGCTCTCCACCCGGTAGGATTTTTATATCTTAGGCGAGCACTGGGCTGCAGCTAAGCCCCCGAGTGAGAGGTTTGCTCTTCACTCGGTAGGATTTCTATATCTTAGGCGAGCACTGGGTTGCAGCTAAGCCTCCGAGTGAGAGGTTTGCTCTTCACTCGGTAGGATTTCTATATCTTAGGTGAGCACTAGGCTGCAGCTAAGCCCCCGAGTGAGAGGTTTGCTCTTCACCCGGTAGGATTTTTATATCTTAGGCGAGCACCGGGCTGCAGCTAAGCCTCCGAGTGGAAGTCTGGCTTACCACTCGGTAGGATTTTGATAACTTAGGCGAGTACTTGGACTGCAGCTAAGCCTCCGAGTGAGAGGTTTGCTCTCCACTCGGTAGGATTTTTATATCTTAGGCGAGCACTGGGCTGCAGCTAAGCCCCCGAGTGAGAGGTTTGCTCTTCACTCGGTAGGATTTCTATATCTTAGGCGAGCACCGGGCTGCAGCTAAGCCTCCGAGTGGAAGTCTGGCTTACCACTCGGTAGGATTTTGATAACTTAGGCGAGTACTTGGACTGCAGCTAAGCCTCCGAGTGAGAGGTTTGCTCTCCACTCGGTAGGATTTTTATATCTTAGGCGAGCACTAGGCTACAGCTAAGCCCCCGAGTGAGAGGTTTGCTCTTCACTCGGTAGGATTTCTATATCTTAGGCGAGCACCGGGCTGCAGCTAAGCCTCCGAGTGGAAGTCTGGCTTACCACTCGGTAGGATTTTGATAACTTAGGCGAGTACTTGGACTGCAGCTAAGCCTCCGAGTGGAAGTCTGGCTTACCACTCGGTAGGATTGTTATAACTTAGGCGAGTACTTGGACTGCAGCTAAGCCTCCGAGTGGAAGTCTGGCTTACCACTCGGTAGGATTTTTATAACTTAGGCGAGTACTTGGACTGCAGCTAAGCCTCCGAGTGGAAGTGTGGCTTACCACTCGGTAGGATTTTGATAACTTAGGCGAGTACTTGGACTGCAGCTAAGCCTCCGAGTGGAAGTCTGGCTTACCACTCGGTAGGATTTTATTTAATCTTAGGCGAAACGGATTCGCAGCTAAGCCTCCGAGTGGGAGTCTGGCTCACCACTCGGTAAGGATTTTTACAAACTTAGGCGAAACGGATTCGCGGCTAAGCTCGGGGGCCACCCGGTTCAACTGGAAGGGGGACCAGGGAATTTTATTGGACAAAATAAAAAGTGACAAAAATTATGGAGGAACTATGACACTATTATTTTGAAATCCATGAACTACAGGAGTACTTTATTGCAACTCATCCGAGTGATAAACTTAAGTGTAAAATGGGCGGAGTAGTTCCGCGTTCCAAGCTCGGGGCTCGTCGATATTATGTTCGACGTTGTAAAGATGGTACGCCCCGTTGTGGAGAACTTTGGTGACGATGAAGGGCCCTTCCCAAGAAGGAGCAAGCTCGTGATGTTTCTTCTGATCCACTCGGAGAACTAAATCTCCTTCCTGGAAGGCTCGACCCGTCACATTTCTGGTGTGGAAACGACGCAAATCTTGTTGGTTGATGGTCGATCGGATCAGAGCCATCTCCCTTTCTTCCTCTAAAAGGTCGACTGCGTCCTGCCGCGCTTGTTCAGCTTTTGCTTCGTTGTAGATCTCAACTCGAGGAGCATTGTGGAGAAGATCACTCGGCAAGACTGCTTCAGCTCCGTAGACCAAGAAGAACGGAGTTCTTCCGGTCGATCGATTAGGTGTGGTCCGCAGTCCCCAAAGCACCGAGGGAAGTTCGTCGACCCACGCTCCAGCTGCATGCTTGAGATCACGCATCAGTCGGGGTTTCAATCCCTTGAGAATCAGGCCATTGGCTCGCTCTGCTTGTCCATTCGTCTGCGGATGGGCGACTGAAGCGTAGTAGACTCGTGTGCCTTGAGAGTTGCAGAAGTCCCTGAATTCCTCCGAGTCAAAGTTTGACCCATTATCCGTAATGATGCTGTGTGGGACTCCATATCTGAATATCAGTTCTCTGATGAAGCTAACAACAGTACCGGCGTCAAGGTTCTTGATTGGTTTAGCCTCAATCCACTTGGTGAACTTGTCGACTGCCACCAGTACATGCGTGAAGCCACTTCGACCTGTTCTCAAAGGACCGACCATGTCCAACCCCCATACTGCGAAAGGCCAGACGAGTGGAATGGTCTTCAGAGCTGATGCAGGCTTGTGCGACATATTCGAGTAGAACTGACATCCCTCGCACTTATCCACTATTTCCTTTGCCATCTCATTCGCCTTTGGCCAGTAAAATCCGGCTCGGTATGCTTTGGCCACGATGGTCCGAGAGGACGCATGATGACCACAGGTCCCCGAGTGGATATCATTAAGGATGATTCGACCTTCTTCTGGTGTTATGCACTTCTGACCAACTCCAGTCGCGCTTTCTCTATATAACTGTCCTTTGATTACGGTGAAGGCTTTAGATCGACGGACGATCTGTCGAGCCTCTTCCTCATCCTCCGGAAGCTCTTTTCTCAGGATATACGCGATATACGGAACTGTCCAGTCGGGAATGACCACCAAGACCTCCATGACCAAGTCGACCACTGCTGGGACTTCAACCTCAGTCGGATCTGTGGCACTCTTGGGCTGTGGAGCTTCTTCGGTGAAAGGATCTTCTTTGACTGACGGAGTGTGTATATGCTCCAAGAACACACCACTCGGAATGGCTCCTCTCTTGGAACCTATCTTTGCTAGATCATCAGCTGCTTGATTTTTCAGTCGGGGTATATGATGGAGCTCCAACCCCTCGAACTTCTTTTCCAGCTTCCTCACTGCACTGCAGTATCCAGTCATGGCTGGGCTTCTCACGTCCCACTCCTTCATCACTTGATTGACCACTAAATCTGAATCGCCATAGACCATCAGGCGACGGACGCCGAGTGAAATGGCCATGCGTAACCCATATAAGAGGGCCTCATATTCTGCCTCATTGTTGGAGGAATCAAAGTGAATCTGGAGCACATATCTGAGCTTATCTCCTCTGGGGGAAACCAGGACAACCCCAGCACCGGAACCATTCAACATCTTAGAGCCATCAAAGAACATGGTCCAATGCTCCGAGTGAACTTCAGTCGGCTGCTGCTGTTCAATCCACTCGGCGAGGAAATCTGCTATTGCCTGGGACTTAATGGCTTTCTTTGCCTCAAACTTGATATCAAGGGGGAGAAGTTCAATCGCCCATTTGGCCACTCGACCAGTTGCATCTCTGTTGTGCAAAATCTCTGATAGTGGAGCGTCGCTGACGACTGTGATGGAATGATCAGAGAAATAATGAGCAACCTTCTTTGTGGTCATGTATATTCCATACACAAGCTTCTGATAATGAGGATATCTCTGCTTGGATGGAGTCAAGACTTCAGACAAATAATACACTGGGCGCTGAACTTTGAGAGCTTTTCCTTCTTCTTCCCGCTCGACCGTAAGCACAGTACTGACGACTTGTCCTGTGGCTGCGATATAGAGCAACAGAGGCTCTTTGCTGATTGGAGCAGCAAGCACCGGCTGGGTGGAGAGCAGAGCTTTTAGCTCGGCAAACGCTGCATCAGCTTCTGGAGTCCACTCGAACTTGTCTGCCTTCTTCATCAGTCGGTAAAGAGGCAATGCATTTTCACCGAGTCGTGAGATGAATCGACTTAATGCGGCCAAGCATCCAGTAAGCTTCTGGACATCGTGCACTCACACAGGGCGTTTCATTCGGAGAATAGTGCCGATCTTCTCTGGATTAGCGTCGATTCCTCGTTCGGAAATGAGAAAACCGAGTAACTTGCCACCAGGAACTCCAAATGTGCACTTTGATGGATTGAGCTTGATATCATACCTTCTGAGGTTGGCAAATGTTTCGGCGAGATCAGCGAGCAGGTCAGAACCTTTTCGTGACTTGACAACGATATCATCCATATATGCTTCCACATTCCGACTGATTTGAGTGAGTAGACACTTCTGAATCATTCACATAAATGTGGCTCCGGCATTCTTGAGGCCGAATGGCATGGTGATATAGCAGAAGCACCCGAATGGAGTGATGAAAGCTGTTTTTATCTCGTCGGGTCCGTACAGACGGATCTGGTGGTACCCGGAGTAGGCGTCTAGAAAAGACAATCTCTCGCATCCCGCGGTCGAGTCAACAATTTGATCTATGCGAGGGAGAGGAAAATGATCTTTCGGGTAGGCCCGGTTGATGTGCTTGAAATCAATGCACATTCGGAGTGATTTGTCCTTTCTTAGGAACCATGACGACATTAGCGAGCCACTCGGAGTGGTATATCTCTCGGATAAATCCTGCCGCCAACAGTCGAGCCACTTCCTCACCAATGGCTTTTCTCTTCTGGACGGCGAACCGCCGAAGATGCTCTTTGACTGGTTTTGCTGATGAGTCGACTCTTAGGCGATGCTCAGCCAGTCCCCTGGGAACACCTGGCATGTCAGCGGGCTTCCATGCAAAAATGTCCCAGTTCTCACGGAGGAACTGGATGAGCGCTTCTTCCTATTTCGGGTCGAGTGTTGTGGAGATGTGGGTCGGAGCTGCATCGGGGTCGGTCGGGTGAATGTGAACAGGCTTCGTCTCACCGGACGACTGAAATGCAGATTCTGTGGCGGGTTTCTTGGATCGCAGCAAATCACTCGGATCTGCGTTTTGCTTGTATTCTTCGAACTCGACCGCTGTCACCTGGGAATCAGCAATCTTTGAGCCCTTCTGAAAGCACTCTTCTGCCTTTTTCCGATCACCGGTGACAGTGATCACTCCTTTGGGGCCGGGCATCTTCAATTTGAGGTACACGTAACATGGTCGAGCCATGAACCGTGCATAAGCTGGTCTCCCCAAAATGGCATGATATGCACTCTGAAAATCCACGACCTCAAACGTCAACTTCTCTTTGCGAAAATGTTTCGAATCACCAAACACCACGTCCAGAGCTATTTGGCCGAGTGACTCGGCTTTCTTCCCTGGTATAACTCCATGAAAGCTCATGTTACTGGTGCTCAGTCGGGACATCGGAATGCCCATTCCTTTCAGTGTGTCTGCATACAGCAAATTCAGCCCGCTACCACCGTCCATCAGCACTTTTGTCAGTCGAGTGCCTTCGACAACTGGATCGACCACCAAAGCTTGCCTCCCAGGGGTGGCAATATGAGTCGGGTGATCAGATTGGTCGAATGTGATGGGTGTTTGGGACCATTTCAGATAATTTGCTTTTGCTGGGGTAACCATGTTCACCTCGCGGTTAATGACTTTCAATCGACTCTTGCTTTCCACATCTGCAAAGATCATCAGAGTGGAGTTGACATGCGGATATCCTTCCTCACTGTCCTCCTTGTCTTCGGCCTTGTCCGACTCCTTTTCCTTGTCTTTAGACTGTTTTCCTTGAAACTGCTGGATCAGGAGTCGACATTGGCGAGTGGTATGCTTTGGGTAAATGATATTCCCCTCTTCGTCTTTCTTCGTGTGGATGTGACACGGCATATCCATCACGTCGTTCCCTTCTTTATCCTTTACCTTCTTAGGGTTCCAGGATCCTTTTGGTTTCCCTTTAAACTTTCCATGAGCCACGGCCAGAGCCTCTCCAGGAGCTGCCGGTTCAGCCTTCCGCTTCTGTTTCCGACTGGTGTTTCCCTTCTCCGACTGGCTCGGCTTGTGCTTGCCGCTTCGGAGTCGGTCTTCTTCTTCGCCGTTGGCGTACTTGGTAGCAATTTCCATCATCCGACTCAAGGTCATGTCACCGGTTCGACCAAATTTCAAACTCAATTCTCTGTTCTTGACACCATCCTTGAAGGCGCAGACTGCCTGATGATCAGACACATTCTCCACAGTATGGTGCAAAGTGATCCATCTCTGAATATACTCCTGAGAGTCTCATTGGTCTTCTGCACGCAGACTTGCAGCTCCGTCAATCCAGCCGGTCGCTTGCAAGTTCCTTCAAACGTTCTGACGAACACTCGGGACAGATCTTCCCAAGTGTAAATGCTGCTAGGAGGTAACTGATTCAACCACGCTCTGGCAGAACCTTCCAACATGAGGGGCAAATGCTTCATGGCCACCTCGTCATTCCCACCACCAATCTGAACCGCCACTCGGTAGTCCTCAAGCCAAGTTTCAGGCTTAGACTCACCAGTGAACTTGCTGACTCCTGTTGCCAACCTGAAATTGGGAGGGAATCACTGCGGCTCTGATAGCTCTGCTGAAACATTCCGGACCAGAAACGTGCACTCGACTGCTCGTGGGCGCATCTCTGTCGAGTCCACCTCGATGGGCTCTGTTCCGGTCGACCAAGCCTTGCACGATAATGGATCGCGCGTCGAAGCCTGGTTCTCTGGGGTCGACTGGAACTCTTCGCCCCGCACTGAGCTGACGTCTGTCATCTTGCTGCCGAGGAGCGTAAGACCCACCCCTCGGAGGGGAAGTGGGCACTCGACGCCTATCATCTCGGTCGTGTCGGTCTCCATATTGGTCTCGCCGATTCTCGCGCCCCTCACGCCGCGGAGGCGATCTGGGGACTGTGAGCCGACTGAACCGTATTCGCAGCGACGGATCGACTGTGAATTCTGTTGCGCGACTGCGACACGGCTGAATTCTGATCTCCTGCTGCCCGGAGCAGATCCCTGATCTGCATCAAGCCTCTGCCAGCTTCCGACTGAGAGGGCTGGATGGACTCTGCTATACGGGTCGCAGCTACTAAATTCTGGATTGGGGTTCGATATACCTGAGTCGGCGGGAAGAGTTGACGTCGACTGGCGTCGGGAACTCGTTGCCGCGCGCGCTCGTCGAGTGCTCGCTGAAGATTCTCCAGGCGAGCGCGTTCGGCCAAATTGGCCAAACGTGCCTCCTCCAAGGCGCGAGCCTCGGGGTTTCTCCTGCGATGGGAGTATGCAGGGCATCCATGTTCCTGCGGCGAAGCTCCTCTCTTTGCAGAGAGTCGAGTGGCTCGGGCTGCTACTCTTCGTGGTCTCGTGCGGGGTCGCCTCCGTTGCCTGCCCCACCATCACAGGCGAAGCCAGGGGGCTGCGAGGCCCGTCGACCATCAGGATTTCCGCCACGGGATCACTGCTATCGCATTCGGATGCAGTCTCTACGGAGCCAGTCGACAGATCGAACAGGCCGTAGAGAGATTCGTCGGGCTCGATTGCCGCAACTTGGGTGGTGGCCGTCTGGCGAGCCACCGCGTGTCTCACCCACCGCTGAAGCCTCGACCGACCCGAGCGCTTGCGCAGGCGGGAGACCGGGAGGGTGGTCGATAGGGGAGTCGACCGATATGGGGTCGACGATTGCCACAGCAGAACGCCGCGGACACATGCGCGAAAATGCGTCGCACCGCGGACGGGGAGCGCATCGACGTCGAGTGGAGCCTCCTGGAGCCAGGCGGAGTCGTCGGCGACGAAGGTGAGAGCACCGAGACGAATCTCTCGACCCTCGACCAAAACTCCAGCAGCTACCATGATGAAAGTACTCGGAAGAATCGCAACTTCTCCACAAAATCGCTAAAACACCTGCCCCACGGTGGGCGCCAACTGTCGTGGTCTAAGTCTGACAGTAGAGTGGGGGGTAGGTATGGAGAGGCAAGGTCCTAGCTATGGAGAGGTTGTAAGCACAAGAGATGTACGAGTTCAGGCCCTTCTCGGAGGAAGTAAAAGCCCTACGTCTCGGAGCCCGGAGGCGGTCGAGTGGATTATGTGTATATGGATTACAGGGTGCCGAACCCTTCTGCCTGTGGAGGGGGGTGGCTTATATAGAGTGCGCCAGGACCCCAGCCAACCCACGTAATGAAGGGTTTAAGGTACATTAAGTCCGGGGCGTTACTTGTAACGCCCCACATAAAGTGTCTTTACTATCATAAAGTCTACTTAATTACAGACCGTTGCAGTGCAGAGTGCCTCTTGACCTTCTGGTGGTCGAGTGAGTCTTCGTGGTCGAGTCCTTCAAGTCAGTCGAGTGAGTCCCTCGTAGGTCGACTGGAAGGTGATCTCTTCTAAGGGTGTCCTTGGGCAGGGTACTTAGATCAGGTCTGTGACCCTACCCTAGGTACATGACTCCATCAGTAGCCAGGACTGATCCCAGCCGTCCACGCCAAGTGCAGGAGTGCGAAGGGCGATGTGCCAAAGACCCCCGAGCGCTTAGGATGTAGACCGCGTGCTGGCCTCTCTGTTGAGCCTAGGTAGGACTGCAATGTGTTGATCAGCCGAGGGCGGTCATGACCTGATGGTGTGTCCGGTCAGAGTTGATTGAGCGTGTTGGGTAAGTTTGTGCACCCATGCAGGGAAGTATTATCTATTCGAATAGCCGTGTCCATGGTAACGAACGTTCGGAGTTGTATCCCGATCGATACAACTAGAACTGGATACTGAATGCTGAGGCATGTTATGGAAATGATGGCTCCGAGATTGCTTTCTCGCAGGGAGTCGAGGAAGTGATCTCTAGGCGATGTTACAACATACTTACTAATATTATAATATGCTACTCTTATCTCTTCTGATCATGCAAGATGCTTGAAGATGCTAGTCTATGATAGGCTAGGCTTCCCCCTTCTATTTTGGCATTCTGCAGTTCAGTCCATAGATACTACCCATTTCGTTGATACCAATGCATATGTAGTGTAGATTCTTGCTTGCGAGTACTTTGGATGAGTACTCATGGTTTCTTTGCTTCCTCTTTTTCCCCTTCTCCATTCTTCTTGGATGTCACAACCATATGGAGGAGCCCAGGAGCCAGGCGCCACCTTCGACAATGACTACTACTACACCGAGGGTGCCTACTACTACGTGGAGGCCACCGAAGACCAGGAGTACACTACTGCAGGATGCTGCTAACGCGTCACTATGATCAGAGATCCTTTGATGAAACGGTGTGCGATGCATTAATCACAAACAGTGATGTAAAAAATCGTCAAAAAGATGCAAAACGTTTGTGATGAAGGATACATCAAACACGGTTCAGATTTTAGTTGCGTGTGCGATAAGGGGCATATGGTTCAGTTCAATTAACTGTTTGCGATGTGGCAGAACAAAAGAAACGGGTAGCCAGATGAAGGCGTGTGCGATATATGACATATAGTTCACTCGAATGAACTTTTTGTGATTAGGCAACAAAAATGAAACGGTCAGCCAGATCAAGGTGTGTGCGATATACGACATACGGTTCACTCGGATGAACTATTTTCGATTAGGCAACGCAATAGAAACGGTTCAACCGGATCAAGGTGTGTGCAATGGAGGGCATACAGTTCATTCTAATAAACTGTTTGTGTTGAGCCAAGAGAACAGAAACGTTTCACATAAACAAGATGTGTGTAATACGCGGCAAATATCCAATTACATAGGTGGCTAGTGCACACATGACATTTCCACACACCAAAGTAAACTATTACATGCATAATTAACTAGGATAAATGATCATATAATCATCATCTACTTCTTGTGCTAGCTCGATATTCCTTCTATGCTAAGTTTCCATTAATTGATGGCATTTTATGAACACGCCACCATTTCCCGCCATTTCCCCACCAGTTTCCCGCCACCGAACAATATTGTGCATAAACCTAGGTGGTGCGTGATGCACGGAGGCAGCAAGCGCAGCCTGTAGCACATCCACCTTTTTCAAGCATGCCAACCCACCAAAGCGCCGCCTCTGCCATCAACCTGGTCGACGAGGAAAATGAGCAGGCGCCATGGCCCGTCGAGGCCGAGGCGCTCCCCAGCAACGCTATGGACGATGTCGTGATGCGCGTCATCGCCATGGTTGAGCAGGCCCTTGGTGCATGGCGCTTCAACTCCGTGGATCAAGATAGACCCTCGTGCTGGGGGAGGAACGCTGCCAGCAAGCCTCGCTCAGTGCGGCAAGGTACCAGCAGGCACTGCGGCGATACCACTGTCGCAGCGTCGGCTCTAGGACGCTCGAGGTGGGCGATCTCGTCCTGAGGCGGGTGCTCTCCAGGGAAGGGCTGCATAAGCTCTCACCCATGTGGGAGGGCCCGTTTAGGATTGCCCGTGTCTCTAGGCCTGGCGCTGTGCGCCTGGAGACGCAGGACGGGATCCCCATCCAGAACGCCTGGAACATCCAACACCTCCGGAAGTTCTACCCATAAAGCAAGGCCGAGTGCCTGTGAAGGTCTCTGCCCATGAAACTCTCACGTAATAATGAGTGGGGCAGTACACGCCCCGGAGTCTCCAGAGTGCCGCCCTCATGACTCAGGGGCTCCCTCCCACGTCCTAGTGGCAGCACTTAGCTCCGCGCTGGTGAGAAGACTAGACTAGGTTTCGGACGCGGCTGTTCATTTGCTTTCTGTAGTTGGTTTGCAACTTTTTTTAATGAAATTTGAAGTTCCGGCGTTTCTCGATTGCTCGGTTGAATCCTTTCTTTTCTCCACTTCGCTCGGTTCTTTGTTTCACGCCAGGGAGGACAGCAGTTGCCCGACGCTCTCCCTCGCGTGCCTCACGTGGGGGCTGGGCAGGTGTGTGCATGCACTGGGCTAGCCTAAGCCACGGACACACCTTGCCAAAGCCCTGTCGCTCTAGAGCTTCAACTCCCCTGACCTTCGCGAGGCACCCTCGATTGAGCTCGCGGTTGGCGCACCCCTCTAAGTCCGTGCCGCACGGGTACCACGACATGGTGCGCTGGGCCATGATTATGATGCCTCGCGCAAGGAAGGATAAGGCACCCGACGGATGTCCTAACAATTTCTCCAGCTTTGTGACGCCTCCTGAGGTCAACGGCTCCCGAGCCAGCAACAAGGAGGGCTCACCAGGCGCCAGAGGGCGCACCCTCACGAGACGGGAAACTACCCCGGGCGCATCCAGCTAAGTTATCCCTCTATGTCTACATGAAGCACGAACGTCATAACACAACACAGGAACAATAAACATGGCATGAAAAATTACGGTTCATTACACGCCCACACAGGGCCCCATGCTTGTTTCTTGGAATGCAGGAAGAAGGGAAAGGACAAGCAAAGGCGGCGCGCGCTCACAACAGCTCCTGAGGGTCGGCTCCCGACGCCCCCTGGACTCAGCCAGAGTTCTCCTCACGCTTCATCGGAGCGCGACCGTGGGACGACCCACCACCGTCCTCATAGCGAGCCCGGTGATGTGGCGGCTGGTCGTAGTCACCGCTGCTGGGGCTTTCGCTGGAGGAGGAGCCGCCGCTGCCAGACAGGCCACAGCCGTCGCCAAGGGTGAACTCGCGTCCGGCGTCGTTGTGGCCGTGGTCAAGGCCTGGCTCGTCGTTGCCACCGCTGTCCTCGGGCAGCACCCTGCGCGGCAACCATCTTCCCCAAAAACCCTCACGTAGAGGATCGCGACGCCGTGGTACTTGAAGTGGAGGGTGCACCTCCTGCTCAGGCTGCGCGTGCGGGCGAACGTCTGCCAGCCGTCGGCCAGGACCGCGTTGCCCGCAGCGGAAACCTCCACCGCGGCCCACGAGGCCTTGCCGCAACAGCCGTCATCTTGCAGCCATAAGCCGTCAAGACCTGCGGCCGGCAGCTCACCGGCGAAGGAGCGAGAGAGCTGGAGCCAAGTGTCGGCCGACTGCTCCAACCATACGACGAACTCTGGGAGCACCTCCGCCAAATGGAAGCGTGGCTGAGGAGGCTGGGCGACCATGGCGCGCCTTCCCTCGGTGCAAGAGATGCTCCGCCTAGAGTGGCCCTCGCCGCGGGAGGGGGCACTGCTGCGGCCGCTGAGGACGACACCGGTTCCCGAAGGAGTACGCCCGCGCCCCTGAGGGGCCACGACAAGGGTCACAGCATGCTTGCGGGGGCGGCCACGCCCCCTTTTGGGTGGTGTAGAGTCGGGACCCCTCCTGGCATGCCTTCCCCTTCTCCGCGGCCGAGAACCTCTTTGTCGGCGCCATTGGTGTCGCAGCAAGACGACGGAGCAAAGAAGAAGAAGAAGCAAACGAAGTGGAGGAGAAGATGAGCAACGGGGGCTCCGCCCCTCTCCTCATTTATAGCCAGAGGGAGGCTAACCGCCGGTCTCCACGATCATAGGTAATGATGTTATTTCTTTTGCATGCAGCAAGGTCTCGTCAAGTCGAACGGTTGCTGAGGCAGCATGGGGAAGTGGAGGCATCCGCGTCCCACCAATTGCCACGCATCAATCAAGGCCGCAGGCGGTTGGGGCCCATGGTGCTCCGCACTTGCCCTTTGGCTTCGCCTCGCAGCCAAGCTCGAGCGCGCCTTGGGCCCGGGGGCTACTGTCGATGTTTTGGGACCGGGGGTGCCCAGACTTGCCTGCCTACGGGCCTGTGCGTGGCTCCACCAATGGCCTGGTACGGCCCATCCTCAGCAGCAACCACTCAAGACCCTTGCGAGGGGCCAAGCCTCGTGAGGCGGACGACACCAAGACCTCCTCGGGAGCAGCCTCACTAGGCTGGCTCCCGAGGAGCGGAGATCTCTATGCAAGGGGAACCTCGCGAGGTTCACGTGACATGAGCCATGACGACCAAGGCCAGGCCGGCGCCAGCGAGCGCAGTGTACCAGTTTCCTCTTTCATGCTAAAGAGGCAGGCGCAGGCGAGGAGTCCCAAGGCATCAGGCAAAGGTTTCCATATCGGTGCAACAAGACCAAGACCAGCAGGACGGCAGTACGGAGGTCACCACGGAGCCCACAACGGCGTCACCACCAGAGCCTTTGGCAGGTGAAGACCACCTTTTGTCAGGACAACTTGTACTAGTTGTCTCCCTTCAAACTTGTCCATTGTGGGATCCCTTCCCGCCTAACATTTGGGAAGAGGACCAGGCCTCTACAAATAGGACTAGCCACCACCATAGGGAGGGATCGACTGATCTTGGATTAGATCCATTCCATCCTCACATCCACCAGCTCGCCGAGCTCAAGAACACCTCTCCTCCAGAGGCTGTTCAACCATTGTACTAGTTCATCTTTAGCCCGTGAGGCAATCTACCAACGCCACACTGGAGTAGGGTATTACACCTCAAGGTGGCCCGAACCAGTATAAACCCTTGTGTCTCTTGTTCCTTGGGTTCGTCGAGCTAGGCCGAGAGATCGCTGAGCGAGTGAACTAGGGAGAGAGTGTTCTTCGTGCGCACCCTAGAGTTCGAACCTCAAGGGCTAGCCAGAACCTGCAATCCGACACTGGCAGTCGACACGGTCGAGGAGCGGCTATGCCCATGCAAGTGCGGAAGCGCCATGCTCCGCACTGGTGATAAACAACTGAGGGCGGCCCCATGGCCACATCAACCTCAGGGAGCCACTAGGCTCAATGTCTAGCCTCGTCGCAACACTTTCCCCTCGGAAGAGTCACGCGAGGGGGCTGGGCACAGGGGATAAACTCAGGTCAAGCCTAGCGTACGCCACACTTCCAGGTCCCTTGGACCTGGTCGTCGCGCGACCCTCCTGAGCGGGTCCTCGATGAGAAAAGGTATGGAGGTCTGTTTGTACGTCAAGGGGGACTCCTGAGCATTGCGACTCAGGATCCTAACTGGTGACGTAGCTCCTCACCCCTTGGTCTCGTCCTGGTGATCCGGACGACCCAATGGCACCTGAGGTATGCGAGGGGCCGGGCCTTGCCGACGCAGAATGCTAAGGCCTACTATCTCATCTCCTTTCCGCGGGCCATTCGTACGTCAAGGGGGACTCCTAAGCATCGCGACTCATGAGCCTAACTGGTCACGTAGCCCCTCACTCCTTGGTCTTGTCCTGGTGATCCGGATGACCCAACGGCGGCTGAGGCATGCGCGGGGTTAGGCCTTGCCGACGCAGAACATCAAGCAAGCGGGAAGGAAATCACAAAATCCTAGCAAATTATTACAAAACGTTGTCTCTTAATAGCACGGACACATAAAGTTTTAACGCCTCCACGAGGCACGGCGCATGTTGCAGGAAATGAAAATGGAGGGAAGCTGTGACGCCCCAAGACCGGCACTCCAGATGCCTACCATGGATTCCGAGATTCGTCGGGTGATTTGTTTTGTTCGTTGCATTCATCTTTGCATCATGTGCATTGCATCATTTCATCATGTCGTCATGTTATTAATTTTTCCAACTAAAATAAATAAATCGCATAGATCTTTGATCTATTTAAACCGAGGGGATTCACATGGTGATATCTCTTTATAATATATATTCCCAATATTTTAGGGAGCTATAATAAATATTCCATTATTTGAAACTGCTTTCGTCTCTAAATTATTCAAATCCTCGATCTTTCTCCTCTTGCTCCAAATCTAGTTGTGGAGCTTTGATATTATGTCAAAGTAGTCACATACCATTTCAGTTAACTTCAGGTTCATTTGGCCCTCCAAATAAATTCCTTGGCTCCTCTTTTCTTTTTCTGAAATATGGAAAAGAAATTCTTTTCTTTCTTTTGGACAGCCTAGTCGGCCTCTTGGGCCTGACTAGCCACGCCCACCCTTTCCCATAGCCCTCCTAACCCATTCTTAACCCTAGGCCCATCTGCACCTTAGGCCCAGCAGCCCCCGCTGCGCCCGATCCCCCTCCTCTCGATCTCACCCTCTCCCTCCCGTGGCACCGCCATCTCCCCTCGCACTCTCCTCGACCCCATGCTCCAGCCCCTCGCTCGCCCGTCGTCCTCCTTCCCCGCGCCTGAGATGCTCTCCGTCGTCAGCCACCTCGCGCCCGCCTCCTTCTCTTCCTCGCGCGCCCGCGACCATTGTCGCCTCGTCAGCAAGCCCGTACCCTTCGCCGGAGCCCTTCCTCCGCCTCTGCTCCGGCCTCCCACGACCGCCGCGCCGCCGTGAAGGACCCTGTTGCCCGTGCCTCGAGCTACGCCCGCCGACCTCCTCTGCTGCCATGGCCACCGGCGACCGGAGCCGCCGTGTGTGTCCTTCCCATTCCTGCCGTCCCTGCCACCGGATCGGGCCGGCTCCGCCCGGCTCCGCCCGCCCCGACTAGCAGTGCTCGCCTCCTGCCGCAGGGCCTCATCTCTACTTCGATCAGACGAACGAAGCTGTCGCCGCCCACTTCGTCAATTTTAGGACGTGAGCGCTGCTCGCATTGACCGCGCCCTGAACCGCCTGAGCTCGACCACCTATGTAGCCTCATGTTGCTGTTTTGTGCACCTTCACTGTCGGTTTCCGTTGATGCAAGACCAACAGCCTCACTATCGTTCGCCTACAGCCCGAACCCCGAAGATCCCGTGGAACGCCAAGTACTACTATCCATCTCCGAGGATTTTACCAAGTACCGCACCGGACGCCAAGTACAACGATGATCCGCGAAGACCCTAGTTGCGCCAAGTTCCTCTTCGACCAACGTACAACTACCAGTGCATTCCTCAAGTCCGACTACAACATGAACGACTACCGTCGACCCTCGAAGACCTCATGGACGTCAAGTTCCTTGTTGTGACCCCGAACATCTACGGAAAGTGTACGACTACAAAACGTGTACCACTACTTCCACTACGACCGCCCTGAGAACGTCTACTTCCCCTACACCGCATCGAACCCGATCCGCTTTGAAAACGCACGCTTCGAGGTATAACCGCCGAGACGACCTTCCGAGAACGAATGCATGTGTGTTGTATGAGATGCTCGTGTTTGCACCCTGTCCGAGTTGTCATTTCTCGGTCCTCCTCGTTTGCCATCCATCGTCTTGTGGGAACCCGGTAACCGGGAGCCCCCCACCATCCTTGCATGACTTGCTCACATTCACACTTTCTTTTGCACCAACATCTCGATGAGTTGTCGGATCATCGGAGTGTTGCCGTGGCACCCCTTTCACTCCGCCACGATGACAAATGCTTCATAACATGTTCTTGTCAACATTTTTTTAAAATTGCATATAACTTGCATATGTCATCCACATCATGATAACAATATTTAAAATTGTTGTTTGCATTAAATTCAAAATATGCATATGGGGTTTTTCTGGAATTGTTTTTTATTATTTCCGGCCTCATTTAAATTGCCTAAAATGTGTAGTTTACTTATGCCTCACTTCTTGCCATGTTAACCAACGTTTAATATTATTGAGTACATAAACGAATGTTAACTAAATAATTAAATGTGGTGTTTCTCCAATATTGCAACCCGTTGCATATTGAGCTCCACTTAACTTGTAGTATTGTTTGATGCACTTTGCCATGCCATAACTCATTAAGACGGACATGCATCACACTTGATTGTGCATCATGCCATGTTTAGGCTTGTTGGTTTACCATGTTGTTTGCTTCTTTCCGGTTGTGCTTCTTCTCAATAGTTCCGGTTATCGTTGCGATTGTGAGGATTCGTTCGACTACGCTCGTTCGTCTTCTTCATGGACTCGTTCTTCTTTCTAGCGGGATTTCAGGCAAGATGACCATAACCTTGGATCTCACTACTATCTTTGCTTCGCTAGTTGTCTCGATGCTATCGCTATGTCGCGCTACCTGCCACTTGTTTATCAAGCCTCCCAATATGCCATGAAATAGCCTCTAACCTTTTTCACCATCCCAACAAACCGTTGTTTGGTTATGTTACCGCTTTGCTCAGCCCCTCTTATAGTGTTGCTAGTCGTAGGTGCAGTGTAGGTTGTTCATGTTGGGGACATGGATATCATGGGATATCATAATATCTCTTATTTAATTAATGCATCTATATACTTGGTAAAGGGTGGAAGGCTCGGCCTTATGCCTGGTGTTTTGTTCCACTCATGCCGCCCTAGTTTCCGTCATACCGGTGTTATGTTCCTTGATTTTGCGTCCCTAACACGGTGAGGGTTTATGGGCCCCTCTTCACAGTTCGCTTTGAATAAAACTCTTCCAGCAAGGCCCAACATTGGTTTTAACATTTGCCATAATAATACTTGAACTAAATAATTAATTGGCATAGGGCGTCATGAACCCAAGGATTCTTTCTACATAGCAGGGTGCTAGTGCTGATGGTGTTGGTCCCAAACGGGCAGACTACGGGGCCGCCTCAGGGAAACCCGAGGTATTTGGTATATACCTATAGGCTGACCCATCCGGACGTGGCCTGAGACGAGATACGCATGGCTACTATCAGGGTGTCAGCACGCCAGGAGGTCTTGCTAGATTAGTTTTACCATTGTCGAAATGTCTTGTGCACCGGGATTCCGAGTCTGATCGGAGGGTCCTGCGATGGAGGATTGTCTCCACGGATCATGAGCATGTCATGGGCTAAGTTGGGACACCCCTGCAGGGATTAAACTTTCGAGAGCCGTGCCCGCGGTTACGTGGCAGATGGGAATTTGTTAATATCTAGTAGTAGAGGACTTGAAGTAAAATCAATTAAAATACACCAACTGCGTGTGTAACCGTGATTGTCTCTTTTCGGGGAAGTTCGAGAGGAGAACATGGTTGGGGTTATGTTTGACTGTAAGTCAGGATCACTTCTTGATCATTACTAGTTTGCGACCATGTACGTAGTTTCTCATCTTACACTTGTACTCGTAAGTTAGCCACCATACTTTGCTTAGCCGCTGCTGCAACCTCACCACTTATCCTTTCCGTACCCTGTAAGCTTTGCTAGTCTTGATACCCATGGTAATGGGATTGCTGAGTCCTCATGGATCACAGATTACTACAACAACAGTTGCAGGTATAGGTAATGCGATGATCTGACGCGAGTGCGATGCTTGCTTGTTTGGAGTTCTTCTATTGCTTCTTCTTCGATCAAGGGATTTAGGTTCCGGGTTGGGGAGCCTAGGATTAGCAGGGTGGATGTCGTTCTTCTTTTTTGTTTGATTTCATCCGTAGTCGGATCCTGCTCTTCTGTTTGATGATTGCTATGTATTGATGTATTCATGTTGTAGCTTGTGGCGAGTGTAAGCCTTTATCTTGTATTCTCATCCATTCAGTACATGGTATGTTGTAATGATATCCACCTTGCTAGGCGCTCGAAATGAGGTTGTGCCCCAATCATGAATTCATCACGTGATTGGGATAGAATCACATCTTGGGTGCTACAGAAGCGCTGCCTGCGAGCCCCTGCTTCGGCCTTGGATGCTGCCACTGCCCGCGAGGAGTGCCCCATCGTCAACAACATCGCCGCCACCTGTACCATCGGCTGTGGCTGTAGGTTTGGCGCTGCCGTCAGTCAGGGGCGCAGGGTCGATGGCGAGGAACTTCCACAGCAGAGCCTCCACTTGGTCCTTCATGGCTTCGACGGCGGCCGTGTGCAGTGCACCTCGTCCACAGTCTCAAGCAGGGCTCCGAAGTCGGTGCTAGGGTCACGAAGATGGAGGTGGCTGAAGACGCGCGTCATAGCTGAAGTGGAGAGCGCTCGGGATTCCCCCTCCACCATGGGGCCGACTCCGTTAGCAACGCCCTCGAGCTCCTCGACAACCTGGGGGAGCAGCTCGGCGGGGCCTTCCTCAGCGGTCACCAGCGGATTCTTCAACCCCCTTCCGTAGAGATCTCACAGTGCCTTGCGGGACCTCTCCTCAAGAGAATCGAAAGCGGCACAATCGTTGGCAAGGGTTTTCGCCTTGGACTCCAACCGGACCTTCTCCTCCTCCACCTCCTTCTTCAGCTTCTCCAGGGGATTGCGCTTTGTGGCCTGCTCTCGCGCTGACTGCTGCAGCTTGGTGTCACAGCCAGCGACCGCGTCATCCCGAGCCTTCAGCTCCTCCTCCCGCGCCTCGCACTGACGAGCCTCGATGGCGCGCTCGTTACGCAGAGTCTCTAGCTCGGCCTCCGCCACCCGACAGCGCTCCTGGGCAGCCTTAGCATCCTTTAACGCCACATCGCGGGCAGCCATGACCAGGCCGGCAACCTGATTACCTTCCTCAGAGGCCGCTAAGGCGTGACTCCATGCCACCCTGACGGACACGTCGGATCGCAGCCACGCCGAGATCAACTCCAGGCGACCTGACGCCAGGCGATGATCGGTGCCCTGAAGATCATCGCGAAGTTGGGTCAGCACGGAGAAAGCCTCCTCCAGAGTACCAGCCGAAGCAGAAGGTGGCGCCGACGTCAGGATCGACAAGTTAGCAGCAGCAGCGGGGGCCGGGGGCTCCGGAGCCTTTGGGACCTCTGCAGGCGAGCTGAGGGCAAGCACCTCTAGAGCCGGCCTGGCTACAGAAACCACTTCCTCCTAAGGTTGGGCCCTCGAGTCTCGCAAGGACAACCCTACCGCAGGAGCACGAGGGTTATCACCGCCCTTCTATGCGGGGGGCGGTATGGCCACGACAGGCTGCTAAGCTGCGAGAACCACAGCCGTCTCCTTCTTCTTCTTCACCACCGGCGCAGGCCTAGCCATTCCAAAGGGGGGCATCAAGATACTGCAACAAGAGAAAAGAAGGAAGATCAGGGCAGAGCACTTACTGATCCACAACGACGTAGTCTCTCACCCTCTTCAGAAGCACCATGCCCTTGGTCTTCGCAGGCTGGGGCACGGGCGCACGAGCCCCGGGAGCAGACAGGGGTGTGGCGCCCGGGCCTGCATCAGTTCCGGCCGGCGGCAAGTCGGGGGCACCACCTCGGGGAATCAACGCCGACCGGCTCTTCTTCGGGACCCTCGGTGTCGGCTTCTTCAGAGGGGTTCCCCTGGATCTTGTGGTGACCCTGGTGCTGTTCAGGGGCTCCCGAGCAGGGTGCTCGCTGGCATCGCCATCATCATCAGAAAGGACGAGGACGGGGCCGGGTTGGCGCAGGGGGGAGACCTCCCCCGTACCTTCCAAAGTCTCCTCCGAATCCGACCCTCCTCCTTGTCGGACTCGCTGGAAGCCGCCACCACCGGGGAGCCCGGAGGACCGGTGGGTGCCAGCGGTATGAGCCCGCGCTCATTGAAGACCGACATAGCAGCGGCGATCTTCACCCCATTAGGATGATGGTACAACGACAGATGGGTGTCCGGCAGGCAACCCTGGTTGTCGGATCATGGGTTCCGGCTAACCCTTGATGTTTGAACTCTGGGGTGCGCACGAAGAACACTCTCTCCCTAGTTCGCTCGCTCAACGATCTCGCGTCCTAGCTCGATGAACCCAACGAACAAGAGACACTAAGGGTTTATACTGGTTCGGGCCACCTTGCGGTGTAATACCCTATTCTAGTGTGGTGTTGGTGGATTGCCTCACAGGCTAAGGATGAACTAGTACAATGGATGAACAGCGTCAGGAGGAGAGGTGTTCTTGAGCTCGGTGAGCCGGGGATGTGTGGATGGAATGGACCCAATCCAAGATGAGTCGATCCTCTACCTATGGTGGTGGCTAGTCCTACTTATAGAGGCCTTGGTCCTCTTCCCAAATGTTTAGGCGGGAAGGGATCCCACAATGGCCAAGTTTGAACGGGGACAACTAGTACAAGCTATCCTGACAAAAGGTGGTCTTTGCCTGCCGAAGGCTCTGGTGGTGACACTGATATGGGCTCCATGGTGAACTCCGTCCCGTCGTCCTGCTGGTCTTGGTCTTGTTGCACTGGTATGGAAACCTTTGCCTGATGCCTCGGGACTCCTCGCATGCGCCTGCCTCTTTAGCACGAAATAGGAAACTGGTACACTATGCCCGCTGGCGCCCGCCTGGCCTTGGTCGTCATGGCTCACGTCACGTGAACCTCGCGAGGTGCCCCTTGCATAGAGATCTCCGCTCCTCGGGAGCCAGCCTAGTGAGACTGCCCCAAGGAGGTCTTGGCGTCGTCCGCCTCGTGAGGCTTGGCCCCTCCCAAGGGTCTTGAGCTGCTGCTGCTGAAGATGGGTCCTACCAGGCCGTTGGTGGAGCCACACACAGGCCCGCAGGCAGGCAAGTCTGGGCACCCCCGGGCCCGGAACGCCGACACGGATCCATCCCGACTAGGAGGCGCATGACCTTGTTCAGCTCCTCCTCGGGCAGATCATCCGGCCGCTGGCGGAGCATGCCACCCTCGCCCGCGAGCACCCACAAGGGGCACGAGCATGCCTGGAGCGGGGCCAGGCACTGTGTTAGGAATTCCTTGATGATCATAGCCCCCGTCAGAGTCTCTGCCTTCGGGTCGTTAGGCCTCAGGTCAGCAACCATCCTCTCCATTAACTGCTCCACCCGGGGATCGTTGAGCTTCTCATGATTCCATCCCTCGCGAGGCACTAACATCCCGGTCTGCAGCTCTAGCTGAGGGCAAGAGCGCTATGCACCCATGAGGACGCACTTGTTCCTGAAATCTTCTACCTTCTTCCCGGCTCGCGAGATCGCGTTGTTGCCATTAGCCGCCACAAAGTTGGTACATCCTGAGCACGTGCCTTCCTTGATCTGGAGGTAGAAGAAATGTCGGAGCAGTGCCACAGACGACATCACCCCATGAATGCCTTGCAGTAAAAGGCAAAGATCAACAGAAGAAGGATGCCATTGGGATGAAGATGAAGGGCGTGGAGATTGTAGTGGCGAAGGACGACATAGAAGAAGCCGGAGAAGGGGGGACCAGCCCCGCGAAGACGTTGTGTAAGAAGAAGGGATAGAAGGTACCGCCCAAGGTAGCTGAGCTGGCCCGGAGCACTGTTTCCCCCCTTTGTTGCTGCCATCTGCCATCACTAGGAGCATGGTGGCGAGGTTCTTCTCCGTAACAGTGGGCACGCTCAGGCAGGCTCGAACCAGGAAGACGAGCGCGCGGCCTTTGCCTTGTCGATGGCCATTAGCTACAGGCTTGGGGGAGAGTTTTGGCGGATCTAGGGCTCTCTGGGGCAAGGAGGAGAAGGGGATCAGGAGCAAGACGAAAGGAAGGCAATGAAAGCTCTGCAGCAAGCACTAGCCCTTTTGGAAGCCAGGAACGGTTGCCAAGGCGGCGTGGGGAAGCGGAGGCGCCCGCGTCTCATCAATCTCCATGCGTCAACCAAGGCCCCAGGCGGCTGGGGCCCATGGTGCTCCGCACTTTCCCTTTGGCTTCGCCTCAAAGCCAAGCTCGAGCGCACCTTGGGCCCGGGGCTACTATCGGTGTCCTTGGAACAGGGGTACCCAGACTTGCCTGCCTGCGGCCCACGGCGTGGCTCCATCAGCGGCCCGGTACGACCCAGTTTTGGCAGCAACAACACAAGACCCTCACGAGGAGCCAAGCCTCGCGAGGCGGACGATGCCAAGACCTCCCTGTGGGCGGCCTCACTAGGCTGGCCCCCGAGGAGCGGAGATATCAATGCAAGGTGCACCTCGCGAGATTCACATGACGTGAGCCATGACGACCAAGGCCAGGCGGGCGCTAGCGGAAGCAGTGTACGAATTTCCCCTTTGGTGCCAAGGAGGCAAGCGCAGGCGCGGAGTCCTGAGGAATCAGGCAAAGGTTTCCATATTGGTGCAACAAAACCAAGACCACCAGGACGCCAGGACGGAGGTCATCACGGATCCCACTACAACATCACCACCAGAGCCTTTGCAGGCGAAGACTACTTTTGTCAGGATAACTTGTACTAGTTGTCTCCCTTTGAATTTGGCCGTTGTGGGATCCCTTCCCGCCTACATTTGGGAAGAGGACCAAGGCCACTATAAATAGGACTTAGCCACCACCCGAGAGAGGGATCGGATCATTCAGACCATCCTCACACCCACTAGCTCATTGAGCTCAAGAACCCCTCACCTCCTGAGGCTGTTCAACCACTGTACAAGTTCATCCTCAGCCCCTCGAGGCAATCCACCACAAAGCTAGAGTAGGGTATTACACCGCAAGGTGGCCCGAACCATGATAAAATGCGGTGTCCCTTGTCCCTTGGGTTCGTCGAGCTAGGCTATGGTATCGTTGGGCCATCAGGTTGGGGAGAAGGAGTTCTTCGTATGCACCCTAGTGTTCGAACCTCTCAAGGGTCTGTGGAGCCCAGGATCCGACAGGAGTTGTCTGCGAGCGCGGTCGTCGAGTGACTTCTGAACATCCTCTAGGCATGCACATTCAGCCAGAGTAGCTACGCGTGCAGCCTCCAAAGCCCGAGCCTCGGCAGTCTCCCCAATGATGGGGGTCTGGAGAGCTTGTTCATTCCTGCACTGCAGCTCTTCTCTCTGTTCCGCAGTGAGAGCTTGCGAGTAGTACTCGTCGTTGCCGTGCGACAGACCACCGCTTTCGCCTCCACCACGGGGAAATCCTGGTGGGCTATGCTGGGGGCCAACCATGAGGACTTCCTCCGTGGGATCATTGCTTTCTTACTCGGAAAGCGTATCCGAGTGGCCAGTAGACAGATCGAACAAGCCATACAGGGACTCGCTGGGCTCGATCGCCATGATCTGGGGACTGGACAACCAACATGCCACTGCGTGCTTCATGCATCGCTGGAGCCGCGAGCGACCAGATCGCTTGCGACAACGAGCAGCGGGGAGGTAAGACACCACAGGAGCCATCCGATACTGAGTCGACGGCTGCCGCAAGAGGACGCTGTAGGCACTCGCATGGAAGTGCGCCGCCTCATAAATAGTGAGCGCCTCAATGTCGAGGGGCCTCCTGGAGCTAGGCCAAATCATCGGCGATGAAGGTGAGCGCGCCGAGATGGATCTCGCGGCCCAAAGACAATCCACCGCCGGAAACCATCTCGATGGAGATCAAAGATCGCAACCTCATCGGAAGTCACTTAGACGCCTGCCCCATGGTGGGCGCCAACTATCGTTGGAACAGATCAGACAGTAGAGGTAGGGGGTACGTAGGAGAGAGCAGAGTCTAGCTACGGCGAAGTTGTACACTCGGATTTACGAGTTCAGGCCTCTCTCGGAGGAGGTAATAGCCCTACGTCTCATTGCCACGGAGGTTTTGTGTTGATTGGAGTGTTGAGTTAGAGGGGATGCGAACTCTTTGCAGGAGTAGAGGAGCGGCTTATATAGAGTCCGCTGGCCCCTCATGAATGCCCCATTATCCAAGGGTTCAATAGAGAGATAAAGGTGTGTACGTTACTGGTAACACCATACTTGATGATCTTTATAGCGATGGGGTGAACGCCTGACTGTTGCCGTCCTGAGGTGGCTCAAGATCTTCTGTGCTTCGAGTGAAATCTTGTATTCTGAGTGAATAGTGGCAGTCGAGTGAAATCAGAACAACCGAGTGGATCTTTTGTCAAGTGAATTGCACTCTGTGGTGATTTCAGTTGGTATCTCCTTTCTAATCATGTGGGCCTTGGCCTCTTGTGTAGTGTCCTTGGGTAAGGCATGTAGGTCAGGCCTATGACCCTACCCTAGGTACATGTCATCGTCAGTGGGCAAGTCCAGCACGGAACTACATTACAGATCAAGATCAAAGGAACATCACTCCTCTCTCTTAAACCATGTAAGGTGCAATGATACGATAAGACAATTGTGTATAAAACTAAAAAGAGTAATACACATTGGCTGCAAACTGTGCAGTTCAATGCACAAGTTAGAGTAAGTAGTAGTTAAAAGGCATGAGGATTATGGACTTGCAACAACGGATTTGACTGGTATAGTCATGTTCTTCGTCTTGCTGGTGTGACTGTCCTTAAAGATTTCCACAACATTTGGTTCAGGTACTTTTTGGTCCTTGCGGGCTTTCCTCTGCATTTGGAACAAGTCAATATAGATATGATAATATGGCACAGTGAAAAGATTGAAACAACAACTAATTACAAGAGCCTCGCACTGTGCAATATAGCTATGAGATCCTGTCGTCTGTTGGAATTTCACTTTCATATGGTTGGCCTTGTTCTTTGAACAATTCACCTACAAGAAAATAGATTTGTGAGGCACATGCGTAAATAGGAGTTCAACATGCGATCTAATCACACACACACACACACACACACACACACACACACCCACACACACACACATATATATACATACATACATAAACACTATTCTGATCACGGGATCAGAATAATATTCTGCTCACAACCTGACCTGCCCCGCTAGTAGTACGTTGAACTTCCCTGTGAACTAGGTTGAACTTTCGCCAACATTGCCGAAATGGGGCTTGCGATATACCGTTGGAAAGCTATGGACACCAATATCATGACCCAACTTAAAATTTTGGCAAAATATAAGCGGTTTAAGAGCAATTTTGAATACCGTTTTTTCTTTGCACAAAAAACATGAATCATATTTTTGATTGCATTTCTAAACCGTTTATCGGAATGAGGCATATAATATGGCGTTGGAAAGCTGCTGCAAAACCGCTCCTTCCACATGTTGAAAGTTTTCTCTAATTCCCTATGGTTAAAGAGTAATTTAAAAAAGACGTAAAATTTCATAAACCGAACAGCTGAGTTCGTTTTTTTATGTCATTTCTAAACGGCTAATCCAATGGAGGCATATGATATGGCGTTGGAAAGCTTATGAAAATGCGCTACTTTTTCATCTTGAAAGTTTTTTTTTCTAATTTTGAATGGTTTAATAGTAATTTAGAAAATGGTCCAAGTCCTACCGAGTTCGTATTTTCGAGCTAAGTTTTTAACCATGCGTCCGAATGCAGCAAATGATATGGCGTTGGAAAGCTTGAACAAATGCGAAACTTTTTGGTATGTACTGTTTCTCCCAATTCTTTACGGTTTTAAGTCAGTTTTGAAAATGGCAAAAAATGTATTTTCGCCATAATTTCTACAAACTTTATCGGAATTGGGCAAATAATATACCGTTGAAAAGCTACGGAAAATGCGAAACTTTTTCATGTTGATGGTTTTCTCTGATTCTTATCCGTTTTTAAGTAATTTAGAAAACGGCGGGATCATACGTTCTGCCTCTATCATGAAATAGATTCTTCGAAAATGCACCGCGTGAAGAACCTGAAGTTCTCAGTATATCTACCTGAACTTCACTCTGTTTTCGACGTGCTTTTTTTGCTCGCAGATGTCCATCCACTACTCGTAGTTCTCCATCCACTCCCCGGAATTCAGTGGGTGGTATACCGATGGAAAGCTGCTGTAAACACGCAACTTTCCCGTGTTGATCATTTTTTCATACTCGCGATGGTTTTAGAAGTTTTTCATCTGAAAGTCATTCAGCGTAGTAATTGAACTTCCTGCTGTTTTCACGTTGAACTTTTGCGACGTATTTTCGTCTGTAATTTCCTCATACATTCGTCAATGTCACATAAATGATATTTCTTTTGTACAAACCTCTCTCACAATAAAATTTTCAACTTTCTCCGACCGAGTTACACGCCTGAACTTCCCTCTGTAGGAACCCGACCTTTGGGCTATCTTCTCAACCGTGTCTCCCCGCGCGAATTTTTTTGTTACTCTTGTTCTATGTGATGTAAGTATAATCTACAAACGTTTTTAGCAACTAAATGCATGTTTTAAATAGGAATCTTGCTCATTGGCGGATTTGCTCTCGGGTCGTGATGAAACATGTCTGTATTGCAATTTTACTGCCTGAGTTGTTCGACCTGAACTTCTTCCAGTGCTAGGTTGAACTTCCGCCAACATTGCCCAAATGGGGCTTGCGATATACCGTTGGAAAGCTATGGACACCTGTATCATGACCCAAGTTAAATTTTTGGCAAAATGTAAGCGGTTTAGGAGCAGTTTTGAAAACCGTTTTTTCTTCATACAAAAAACGTGAATCATATTTCTGGTCACATTTCTAAACCGTTTATCGGAATGAGGCAAATAATATGGCGTTGGAAAGTTGCTGCAAAACCGCTCCTTCCACATGTTGAAAGTTTTCTCTAATTCTCTATGGTTAAAGAGTAATTTGGAAAATTGTAAAATTTCGCAAACCGAACAGCTGAGTTTGTATTTTCAATGTCATTTCTAAATGGCTAATCTAATTGAGGCAAATGATATGGCGTTGTAAAGCTTATGAAAATGCACTACTTTTTCATGTAGAAAGTTTTTTCTAATTTTGAACGGTTTAAGAGTAATTTAGAAAATGGTACAAGTTCCACCGAGTTCGTATTTTCGATATATTTTTTTAACCATATGTCCGAATGCAGTAAATGATATGGCTTTGGAAAGCTTGAGGAAATGCGAAACTTTTTGGTATATATTGTTTCTGCCAGTTCCTTACTGTTTTAAGTCAATTTAAAAAATGGATAAAAACGTATTTTCACCGTAATTTCTACAAACTTTATTGGAATGGGGCAAATAATATACCGTTGAAAAGCTAAGGAAAGTGCGAAACTTTTTCATGTTGATGGTTTTCTGTGATTCCTAGTTGTTTTCAAGTAATTTCGAAAATGGCGAGATCATTTGTTCTGCCTTTATCGTGAAACAGATTATTCAAAAATGCACAACGTGAAGAACCTGAACTTCTCGGCATGTCTGCTTGAACTTCACTCTGTTTTTCATGTGCTTTTTTTGCTCGTAGATCTCCATCCACTCACCTGAATTGAGCAAATGATATACCGATGGAAAGCTACTGTAAACACACAACTTTCCCGTGTTGATCGTTTTTTCATACTCACGACAATTTTAAAAAATTTCATCTCAAATTCATTTAGTGTAGTAGTCGAACTTCGTGTTGTTTTCACGTTAAACTTCTATGACGTATTTTCATTTGTAATTTTCTCATCCATTTCGTCAGTGTTACACAAATGAAATTCTTTTTGTACAAACCTCTCTCACAATATTTTTCTTAACTTTCTCCGACCGAGGACTTGAATTTACACAAATGATATTCCTGTCGTTTTGAAGTAAATTAGAGAAATGGGAATACACTGCGTGAAGTAGTTGATCTTCTCGGGCATGTTTGTTTGAACCTCACTCTGTTTTTGATGTGTTGTTTTTTGCACTACGTGAAGTAGTTGAACTTTTGGGGCATATCTATTTGAACTTCACTCTGTTTCACTTTATTGTATTTTTCTTATATGAAATACACACCATGTAGTACTGAACTTCCGGTTGTTATCACTTTGAACTTCTCTCTGGTTTGAGAGAATTATTTTAAAACACAAAAAACAATATGTTTTTATGTATTTTGGACATCTAAATACACGGTGAACCTCTCTCACAAGAATGTTTTGAACTTTTCCTCGTCGAGCACTTGAATTTCTAGCAACCATTTTTTCCGTTTATGAGTTGTCTTTAAAAGTGCAAAAAATGGCTTGTGTTTTTTATTTTTTTAAACAGGTAAATCCTATGTTTTAATAAACTCCGAACTTCTTTGTTATTTCAATTTGAACTTCACTTTTCTTTATTTTTGAGTAAGAATTGTATTGGATTTTTATATGGAAAAACAGAACATGAAAATACAAGGTGAACCTCTCTTGCAAGAATTTTTAAACTTCTCCGGACAGAGCACTTGAACTTCTTTCAACAAACCTTTTAAGCTTTTATTTTTCTATACTTTTTATTCTCACCTGAAATGCTTTCCTTACAGTACTTGAACTTCTCATTGTTTTCACTATGAATTTCTGTCACATTTTTGTGTATACGTCGATTTACACGCAATTGAAGGTCGGACGTCATTTTTTGCCATTTTAGAACATGTAATTGGAGGTCGGGCGTCCCGCAATATAAATTATGAACCGTGCACGGAGGTGCACGTGAACTTCTTGCAACAAATTTGAGTTTTTATATACTTCGACCTTCTTTGTTATTTTAATTTCAACTTCTTAGTCATATTCTTAGAAAGGAAAAATGTTTTTAAATAAGCACCAAACATTTTTTCTGTAAATTGCACTTCATAGTTTTATCTTTATTAGAGACGGTAATAATTTGAGTTTCCCGTATACATCAAACTACTCCTCTATTTTAATTTGAACTTCGTCATTTTTATTCTTTAGTAACAAGAAAAATCTGAGTTTCTTTATAAATATCGAACTTCTCGCTTTTGTAATTTGGACTTCTTGGTATATTTCTTTTAGCATCAAAATATCCTAGTTTTGTCATAAATATTGGAACCCTCCACATTTTCTAAAATTCTGATTTATTTGTAAAAACATAGACACAAACGGGAGAGAGAATTATGTGTGCATAAAGTGGGTAGCAATTTCCAACTTTCCCTTGTCAAGCACTTGAACTTTGTTTTTTTTTGAACATGTAAATCTTAGGTTTTAATAACCTCCAAACTACCATGTTATTTTAATTCGAATCTTACGTTAGTTTATTTTCTATTAGCGGTTAGAATCCGTGTTTTCAATAAACATTGAACCGCTCCATTACTTTAATTTGAACTTCTAGGTTTCTTTTAGAAATGGGGAAATCCATTTACTAATTAAATTTTCTAAACCTTTTTTTGTTATTTTAATTTGAGTTTTCGTTGTCGTAACTTGTTAAACAAGAGGAACTTTTTGAATTTTCTCGGTTTGTGCACTTGAACTTCTAGGACCAAAATTTTTGGACTTCGCCTTTTTACTCCTATTTTCTCATATGAAACACACACACCATGCAGGACGTGAACTTCCGTCTGTTGTCAATTTGAACTTCTCTCTATTTCACTTTAGTAACGAAAAAAATCTGAGTTTTTTATAGACATCAAACCACTCACTTCTTTAAATTTTAACTTCTAGATCTTAAAAACAGGGGCAAATCAATGTTTACAATTTTTTTAAACTACTCGATTTTCTTAATTCGACCTTCTTGGTTTTGGAATAAACATTTTGAACTTCTATGTTAATTAAATTTGAAATTCTCCATTTTTTTAGCAAAATATAGAAACATCATTTTTTATCAAATTTTCGAATTGCTTCATTTTTTTACTTTTGAACTTATTGGTTTATTCTATAGTAACGGGGAATATCACAAGTTTGTAATAAACCTTGAACCGCCCCATTATTTAAATTTGAACTTCAAGGTATTTTTTTGAGAAATGGTTTAACTTGTAAAACAAATTTATGGTTTTTTCCACTTTCTTTGAACTTACTATGTTATATCTTGTGAAGTCCTATTTTTTTGTCTAGCGGCATTTTTAGGCATTTTTGTTGTCGGTGAAATGGCCTAGGCGGTCCTTTTTTCCATTGATGAATTTGTTCACTATGTGGTACACGTGAGCTTAACATTTTTTGAAACACGAACTTCACATGCTATTGAAATTCAAGAAAATTACACAACTATATACATACACTTCATGTGCTGCATGCACGACCAACACATTAGCAAGCTTAGTACCAACATATACATAAGTAGCAGCACACTAATATTACATTGTTTTTGTTCTGATCATTCAGAATGTTGTATCTTCCAAGAGGATGGAGAATGATATATCTAATGGAAGACCATATGTAGAAAAGAAACATCATAATCTTTAACCATGGACAACAGCAACTTCAAACGCAAAACCAAGGACTATAATAGCTAAACTCTCACAGAAATCTCTCTCTAGCATTCTAGTTGAACTTCAACACCAACATTAGCTAGAGGGCGAGGCAGGCCACAACAACAGCAGCTGGCAGCGACCAGCAAATGGAGGCTGGGTCGTGACGGCGGCACCGAGATGGAGAAGGTGCCTGGGCATGTCAGGCAAAAATAACTAGGATTGAATAGTCTCAATCAGGTAGGTAGGCGTTACAAGAAAAGAAATAGCAAGTACATCAAGTTTCAGTGCCTCTTTCACACATAGATGTACAACAAAATTGGCATACCTTCTTATATAGATGGACTTGAACCCGTAAAAACTTGTGAGATATGAACATCTTTCGAAAGACATCGACCGCCTCAGAAAAATTCCTGGAATCCTCTGACATCGTGCATCAAACTTGGCCTTCAGTCTCAATAATATTATTTCAGAATCCTTTATTCAATTGCCATCAACATGGTTGTCCCCAACTATCAACTTTACGATTCTAAAAGTACTAGCTTTTGGCAAAATGTGTACAAGCTACTCAAGAAATTGAAGGTGGTTGCAAACAACATACGAGCTACAGCCTAGCGATTTTTGCAAGTATGTGAGTGAAGACTTGTGATTGTTCTGATTCTGAACTTCCCATTTTTTTGATTTTGAACTTGTGATTGTTCTTTTTTCACAGGGTGCAGTGCAACTGCCGGTGTTAGGAGGCTGGCTTCGCGACATCAGGTAGCCTCGTCCACCGCCGCACAGGACGGCGAGGAGGGAATGAAGGAAAGACAGACCTGGCAGCAAGCGGGGGAGTGACCCAGAGCAGCGCCATGTCGGGGATGCAGGGTGTCAGCAACTATGTTTTTTATAAAACCTAAATTACTTCATAGAACATAGTTAAATATTTTAACATCACAAAAAGCTATGTTTTTATACAAGAAGTTGTTTTTCTAGGTAGTAGCACTTGCTAGCGTTGCACACATTCCTCTACCACACACATATTTATCCTCTCACGTGCTTCCATTCTCCCCATGTTTAAGTCTGAACTCGTGTTGCACTACCAAAAGCTAACATCAAATGCAATCCTAATTAACATACGATGCGGAGCATCATCTCTGGTCAAAGCGAGGAAGCATTAATTAACAAAATTGCACATTTTTTGTACTCTCCGGCCTTGGGTGTGCTGGGCAAGCTGGGCAGCGGCGGTGCTCTTTTCTTGTTGTTGAAACCACGAGTGATCCAACTAACACAAAGTCAAGTTGAACTCCATGCTTTTTTAGAGGCAAACCTTGTGTTCAGAAGCCATGCCCTTGTCATTTCAGTCGTATGAACTTCATAGGAATTGTAAATGGAACTCGTGGTTGGTGTTACCTTCTCTTTGCTAGCCATCTGGTTGAGGAAAGAGAGCACCCGCTGGTTGCCGAGAGAGCCCTGAGCGCGCCAGGATCTGTTCCATTCACCAACACAAACATACGAGCTGAGACCACGAGAGAAGCTAAAAGTACACAACTCGAACACCGGTCATGAAATTTTCTGCACCACAAACATTGTTGAATCCATTTATTTAACTGTTAAGAACGGATAACTTTCTTTTGTCAACGATCTCTTCTAACATATGTGCTAGAACTGCTAAAAATGAGCATTTTTGCTGTAATGCATATAATGAACTCCTTAATTTCAGACATGAAAACTAAATAATTGTGTTTATACGCAGTCGAACTGATTCATAGAGGAGACGAGGAGGTTGACAGAGAGAGATGATTGCAGCCGAAGCCGGTGTACGTGGCTGGCCGCGCTACTGAAGCACCGGTGGAAGGGAGTGCCGTCGCCAACAGCAGGAGATGAGGCACGTAGCGGCATAGGGTCAGCGGCCGCCGGCTCGAGGAATATCATGTAAAAACCAAAACTGAAAAATTCAGTACACATTCTGTCGAGCATGAAAACTAGAATATTCTGCTCATCTTCAGAAAGGAAGACGCTGTAGCAACTAGATTTGTAGGGGAAGCATCATGCTAGAATAAGTTGGACTGCACATATTCTTCTTTTTTGAACTTCTGCAACAAGTTAGAACTATATGCAGGTCGTGGGGAGGTGAGAGGCGGCAGCACACGCGAGCATGGTCGCTTCTATACATTATACATTGCTGCTAACCAAAATCACAAAACATGCTGAACATGTATGGGATGTAAGTGATGTGCTGAGCCTCACCTTTAACTGTTGTGGACTGCTGCTCGCGGTGGCCTCGACCTCCCTGACACAGCGCGGCTGGACTGGGATGGCGCTTGGTTTTGTTGGGTTAATCGGGAGGCGGCGGAGGTGTGGTATTCAGGATGAGGAAGAAGGGCGGCGTGGGAGTTCCACCTGGAGGAAGAAGGGCGTCTTAGGCTAGTATGGTTGGGGCGATGCTGGTTGATTCGGGGGCAGGGGAGGGGTAGCGCGGTGGCGGAGGAAGCCAGATCCGAGCGCGGTGGGAGGGACGACGGAGTGTGGACGGATAGGCAGCAAGAGGAGGCGCGTGACCTCTCCGCCCTGCAGGGGCGGTGCTGGTTGCCGATGGAGGTCCAATAGCTGGAGACACGCTAGGATCCGAGGCTGTCGGAGCAGTGGGAGCGGCGGCGGGAGGCGCGACAGGGCCAGGGAGGCAGTGGCGAGAGGCGCAGCGGTGCCAGGGGCCGGCGGCGAAAGGCAGCCGGGCGGAGTGTGGAGTTCAGGAGGACCTCCGTCGCTCTCTATATAGGGCTATGTGATCCAAATAGTTATTTTGATCCCAGGAATAGAATAGTGCCACTATATATATATATATATATATATATATATATATATATATATATATATATATATAACATACTTTGATACTTTGCAGTGTTTAACAAGGCCTCTCCAGTCTTCATCGATATATTTTCCACTAGAGATGTTTGGGCATGTTCAATGTTAGCCTTGCCTTCAAAGTGATTTTTCCTCATGTTATACTGATACTTTCGCAGAGCAAACCTGAAAACATGGGTGCATGCTTGTCTAGTTGCATCATCTTGGCTACCAACTTGAACCTAGGTGCTAGTTCAACAACGAACATGGGAAGTATTAGTGTACATCAAACTGTGAGACTACATATGAAGAAGCATGCAAGTATAACTTGACTCAAGCAACTACCTTCTTGTTGTTGAAGTTCACAAGGTTCATCTGATTTTGCCAACTCATCTTGTGTCAAGAGTGCTACGAAAGTAGTGTCAGGTGGCAAGGGAGCTTCGGAACTTCCCGCTAACAAAGTTGCCGAAGGAGTAACTCATGCAGATGTTGGTACTGTGGAAGAAGGTGCTGCAACAACTAGGGATGTCGTTTCTTGTTTGGTGGTAACTATTCGTTTGTGTTTGGATTGTTTTGCAGCTAGTGTAGCAGGGGATACCGTGTTTGTACAATTTTTCGGTGGACTTCGACCTTCTATTGCACCATGAGTACCAGCAGAATCTGCATAATTCTTCCGCTTCTATTTTCGTGCGTCCCGAGTACTAACACTGTCGGATTTCGGTTTTTGCAGATCCTTGAGAGGTTCGAACTCTGGGGTGCGTGCGAAGAACTCGTCCTCCCTAGTCTGCCCACTTGCTAATCTCATGGCCTAACTCGACGAACCGAATGGACAAGAGACACAACAGTTTACCCAGGTTCAGGCCACCTTGCAGTGTAAAACCCTACTCCTGCTTTGTGGTGAATTGGCCTCGAAGAGCTGAGGATGAACTAGTACAGTGGGAGCACAACCTCAGGAGGAGGAGTGTTCTTGTGCTCGATGAGCTGGTGGGTGTGGGGATGATCCGAATGACCCGTCGCCCTCTATGGTGGTGGCTAGGTCCTATTTATAGTTGCCTTGATCCTCTTCCCAAATGAAGGCGGGAAGGGATCCCACAAGGGCCAAATTTGAAGGGTGACAACTAGTACATGCTATTCTGACAAAAGTAGTCTTCATCTGCAAAAGCCTTTGGCGTGACGCCGCGGTGGGCTCAGTGATGACCTCCGTCCTGCCGTCCTGGCGGTCTTGTTCTTGTTGCACCGGAATGGAAACCTTTGCTTGATTCCTCGGGACTCCGTGCCTGCGCTTGCCTCCTTAGCACCAAAGAGTAAACTAGTACACTACGCCCGCTGGCGCCCGCCCGGCCTTGGTCGTCATGGCTCATGTCATCTGGACCTCGTGAGGTGAACCTTGCATAGAAATCTCTGCTCCTCGACAACCAGCCTGGGGAGGCCGCCCCACGTGGAGGTCTTGGTGTCGTCCGCCTCGCGAGGCTTGGCCCCTAGCAAGGGTCTTGAGTTCTTGATGTTGAAGCTAGGCCGTACCAGTCCGTCGATGGAGCCACGCCATGGGTCGCAGGTAGGCAAGTCTGTGTACCCCCGTTCCTAGAACGCCGACAGTAGCCCCCGGGCCCAAGGCGCGCTCGAACTTGACTTTGAGGTGAAGCTAAAGGGCAAGTGCAGAGCACCACGGGCCCTAACCGCTTGCGGCCTTGGTCGACGCGTGGTGATTGATGGAACGTGGGCTCCTTCGCTTCCCCATGCCGCCTCGGCAACCGTTCGACTTGACGAGACCCTCCTGCATGTAGAGAAAATCATCATTGCGTGCGATCGTGGAGGCTGGCGATTGGCCTCCCTCCGTCTATAAATGAGGAGAGGGGCGGAGCCCCCATTGCTCATCTCCGTCTTCTCGCTGCCCGCTTCTTCTTCTTCTTCTTCCTTGTCTTGCTGTCTTGCCATAGCTCCCATGGCACCGATCAGGAGGTTCTCCGCGGCGGAAAAGGGGAAAGCCTTTTGGGAGGAGCCTGAACCGCTTTCGCCAAGGAAGAAGTTCAGCCGCCCTCACGATGCCGACGAAAGGCAGGAGGTGACGCGACCTTGGTACGAGCGGCCACTGTCTGGCTTCCCGATCCATCTGTAAGCCCACGCGCAGGGCTCCTGAGAGGGCAGCAGTGCCCAGCGCCACGAGGGCCACGACCACGATGGCCAGGCTGGGGCTACCCGGCCAGCCGGCTCGCGAACCCATGCCGAGGGCTCCTCGCACGAGTTCGTGGTGTGGTTGGCAATGCCTCCACACACGTGGATCCGGTTCCCGCGGTTCTTCACCAAGGAGATGCCGCCGAGGGGTGCGCTCGATTTGTGGCTGCACCACGCCGGGTGCTGCAGCCTCGCCACGGGGGCAGAGGTCGAGGTCGTCCCCCTGGGCAGCATCTTCATGAATCGAGGGTGGGGCGAGGTTACCCGCGCCTGCCACCCTAAAGGGGCCCTCGCCATCCATTTTGAATACGATGGTGCCTCCATGTTGTTCTTCAAGGTCTTCAACAAGGAAGGCCGACGGCTAGTGTGCTGCTCCGGAGGAAGCAGCCCGCGTGGTGCGGCCGCGGTCGTTGAGCCCGCCTCCGGCCTCGTCGACAGCCCCTCCAGCAGCAGCGGTGACTCCTGGGAATCCAGCGACTCTCCCGAGCCCAGTGAGTCCTGCGACGACATCTACGTGCCTCCGAGCTTACATCGCACCTGGAGCGCGGCCGCAGCATCCACTCAGCGTTGTTGATGATGCCCAGCAGCCGGGGTCCCTTGAGGCTTCCTTCTTTTGTTTTCCTGCATTGAACTATAATTCTTTTGCTCCGAAGCTTATTATTCCTAGTATAAGGTTGCATCTATGTATCTCGCTTCGGCATTGATTCCCCTTTTCGTTCTTGTGGTAGCTTTGCGCTCTATGCCGGCATGTCCCAATCCTCAGGCAGGCTTCGGGCATCGTTGGTATGCCAGGTCACGATGCCGTGGTCAAGGCCAGGAGGTGAGCGGCCCGAGGTTCGGTATGAGCTCCTGAGGCGCGATGCTCAAGAGGTCCCCTTTGGCGTGCAAGCAGCTCCCTGGAGGCCGAAAAGGGAAGTGGCATTGCCGGAGCGAGACCACGGGGGTTGGAAGCATCGAACGGTGAAGTTCACGCTGACATGTATGGGTGACTTATCTTAGTGAGCCTGAGGAGATTCCTTCGCGCAGTGCCTGATTGCGCCTTAACGGTGATACTTCCAGGCAGGGCTCACTCCACCCACCCTCTTCCCCACTCATTTAAGTGCTCTACGTCCTTGGGTCCTGACCCTCGAGCGAGGCTCGGCCGCCACTGGTATGCTAGGTCGTGATGCCGTGGTCAAGGCCAGGGGGTGAGGGCTGGAGAGTTAGTAGGAGCTCCTGAGGCATAGTGCTCAGGAGCCCGCCCTTCAACATGCAAGCGAATTGCGTGAAAAAGGGGCGGCCGGTGGAGCTGCCTGCATCCGAGCTCCTGGGATTCCTGCGTGTTAGTCCGAGAGGAGAGCATAACTCATTGACGCGCTTGCTGTCCTGCCGTTGATCTTTCCACAAGGAGATGGAGCCACTGAGGACCTAGTGAGGTGATGTGTGCAGGGCTGGCCGCGAGCCAAAGCTCGATCACTCAGATTTATCAGCGTTGCAGGGACGGACCCGAGCACAAGCATCGTGCTAGCATGTGTATCCCCCGTTGCGGGATGAGCAAGAGGCCAGTCAGCAATGCGGGAAGCCGCGGAGGGGCGACAAGACACCAGGCAAGCGGGTGATAACATAAATCATCTCATGGATAGGGTAGAGCCAGCTCTAATAGATGCAGAAAAACGATACACGCCACGGGGACACACCCATACGGCCTGGCAATGATGCAACCCGAGGGGCGCCCCCAATAGAGTGAATCAAAGACGTAAAAGGAGACATGCCGCAGGGACAGGCCCATGCGATCTAGGGATAATGCGGCCCGAGGGGCGCCCCCAACTAAATAAACCAGAAAATGTCACCTGGCACCGTTGCTGAAGAGATGTTGAAGTAGCTGAAGACTGATACGTCCATTTTGCATCATGCTTTTATATCGATATTTATTGCATTATGGGCTGTTATTACACATTATGTCACAGTACTTATGCCTATTCTCTCTTATTTTACAAGGTTTACATGAAGAGGGAGAATGCTGACAGCCGGAATTTTGGGCTGGAAAAGGAGCAAATATTAGAGACCTATTATGCACAACTCCAAAAGTCCTGAAACTTCACGGGAGCATGTTTCAGAATATATAAAAAATATTGGGCGAAGGAAGTACCAGAGGAGGCCACCCACCATCCACAAGGGTGGGGGTGCGCCCTACCCCCCTGGCCGCGCCCCTGCCTCATGGGCCCTCTGGAAGCCCTCTGATGCCCATCTGCTACTATACGAGGTCTTTCGTCCAGAAAAAAATCATAAGCAATCTCACAGGACGAAACTCCGCAGCCACGAGGCGGAACCTTAGCGGAACCAATCTAGGGCTCCGGCGGAGCTGTTCTGCTGGGGAAACTTCCCTCCGGGAGGGGGAAATCATCACCATCGTCATCACCATCGATCCTCTCATTGGGAGGGGGTCAATCTCCATCAACATCTTCACCAGCACCATCTCATCTCAAACCCTAGTTCATCTCTTGTATCCAATCTTTGTCTCAACACCTCAGATTGGTACCTGTGGGTTGCTAGTAGTGTTGATTACTCCTTGTAGTTGATGCTAGTTGGTTTATTCGGTTTAAGATCATATGTTCAGATCCTTTATGCATATTAATACCCCTCTGATTATGAACATGAATATGATTTGTGAGTAGTTACGTTTGTTCTGAGGGCATGGGAGAAGTCTTGCTATAAGTAGTCATGTGAATTTGGTATTCGTTCGATATTTTGATGAGATGTATGTTGTCTTTCCTCTAGTGGTGTCATGTGAACGTCGATTACATGACACTTCACCATTGTTTGGGCCTAGAGGAAGGCATCGGGAAGTAATAAGTAGATGATGGGTTGCTAGAGTGACATAAGCTTAAACCCTAGTTTATGAGTTGCTTTGTAAGGGGCTGATTTGGATCCATATGTTTCATGCTATGGTTAGGTTTACCTTAATACTTCTTTTGTAGTTGCGGATGCTTGCAAGAGGGGTTAATCATAAGTGGGATGCTTGTCCAAGGAAGGACAGCACCCAAGCAGCGGTCCACCCACATATCAAATTTTCAAAGTACCGAACGTGAATCATATGAACATGATGAAAACTAGCTTGACGATAATTCCCATGTGTCCTCGAGAGCGCTTTCCTTTATATAAGAGTTTGTCCAGGCTAGTCCTTTGCTACAAAAAGGATTGGGCCATCTTTCTGCACCTTATTTACTTTCATTACTTGTTATCCGTTACAAATTATCTTATCACAAAACTATCTGTTACCGATAATTTCAGTGCTTGCACAGAATACCTTACTGAAAATTGCTTATCATTTCCTTCTGCTCCTCGTTGGGTTCAACACTCTTACTTATCAAAAGGACTATGATTAATCCCCTATACTTGTGGGTCATCAAGACTCTTTTCTAGCGCCGTTGCCGGGGAGTGAAGCGCATTTAGTAGGTGGAATTTGGTAAGGAAAAATTTATATAGTGTGCTAAAATTTGCTGTCACTTGTTACTATGGAACATAATCCTTTGAGGGGCTTGTTCGCGGTATCTTCGCCCCGACCAGTAGAGCAAAGAGTTGCTCCTCAACCTAATGAACCTACTAAAAATGTTTACTTTGAAATTCCTTCGGGTATGATAGCGAAACTGCTAGCTAATCCTTTTACAGGAGATGGAACACTGCATCCCGATTTGCACCTAATCTATGTGGATGAAGTTTGTGGATTATTTAAGCTTGCAGGTATGCCCGAGGATGTTATCAAGAAGAAGGTCTTCCCTTTATCTTTGAAGGGAAAGGCATTGACATGGTTTAGGCTATGTGATAATATGGGAGCATGGAACTACAACCGATTGAAATTGGAATTTCATCAGAAGTTTTATCCTATGCATCTTGTTCATCGTGATCGTAATTATATATATAATTTTTGGCATCACAAAGGAGAAAGCATCGCTCAAGCTTGGGGGAGGCTTAATTCATTCATGCCCCAGTCATGAGCTCTCAATAGAAATTATTATTCGAATTTTTTATGCTCGGCTTTCTCTCGATAACCGCTCTATGCTCGATACTTCTTATACTGGCTCTTTTATGATGAAGACTATTGAATTCAAATGGGATTTATTGGAAAGAAATAAACGGAACTCTGAAGATTGGGATCTCGATGAAGGTAAGGAGTTAGGTATAACACCTAAGTTTGATTGTGTCAAATCTTTTATGGATACCGATGCTTTCCGTGAATTTAGCACTAAATATGGACTTGACTTTGAGAAAGTAGCTTCTTTCTGTGAATCTTTTGCTACTCATGTTGATCTCCCCAAGGAGAAGCGGTTTAAATATAATCCTCCCATCAAAGTAAAAGTAGTTGCACCTACTAAAGTTGAAGAAAAGACTATCACGTATAATGATTATGGTGTTCCTAGTTAGAATAAAGGATCATGCTAAAGCATCAACTGTGGTTCATAAGAGTAATGCTAGAACACCTACTCCCTCTGAGCAAATTAAAGTTGAACCTAGTGTTGCTATGGTTAAAGATCTCTTGGCCGATAATATTGATGGGCATGTTATTTACTTCTGTGATGAAGCTTCTAGAATTGCTAGACCCGATACTAAAAATAAACATAGACCTGTTGTAGGCATGCCTGTTATTTCTGTTAAAATAGGAGATCATTGCTATCAATGGCTTATGTGATATGGGTTCTAGTGCAATTGCAATACCTCATTCCTTATATAAAGAAATTATGCATGATATTGAACCTACTGAGATAGAGGAAATCGATGTTACAATTAAGCTTGCCAATAGAGACACTATTTCACCAGTTGGGATTGTTAAAGATGTTGAAGTCTTGTGTGGGAAAGTTAAATATCCTGCCAATTTTCTTGTTCTTGGTTCCCCACAAGATAAATTTTGTCCCATTATATTTGGTAGACCCTTCTTGAATACTGTTAATGCTAGGATCGATTGCAAAAAGGATGTTGTTACTATTGGTTTGGGGAATATGTCTCATGAGTTTAATTTTGCTAAATTTCGTAGACAACACCATGATAAAGAATTGCCTAGTAAAGATGAAATTATTGGTCTTGCTTCTATTGCCGTTCCTCCTAATGATCCTTTAGAACAATATTTGCTCGACCATGAAAATGATATGTTTATGAATGAAAGAAGGGAAATAGATGAAATATTCTTTAAACAGGGACCTATTTTGAAACACAACTTGCCTGTTGAAATTCTAGGGGATCCTCCTCCACCCAAGGGTGACCCCGTGTTTGAGCTTAAACCTTTACCCGAAACTCTTAAATATGCTTATCTTGACGAGAAAGAGATATATCCTATTATTATTAGTGCTAACCTTTCAGAGTATGAAGAAAAGAAATTATTGAGAATTCTGAAGAAGCACCGTGCTGCTATTGGATATACTCTTGATGATCATAAGGGCATTAGTCCCACTCTATGCCAGCACAAAATAAAATTGGAGAAAGACGCGAAACCGGTTGTTGATCACCAACGACGATTAAATCCTAAGATGAAAGAAGTGGTAAGGAAAGAAATACTAAAGCTTCTGGAGGCAGGTATAATTTATCCCATTCCTGATAGTCAGTGGATAAGTCATGTCCATTGTGTCCCTAAGAAGGGAGGTATTACTATTGTTCCTAATGATAAAGATGAACTGATCCTACAAAGAATTGTTACAGGTTATAGAATGGTAATGGATTTCCGCAAATTAAATAAATCTACTAAAAAGGATCATTACCCTTTACCCTTCATTGATCAAATGTTAGAAAGGTTATCCAAACATACACATTTTTGCTTTCTAGACGGTTATTCTGGTTTCTCTCAAAAACCTGTGTAAAGAGGATCAAGAAAAGACAACTTTTACTTGCCCTTTCGGTACCTTTGCTTGTAGATGTATGCCTTTTGGTTTATGCAATGCACCTGCTACCTTTTAAAGATGTATGACTGCTATATTCTCTGACTTTTGTGAAAAGATTGTTGAGGTATTCATGGATGATTTTTCTGTATATGGAACTTCTTTTGATGATTGCTTAAGCAACCTTGATCGAGTTTTGCAGAGATGTGAAGAAACTAATCTTGTCTTGAATTGGGAGAAGTGCCACTTTATGGTTAATGAAGGTATTATCTTGGGGCATAAAATTTCTAAAAGAGGTATTGAAGTTGATAAAGCTAAAGTTGATGCTATTGAAAACATGCCATGTTCTAAGGACATTAAAGGTATAAGAAGTTTCCTTGGTCATGCCGGTTTTTATAGGAGGTTCATTAAGGACTTCTCTAAAATTTCTAGGCCTCTGACTAATCTCTTACAAAAAGATGTTCCTTTTGTCTTTGATGATGATTGTGTAAAAGCATTTGAAATACTTAAGAAAGCTTTGATTTCTGCACCTATTGTTCAGTCTCCTGATTGGAATTTACCATTTGAAATTATGTGTGATGCTAGCTATTATGGTGTAGGGGCTGTTCTAGGACAAAGAGTTGATAAGAAATTAAATGTTATCCAATATGCTAGTAAGACTCTGGACAATGCCCAGAGAAATTATGCTACTACTAAAAAAGAATTTTTAGCGGTTGTATTTACTTGTGATAAGTTCAGACCTTATATAGTTGATTCTAAAGTAACTGTTCACACTGATCATGCTGCTATTAAATATCTTATGGAAAAAAGATGCTAAACCTAGACTTATTAGATGGGTTCTCTTGCTACAAGGATTTGATTTGCATATTATTGATAGAAAGGGAGCTGAGAACCCCGTTGCAGACAACTTGTCTAGGCTAGAGAATGTTCTTGATGACCCACTACCTATTGATGATAGCTTTCCTAATGAACAATTAGCTGTCATAAATGCTTCACGTACTGCTCCATGGTATGCTGATTATGCTAATTATATTGTTGCTAAATTTATACCACCTAGTTTCACACACCAGCAAAAGAAGAAGTTCTTCTATGATTTAAGAAATTACTTTTGGGATGACCCACACCTTTATAAAGAAGGAGTAGATGGTTTTATTAGACGTTGTGTACCTAAGCATGAACAGGAACATATCCTACACAAGTGTCACTCCGAGGCTTATGGAGGACACCATGCTGGAGATAGAATTGCACATAAGGTATTGCAATCCTGTTTTTATTGGCCTACTCTCTTCAAAGATGCCCATAAGTTTGTCTTGTCTTGTGATGAATGTCAAAGAATTGGTAATATTAGTAGACGTCAAGAAATGCCTATGAATTATTCACTTGTTATAGAACCATTTGATGTTTGGGGCTTTGATTATATGGGACTGTTTCCTTCCTCTAATGGGTATACTCATATTTTAGTTGCTGTTGATTATGTTACTAAGTGGGTAGAAGCTATTCCAACAAGTAGTGATGATCATAACACCTCTATTAAGATGCTTAAAGAAGTTCTTTTTCCGAGATTTGGAGTCCTTAGATATTTAATGACTGATGGTGGTTCAAATTTTATTCATGGCACTTTTCGTAAAATGCTTGCTAAATATGATGTTAATCATAGAATTGCATCTCCATATCATCCACAGTCTAGTGGTCAAGTAGAACTGAGTTATAGAGAGCTTAAATTAATTTTGCAAAAGACTGTTAATAGATCTAGAAAGAATTGGTCCAATAAACTTTATGATGCATTATGGGCTTATAGAACTGCATATAAAAATCCTATGGGTATGTCTCCGTATAAGATGGTTTAGGGAAAAGCATGTCACTTACCTCTCGAACTAGAACATAAGGCATATTGGAACATAAAGAATGCAAGGAAGTGCGTCCTTATCCTCCGTGACCGCTGGGACCCACCCGGTCAAAGCGTACGTAGCGTTGTCTGTCTGGTCACGAACGTGTACGTACATACTGGTCAATCGGTCTCTCTGCAAGTATGAACCATGGCCGAGTAAGTAGCGGCACGTGGCATTGTAGAGCACCCAATATAGCAGTTCACACAGTACCGTCTAAGTCCTGTACACGTATGTATAGCCGCATGGCAAAAAATATGACCACGTACGTACATAAGGGCAGGGTCTCGAGCGCGTACAAGCGCATATATACGGACGGCCAGGGTTTGTGTACATGGAGAGGCAACAGATGACAGCAACGACGTCTTGTTCATTGGGCAACGAACCGACTGGGTTGGAACGGAGAAACATCGTCCTGTTCATCGGGAGGCAACCGACTGGGTCAGAATGCATCATGTTCAACGGGAGCCAACCGGCTTGGACGGAACAGCTGAAACAGGGTCTAGCGTACCACAGGACGAAGGAAATGGCCTTCTGTTCGACCGACCATGGTCAAAACGGGATCCTGTTCATCGGGAGGGGTCTGGCGTACCGCAAAACGGAGGAAACGGACTTGTGTTTGAGTGCCTATGGTCGAAACAGTGTCATATTGATCGGGAGGGGTGTGGCAGACCGCTAAACGGAGGAAACAGACTTGTGTTGGAGCTCCTAGGTCGAAACAGGGTCCCGTTCATCCACCGTCTACTACCTCGCTCCAACCTCCATGGGCTACTGTTCATTCACTGTCGACCTCCTCCAGCCTCCACGAGCTACTGTTCATCCAGCCTCCACCGCCTATTGTTCATAGAGCCTCCACGGGGTCCTATTCATCCACCCCCAACTGGCTGGGGTGCGGCGGCCTCCTCGGGGTCTTATTCATCCAGCGGAAATGGCCTATTACCACAGGGTCCTGTTCATCCAACCCCCACCGGGAACTGTTCATCCACAGCCAACCAACCGGCTCGACTCACCACGTCTCGACTCGTTCTACGTACCGCGCACACAGTAGCAATGGTCACTGTTCATTGAGAGGCAACCCAACACCGGCATGCTATGTCTCACACGGGGGCTCGATCGGCTTCAGTAAGCAGCAACAGTGATTGATCGCTCGGGTTCAGTTAGCAGCAGTAGCAAAGGAATTGCTCGGGTTCAGTCAGCAACGAATGAATGGCTCGGGTTCAGTTAAGAGCCAAGGGATCGATCGCTCGGGTTCAGTAACGTGCGATCGCTCCGGGTTCACTTAGCCAACGCCTTGCACACACGCACGTACATGAGAGAAACGCGCAAACCACAGTGCATTGCTCGGCCCCGACCACCCAGCGTAACCGGGAACTCCCCGATATTTTCCTCGCCCTCGCTTCTACCATGTTTTCGGTTGGGAAACGTAGTAATTTCAGAAAATTCCCTATGCACACACAGGATCATGGTGATGCATAGCAACGAGAGGGGAGAGTGTGTCTACGTACCCTCGTAGACCGAATGCGGAAGCGTTAGCACAACACGGTTGATCTAGTCATACGTCTTCACGATCCGACCAATCCAAGTTCCGAACGCACGGCACCTCCGAGTTCTGTACACGTTCAACTCGATGACGTCCCGCGAGCTCCGATCCAGCAAAGCTTCATAGGAGAGTTTCGTCAGCACGATGGCGTGGTGACGGTGATGATGATGCTACCGAGCAGGGCTTCGCCTAAGCACCATTATGATATGATCGATGTGGACTATGGTGGAGGGGGGCACCACACACGGCTAAGAGATCAATGATCAATTGTTGTGTCCATGGGGTGCCCCTGCCCCCGTATATAAAGGAGCAAGGGGGGGGGAGGCGGCCGGCCAGGGAGAGGCGCGCCAAGGGGGAGTCCTACTCCCACTAGGAATAGGACTCCTCCTATTCCTAGTAGGAGTAGGAGAGGGGGAAGGAAAGGGAGAGGAGGAGAAGGAAAGATGGGGCCGGGCCCCTTGCCCTAAACCAATTCGGTTTGGGCCTTGGGGGGGCACCCCACACTCTCCTTGCTGCCCTCTATTTCCACTAAGGCCCATGTAGGCCCATTAAGCCCCCGAGGAGGTTCCGGCAACCCCCGGTACTCCGGTATATGTCCGAAACCTTCCGGAACCTTTCCGATGTCCGAACATAGTCGTCCAACATATCGATACTTATGTCTCGACCATTTTGAGACTCCTCGTCATGTCTGTGATCATATCCGGGATTCCAAACTACCTTAGGTACATCAAAAGTCAAAAACTCATAATACCGATCGTCACTGAACTTTAAGCGTGCGGAACCTACGGGTTCGAGAACTATGTAGACATGACCGAGACACGTCTCCGGTCAATAACCAATAGCGAAACCTGGATGTTCATATTGGCTCCCACATATTCTACGAAGATCTTTATCGGTCAAACTGCATAACAACATACACTGTTCCCTTTGTCATCGGTATGTTACTTGCCCGAGATCCGATCGTCGGTATCTCAATACCTAGTTCAATCTCGTTACCGACAACTCTCTTTACTCGTTTCGTAATACATCATCTCGCAACTAACTCATTAGTTACAATGCTTGCAAGGCTTATAGTGATGTGCATTACCGAGTGGGCCCAGAGATACCTCTCCAACAATCGAAGTGACAAATCCTAATCTCGTAATACGTCAACTCAACAAGTACCTTTGGAGACACCTGTAGAGCACCTTTATAATCACCCAGTTACGTTGTGACGTTTGGTAGCACACCAAGTGTTCCTCCGGTAAACGGGAGTTGCATAATCTCATAGTAATAGGAACGTGTATAAGTCATGAAGAAAGCAATAGCAACATACTAAACTATCAAGTGCTAAGCTAACAGAATGGGTCAAGTCAATCACATCATTCTCCTTACGATGTGACCCCGTTAATCAAATGACAACTCATGTCTATGGCTAGGAAACATAACCATCTTTGATCAACAAGCTAGTCAAGTAGAGGCATACTAGTGACACTCTGTTTGTCTATATATTCACACATGTATCATGTTTCCGGTTAATACATTTCTAGCATGAATAATAAACATTTATCATGATATAAGGAAATAAATAATAACTTTATTATTGCCTCTAGGGCATATTTCCTTCAGTCTCCCACTTGTACTAGAGTCAATAATCTATATTACACAGTAATGATTCTAACACCCATGGAGCCTTGGTGCTGATCATGTTTTTCTCGTGGAAGAGGCTTAGTCAACGGGTCTGCAACATTCAGATCCGTATGTATCTTGCAAATCTCTATGTCTCCCACCTGGACTTGATCCCGGATGGAGTTGAAGCGTCTCTTGATGTGCTTGGTTCTCTTGTGAAATCTGGATTCCTTTGCCAAGGCAATTGCACCAGTATTGTCACAAAAGATTTTCATTGGACCCGATGCACTAGGTATAACACCTAGATCGGATATGAACTCCTTCATCCAGACTCCTTCATTTGCTGCTTCCGAAGCAGCAATGTACTCCGCTTCACATGTAGATCCCGCCATGATGCTCTGTTTAGAACTGCTCCAACTGACAACTCCACCGTTCAAAACACGTATCTAGTTTGCAATTTAGAATCGTCCGGATCAGTGTCAAAGCTTGCATCAACGTAACCATTTATGATGAGCTCTTTGTCACCACCATAAACGAGAAACATATCCTTAGTCCTTTTCAGGTACTTACGGATGTTCTTGACCGCTGTCCAGTGATCCACTCCTAGATTACTTTGGTACCTCCCAGCTAAACTAATAGCAAGGCACACATCAGGTCTGGTACACATCATTGCATACATGATAGAGCCTATGGCTGAAGCATAGGGAACATCTTTCATTTTCTCTCTATCTTCTGCAGTGGTCGGGCATTGAGTCTCACTCAACTTCACACCTTGTAACACAGGCAAGAACCCTCTCTTTGCCTGATCCATTTTGAACTTCTTCAAAACTTTGTCAAGGTATGTGCTTTGTGAAAGTCCAATTAAGCGTCTTGATCTATCTCTATAGATCTTGATGCCCAATATGTAAGCAGCTTCACCGATGTCTTTCATTGAAAAACTCTTATTCAAGTATCCTTTTATGCTATCCATAAATTCTATATCATTTCCAATCAACAATATGTCATCCAAATATAATATTAGAAATGCTACTGAGCTCCCACTCACTTTCTTGTAAATACAGGCTTCTCCAAAAGTCTATATAAAACCATATGCTTTGATCACATTATCAAAACGTTTATTCCAACTCCAAGAGGCTTGCACCAGTCCATAAATGGATCACTGGAGCTTGCACACTTTGTTAGCACCTTTTGGATCGATAAAACCTTCAGGTTGCATCATATACAACTCTTCTTCCAGAAGTCCATTCAGGAATGCAGACTTTACATCCATTTGCCAAATTTCATAATTATAAAATGCGGCAATAGCTAACATGATTCAGACGGACTTAAGCATCGCTACGGGTGAGAAGGTCTCATCGTAGTCAACTCATTGAACTTGTTGAAAACCTTTCGCAACAAGTCGAGCTTTGTAGATAGTAACATTACCATCAGTGTATGTCTTCTTCTTGAAGATCCATTTATTCTCGATGGCTTGCCGATCATCGGGTAAGTCAACCAAAGTCCACACTTTGTTCTCATACATGGATCCCATCTCAGATATCATGGCCTCAAGCCATTTTGCGGAATCTGGGCTCATCATCGCTTCCTCATAGTTCGTAGGTTCGTCATGGTCTAGCAACATGACCTCCAAAATAGGATTACCGTACCACTCTGGTGCAGATCTTACCCTGGTTGACCTACGAGGTTCAGTAGTAACTTGATCTGAAGTTTCATGATCATCATCATTAGCTTCCTCACTAATTGGTGTAGATGTCACATGAACCGGTTTCTGTGATGAACTACTTTGCAATAAGGGAGCAGGTACAGTTACCTCATCAAGTTCTACTTTCCTCCCACTCACTTCTTTCGAGAGAAACTCCTTCTCTAGAAAGGATCCATTCTTAGCAATGAAAGTCTTGCCTTCGGATCTGTGATAGAAGGTGTACCCAACTGTTTCTTTTGGGTATCCTATGAAGACACATTTTTCCGACTTGGGTTCAAGCTTATCAGGTTGAAGCTTTTTCACATAAGCATCGCAGCCCCAAACTTTAAGAAACGACAACTTTGGTTTCTTGCCAAACCATAGTTCATAAGGCGTCGTCTCAACGGATTTAGATGGTGCCCTATTTAACGTGAATGCAGCCGTCTCTAAAGCATAACCCCAAAACAATAGCGGTAAATCAGTAAGGGACATCATAGATCGCACCATATCTAGTAAAGTACGATTACGACGTTCAGACACACCATTACACTGTGGTGCTCCAGGTGGCGTGAGTTGCGAAACTATTCCGCATTGTTTCAAAGTTAGACCAAACTCGTAACTCAAATATTCTCCTCCACGATCATATCGTAGAAACTTTATTTTCTTGTTACGATGATTTTCCACTTCACTCTGAAATTCTTTGAACTTTTCAAATGTTTCAGACTTATGTTTCATTAAGTAGATATACCCATATCTGCTTAAATTATCTGTGAAGGTGAGAAAATAACGATACTTGTCGCGAGCTTCAATATTCATTGGACCACATACATCAGTATGTATGATTTCCAACAAGTCAGTTGCTTGCTCCATTGTTCCGGAGAACGACGTTTTAGTCATCTTGCCCATGAGGCATGGTTCGCAAGTACCAAGTGATTCCAAAAGTCCATCAGTATGGAGTTTTTTCATGCGCTTTACACCAATATGACCCCAACGGCAGTGCCACAAATAAGTTGCACTATCATTATCAACTCTGCATCTTTTGGCTTCAACATTATGAATATGTGTGTCACTACTATCGAGATTTAACACAAATAGACCACTCTTCAAGGGTGCATGACCATGAAAGATATTACTCATATAAATAGAACAACCATTATTCTCAGATTCAAATGAATAACCGTCTTGCATGAAACAAGATCCAGATATAATGTTCATGCTCAACGCTGGCACCAAATAATAATTATTCAGGTCTAAAACTAATCCTGAAGGTAGATGTAGAGGTAGTGTGCTGACGACGATCACACATCGACTTTGGAACCATTTCCCACGCGCATCGTCACCTCGTCCTTAGCCAGTCTTCGCTTAATCCGTAGTCCCTGCTTCGAGTTGCAAATATTAGCAACAGAACCAGTATCAAATACCCAGGTGCCACTACGAGCTCTGGTAAGGTAGACATCAATAACATGTATATCAAATATACCTTTGTTCACCTTGCCATCCTTCTTATCCGCCAAATACTTGGGGCAGTTCCGCTTCTAGTGACCAGTCCCTTTGCAGTAGAAGCACTCAGTCTCAGGTTTAGGTCTAGATTTGGGTTTCTTCTCTTGAGCAGCAACTTGCTTGCCGTTCTTATTTAACTTCCCCTTCTTCTTCCCTTTACCCTTTTTCTTGAAACTGGTGGTTTTGTTAACCATCAACACTTGAAGCTCCTTTTTGATTTCTACCTCCGCAGCCTTTAACATTACGAAGAGCTCAGGAATTGTCTTATTCATCCCTATAGTTCATCACGAAGCTTTTGTAGCTTGGTGGCAGTGATTGAAGAACTCTGTCAATGACACTATCAATAGGAAGATTAACTCCCAGTTGAGTCAATACCCAGACATTTTGAGTATATGTTCATTGACAGAACTATTCTCCTCCATCTTGCAGCTATAGAACTTATTGGAGACTTCATATCTCTCAATCCGGGCATTTGCTTGAAATATTAACTTCAACTCCTCGAACATCTCATATGCTCCATGACGTTCAAAACATCGTTGAAGTCCCGGTTCTAAACTGTAAAGCATGGCACACTGAACTATCGAGTAGTCATCAACTTTACTCTGCCCGACATTCTTAACATCATGAGCATCATCTGCAGCAGGCCTGGCATGCAGCGGTGCTTCTAGGACGTAATTCTTCTATGCAACATTGAGGATAATCCACAAGTTATGGACCCAATCCGTGTAATTGCTACCATCATCTTTGAACTTTGCTTTCTCAAGGAACACATTAAAATTCAACGGAACAACAGCATGGGCCATCTATCTACAATAACATAGACAAGCAAAATACTATCAGGTACTAAGTTCATGATAAATTTAAGTTCAATTAATCATATTACTTAAGAACTCCCACTTAGATAGGAGGTGATCACGTGATCCATATCAACTAAACCATAATCGATAATCACGTGAAATGGAGTAGTTTTCAATGGTGAACATCACTATGTTGATCATATCTACTATATGATTCATGCTCGACCTTCCGGTCTCAGTGTTCTGAGGCCATATCTGCATATGCTAGGCTCGTCAGTTTAACCCGAGTATTCTGCGTGTGTAAAACTGTCTTACACCTGTTGTAGATGAATGTTGAGCTTATCACACCCGATCATCATGTGGTGTCTCGGCACGACAAACTTTGTCAACGGTGCATACTCAGGGAGAACACTTTTACCTTGAAATTTAGTGAGAGATCATCTTATAATGCTACCGTCAAACAAAGCAGAATAAGATGCATAAAGGATAAACATCACATGTAATCAACATAAGTGATATGATATGTCCATCATCATCTTGTGCTTGTGATCTCCATCTCCAAAGCACCGTCATGATCACCATCGTCACCGGCATGACACCTTGATCTCCATCATAGCATCGTTGTCGTCTCGCCAACTATTACTTCTACAACTATCGCTACCGCTTAGTGATAAAGTAAAGCAATTACAAGGCGATTGCATTGCATACAATAAAGCGACAACCATATGGCTCCTACCAGTTGCCGATAACTCCGTTACAAAACATGATCATCTCATACAATAAATATAGCGTCATGTCTTGACCATATCACATAGCAACATGCCCTACAAAAACAAGTTAGACGTCCTCTACTTTGTTGTTGCAAGTTTTACGTGGCTGCTACGGGCTGAGCAAGAACCGTTCTTACCTACGCATCAAAACCACAACGATAGTCCATCATGTTAGTGCTGTTTTAACCTTCACAAGGACTGGCGTAGCCACACTCGTTTCAACTAAAGTTGAAGAAACTGACACCCGCCAGCCACCTGTGTGCAAAGCACGTCGGTAGAACCAGTCTCGCGTAACCGTACGTGTAATGTCGGTCCGGGCTGCTTCATCTAACAATACCACTAAACCAAAGTGTGACATGCTGGTAAGCAGTATGAATTGTATCACCCACAACTCACTTGTGTTCTACTCGTGCATATAACATCTACGCAATAACCTGGCTCGGATGCCACTGTTGGGAAATATAGTAATTTCAAAAAAATTCCTACGCACACACAGGATCATGGTGATGCATAGCAACGAGAGCGGAGAGTGTGTCTATGTATCCTCGTAGACCGAATGCGGAAGCGTTAGCACAACACGGTTGATGTAGTCGTACGTCTTCACGATCCGACTAATTCAAGTACCGAACGCACGACACCTCCGAGTTCTGCACACGTTCAACTCGATGACGTCTTGCGAGCTCTGATCCAGCAAAGCTTCACATGAGAGTTTCGTCAGCATGACGGCATGGTGACAGTGATGATTATGCTACCAACGCAGGGCTTCGCCTAAGCACCACTACGATATGATCGAGGTGGGTTATGGTGGAGGGGGGCACCGCACACGGCTAAGAGATCAATGATCAATTGTTGTGTCCGTGGGGTGCCCCCTGCCCCCGTATATAAAGGAGCAAGGGGGAGGAGGCGGCCGACCACGAAGATGTGCGCCAAGGGGGAGTCCTACTCCCACTAGGAGTAGGACTCCTCCTATTCCTAGTAGGAGTAGGAGAGGGGGAAGGAAAGGAAGAGGACGAGAAGGAAAGAGGGGGCCGGGCCCCTTACCCTAAACCAATTCCGTTTGGGCCTTGTGGGGGGGGGGGCGCCCCACACTCCCCTTGCGGCCCTCTATTTCCACTAAGGCCCATGTAGGCCCATTAAGCCCCCGGGGAGGTTCCGGTAACCCCCGGTACTCCGGTATATGTCCGAAACCTTCTGGAACCTTTCTAATGTCCGGACATAGTCGTCCAATATATCGATCTTTACGTCTCGACCATTTACAAACTCCTCGTCATGCCCGTGATCATATCCAAGACTCCGAACTACCTTAGGTACATCAAAACACAAAAACACATAATACCGATCGTCACCGAACTTTAAGCATGCGGACCCTACGGGTTCGAGAACTATGTAAACATGACCGAGACACGTCTCGGTCAATAACCAATAGCGGAACCTGGATGTTCATATTGGCTCCCACATATTCTAGAAGATCTTTATTGGTCAAACCGCATAACAACATACGTTGTTCCCTTTGTCATCGGTATGTTACTTGCCCGAGATTCGATCGTCGGTATCTCAATACCTAGTTCAATCTCGTTACCGGCAAGTCTCTTTACTCGTTCCGTAATACATCATCCCGCAACTAACTCATTAGTTACAATGCTTGCAAGGCTTATAGTGATGTGCATTACCGAGTGGGCCCAGAGATACCTCTCCAACAATCGGAGTGACAAATCCTAATCTTGAAATACGTCAACTCAACAAGTACCTTTGGAGACACCTGTAGAGCACCTTTATAATCACCTAATTACATTGTGACATTTGGTAGCACACAAAGTGTTCCTCCGGTAAATGGGAGTTGCATAATCTCATAGTCATAGGAACGTGTATAAGTCATGAAGAAAGCAATAGCAACATACTGAACGATCAAGGGCTATGCTAACGGAATGGGTCAAGTCAATCACATCATTCTCCTAATGATGTGATCCCGTTAATCAAATGACAACTCATGTCTATGGCTTGGAAACATAACCATCTTTGATCGACGATCTAGTCAAGTAGAGGCATACTAGTGACACTCTGTTTGTCTATATATTCACACATGATCATGTTTCCGGTTAATACAATTCTAGCATGAATAATAAACATTTATCATTATATAAGGAAATAAATAATAACTTTATTATTGCCTCTAGGGCATATTTCCTTCATTTTTCTGTCATGGATGACCCAAAGAATGTCATGCAGCTGCATCTCCGGCCCGCCCAGGACGAAAAGACCATTTTTTGTTATGAATTTTTGTCATAGAAGTAGGAGACCATCACATCTATGATGATACCGGGGGTTTTGTCACAATTATTGTCATAGAAGTGTCATAAGCAAGACAGAAAAAAATTCGTTCGGACCAAAATGTCACAGTGTGTCTTTTTTTGTAGTAGCCCTGACCCTGGGGATGGGCTATGATGCGGTAGGCTCATGGCACGGTGTACCAGGGCACCCATTTGGTGGGCTCGGGAACCCTGCACACATCGTTTGGGGCCGTAGTGGAAACCTTAGCCGGACTCCCTGCAGATGGAACCTGAATAGGCGATAAAACTAGACTAGAGACTTGCATGGTTAGTCAGGCCGTGGCCCATACCCTCCTTGGGCTTCCGCTTGAAGGTTGCCGAGTACATGTCGTGTAAACGGCGATAAGTGGTGAGAGCGTGTGTGAATAAATACACCCCTGCAGGGTTATCAAACTATTCGAATAGTCGCATTCGTGGTAATGTACTAATGGGTTGCTTATATAGTTCATAGACAAGTGAAAGCGGATACTCTAAAATGCGCAAGATAAGCGTGAGTTCTATGGATGGCCTTCTCGTAGGGAGACAGGAGCGGATCCATAGTGGTGTATTGATATGGTGAATATGTGGACTCGTGTGTGCCACCTCAAAAGAGTTACCAGCAGTCGTAGTACAGGATAGACACTACGTCAAAGTTGGCTTGTTACAGTTAAACTCTGCCACCCCTTTATTGATACTTATGCATATGTAGCTAGTTCTGATGTAAGTCTTGATGGGTACATTTGTACGCACGTTTGCTTAATTTATGTTTTTGTAGAGAGACTTCAGTCTCACTAGTACTTCCATGTGGACTTCGACGTTTAGCTTGTTACCTCAGCTACGATCTTGTACCCTTGGGAGGGTGTTGTAGATAGTCAGGTTTCTCAGCCTTTTTCAGTTGTAGTTGTCTGTACTCAGACATGTTATGCTTCCGCTGCTCGTATGCTCTATATGTTGGGTTATGTGACCCCTGTTTGTAATAAATGCTATTTGGCTCTTCTGGGCCTTTATCTATATGAGTTGTTGAGTTATGTTCTGATGCCATGTTGTAAAACACATACTTGCATGTTATGCGTACGTGTAACGCGTATTGCTATGTGTGGGATCTGACACCTAGTTGTTTATTCTTGGTAGCCTCTCTTATGGGGATATGTCTCCTAGTGCTTCCACTGAGCCATGGTAGCTTGCTACTACTCCAGAACACATGGGATGATCGGCATGTGTCCTTCTTTGCTCCTGTGTCTGTCCCTTCAAGGAAATGCCACACGGTGCTTACCGGATTCCTGTTGGCTTGCTATAGCTCGCTTTCAGTCGCTGCTGACCGACATGTGCATTGCTGGGTCATGTATGCCCGTCCCTGTAAGTTTGTGCCACCTTGGGTTTACAACTAGTCATGTCTGCCTAGGTTCTCTGTCATATGGATGCTAGCGACACTATCATATACATGAGCCAAAATGCACAAATGGTCCTGGGCCAGGTAAGGTGGCACCCGTGGGTATACCATGCGTGAGGCCGCAAAGTGATATGATGTGTTACATGCTAGATCAGTGTGACTTAGGATGGGGGTCCTAAAAGATTTAGTATCAGAGCCTGACTGCCTGTAGGATTACCAAGCCAAACTGGTCGAAGTCGTGTCTAGAAACGCTTTAGTTATATATGGGAGTTGATTGTGGAAGGGAACGCAAGGCTCTTTTTTCTCCTTTACCCCATGTCATTCTGATCCGAGTCACCCTCCTCTTTCCTACGCGGATTAATATCTAGGTTTCTCATTCTTCTATCAGGATCACGTGTTACTAATCCATAGACTTATAGGGTTGATGGATTCAAGTCTCAATTCTGCTTCTACTACCTCTGTGTGTTAACAGTTGATCCCGGAACCTTGAGTGGTTATGCCACCATTTTGTAGGATGTCTCAAATCTTTTTGAGCATTTACAACCGTTATGCTGTTTGAGTCATCCTAGGTTCCTAACTAGTCTAATGCATTTTCAAATCCCTTCTCCCTGTTCCCAATGTTCCTTTGTGCCACATTAACGACGCTAATCACCGAGTTGTGGTACTCCATTGCCTCGACATATATGTTGAAGCTATTACTATGACACTGGGATATTTTAGAGAACCACCTATTACTCTATCTTGTCTCGTATTCTCAGTGTGATAATTCTAGCCATCATTCTCAAAAGCATCCCGTGATGCCATTTAGTTAGTAGGTATTCCATCTTTGGTTTCTTGAATGCAAGATTCACCCTACCTACATCATGTTGATAGTGTTTGCTCGCTCCTTTAGGATATTAGTAACCTTTGTGATAGTCCTGGAGGTCCATGGTATATCATTCTTCCAAATACCATGAACCATGCTTGGCAGAAGTTCTTAGAACCAAAAGATCACAAAAAGATGAGTCATCCATTTTATATTGTGAATTTGCCAGTCCTACATTTCTACATGTGTCGGATTTTAGGATCTGCAGACCCTTGAGAGGTTGGAACTCTGGGGTGCGTGCGAAGATCTCAACCTCCCCAGTGTGCCTACTCGCCAATCTCTCGGCCTAGCTCGATGAACAAGAAAGAAACGAGACACAACAGTTTACCCAGGTTCGGGAACCTTGCGGTGTAAAACCCTACCCCTATTTTGTGGTGGATTGGCCTCGAGGGGCTGAGGATGAACTAGTACAGTGGGAGAACAACCTTAGGAGGAGGAGTGCTCTTAGGCTCAAGTGAGTTGGTGAGTGTGAGGATGGAATGGATCTGATCCGCTCCCTCTCTATGGTTTAACACCCATGATGCGGCTATATCTCCCACGTGTCGAGGCACGACTTAGAGGCATAACTGCATGGTGGTTTTGTTGCAAGAGGGGTAATCTTCACACAATCCCATGTACTAAATAAGAAAGGGATAAATAGTTGGCTTACAATCGCCACTTCACACAAATAACAAGTTAAACATACATCATCCAGAGTACAATCAAGGTCCGACTATGGAACCAAAATAAAAGAAGACAACCCCAAATGCTAGATCCCTGATCGTACCAACTGGGCACCACTACTGATCAACCAGAAAAGACACATAATATCAACCAAGATCTTCATTGAACTCCCACTTGAGCTCGATTACGTCACCTGCACTGGAACCATCAGCACCTGCAACTATTTGGAAGTATCCGTGAGTCACGAGGACTCAGCTATCTCAAAACCCTTGCAATCAAGACTATTTAAGCTTATTGGTAGGACAAGGTAATGATGTGGAGTTGCAACAAGCACTAAGAAAATATGGTGGCTAACATACACAAATAAGAATAAGATGAGAAGCTATGCAACGGTCGTGAAGCTAGAAGTGATCAAGAAATGCTCCTGAATCTACTTACGTTCAAACATAACCCAAACAGTGTTCACTTCACAGACTCTGCCGAGAAGAGACCATCACGGCTACCCACGCGGTTGATTCATTTTAATTAAGTCAAGTGTCAAGTTATCTATAACTAGAGATTAACAAATTCCCATCTGCCACATAACCGCCGGCACGACTCTCGAAAGTTTATACCCTGCAGGGGTGTCCCAACTTGGCCCGTTACAAGTTCTCATGATCAATGAAGGATATTCCTTCTCTCGGAAAGACCTGATCAGTCAAGGAATCCCGGTTACAAGACATTTCGACAATGGTAAAACAAGACCAGCAAGACCGCCCAAATGTGCCAACAAATCCCGATAGGAGCTGCACATATCTCGTTCTCATGGCACACCGGATGGGCCAGACGTCGAGTTGGCATAAACCCTGGTTGCCCAGGGGGCGTCGGACATCACCCAGGTTGGACCAACACTCAGAGGAGCACTGGCCCGGGGGGTTTAAAATAAAGATGACCGTCGGGGTCCGTGGAACCCAAGGGAAAAGGCTTAGGTTGTTAGGCAAATGTAAAACCAAGGTTGGGCCTTACTGGAGGAGTTTTATTCAAAGCGAACTGTCAAGGGGGTCTCATAACCCCAACTGCGTAAGGAACGCAAAATCAAGGAACCTAACACTAGTATGACGGAAACTAGGGCGGTAAGAGTGGAACAAAACACCAGGCATAAGGCCGAGCCTTCCACCCTTTGCCAAGTATATAGATGCATTAATTAAACAATAGATACCGTGATATCCCAACATATCCATGTTCCAACATGGAACAACCAGGAAGGCACCTGCGACTAGCAATGCTATAAGTGGGGCTGAGCAAAAGTGGTAACTTAGCCAAACAACAGTTTTCTAGGAACATGGGTTAGAGGCATGACATGGCAATATGGGAGACATGGTAAACAAGTGGTAGGTAGCGCGACATAGCGATAGAACAAGCAACTATAAAGCAAAGATAGAAGTGATATCGAGGGTAATGGTCATCTTGCCTGAAATCCTGTAGGGAAGAAGAACGAGTCCATGAAGAAGACAAATGGACGTAGATGAACGGATCCTCACAAACGCGATGTTACCGGAACTAACAAGAAGAAGCAACACCGGAAAGGAGAAAACAACATGGTAAACCAACAAGCATAAACATAGCATGATGCACAATCAAGTATGATGCATGTCAAGTCTAAAGAGGCATGGCATGGCAAAGTGCACAAACAACACTACAAGTTAAGCGGAGCTCAATATGCAACGAGTTGCATATTGTCGAAACACCACATGACTTATTTAGTTCTCTCTCGGTTATGTACTCAACAATATCAAATATTGTTAAACATGCAAGAGGTGAAATATATGAAAACTACCTATCTAGGCAAGTTTAAATGAGGCCGGATCAACAAACAACAATTCCGAAAACATCCTCATATCCATATTATGAATTTGGTACTGTTCTACCCTAAACCATATTTTAGAGTTGTTAAACAAGCAAGAAGAGTGCACAAAGTTAAACTAGGCATTTTTCTACCCCATTTACATATATAAATTATTTAAAACTGAGCTACAGTTAAGTAGTTATGAATTAAATCATTTTAGCATGTCATTAGAGCAAATTTAAACAAACAACATTTTAAACACTTCAAACATGGATAAAATTCGCATAATATGAAACTAGATGAAATTCTAAGCATTTTTCATATATAACTTATTTTAATCCGATGCACAAATCTTGAGTTATCATATGCATGAAATGCAAGGGGTTTCTTGTAAATCTGCATTCTCTGGAATAAAAGGAAAAATGCAACAAGAAAAAACACATGCATGGAACGAATCTATGCAAAGGCCCAACAGTGCAGAGGGGGGGGCAACTCACCCTGTTGGTTGTGGCCCAGGGCGATGGGATCTCGACGAAGGTAAGGAGTTAGGTATAACATCTAAGTTTGATTGTGTCAAATCTTTTATGGATACCGATGCTTTCCGTGAATTTAGCACTAAATATGGACTTGACTTTGAGAAAGTAGCTTCTTTCTGTGAATCTTTTGCTACTCTTGTTGATCTCCCCAAGGAGAAGCGGTTTAAATATAATCCTCCCATCAAAGTAAAAGTAGTTGCACCTACTAAAGTTGAAGGAAAGACTATCACGTATAATGATTATGGTGTTCCTAGTTAGAATAAAGGATCATGCTAAAGCATCAACTGTGGTTCATAAGAGTAATGCTAGAACACCTACTCCCTCTGAGCAAATTAAAGTTGAACCTAGTGTTGCTATGGTTAAAGATCTCTTGGCCGATAACATTGATGGGCATGTTATTTACTTCTGTGATGAAGCTTCTAGAATTGCTAGACCCGATACTAAAAATAAACATAGACCTGTTGTAGGCATGCCTGTTATTTCTGTTAAAATAGGAGATCATTGCTATCATGGCTTATGTGATATGGGTTCTAGTGCAATTGCAATACCTCATTCCTTATATAAAGAAATTATGCATGATATTGAACCTACTGAGATAGAGGAAATTAATGTTACAATTAAGCTTGCCAATAGAGACACTATTTCACCAGTTGGGATTGTTAAAGATGTTGAAGTCTTGTGTGGGAAAGTTAAATATCCTGCCAATTTTCTTGTTCTTGGTTCCCCACAAGATAAATTTTGTCCCATTATATTTGGTAGACCCTTCTTGAATACTGTTAATGCTAGGATCGATTGCAAAAAGGATGTTGTTACTATTGGTTTGGGGAATATGTCTCATGAGTTTAATTTTGCTAAATTTCGTAGACAACACCATGATAAAGAATTGCCTAGTAAAGATGAAATTATTGGTCTTGCTTCTATTGCCGTTCCTCCTAATGATCCTTTAGAACAATATTTGCTCGACCATGAAAATGATATGTTTATGAATGAAAGAAGGGAAATAGATGAAGTATTCTTTAAACAGGGACCTATTTTGAAACACAACTTGCCTGTTGAAATTCTAGGGGATCCTCCTCCACCCAAGGGTGACCCCGTGTTTGAGCTTAAACCTTTACCCGAAACTCTTAAATATGCTTATCTTGATGAGAAAGAGATATATCCTATTATTATTAGTGCTAACCTTTCAGAGTATGAAGAAAAGAAATTATTGAGAACTCTGAAGAAGCACCGTGCTGCTATTGGATATACTCTTGATGATCATAAGGGCATTAGTCCCACTCTATGCCAGCACAAAATAAAATTGGAGAAAGACGCGAAACCGGTTGTTGATCACCAACGACGGTTAAATCCTAAGATGAAAGAAGTTGTAAGGAAAGAAATACTAAAGCTTCTGGAGGCAGGTATAATTTATCCCGTTCCTGATAGTCAGTGGATAAGTCATGTCCATTGTGTCCCTAAGAAGGGAGGTATTACTATTGTTCCTAATGATAAAGATGAACTGATCCTACAAAGAATTGTTACAGGTTATAGAATGGTAATGGATTTCCGCAAATTAAAGAAATCTACTAAAAAGGATCATTACCCTTTACCCTTCATTGATCAAATGCTAGAAAGGTTATCCAAACATACACATTTTTGCTTTCTAGACGGTTATTCTGGTTTCTCTCAAATACCTGTGTAAAGAGGATCAAGAAAAGACAACTTTTACTTGCCCTTTCGGTACCTTTGCTTGTAGATGTATGCCTTTTGGTTTATGCAATGCACCTGCTACCTTTTAAAGATGTATGACTGCTATATTCTCTGACTTTTGTGAAAAGATTGTTGAGGTATTCATGGATGATTTTTCTGTATATGGAACTTCTTTTGATGATTGCTTAAGCAACCTTGATCGAGTTTTGCAGAGATGTGAAGAAACTAATCTTGTCTTGAATTGGGAGAAGTGCCACTTTATGGTTAATGAAGGTATTATCTTGGGGCATAAAATTTCTAAAAGAGGTATTGAAGTTGATAAAGCTAAAGTTGATGCTATTGAAAACATGCCATGTTCTAAGGACATTAAAGGTATAAGAAGTTTCCTTGGTCATGCCGGTTTTTATAGGAGGTTCATTAAGGACTTATCTAAAATTTCTAGGCCTCTGACTAATCTCTTACAAAAAGATGTTCCTTTTGTCTTTGATGATGATTGTGTAAAAGCATTTGAAATACTTAAGAAAGCTTTGATTTCTGCACCTATTGTTCAGTCTCCTGATTGGAATTTACCATTTGAAATTATGTGTGATGCTAGCTATTATGGTGTAGGGGCTGTTCTAGGACAAAGAGTTGATAAGAAATTAAATGTTATCCAATATGCTAGTAAGACTCTGGACAATGCCCAGAGAAATTATGCTACTACTAAAAAAGAATTTTTAGCGGTTGTATTTGCTTGTGATAAGTTCAGACCTTATATAGTTGATTCTAAAGTAACTGTTCACACTGATCATGCTGCTATTAAATATCTTATGGAAAAAAGATGCTAAACCTAGACTTATTAGATGGGTTCTCTTGCTACAAGGATTTGATTTGCATATTATTGATAGAAAGGGAGCTGAGAACCCCGTTGCAGACAACTTGTCTAGGCTAGAGAATGTTCTTGATGACCCACTACCTATTGATGATAGCTTTCCTAATGAACAATTAGCTGTCATAAATGCTTCACGTACTGCTCCATGGTATGCTGATTATGCTAATTATATTGTTGCTAAATTTATACCACCTAGTTTCACACACCAGCAAAAGCAGAAGTTCTTCTATGATTTAAGAAATTACTTTTGGGATGACCCACACCTTTATAAAGAAGGAGTAGATGGTTTTATTAGACGTTGTGTACCTAAGCATGAACAGGAACATATCCTACACAAGTGTCACTCCGAGGCTTATGGAGGACACCATGCTGGAGATAGAATTGCACATAAGGTATTGCAATCCGGTTTTTATTGGCCTACTCTCTTCAAAGATGCCCATAAGTTTGTCTTGTCTTGTGATGAATGTCAAAGAATTGGTAATATTAGTAGACGTCAAGAAATGCCTATGAATTATTCACTTGTTATAGAACCATTTGATGTTTGGGGCTTTGATTATATGGGACTGTTTCCTTCCTCTAATGGGTATACTCATATTTTAGTTGCTGTTGATTATGTTACTAAGTGGGTAGAAGCTATTCCAACAAGTAGTGATGATCATAACACCTCTATTAAGATGCTTAAAGAAGTTCTTTTTCCGAGATTTGGAGTCCTTAGATATTTAATGACTGATGGTGGTTCAAATTTTATTCATGGCGCTTTTCGTAAAATGCTTGCTAAATATGATGTTAATCATAGAATTGCATCTCCATATCATCCACAGTCTAGTGGTCAAGTAGAACTGAGTTATAGAGAGCTTAAATTAATTTTGCAAAAGACTGTTAATAGATCTAGAAAGAATTGGTCCAATAAACTTTATGATGCATTATGGGCTTATAGAACTGCATATAAAAATCCTATGGGTATGTCTCCGTATAAGATGGTTTAGGGAAAAGCATGTCACTTACCTCTCGAACTAGAACATAAGGCATATTGGATCATAAAGCATGCAAGGAAGTGCGTCCTTATCCTCCGTGACCGCTAGGACCCACCCGGTCAAAGCGTACGTAGTGTTGTCTGTCTGGTCACGAACGTGTACATACATACTGGTCGATCGGTCTCTCTACATGTATGAACCATGGCCGAGTAAGTAGCGGCACGTGGCATTGTAGAGCACCCAATATAGCAGTTCACGCAGTACCGTCTAAGTCCTGTACACGTATGTATAGCCACATGGCAAAAAATATGACCACGTACGTACATAAGGGCAGGGTCTCGAGCGCGTACAAGCGCATATATACGGACGACCAGGGTTTGTGTACATGGAGAGGCAACAGACGACAGCAACGACGTCTTGTTCATTGGGTAACGAACCGACTGGGTTGGAACGGAGAAACATCGTCCTGTTCATCGGGAGGCAACCGACTGGGTCAGAATGCATCATGTTCAACGGGAGCCAACCGGCTTGGACGGAACAGCTGAAACAGGGTCTAGCGTACCACAGGACGAAGGAAATGGCCTTCTGTTCGACCGACCACGGTCAAAACGGGATCCTGTTCATCGGGAGGGGTCTGGCGTAATGCAAAACGGAGGAAACGGACTTGTGTTTGAGTGCCTATGGTCGAAATAGTGTCATATTGATCGGGAGGGGTGTGGCAGACCGCTAAACAGAGGAAACAGACTTGTGTTGGAGCTCCTAGGTCGAAACAGGGTCCCGTTCATCCACCGTCTACTGCCTCGCTCCAACCTCCACGGGCTACTGTTCATTCACTGTCGACCTCCTCCAGCCTCCACGAGCTACTGTTCATCCAGCCTCCACCGCCTATTGTTCATAGAGCCTCCACGGGGTCCTATTCATCCACCCCCAACTGGCTGGGGTGCGGCGGCCTCCTCGGGGTCTTATTCATCCAGCGGAAACGGCCTACTACCACAGGGTCCTGTTCATCCAACCCCCACCGGGAACTGTTCATCCACAGCCAACCAACCGGCTCGACTCACCACGTCTCGACTTGTTCTACGTACCACGCACACAGTAGCAATGGTCACTGTTCATTGAGAGGCAACCCAACACCGGCATGCTATGTCTCACACGGGGGCTCGATCGGCTTCAGTAAGCAGCAACAGTGATTGATCGCTCGGGTTCAGTTAGCAGCAGTAGCAAAGGAATTGCTCGGGTTCAGTCAGCAGCGAATGAATGGCTCGGGTTCAGTTAAGAGCCAAGGGATCGATCGCTCGGGTTCAGTAACGTGCGATCGCTACGGGTTCACTTAGCCAACGCCTTGCACACACGCGCGTACATGAGAGAAACGCGCAAACCACAGTGCATTGCTCGGCCCCGACCACCCAGCGTAATCGGGAACTCCCCGATATTTTCCTCGCCCTCGCTTCTACCATGTTTTCGGTTGGGAAACGTAGTAATTTCAGAAAATTCCCTATGCACACACAGGATCATGGTGATGCATAGCAACGAGAGGGGAGAGTGTGTCTACGTACCCTCGTAGACCGAATGCGGAAGCGTTAGCACAACACGGTTGATCTAGTCATACGTCTTCACGATCCGACCAATCCAAGTTCCGAACGCACGACACCTCCGTGTTCTGCACACGTTCAACTCGATGACGTCCCGCGAGCTCCGATCCAGCAAAGCTTCATAGGAGAGTTTCGTCAGCATGACGGCATGGTGACGGTGATGATGATGCTACCGACGCAGGGCTTCGCCTAAGCACCATTATGATATGATCGATGTGGACTATGGTGGAGGGGGGCACCACACACGGCTAAGAGATCAATGATCAATTGTTGTGTCCGTGGGGTGCCCCCTACCCCCGTATATAAAGGAGCAAGGGGGAGGAGGCGGCCGTCCACGGAGATGTGCGCCAAGGGGGAGTCCTACTCCCACTAGGAGTAGGACTCCTCCTATTCCTAGTAGGAGTAGGAGAGGGGGAAGGAAAGGAAGAGGACGAGAAGGAAAGAGGGGGCCGGGCCCCTTGCCCTAAAACAATTCGGTTTGGGCCTTGGGGGGGCACCCCACACTCTCCTTGCTGCCCTCTATTTCCACTAAGGCCCATGTAGGCCCATTAAGCCCCCGAGGAGGTTCCGGCAACCCCCGGTACTCCGGTATATGTCCGAAACCTTCCGGAACCTTTCCGATGTCCGAACATAGTCGTCCAACATATCGATACTTATGTCTCGACCATTTTGAGACTCCTCGTCATGTCTGTGATCATATCCGGGATTCCAAACTACCTTAGGTACATCAAAAGACAAAAACTCATAATACCGATCGTCACTGAACTTTAAGCGTGCGGAACCTACGGGTTCGAGAATTATGTAGACATGACCGAGACACGTCTCCGGTCAATAACCAATAGCGAAACCTGGATGTTCATATTGGCTCCCACATATTCTACGAAGATCTTTATCGGTCAAACCGCATAACAACATACGCTGTTCCCTTTGTCATCGGTATGTTACTTGCCCGAGATTCGATCGTCGGTATCTCAATACCTAGTTGAATCTCGTTACCGACAACTCTCTTTACTCGTTCCGTAATACATCATCTCGCAACTAACTCATTAGTTACAATGCTTGCAAGGCTTATAGTGATGTGCATTACCGAGTGGGCCCAGAGATACCTCTCCAACAATCGAAGTGACAAATCGTAATCTCGAAATACGTCAACTCAACAAGTACCTTTGGAGACACCTGTAGAGCACCTTTATAATCACCCAGTTACGTTGTGACGTTTGGTAGCACACCAAGTGTTCCTCCGGTAAACGGGAGTTGCATAATCTCATAGTAATAGGAACGTGTATAAGTCATGAAGAAAGCAATAGCAACATACTAAACGATCAAGTGCTAAGCTAACAGAATGGGTCAAGTCAATCACATCATTCTCCTTACGATGTGACCCTGTTAATCAAATGACAACTCATGTCTATGGCTAGGAAACATAACCATCTTTGATCAACAAGCTAGTCAAGTAGAGGCATACTAGTGACACTCTGTTTGTCTATATATTCACACATGTATCATGTTTCCGGTTAATACATTTCTAGCATGAATAATAAACATTTATCATGATATAAGGAAATAAATAATAACTTTATTATTGCCTCTAGGGCATATTTCCTTCAGTCTCCCACTTGTACTAGAGTCAATAATCTATATTACACAATAATGATTCTAACACCCATGGAGCCTTGGTGCTGATCATGTTTTTCTCGTGGAAGAGGCTTAGTCAACGGGTCTGCAACATTCAGATCCGTATGTATCTTGGAAATCTCTATGTCTCCCACCTGGACTTGATCCCGGATGGAGTTGAAGCGTCTCTTGATGTGCTTGGTTCTCTTGTGAAATCTGGATTCCTTTGCCAAGGCAATTGCACCAGTATTGTCACAAAAGATTTTCATTGGACCCGATGCACTAGGTATAACACCTAGATCGGATATGAACTCCTTCATCCAGACTCCTTCATTTGCTGCTTCCGAAGCAGCAATGTACTCCACTTCACATGTAGATCCCGCCATGATGCTCTGTTTAGAACTACTCCAACTGACAGCTCCACCGTTCAAAACACGTATCTAGTTTGCAATTTAGAATCGTCCGGATCAGTGTCAAAGCTTGCATCAACGTAACCATTTATGATGAGCTCTTTGTCACCACCATAAACGAGAAACATATCCTTAGTCCTTTTCAGGTACTTACGGATGTTCTTGACCGCTGTCCAGTGATCCACTCCTAGATTACTTTGGTACCTCCCAGCTAAACTAATAGCAAGGCACACATCAGGTCTGGTACACATCATTGCATACATGATAGAGCCTATGGCTGAAGCATAGGGAACATCTTTCATTTTCTCTCTATTTTCTGCAGTGGTCGGGCATTGAGTCTCACTCAACTTCACACCTTGTAACACAGGCAAGAACCCTCTCTTTGCCTGATCCATTTTGAACTTCTTCAAAACTTTGTCAAGGTATGTGCTTTGTGAAAGTCCAATTAAGCGTCTTGATCTATCTCTATAGATCTTGATGCCCAATATGTAAGCAGCTTCACCGATGTCTTTCATTGAAAAACTCTTATTCAAGTATCCTTTTATGCTATCCATAAATTCTATATCATTTCCAATCAACAATATGTCATCCAAATATAATATTAGAAATGCTACTGAGCTCCCACTCACTTTCTTGTAAATACAGGCTTCTCCAAAAGTCTATATAAAACCATATGCTTTGATCACATTATCAAAACGTTTATTCCAACTCCAAGAGGCTTGCACCAGTCCATAAATGGATCACTGGAGCTTGCACACTTTGTTAGCACCTTTTGGATCGATAAAACCTTCAGGTTGCATCATATACAACTCTTCTTCCAGAAGTCCATTCAGGAATGCAGTCTTTACATCCATTTGCCAAATTTCATAATCATAAAATGCGGCAATAGCTAACATGATTCAGACGGACTTAAGCATCGCTACGGGTGAGAAGGTCTCATCGTAGTCAACTCATTGAACTTGTTGAAAACCTTTCGCAACAAGTCGAGCTTTGTAGATAGTAACATTACCATCAGTGTATGTCTTCTTCTTGAAGATCCATTTATTCTCGATGGCTTGCCGATCATCGGGTAAGTCAACCAAAGTCCACACTTTGTTCTCATACATGGATCCCATCTCAGATATCATGGCCTCAAGCCATTTTGCGGAATCTGGGCTCATCATCGCTTCCTCATAGTTCGTAGGTTCGTCATGGTCTAGCAACATGACCTCCAAAATAGGATTACCGTACCTCTCTGGTGCAGATCTTACCCTGGTTGACCTACGAGGTTCAGTAGTAACTTGATCTGAAGTTTCATGATCATCATCATTAGCTTCCTCACTAATTGGTGTAGATGTCACATGAACCGGTTTCTGTGATGAACTACTTTCCAATAAGGGAGCAGGTACAGTTACCTCATCAAGTTCTACTTTCCTCCCACTCACTTCTTTCGAGAGAAACTCCTTCTCTAGAAAGGATCCATTCTTAGCAATGAAAGTCTTGCCTTCGGATCTGTGATAGAAGGTGTACCCAACTATTTCTTTTGGGTATCCTATGAAGACACATTTTTCCGACTTGGGTTCAAGCTTATCAGGTTGAAGCTTTTTCACATAAGCATCGCAGCCCCAAACTTTAAGAAACGACAACTTTGGTTTCTTGCCAAACCATAGTTCATAAGGCGTCGTCTCAACGGATTTAGATGGTGCCCTATTTAACGTGAATGCAGCCGTCTCTAAAGCATAACCCCAAAACAATAGCGGTAAATCAGTAAGGGACATCATAGATCGCACCATATCTAGTAAAGTACGATTACGACGTTCAGACACACCATTACACTGTGGTGCTCCAGGTGGCGTGAGTTGCGAAACTATTCCGCATTGTTTCAAAGTTAGACCAAACTCGTAACTCAAATATTCTCCTCCATGATCATATCGTAGAAACTTTATTTTCTTGTTACGATGATTTTCCACTTCACTCTGAAATTCTTTGAACTTTTCAAATGTTTCAGACTTATGTTTCATTAAGTAGATATACCCATATTTGCTTAAATTATCTGTGAAGGTGAGAAAATAATGATACCTGTCGCGAGCTTCAATATTCATTGGACCACATACATCAGTATGTATGATTTCCAACAAGTCAGTTGCTTGCTTCATTGTTCCGGAGAACGACGTTTTAGTCATCTTGCCCATGAGGCATGGTTCGCAAGTACCAAGTGATTCCAAAAGTCCATCAATATGGAGTTTTTTCATGCGCTTTACACCAATATGACCCCAACGGCAGTGCCACAAATAAGTTGCACTATCATTATCAACTCTGCATCTTTTGGCTTCAACATTATGAATATGTGTGTCACTACTATCAAGATTTAACACAAATAGACCACTCTTCAAGGGTGCATGACCATGAAAGATATTACTCATATAAATAGAACAACCATTATTCTCAGATTTAAATGAATAACTGTCTTGCATGAAACAAGATCCAGATATAATGTTCATGCTCAACGCTGGCACCAAATAATAATTATTCAGGTCTAAAACTAATCCTGAAGGTAGATGTAGAGGTAGCGTGCTGACGACGATCACACATCGACTTTGGAACCATTTCCCACGCGCATCGTCACCTCGTCCTTAGCCAGTCTTCGCTTAATCCGTAGTCCCTGCTTCGAGTTGCAAATATTAGCAACAGAACCAGTATCAAATACCCAGGTGCTACTACGAGCTCTGGTAAGGTAGACATCAATAACATGTATATCAAATATACCTTTGTTCACCTTGCCATCCTTCTTATCCGCCAAATACTTGGGGCAGTTCCGCTTCTAGTGACCAGTCCCTTTGCAGTAGAAGCACTCAGTCTCAGGTTTAGGTCTAGATTTGGGTTTATTCTCTTGAGCAGCAACTTGCTTGCCGTTCTTATTTAACTTCCCCTTCTTCTTCCCTTTACCCTTTTTCTTGAAACTGGTGGTTTTGTTAACCATCAACACTTGAAGCTCCTTTTTGATTTCTACCTCCGCAGCCTTTAACATTACGAAGAGCTCAGGAATTGTCTTATTCATCCCTATTGTTCATCACGAAGCTTTTGTAGCTTGGTGGCAGTGATTGAAGAACTCTGTCAATGACACTATCAATAGGAAGATTAACTCCCAGTTGAGTCAATACCCAGACATTTTGAGTATATGTTCATTGACAAAACTATTCTCCTCCATCTTGCAGCTATAGAACTTATTGGAGACTTCATATCTCTCAATCCGGGCATTTGCCTGAAATATTAACTTCAACTCCTCGAACATCTCATATGCTCCATGACGTTCAAAACATCGTTGAAGTCCCGGTTCTAAACTGTAAAGCATGGCACACTGAACTATCGAGTAGTCATCAACTTTACTCTGCCCGACGTTCTTAACGTCATGAGCATCATCTGCAGCAGGCCTGGCATGCAGCGGTGCTTCTAGGACGTAATTCTTCTATGCAGCATTGAGGATAATCCACAAGTTACGGACCCAATCCGTGTAATTGCTACCATCATCTTTGAACTTTGCTTTCTCAAGGAACACATTAAAATTCAACGGAACAACAGCATGGGCCATCTATCTACAATAACATAGACAAGCAAAATACTATCAGGTACTAAGTTCATGATAAATTTAAGTTCAATTAATCATATTACTTAAGAACTCCCACTTAGATAGGAGGTGATCACGTGATCCATATCAACTAAACCATAATCGATAATCACGTGAAATGGAGTAGTTTTCAATGGTGAACATCACTATGTTGATCATATCTACTATATGATTCATGCTCGACCTTCCGGTCTCAGTGTTCCGAGGCCATATCTGCATATGCTAGGCTCGTCAGTTTAACCCGAGTATTCTGCGTGTGTAAAACTGTCTTACACCTGTTGTAGATGAATGTTGAGCTTATCACACCCGATCATCATGTGGTGTCTCGGCACGACGAACTTTGTCAATGGTGCATACTCAGGGAGAACACTTTTACCTTGAAATTTAGTGAGAGATCATCTTATAATGCTACCGTCAAACAAAGCAGAATAAGATGCATAAAGGATAAACATCACATGTAATCAATATAAGTGATATGATATGGCCATCATCATCTTGTGCTTGTGATCTCCATCTCCAAAGCACCGTCATGATCACCATCGTCACCGGCATGACACCTTGATCTCCATCATAGCATCGTTGTCGTCTCGCCAACTATTACTTCTACAACTATCGCTACCGCTTAGTGATAAAGTAAAGAAATTACAAGGCGATTGCATTGCATACAATAAAGCGACAACCATATGGCTCCTACCAGTTGCCGATAACTCCGTTACAAAACATGATCATCTCATACAATAAATATAGCGTCATGTCTTGACCATATCACATAACAACATGCCCTACAAAAACAAGTTAGACGTCCTCTACTTTGTTGTTGCAAGTTTTACGTGGCTGCTACGGGCTGAGCAAGAACCGTTCTTACCTACGCATCAAAACCACAACGATAGTCCATCATGTTAGTGCTGTTTTAACCTTCACAAGGACCGGCATAGCCACACTCGTTTCAACTAAAGTTGAAGAAACTGACACCCGCCAGCCACCTGTGTGCAAAGCATGTCGGTAGAACCAGTCTCGTGTAACCGTACGCGTAATGTCGGTCCGGGATGCTTCATCTAACAATACCACCGAACCAAAGTGTGACATGCTGGTAAGCAGTATGAATTGTATCACCCACAACTCACTTGTGTTCTACTCGTGCATATAACATCTACGCAATAACCTGGCTCGGATGCCACTGTTGGGAAATATACTAATTTCAAAAAAATTCCTACGCACACACAGGATCATGGTGATGCATAGCAACGAGAGTGGAGAGTGTGTCTATGTATCCTCGTAGACCGAATGCAGAAGTGTTGGCACAACGCGGTTGATGTAGTCGTACGTCTTCATGATCCGACTAATTCAAGTACCGAACGCACGACACCTCCGAGTTCTGCACACGTTCAACTCGATGATGTCTTGCGAGCTCTGATCCAGCAAAGCTTCACATGAGAGTTTCGTCAGCATGACGACATGGTGACAGTGATGATTATGCTACCAACGCAGGGCTTCGCCTAAGCACCACTACGATATGATCGAGGTGGATTATGGTGGAGGGATGCACCGCACACGGCTAAGAGATCAATGATCAATTGTTGTGTCCGTGGGGTGCCCCCTGCCCCCGTATATAAAGGAGCAAGGGGGAGGAGGCGGCCGTCCACGGAGATGTGCGCCAAGGGGGAGTCCTACTCCCACTAGGAGTAGGACTCCTCCTATTCCTAGTAGGAGTAGGAGAGGGGCAAGGAAAGGAAGAGGACGAGAAGGAAAGAGGGGGCCGGGCCCCTTACCCTAAACCAATTCCGTTTGGGCCTTGTGGGGGGGGGGCGCCCCACACTCCCCTTGCAGCCCTCTATTTCCACTAAGGCCCATGTAGGCCCATTAAGCCCCCGGGGAGGTTCCGGTAACCCCCGGTACTCCGGTATATGTCCGAAACCTTCTGGAACCTTTCTAATGTCCGGACATAGTCGTCCAATATATCGATCTTTACGTCTCGACCATTTCCAAACTCCTAGTCATGCCCGTGATCATATCCAGGACTCCGAACTACCTTAGGTACATCAAAACACGAAAACACATAATACCGATCGTCACCGAACTTTAAGCATGCGGACCCTACGGGTTCGAGAACTATGTAAACATGACCGAGACACGTCTCGGTCAATAACCAATAGCGGAACCTGGATGTTCATATTGGCTCCCACATATTCTATGAAGATCTTTATCGGTCAAACCGCATAACAACATACGTTGTTCCCTTTGTCATCGGTATGTTACTTGCCCGAGATTCGATCGTCGGTATCTCAATACCTAGTTCAATCTCGTTACCGGCAAGTCTCTTTACTCGTTCCGTAATACATCATCCCGCAACTAACTCATTAGTTACAATGCTTGCAAGGCTTATAGTGATGTGCATTACCGAGTGGGCCCAGAGATACCTCTCCAACAATCGGAGTGACAAATCCTAATCTCGAAATACGTCAACTCAACAAGTACCTTTGGAGACACCTGTAGAGCACCTTTATAATCACCTAGTTACATTGTGACATTTGGTAGCACACAAAGTGTTCCTCCGGTAAATGGGAGTTGCATAATCTCATAGTCATAGGAACGTGTATAAGTCATGAAGAAAGCAATAGCAACATACTGAACGATCAAGGGCTATGCTAACGGAATGGGTCAAGTCAATCACATCATTCTCCTAATGATGTGATCCCGTTAATCAAATGACAACTCATGTCTATGGCTTGGAAACATAACCATCTTTGATCGACGATCTAGTCAAGTAGAGGCATACTAGTGACACTCTGTTTGTCTATATATTCACACATGATCATGTTTCCGGTTAATACAATTCTAGCATGAATAATAAACATTTATCATGATATAAGGAAATAAATAATAACTTTATTATTGCCTCTAGGGCATATTTCCTTCATTTTTCTGTCATGGATGACCCAAAGAATGTCATGCAGCTGCGTCTCCGGCCCGCCCAGGACGAAAAGACCATTTTTTGTTATGAATTTTTGTCATAGAAGTAGGAGACCATCAAATCTATGATGATACCGGGGGTTTTGTCACAATTATTGTCATAGAAGTGTCATAAGCAAGACAGAAAAAAATTCGTTCGGACCAAAATGTCACAGTGTGTCTTTTTTTGTAGTAGCCCTGACCCTGGGGATGGGCTATGATGCGGTAGGCTCGTGGCATGGTGTACCAGGGCACCCATTTGGTGGGCTCGGGAACCCTGCACACATCGTTTGGGGCCGTAGTGGAAACCTCAGCCGGACTCCCTGCAGATGGAACCTGAATAGGCGATAAAACTAGACTAGAGACTTGCATGGTTAGTCAGGCCGTGGCCCATACCCTCCCTGGGCTTCCGCTTGAAGGTTGCCGAGTACATGTCGTGTAAACGGCGATAAGTGGTGAGAGCGTGTGTGAATAAATACACCCCTGCATGGTTATCAAACTATTCGAATAGTCGCATTCGTGGTAATGTACTAATGGGTTGCTTATATAGTTCATAGACAAGTGAAAGCGGATACTCTAAAATGCGCAAGATAAGCGTGAGTTCTATGGATGGCCTTCTCGTAGGGAGACATGAGCGGATCCATAGTGGTGTATTGATATGGTGAATATGTGGACTTGTGTGTGCCACCTCAAAAGAGTTACCAGCAGTCGTAGTACAGGATAGACACTGCGTCAAAGTTGGCTTGTTACAGTTAAACTCTGCCACCCCTTTATTGATACTTATGCATATGTAGCTAGTTCTGATGTAAGTCTTGATGGGTACATTTGTACGCACGTTTGCTTAATTTATGTTTTTGTAGAGAGACTTCAGTCTCACTAGTACTTCCATGTGGACTTCGACGTTTAGCTTGTTACCTCAGCTACGATCTTGTACCCTTGGGAGGGTGTTGTAGATAGTCAGGTTTCTCAGCCTTTTTCAGTTGTAGTTGTCTGTACTCATACATGTTATGCTTCCGCTGCTCATATGCTCTATATGTTGGGTTATGTGACCCCTGTTTGTAATAAATGCTATTTGGCTCTTCTGGGCCTTTATCTATATGAGTTGTTGAGTTATGTTCTGATGCCATGTTGTAAAACACATACTTGCATGTTATGCGTACGTGTAACGCGTATTGCTATGTGTGGGATCTGACACCTAGTTGTTTATTCTTGGTAGCCTCTCTTATGGGGATATGTCTCCTAGTGCTTCCACTGAGCCATGGTAGCTTGCTACTACTCCAGAACACATGGGATGATCGGCATGTGTCCTTCTTTGCTCCTGTGTCTGTCCCTTCAGGGAAATGCCACACGGTGCTTACCAGATTCCTGTTGGCTTGCTATAGCTCGCTTTCAGTCGCTGCTGACCGACATGTGCATTGCTGGGTCATGTATGCCCGTCCCTGTAAGTTTGTGCCACCTTGGGTTTACAACTAGTCATGTCTGCCTAGGTTCTCTGTCATATGGATGCTAGCGACACTATCATATACATGAGCCAAAATGCACAAATGGTCCTGGGCCAGGTAAGGTGGCACCCGTGGGTATACCATGCGTGAGGCCGCAAAGTGATATGATGTGTTACATGCTAGATCAGTGTGACTTAGGATGGGGGTCCTAAAAGATTTAGTATCAGAGCCTGACTGCCTGTAGGATTACCAAGCCAAACTGGTCGAAGTCGTGTCTAGAAACGCTTTAGTTATATATGGGAGTTGATTGTGGAAGGGAACGCAAGGCTCTTTTTTCTCCTTTACCCCATGTCATTCTGATCCGAGTCACCCTCCTCTTTCCTACGCGGATTAATATCTAGGTTTCTCATTCTTCTATCAGGATCACGTGTTACTAATCCATAGACTTATAGGGTTGATGGATTCAAGTCTCAATTCTGCTTCTACTACCTCTGTGTGTTAACAGTTGATCCCGGAACCTTGAGTGGTTATGCCACCATTTTGTAGGATGTCTCAAATCTTTTTGAGCATTTACAACCGTTATGCTGTTTGAGTCATCCTAGGTTCCTAACTAGTCTAATGCATTTTCAAATCCCTTCTCCCTGTTCCCAATGTTCCTTTGTGCCACATTAACGACGCTAATCACCGAGTTGTGGTACTCCATTGCCTCGACATATATGTTGAAGCTATTACTATGACACTAGGATATTTTATAGAACCACCTATTACTCTATCTTGTCTCGTATTCTCAGTGTGATAATTCTAGCCATCATCCTCAAAAGCATCCCGTGATGCCATTTAGTTAGTAGGTATTCCATCTTTGGTTTCTTGAATGCAAGATTCACCCTACCTACATCATGTTGATAGTGTTTGCTCGCTCCTTTAGGATATTAGTAACCTTTTTGATAGTCCTTGAGGTCCATGGTATATCATTCTTCCAAATACCATGAACCATGCTCGGCAGAAGTTCTTAGAACCAAAAGATCACAAAAAGATGAGTCATCCATTTTATATTGTGAATTTGCCAGTCCTACATTTCTACATGTGTCGGATTTTAGGTTCTGCAGACCCTTGAGAGGTTGGAAGTCTGGGGTGCGTGCGAAGATCTCAACCTCCCCAGTGTGCCTACTCGCCAATCTCTCGGCCTAGCTCGATGAACAAGAAAGAAACGAGACACAACAGTTTACCCAGGTTCGGGCACCTTGCAGTGTAAAACCCTACCCCTATTTTGTGGTGGATTGGCCTCGAGGGGCTGAGGATGAACTAGTACAGTGGGAGAACAACCTTAGGAGGAGGAGTGCTCTTAGGCTCAAGTGAGCTGGTGAGTGTGAGGATGGAATGGATCTGATCCGGTCCCTCTCTATGGTTTAACACCCATGATGCGGCTATATCTCCCACGTGTCGAGGCACGACTTAGAGGCATAACTGCATGGTGGTTTTGTTGCAAGAGGGGTAATCTTCACACAATCCCATGTACTAAATAAGAAAGGGATAAATAGTTGGCTTACAATCGCCACTTCACACAAATAACAAGTTAAACATACATCATCCAGAGTACAATCAAGGTCCGACTATGGAACCAAAATAAAAGAAGACAACCCCAAATGCTAGATCCCCGATCGTACCAACTGGGCACCACTACTGATCAACCAGAAAAGACACATAATATCAACCAAGATCTTCATTGAACTCCCACTTGATCTCGATTACGTCACCTGCACTGGAATCATCAGCACCTGCAACTATTTGGAAGTATCCGTGAGTCACGAGGACGCAGCTATCTCAAAACCCTCGCAATCAAGACTATTTAAGCTTATTGGTAGGACAAGGTAATGAGGTGGAGTTGCAACAAGCACTAAGAAAATATGGTGGCTAACATACGCAAATAAGAGTAAGATGAGAAGCTACGCAACGGTCATGAAGCTAGAAGTGATCAAGAAGTGATCCTGAATCTACTTACGTTCAAACATAACCCAAACCGTGTTCACTTCACAGACTCTGCCGAGAAGAGACCATCACGGCTACCCACGCGGTTGATTCATTTTAATTAAGTCAAGTGTCAAGTTATCTATAACCAAAGATTAACAAATTCCCATCTGCCACATAACCGCCGGCACGACTGTCGAAAGTTTATACCCTGCAGGGGTGTCCCAACTTGGCCCGTTACAAGTTCTCATGATCAATGAAGGATATTCCTTCTCTCGGAAAGACCTGATCAGTCAAGGAATCCCGGTTACAAGACATTTCGACAATGGTAAAACAAGACCAGCAAGACCGCCCAAATGTGCCAACAAATCCCGATAGGAGCTGCACATATCTCGTTCTCATGGCACACCGGATGGGCCAGACGTCGAGTTGGCATAAACCCTGGTTGCCCAGGGGGCGTCGGACATCACCCAGGTTGGACCAACACTCAGAGGAGCACTGGCCCGGGGGGTTTAAAATAAAGATGACCGTCGGGGTCCGTGGAACCCAAGGGAAAAGGCTTAGGTTGTTAGGCAAATGTAAAACCAAGGTTGGGCCTTACTGGAGGAGTTTTATTCAAAGCAAACTGTCAAGGGGGTCTCATAACCCCAACTGTGTAAGGAATGCAAAATCAAGGAACCTAACACTAGTATGACGGAAACTAGGGCAGCAAGAGTGGAACAAAACACCAGGCATAAGGCCGAGCCTTCCACCCTTTGCCAAGTATATAGATGCATTAATTAAACAATAGATACCGTGATATCCCAACATATCCATGTTCCAACATGGAACAACCTGGAAGGCGCCTGCAACTAGAAATGCTATATGTGGGGCTGAGCAAAAGTGGTAACTTAGCCAAACAACAGTTTTCTAGGAACATGGGTTAGAGGCATGACATGGCGATATGGGAGACATGGTAAACAAGTGGTAGGTAGCGCGACATAGCGATAGAACAAGCAACTAGAAAGCAAAGATAGAAGTGATATCGAGGGTAATGGTCATCTTGCCTGAAATCCCGTAGGGAAGAAGAACGAGTCCATGAAGAAGACAAATGGACGTAGACGAACGGATCCTCACAAACGCGATGTTACCGGAACTAACAAGAAGAAGCAACACCGGAAAGGAGAAAACAACATGGTAAACCAACAAGCATAAACATAGCATGATGCACAATCAAGTATGATGCATGTCAAGTCTAAAGAGGCATGGCATGGCAAAGTGCACAAACAACACTACAAGTTAAGCGGAGCTCAATATGCAACGAGTTGCATATTGACGAAACACCACATGACTTATTTAGTTCTCTCTCGGTTATGTACTCAACAATATCAAATATTGTTAAACATGCAAGAGGTGAAATATATGAAAACTACCTATCTAGGCAAGTTTAAATGAGGCCGGATCAACAAACAACAATTCCGAAAACATCCTCATATCCATATTATGAATTTGGTACTGTTCTACCCTAAACCATATTTTAGAGTTGGTAAACAAGCAAGAAGAGTGCACAAAGTTAAACTAGGCATTTTTCTACCCCATTTACATATATAAATTATTTAAAACCGAGCTACGGTTAAGTAGTTATGAATTAAATCATTTTAGCATGTCATTAGAGCAAATTTAAACAAACAACATTTTAAACACTTCAAACATGGATAAAATTCGTATAATATGAAACTAGATGAAATTCTAAGCATTTTTCATATATAACTTATTTTAATCCGATGCACAAATCTTGAGTTATCATATGTATGAAATGCAAGGGGTTTCTTGTAAATCTGCATTCTCTAGAATAAAAGGAAAAATGCAACAAGAAAAAACACATGCATGGAACGTTTCTATGCAAAGGTCCAACAGTGCAGAGGGGGGGGGGCAACTCACCCTGTTGGTTGTGGCCCAGGGCGATGTAGCAGGTCGGCGGGGCTGCGAGCTAGCTCGGGGTCGCTGTTGGGATGGGGTTGAGGACGTAGCTGGGCCGGCGGAGGGGCACAGCCAACATGCCGGCGTTGGAGATGGCCGATGCTCGGTTTGTCGCTGTCCGGTCGTCTCCCTCCTGGAGAGCACACAGTCAACGACCAAGGCGGCATGGCATGGGGAGGCGCTGGGGAGGAGCTGGGGATGTGCGGCGGCACCGGATCCGGGTGGATCTGGACCCAGGGGACTCGTTCCCGATGCTGGTGGAGCCCGACGACGCGAGGTCGACCGGATCTGGCGGCAACAGCAGCGATCAAGGAGGGGCATGAACTGCGAGAGAGAGAGAGAGAGAGAGCGAGAGGTCAGTGGTGGGAGGAGAAGAGATAGAGAGAATAAGCAGGGACGACGGAGGTCTGGCCTGAGGTGGAGGTCGCCGGCGGCGGCACTCCGATGGCCGACAGGATGGAGGTGAAGCGCGAGGCGGCGCGGGGCTCCAGTGGGAGGAGGAGTACGAGCGCGCTCGGGCGCATAGAGGCGGGGCGATTTGAGCCCGAGCGGTCCCGTTCCGGGCCCTGCGGGCCGCGCGGAGGCTGGGAGGCGCGGAGGGGACGCGTGGAGGCCGTGGATTGGAGGGGGAGCGGCATGATACGTCTCTGTCGTATCGACTTTTCCAAACACTTTTGCCCTTGTTTTGGACTCTAACTTGCATGATTTGAATGGAACTAACCTGGACTGGCGCTATTTTCAACAGAATTACCATGGTGTTATTTATGTGCAGAAACAAACGTTCTCGGAATGACCTGAAACTTCATGGAGCAACTTCTTGGAAAATATAAAAATACCTGCAAAAGATGAAGGCCAGGGGGCCCACCACCTGTCCATGAGGGTGGGGGGCGCCCCCTACCTCGTGGGCCCCCTGGTGCCTCTCCGACTCCAACTCCAACTCTATATATTGTGTTTCGGGGAGAAAAAAAATCAAAGAGAATAATTCATCGCGTTTTATGATACGGAGCCGCCGCCAAGCCCTAAAACCTCTCGGGAGGGCTGGTCTGGGGTCCGTTCGGGGCTCCGGAGAGGGGAATCCGTCGCCATCATCATCATCAACCATCCTCCATCACCAATTTCATGATGCTCACCGCCGTGCGTGAGTAATTCCATCATAGGCTTGCTGGACGGTGATGGGTTGGATGAGATTTATCATGTAATCGAGTTAGTTTTGTTAGGGTTTGATCCCTATATCCACTATGTTCTGAGATTGATGTTGCTATGACTTTGCTATGCTTAATGCTTGTCACTAGGGCCCGAGTGCCATGATTGTATATCTGAACCTATTATGTTTTCATCAATATATGAGAGTTCTTGATCCTATCTTGCAAGTCTATAGTTACCTATTATGTGTTATGATCCGTTAACCCCGAAGTGACAATAATCGGGATACTTACCGGTGATGACCATAGTTTGAGGAGTTCATGTATTCATTATGTGTTAATGCTTTGTTCCGGTACTCTATTAAAAGGAGGCCTTAATATCCCTTAGTAAGGACCCCGCTGCCATGGGAGGGTAGGACAAAAGATGTCATGCAAGTTCTTTTCCATAAGCACATATGACTATATTCGAAATACATGCCTACATTACATTGATGAATTGGAGCTAGTTCTGTGTCACCCTAGGTTATGACTGTTACATGATTGATCGCACCGGGCATAATTCTCCATCACCGATCCATTGCCTACGAGCTTTCCATATATTGTTCTTCGCTTATTTACTTTTCCGTTGCTATTGCTATCATCACTACAAAATACCAAAAACACCACTTTTACTACTGTTACCTTTTGCTACTGTTACCACTACTATCATATTACTTTGCTACTAAACACTTTGCTGCAGATATTAAGTTTCCAGGTGTGGTTGAATTGACAACTCAGCTGCTAATACTTGAGAATATTCTTTGGCTCCCCTTGTGTCGAATCAATAAATTTGGGTTGAATACTCTACCCTCAAAAACTGTTGCGATCCCCTATACTTGTGGGTTATCAAGACTATTTTCTAGCGCCGTTGCCGGGGATCATAGCTCTATTCTTTGAGTCACTTGGGATATATATCTGCTTATCATTATGAAGAACTTGAGAGATCCAAAAACCAAGATATATCCCTCAACTACGAGGGGAGGTAAGGAACTTCCATCTAGCTCTTCACTTGATTCACCTTCTATTTTGAGTAAGCTTGCGACACCTACACCTGCTTCTGCTATTCGTTCTGATATGTCGCATGTTATTGATGATGCCACTTCTTCTATGCATGATACTTATGATAAAACTACTTCTATGCTTGATACTACTGTGCCACTTGGTGATTTTCTCGATGAACAACTTGCTAGGGCTAGAGAGATTGAAAATATTGAATCTGATAATACTGATGAAAGTGATGATGAAGAGTCACTTGTTATTCCTAAGGGTTATGTTTTTGATCAAAAAGCTTCTTTAGCTATTTTAGCTTGCAAAGATAGATATGAACTAAAAAGTTTATTAGAAAAATGGAATAAGCAATCTCTAAATGCTAGAATGAAACCTGACCCTGCTTTTGCTACTTCACCTATCTGTGTTACTGATAAGGATTATGAATTCTCTATTGATCCTGATATAATTACTTTGGTTGAATCCGATACTTTTCATGGTTATGAATCTGAAACTGTTGTGGCACATCTTACTAAATTGAATGATATAGCCACCGTGTTCACTAAAGATGAGAGAACTCGTTACTTTTATATCCTTAAAATATTTCCGTTCTCATTAAAGGGTTATGCTAAGATATGGTTTAATTCTCTTGATTTATTACTTCTCTGCTAAATATTTCCTTGCTCATAAGAAACAAGCTGCTTTAAGGGATATATATATATATATATATATATATATATATATATATATATATAATTTTGTGCAAATTGAAGAAGAGAGTCTCCCACAAGCTTGGGGGAGGCTTTTCCAATTACTTAATGCTTTGCCTGATCATCCTCTTAAGAAAATGAAATACTTGATATCTTTTATAATGGACTAACCGATGCCTCCACAGATTACCTGGATAGTTGTGCTGGTTCTGTTTTCAGGGAAAGAACACCGGATGAAGCTGAAATTCTATTGAATAATATGTTGACAAATGAAAATAATCGGACACCTCCGGAGCCAGTTCCTGAGCCTATTCCTAAACCAACTCCGAAGAAGAGGGGTATTCTATTTCTCAGTCCTAAAGATATGCAAGAGGCAAAGAAATCTATGATAGAAAAGGGTATTAAAGCTGAAGATGTTAAGAATTTACCTCCTATTGAAGAAATACATGGTCTTAATTTACCGCCTGTTGAAGAAACATATGATCTTAATCCTTTACCTATTGAAGAAACTCACGGTCTTGATAACCCGACATAGGTAGTAAAGGTAAATTCTCTCTATAGATATGATAAAGCTGAAATCCCATTTACTAAGTTTGCTAGCCCTTGCTTAGATGAGTTTGATAGATTTATGGCTAAGCAAGAAGATTCTAATGCTTATTTTGGTAGACAATTGAAATACAATTCAAATATGCTTGAACACTTGGGTGATTATATGGCTAATGTCAAAGGTGAACTTAAACTTATTAGTAAACATGCTTATATGGTTACCACTCAAGTAGAACAAGTACTTAAAGCTCAAAATGATTTGCTCAGTGAATTGAATAGTAAGGATAATGATAATGCTGTTAGAGTTATGATTAGAGGTGGTAGAATGACTCAGGAACCTTTGTATCCTGAAGGCCATCCTAAGAGAATTGAGCAAGATTCTCAGATAAATAATATAGATGCACCTAGTTCTTCTAAAAAGAAGAAAAAGAAAAATGATAGGACTTTGCATCCTTCTAGTGAACCTATTACTGAATTACCTGAGAATCCAAATGCTATATCTATTTCCGATGCTGAAACACAATCTGGTAAGGAACCTAAAACCAGTGATAATATTAATAATAATGTTCATGATGATGCTCAACCTAGTAATGATAATGATATAGAAATTGAACTTGCTATTGATCTTGATAACCCACAATCAAAGAATCAATGTTATGATAAGAAAGACTTTGTTGCTAGGAAACATGGTAAAGAAAGAGAGCCTTGGGTTCAGAAACCCATGCCTTTTCCTCCCAAACCATCCAAGAAAAAGGATGACGAGGATTTTGAGCGCTTTGCTGAAATGATTAGACCTATCTATTTGCGTATGCGATTAACTAATATGCTCAAAACCAATCCTTATGCTAAGTACATGAAAGATATAAGTACAAATAAAAGAAAGATACCTGTCGTGGGTTTGTCACAGTAGATGTCCTTGTGAAAGGACTTAGTCGTGGAGCCATCGCAACGGGTTAGCTTAAAGGGGTTAAACCGGACAAGGGGACACGAGGAGTTTATACTAGTTCGGCCCCTTCGATAAAGGTAAAAGCCTACGTCTAGTTGTGATTGGTATTGCTAGGGTTTCGAAGGCCAGGGAGCGAATCCGCTTTGTTTGGCTCTCGAGTTGTTGTCTGTCCCTCAACCGCTGCCGGGTCGTCCCTTTATATACATAGGTTGACGCCCGCCGGTTTACAGAGTCCCGAAACCGGATCATAAAAGTGTCCGGTTCGGTCTCTACACTTCCTATCTTACAATGCAAGTTACATAATTAGGTCGGTTTACATCTACAGGCCTTAACTCGCCTCTGGGCCTTGGGCCTTCATAAAGCGCCATCATTCTTCCATCTTCATGGGCTTCTGATATTCGTAAAGCTAATCCGGCTACTCCTGGCCGGTTTACGTCCAGTAGTAATATCCCCAACATTAGGCCCCAGATTGGTTTGAACTTGTTCATGTCAATCTTCAATACTTAGAAAAATTACTCCCTTGCATCTTCACCTTGATCTTGTAAACCGCCGTGAAGTCATACTCCAGGATCATGATAAAACGCCCTGACGTCATCTATTCATTGAAGCTGAGGATTACCTTCATTAATGTGTATTCAGTCATCGAGGCGACACCATTATTAATTATCCATTTTTGAGCTCCTCGATTCCCGCACTTGCCGTTTTATCGCTTCGCCTTATAAATAGGGGCAGAGGACCCCTTTCTTTTCTTTCCGCTACCCTTTCATCCATTCTTCTTCCTTGCGACGTCTCCGCACCTGAGCGCCGCCGCCATCGTCAAGCCTCGCCTCTGCCTCACCGTTGGCCGCTGATCGACCTGTTTGTACCAGAGTTCCGCAGCACACCTCCGCTGCTTCCGCGGCCGCAGTAAGTCCTTTCCTCCTTCCTTTCTAGATCCATTAGGGTTTCCTTGTTCTTCACAGTTCTTTGAAGTTCATCGGAGCTTCGGTGCTGTTCTTCCCTGTTCCTCCTTAGTCTATAGATGGACACTTCACACTTGAGGTATCCTATGCCATGGCTAATCTTCTGTTACCACCACAAACCCTTATGCGCAAAAGACTGATCTAGTCCTTTATGAACTATTTCGGGACCAACCTTTTTTCCTTTTAGGTCTAAATCTTTTTCTTTTCCTGACTTGTGGTAGATCCAAAATGCCCCTGTGATCCTGTGAAACCTGTTTTTACCTTACTTAACCCTCCTCTCCTTAGATCTGTATCTTCTTTACCATCTAGGCGGTTTACCTTTGTAAAAACAATCTCTCTCATACCATTAGTCCCCTAGTAAACCGGAAACCCTTCTGCACGTTGATGGTAATAGTTCGGTTTAACAACACATGTATGCCCTTTATATGACCTTGTCATTCACTTTTATATTAGTCTCCGGTTTATGCAAATTCACATACCGGTATATGTTTATTCCATTGCATCTTTGCTCCTCCATGAATGACTCATAACCCGACATTTCCTTTTTAGCTTTTCATTTCACAATGGCAAAATAGTTTGCCGCTTGCAACTGGGTCCGCTCCCGGATCACCGAAGATCAATTGAACGAAATGGTTAGTATCGGCACCTTGCCAAAGAAGACGGAGATCCGGTGGCGAGTTCTAGGAACAGAGAATCCTCCTACCCCGAGGCAGGGTGAGGTTGTGATCTTTGTCGACCAGATAGGCCGTGGCTTCAAACCGCCAGGGTCAAAATTTTTCCGGGATGTTCTTGCCAGTTTCCAACTTCATCCTCAAGATATTGGACCCAACTCGGTGTCCAATATATGCAATTTCCAAGTTTTCTGTGAAGCGTACCTGCAAGAAGAGCCCACTGCTGAGCTGTTCCGGGACTTTTTTTATCTGAATCGGCATACAGAGTTTGTAAATGGCCCCAATACTGAATTTGGTGGTGTCTCAATTCAAAAACGGAAGGAAGTTGAATTCCCTCATGCCAAACTGCACAGCCACCCTTAGGAATGGAACCAGACTTGGTTTTACTGCAGAGATACTTCTCCTAAAGATGATAATCCCCTTCCGGGCTATCGTGATCACCGGCTTTCCAACACCCATCCAATGCCGCAACGCTGAAGTTCTGCAGAACGGGCCAAATATGCCCCTCAAGTCGCCAAGCTCCGGGCCTTTATGGCCAACGGTTTAACAGGCGTTGATTTCGTGCGCTGTTGGATATCTTGGAGCGTCTTGCCGCTAAGCCGCCACCCCGGTTTAATGTGTGAGTACACCGGTGATGTTGAAGACCCTCAACGCCGTATCAACATTCAGGTGACCGATGAAGAGGTCACTGAAAGCGTAAAGAAAATTTTGAATGAATCGGAATCAGTCTGCCGTCAAACCGGCTTGAACCCCTTCTATACTAAGAACAAACCGCCTGCTGTAAGCACTATACTTCCTTTTCATCTTTGATATCTTTAACTTGTTCAATTTGTAATCCTTCTTCTGTTTATGTATGAATAGGGTGATGATCCCTTCTGGAAGCGGAAATCCGGAGATAAAGCGGTAAAGCCAACCGGGGATAAAGTGGTCAAACCATCTTGTCCCAAAACCAAAGCCGCCAAGCGGACCTTAAAGCGGAAAACGGCTGACCAGATCAACATGGAACTTGATGAAGATGTTGATGATCCGGAAGTTGAGGTAGAACTTGACTCACTTGGCTCCCTTTTCATGCACCTCATTAACAATGATCTTTATCAGGAGGACGTAGAAGGCAGCCAAGCTGATGATGTAGAGGTAATTACCCTTTCCTCTGGTTCAGACTCTATGCCAACACAAAAAACCCGTCAAGCAGTCCGGAAAGTAAGCTTTTCTCATCCTCTTGCTTACTTGGACCCAACATTTATTTTGAAGACACATCAGCATGAAGCTCGCCGCACAATCCGGCACAGTGGCCAACAGGTCATTTCGGCCGGTTTACCTGATACCCCGGTTCGGAAGCGCCGGTCTGAGGTCTCTTCCACTTCTGACCATTCTTATCCCAAGGCAGGTTATTTCAGACAACCTCTTAATCCGTCCGATTCAAATTATCAGGTGACACCTCCCTCATCCTCTGGCGAGTCGACAGCAACCCAACTCCCTCCTCTAAAAACTGTGGCTGGGTAAGTTTTCAAACTCTTTATTCCAATGTGTTACAAATCTTGAATAAGATGCTAACCCTCTTTTAATTTATTTGTAGAGCCAAAGCCAGACCCAGCAAGAAAGCTCGGGTCAACAATCTTTCAGAGGACCAGGCAGTTTTTGAAGAAGAACAGAGAGGTGAACCGGACCAAACTCGTGAACCGGAGGGTCCTCATCCTGAAGCCGCCTCTGATGAACCGCCCCTTCAAGATCGGAATATTGATGAACCACCAGAAGCTGACCCTGCCGTGCCTAACACTGAACCGGCAGCTCCAAACAGGGCTAGTCCGATGAGAGATACTGAAACTCCGTCATCACCCGCAAAAACCACTAAAGGCCAAGGAGATGATGTTATCGTTACTGGCATGGGCCACAGCTCTCCTGGCCATCCCGTAATCTTGGCCCAACATAGCGCCAAAGAAGAGCGTGCTGCTAGGGAAAAGAGCAAATGGAGTACTGACTTATCAAGTTATGCCCATCTCAACGCTGAAGAGCTTCACTCCGGTTTCTTAAATCGTCTGCACTCAAACCATGACTATGAAGCTGGTTTGGTTAATTTGATGAAGGAACGCTATGAGGTATTTTCATCTCCTTTTACTTCTTGATTCCAAAGTTGAAATGCTAGCCCAAGTAGCCCCCAAGGGCCGTTTTAAGATGTTAATCGTAAACCGGGTCTTTGTAACACTTTAAGCCTCTCCCACTGACTCTCAAAATGGTAGGTCCTTAGTGAAAACCAAGGCCGATACTTTACCAATGTAATGATATAGCTTTCCTCAGTGTAGCTCCCAAAGGCCGGTTTAGCTTTGCAAGGTAATCCGGGTTTTAGTCCATGCGTCCATTTTGAACAGATGTACATTAGCCCCCAAGTGTCAAGGATAATGCTTGCATTGTTCTGGAGACTTTATAAAAGATGTAGTGAAACAGAGCAAATAGGCATTAGCCCCCAAGTACGAAGTGTATAACTTGTTATACGCTTTGTACTTAGAAAATATATATCCTGTTGTTCGACATTTCTGCACTGTTGTAGGCCGAACTAAGCAATAGAGATGCCCGGACCACTGATTTGCAAGAGAACGTGAAGTCCCAACAAGCAAATATGCGAAAGCCAAAGAGGAGCTGACCAAAGCCCTGGCAGCGATGGAAAAGCTGAAAGAGTCTTTTAACAAAGATCATGCTGACTGGGAAACCGAAAGAACTGGTTTAACCAAAAGAGCTGAGGATGCCGAGGCATCCCTGAAACCAGTTGTAGATGAACTAGCCGGCTTGAAACGGCAAATCGACGCCATGACTTCCGCTGTCTTTGGTAAGTATCTCCTTGTGCAGTTTGTCCAATTCATGGAACCTTATCATTGACCAGAAGGCTGATTTTAAACCATAACAAGCACTCGTATTGCTCATCTGGGCACATATATGCGAATGAAGCTTAAAGCGGTGTATACCTTGATTGAACAGTTGTACTTTGGGTCCCAGCGGGCTATTTGCACTGCGGCTTACAATAAACCGGCACCATCACTGATAAAGGAAACTCTTGAGAAGCCAGCCATGTTACCAGCTCGGATTACCGAACCGAAGAAGGCAGCTGCAAGAGCAGGCGCACTAACTGCACTAATCCGAGCCAAGGCATGGATTCCAGATCTTGAAGCGGAGGACATCATTAAAGGATATCCAGGTGTAAAGGAGGACGGTTCAAACTTCGACAATGATGACCTCTGAAAGCTGACCAAGGAAATGCGGCCAATAGCCAGCAAACTGGCAGAGGACACAGACTTGTCTCATTTCCAATCAGCTTCTGACGCTGAAGGGAAGAGATAGCCTGCCGAAATCCATGAAGTCGAAGAACTTGTGCCTCCAATCCGTAAGCATACCTTTGCTCCTGATATTAACCCCTCCAACCTTATCCATGAAGAGGCCGTGTTTCAAGCTTTAACTGGAGTCGATTGGTCAACGATTGATCTCCAGCGTCTGGGGAGGGATGAAGAAGAAGTGATCGCACCAACTGACCCTCAACCATGAAACCGTCCAGACGAAGCGTCTTAAACCGGCAGCCGGTTTACCAGATATTTGTATGCCAATGCGAAAAAACAATTATGCACTTGTAGCTGCTTTGAAGCCTCTTGTAATAGGATAGAAAAAACTCCTTTATCTGTCATGCCATCGAGCATGTTTTTGTGACACTTCTTGATTTTTTTTTCCACTTTTTAGGATCTATTTATGCATTGCCCATGATGAGATGTGTTCCTGGATACAAGAACTTGAAAGTATCCTAGCGGTTTACCACTGGACGGGTTATGATGCTCAACAAATATACAATACTTAGATGAATGATCAAAGTTTTTGTATAAAAAGTAATATGTGCAACATACCTCGTTGGTTGACCAAGTGCTTGTATGGTAAAGGTGTCAACACCAATCCGAAGGGTTGATAACTCCGCCCTTATTTTGCCGGATTATGATAATAAACCGTACCGGGATATAATAATCACCGGGTTTTCTTTATAGCACCGGCGATTTAGTCAAACCAGACCGGGGTAAGGAACGCCAGCTTGTAACTGATCATGTACTAACAACGTGTAGTTGAAAGTCAAGCCGGGCCAAAGACACTGGTTTATCAGAACATATTATGAACCTAAATAAAGACAGAAAACTTAGCAAATAGGATTCAAAAAAATATGCAAGGCTTTTTACGAGCTGCCAGGCTCCAAATCGAGGCTTTTCATGGGCTGCCAGGCCTCTGAGTTAAACCGTTTAACAAAGCCTTTTAAGATGGGCCTCCAATTAACCAATCGTCGTTTTAACTTTGACAAGTTCAGGGTCTGTAAAAGATTGACTTGTCAAACATTCGGCGGGTCATACCAGGATTACCTGGACAGGAGTGGCTTACTTGATGAAGGCAGGTTAACCCGGGGTTTTAGGTGAATACACCAGGCTTCCAAGCCGTGGCTTGATAGCCAATTACAAGGGTCCTTTAAAACTCTTTGTTGCTTTGCACAAAGAGCCCCCAAGTAACTTTGTGAGCTATGCTCAGTGGGTGCCCATGTTTGAGTTTGTGCTTTGTGCAACACTCTCTTTGGCCCCACATAATTTCCTTTGTGGCTTAACGCCTATCAAGAGGTGTAGCTATGGTGTGATAACAACCAAGCCCCCTAGTGAAATCCCTTTGTATCCGTGCGGCTGCAGAGACCGGTTTAACAAAATTTTGCTTTGTTAGCAGAAACCCTTATAGGTACACACATGATGTAAAAAGAACAAAGACCCCGCTTTATTCGAGGCTCCGATTTATCATATAATATATACATTGTCATAAATATGTACATATGAAGAGCCTATGGCTCAAGTATAGTAAGGCCGAAGAAGAGCTATATTCCACGGCCGCTTGGTCTCCTCCTCCGATTTACGTGAGTCTTTGTGCTCTCGAACATCAATGAGGTAGTATGACCCGTTGTGCAGATTCTTATTGACCACAAATGGTCCTTCCCAAGGTGGGGATAACTTGTGCATATCAGTCTGATCCTGGATGAGCCAGATCACTGATACGTCTCCAATGTATCTATAATTTTTGATTGATCCATGCTATATTATCTACTGTTTTGAATGTTTATGGGCTTTATTATACACTTTTATACCATTTTGGGACTAACCTATTAACCCAGAGCCCAGTGCCAGTTTCTGTTTTTATCCTGTTTTAGGGTTTCGAAGAAAACGAAAATCAAACGGAGTCCAATTGACCTGAAACTTCACGGAACTCATTTTTGGAAGGAAAGAAGCCCAGAAGACTTGGAGTGCATGTCGGGGGACCTGCGAGGAGGCCCCCCTGGGCGCGCCCTCCACCCTCGTGGGCCCCTCGTGCCCCCCTGACGTACTTCTTCCGCCTATATATCTCCATATACCCTAAAAACACCCGAGAGCACAATAGATCGGGAGTTCCGCCGCCAGAAGCCTCCGTAGCCACCGAAAGCCAATCTAGACCCGTTCCGGCACCTTGCCGGAGGGGGCAATCCTTCTCCGGTGGCCATCTTCATCATCCCGGTCCTCTCCATGACAAGGAGGTAGTAGTTCTCCCTCGGGGCTGAGGGTATGTACCAGTAGCTATGTGTTTGATCTCTCTCTCTCTCTCGTGTTCTTGAGGTGATACGATCTTGATGTATCGCGATCTTTGCTATTATAGTTGGATCCTATGATGTTTTCTCCCCCCTCTACTCTCTTGTAATGAATTGAGTTTCCCCTTTGAAGTTATCTTATCGGATTGAGTCTTTAAAGATTTGAGAACACTTGATGTATGTCTTGCCGTGGATATCTGTGGTGACAATGGGATATCACGTGATTCACTTGATGTATGTTTTGGTGACCAACTTGCGGGTTCCGCCCATGAACCTATGCATAGGGGTTGGCACACGTTGTCGTCGTGATTCTCCGGTAGAACTTTGGGGCACTCTTTGAGGTCCTTTGTGTTGGTTGAATAGATGAATTTGAGATTGTGTGATGCATATCGTATAATCATGCCCACGGATACTTGAGGTGACATTGGAGTATCTAGGTGACATTAAAGTTTTGGTTGATTTGTATCTTAAGGTGTTATTCTAGTACGAACTCTAGGGCTGTTTGTGACACTTATAGGAATAGCCCAACGGATTGATTGGAAAGAATAACTTTGAGGTGGTTTCGTACCCTACCATAATCTCTTCGTTCGTTCTCCGCTATTAGTGACTTTGGAGTGACTCTTTGTTGCATGTTGAGGGATAGTTTTATGATCCAATTATGTTAGTATTGTTGAGAGGACTTACACTAGTGAAAGTATGAACCCTAGGCCTTGTTTCCTAGCATTGCAATACCGTTTACGCTCACTTTTATCACTTGTTACCTTGCTGTTTTTATAATTTCAGATTACAAATAGCTTTATCTACTACCCATATACCACTTGTATCACCATCTCTTCGCCGAACTAGTGCACCTATAAAATTTACCATTGTATTGGGTGTGTTGGGGACACAAGAGACTCTTTGTTATTTGGTTGCAGGGTTGCTTGAGAGAGACCATCTTCATCCTACGCCTCCTACGGATTGATAAACCTTAGGTCATCCACTTTCACTTGAGTGAAATTTGCTACTGTCCTACAAACCTCTACACTTGGAGGCCCAACAACGTCTACAAGAAGAAGGTTGTGTACTAGACATCAAGCACCAAATCACCCTCTTGAAAGGTTCTGGTCTTAACCCGGCGGCTGTGATAACATCGGAGATCTTGCTGATAAATCGCTGAACGAGCTGCTGCAAGATCACACTCTTCATCTAACAGGTCCAGGGAATCCTGACGTGCCTTCTCATTGTCAGCCTCAACATAAGCTGTCACACAAGGCGAGTCGTGACGGATGTCACTAGGAAGAACTGCCTCTGCTCCATAAACCATGAAAAAAGGTGTGTAACCCATAGACCTGTTGGGTGTGGTATTGATGCTCCATAACACAGAGGGTAACTCCTCAACCCAACAACCCGATGTCTGTTTCAAAGGAACCATAAGACGGGGTTTGATACCTCATACAATTTCTTGATTTGCCCTCTCCGCTTGACCATTAGACTGGGGGTGAGCCATCGATGCTATATCAAGCCGGATGTGCTCACGTTGGCAAAATTCCTCCATCTCTCCTTTTGACAGATTAGTACCATTATCAGTTATAATGCTGTGTGGAAAACCAAACCGGAATATCACCTTTTTGATGAATTGAACCGCCGTGGCCGCATCACACTTACTGACTGGCTCTGCTTCCACCCATTTGGTGAATTTATCAACTGCCACTAACAAGTGGGTCTTTTTGTCCTTGGATCGCTTGAAGGGTCCAACCATATCAAGCCCCCAAGTTGCAAACGGCCAAGTTATTGGAATCATCCTCAACTCCTGAGCCGGAATGTGAGCACGGCGTGCGAATTTTTGACAACCGTCACACCTCTTGACTAAATCCTCCGCATTAGCATGAGCTGTTAACCAGTAAAAACCGTGGCGAAAAGCTTTAGCAACCAAAGAATTTGAATTGGCGTGGTGACCACAATCCCCTTCATGGATTTCTCGCAAAATCTCACAACCCTCTTGAGGAGAGACACAACGCTGAATTGCTCCTGAAACGCTGTAATGATGTAACTCCCCGTTGAGTATGGTCATGGACTTGGAATGCCGGATTACCTGTCGGGCCAAGGTTTCATCTTCCGGTAACTCGCCCCGGTTCATGTAAGCCAGATATGGGATTGTCCAATCCGGTATGACATTCAAAGCCGCCACCAATTGAGGATCCAGATCAGGAATAGCCAATTCTTCCTTTGTTGGTACTTTGACTGACGGATTATGCAATACATCAAGAAAGACATTTGGTGGAACCGGTTTACGCTGAGAACCAAGGGTGATTAAAGCGTCCGCCACTTCGTTCTTTCACCGGTCTATATGGTCCACCTGATAACCCTTGAAGTGACCAGCCACTATATCCACCTCTCGCCGATATGCAGCCATGAGTGGGTCTTTAGAATCCCAAGTGCCAGACACCTGTTGAGCCACCAGATCTGAATCCCCAAAGCACCTGACTCGGCTTAAGTTCATTTCCTTAGCCATCCGAAGACCGTGGAGCAAAGCCTCATACTCAGCTGCATTGTTAGTACAAGGGAACATTAAACGGAGGACATAACAAAACTTGTCACCTCTTGGGGAAGTTAGTATGACTCCAGCCCCCGAGCCCTCCAACTGCCTGGATCCATCAAAGTGAATAGTCCAATACGTATTATCTGGCTTCTCCTCTGGTGCCTGCATCTCCGTCCAATCATTGATGAAGTCCACGAGTGCCTGAGATTTGATTGCTGTGCGAGGTATATATTTGAGCCCGTGCGGTCCAAGCTCAATAGCCCACTTGGCAATCCGGCCAGTTGCTTCTCTGTTTTGAATGATATCTCCCAGAGGGGCTGAACTGACCACTGTGATAGGATGGCCATGGAAATAATGTTTAAGCTTCTGGCTTGCCATAAACACTCCATATACCAGCTTCTGCCAATGTGGATACCTCTGCTTTGATTCAATGAGTACTTCACTGATATAATAAACCGGCCGTTGAACCGGATACTCCTTTCCAACTTCCTTGCGCTCCACCACAATAGCCATGCTAACAACTCGGGCATTAGCAGCCACATATAGCAATAACGGCTCTTTATCGATCGGGGCTGCAAGCACAGGTGGTTCAACTAGCTGCCTCTTTAGATCCTCAAACGCTTTATCAGCCGCCTCGCTCCAGACAAAATCATCTGTTTTCTTCAGCATCTGATATAAAGGAATAGCCTTCTCCCCAAGACGACTGATAAACCGGCTCAAAGCCGCAATCCGACTGGCCAAACTTTGAACGTCATTGATACACGTCGGTTTAGCCAAATATGTGATTGCTGAGATCTTTTCTGGATTAGCCTCAATGCCTCTATTTGACACCAGAAAACCCAAGAGTTTGCCCACCGGTACACCAAAGACACACTTTTCCGGATTGAGCATCATCTTGTAAACCAGGAGGTTGTCAAAGGTTTCTCTCAAATCGTCTATTAATGTTTCCTCCTTCCTGGACTTTATCACAATATCATCCACATATGCATGAACATTGCGCCCAATCTGCTTATGAAGACAATTCTGAACACAACGTTGATAAGTCGCCTGGGCACTCTTGAGCCCAAAGGGCATGGAGACATAGCAGAAGGCTCCAAAGGGAGTGATGAAAGCTGTCTTCTCCTGGTCCTTAACTGCCATTTTCATCTGATGATAACCAGAGTAAGCATCCATAAAACACAAACGGTCACAACCCGCCGTAGCATCAATGATCTGATCAATACGAGGGAGGGCAAAGGGGTCTGCGGGACAAGCTTTGTTCAAGTCTGTGTAATCTACACACATATGCCAAGTGCCGTTTTTCTTAAGAACCAGCACCGGATTAGCCAACCACTCTAGGTGAAAGACTTCCACGATAAACCCTGCGGCCAACAATCGAGCTACCTCTTCACCGATAGCCTTACGCCTGACCGGTTTAAACTTAGGATCAATGTTAAGTGTGTGCTCAGCGAGTTCCCTCGGTGCACCTAGCATGTCAAAAGGTTTCCATGCAAAGATGTCCCGGTTCTCACGGATGAACTCGATGAGCGCGCTTTCCTATTTGGGATCCAGGTTAGCGCTGATACTGAACTGTTTGGATGAATCACCAGGAACAAAATCAACCATCTTAGTATCTGTGGCCGATTTAAACTTCAACGCTGGATCGTGTTCCGTAGTTGGCTTTTTCAAAGAAGACTTGGTCTTTATAAAACTTCAGCTCCTCCGTGGCGCAAACCGACTCAGCATAAGCCGCATCACCTTCCTCACATTCCAAAGCGATCTTCCTGCTCCCATGTACTGTGATGGTCCCCTTATGACCTGGCATTTTAAGCTACAGATAAACATAACACAACCTTGCCATGAACTTAGCATAAGCTGGCCGCCCAAACAAAGCGTGATACAGACTTTTGATTTTCACCACCTCAAAGGTCAATGTTTCTGATCTTGAATCATGATCATCTCCAAAATCCACCTCTAGGGCTATTTTGCCCACAGGATATGTAGACTTACCAGGCACGACACCGTGAAAAACGGTATTTGACGGTTTAAGATTCTTATCTGTCAACCCCATACGACAGAAGGTATCATAACATAGGATATTGATACTACTCCCCCTGTCCATGAGTACCTTAGTGAACTTATATCCCCCAACTTGAGGGGCCACCACTAAAGCCAGATGACCCGGATTGTCAACCCGGGGGGGGGGGGGGTGATCCTCTCTACTCCACAAAATGGGTTGCTCGGACCAGCGCAAATACTGAGGCACCACCGGTTCAACAGAGTTTACTGCCCTCTTGTGAAGTTTTTTATCATGCTTACACAAGCTAGTGGTGAAGACATGATACTGCCCACCATTTAACTGCTTAGGATTACTCTGATAACCCGACTGTTGTTGTTGCTGCTGGATCCCCTGATGGTTGTAACCTCCCTGGTTGCCCTGATTCCCTTGATTGTTGTATCCGGTTTGATTGCCCTGAAATCCTGAACCGGAACTGCCACCTTCGTAACTCGACCCATGGAAACCACCTCCTGAACTGCCGGGCAGACCATTATCATACTGAAACATATTGGAGTTCTTAAAATCTCGCATGATGTAGCAATCCTTCCAAAGATGCGATGCTGGCTTCTCCTTGGATCCATGCTTTGGACAGGGTTGATTTAACAGGCACTCCAAATTGGGGCCTGAACCACCGCCTCTCTGGGGCTGCTTACCCTTACGGCGCTGACCATTCTCCTGAGCATTGGTGTTAGCCACAAAGTCCAAACTGTTGTCGGCCTTGCACTTACCATTGTTGCCATGGCTGGCTGGATTATGCTACTGCCCCTTGGTGTTGACGTTCTTTTTCCCTTTCCCCGGTTTGTCCTCCTTTGATTCGGGGTCTTTGGTAGTATCCGAATCGGCGTATTTAACAAAAGCGGCCATAAGCGTCGACATATCATTGCAGTGACGTTTGAGCCTTCCTAACTTCTATTTGAGCGGCAGAAAACGACAATTGCCCTCCAATGTTAGTATTGCGGTATCTGCATTGATACGATCCGATGAATGCAAATTGCTGAGACCTGCTTTACCCAATGGGTCGTGGACTTCCCCTCCTCTTGGACACAAGAGGCCAGATCCACAATTGACATGGGCTGCTTACAAGTATCTTTGAAGTTCTGGATAAACCGGTGCTTTAATTCGGCCCATGATCTGACAAAATTAGTTGGTAAGCTCTTCAACCAAGTACGAGCTGTTCCTTCCAACATCATGGTGAAGTATTTAGCACATACTGCTTCATCCACATCCAACATCTCCATTGCCATCTCATAGCTTTCAACCCACGCCTCTGGCTGCAGATCGGCGGTATAATTGGGTACCTTACGAGGTCCTTTGAAATCCTTGGGCAGTCTCACATTACGCAAAGCAGGGGTAAGGCACGGCACCCCTAAGGAACTGAATACTACCCCTGGTTCGACTGAAGCGATGGGGCGAACCGGAGTAGGTTGACGGGCCCCGTGTAGAGCCTCTAACTCGGCCTCCCGACGTGCGCGACCATGATCCACCACATCCTACACATTGGCACCGCCCCTTGCCGGGTTGTGTCCTCACGGCGAGTTACGATGACGCGCACTGCTTGACACGGCCGGTTCATCCTCAACATGCCTGCTGTAGCTCCGGCTTGGATGTGGGGTGGAATGAATCCTCTCACGACTGTGCGAATATGCCTGCTGCTGATTTAAAGCTGTTTGAAGGAGATCTCTGGCCCGTCGTGCTTCAACCGCAACTGGTGACTCGCCGTTGGTTGGGAGGGCTGCTAACCGTGAAGCGGCGGCCACAATGTTGTGCAACGGGTTGGAGTAATGCCCGGGAGGTGTCGGAACATATTGTGGCACAATGTTATTTTGACGAGGCGGGTCCATCGTACACGGCTGAACCGGCGCTCCTGTTCCTGTTGCCTCCGTCCGGTTTAATATTGGCCGGTTACTAGTTCCTGCTCCTGGCGTATTGAAGAGATTTCGTGGCTCATACCCTGACGGGAGATGCGATCGGTACCTTCTTCTCATGACTTCTTCGGAAGCGTTCTGATCCAGCCTAATCCGGTAGGCCCGGGCTTCCAACTCGGCCCGTTTTGTAGCCATCCTAACGTTCTCTGCCGCTAGGTCCGCTTTAGCCTGAGCTATCTGATCCTTCACCTTTGCAATCTCCATGTTGTGCTGATCCCGGGCTGCTGCATCCACCTCTGCGGCCATGAATGTTGCCAAAGCGTCGAACAAGCCAGACAGGACTTGAGCCGGAGGCGGCGCAAAGCTTCCTGCCCCTGCCGGCGTGGCCGTTGTTGAACTGGAGAGTATTGCTGCGGCAGCTGATGAATGAGGCACCGACTGTGTACCGGCCATGAAGATAGCGGCCCGGTTTGGCAGATCAGGGAAGTCCGAAATACTGTTGCCCTCGGATCCTCCACTAATCCGGTCATCCTGCAACTGATAGAGCGATTCGGTCTCTCCAGAAGACTCGTCGTCGGAACAGACAATGGTTTCTCCATAGGACACCAGTCCGTCCTTGTATTCTGCTCCATGGATGACGCCTACGAAAACATGCTTCGCCACGGGATGAACCGGCGAAGGGCTTGCACGCTGAGCCGTCTCGATGATGTCGGTGCAGATGTCCGGCTCAGGGGCTGGTTTGCCAATCTTGCTGATGAAGACGTGAATCCCACCAAAAGGGACCCGATACCCGTATTCGATTAAATCGGCCTCGGGACCCCATCCTGCGTTGTCGATGTAGAGCTTGCCGCGACGACTCTTCGTCATCCGGCCGACAGCGTATCCCTTGAGTCCATCAAAGCTGCCCTTCAAGAACTCGAAACCATCATGCGATAGCCCCACGGTGGGTGCCAACTGTCGTGGGTTTGTCACGGCAGATGTCCTTGTTAAAGGACTTAGTCGTGTAGCCATCGCAACGGGTTAGCTTAAAGGGGTTAAACCGGACAAGGGGACACGGGGAGTTTATACTAGTTTGGCCCCTTCGATGAAGGTAAAAGCCTACGTCTAGTTGTGATTGGTATTGCTAGGGTTTCGAAGGCTAGGGAGCGAATCCGCTTTGTCTGGCTCTCAAGTTGTTGTCTGTCCCTCAACCGTTGCCGGGTCGTCCCTTTATATACACAGGTTGAAGCCCACCGGTTTACAGAGTCCCGAAACCGGATCATAAACATGTCAGGTTTGGTCTCTACACTTCCTATCTTACAATGCAAGTTACATAATTAGGCCGGTTTACATCTATAGGCCTTAACTCGCCTCTGGGCCTTGGACCTTCATAAAGCGCCATCATTCATCCATCTTCATGGGCTTCTAATCTTCATAAAGCTAATCCGGCTACTCCTGGCCGGTTTACGTCCAGTAGTAATATCCACAACAATACTGGAAGCTGAAATTTCCACCATGCTTGCTAATTATACTTTTAAGGGTGGAATACCAAAGAAAGTTGGAGATCCAGGAGTACCCACTATACCATGCTCCATTAAAAGAAACTATGTTAAAACTGCTTTATGTGATCTTGGAGCTGGTGTTAGTGTTATGCCTCTCTCTTTATATCGTAGACTTGAATTGAATAAGTTGACACCTACTGAAATATCTTTGCAAATGGCTGATACATGAACTGATATACCTGTCGGTATTTGTGAGGATGTGCCTGTTGTAGTTGCAAACGTTACTATTTTAACGGACTTTGTTATTCTTGATATTCCCGAGGACGATAGTATGTTTATTATTCTTGGAAGACCCTTTTTGAATACTGCAGGGGCTGTTATTGATTGCACTAAAGGCAATGTCACTTTTCATGTTAACGGTAATGAGCATACGGTACACTTTCCGAGGAAACAACCTCAAGTTCATAGTATCAACTCTATTGGAAAGATTCCATCAATTATATTTGGAGGTCTTGAATTTCCTCTTCCTACTGTCAAGAAAAAATACGATATTCTTATTATTGGGGATGTGCATATCCCCGTTGAGGTAACATAGTGTTATTCGAAATTTCCCTGGTTCCATGTTTTTCGGAATGAGTTTGTTAACAAGACTTGATCAACCTTGTTAGTGGATTCCTTTTGATGATCATGAGATGGATGAAACTAGAAGGCACAACCTTCTGTACCCTCCTTTTACTTTCTATTATTTATATTAAATAAAATAAAAATAAATTTTCTTCTTCTGTTATCTGATTATCCGTGCAATATAAAAATACCTCAAAAATAAAAGTTCTCCAAATGCCCTGAAATTTAAATATGATTTTTTCTAGAATATTTGAGAATATTTGGCACTGAGAACACAGCACGGGGGTCAACCACCTGTCCACGAGGGTGGAGGGCGCGCCCCCTGCCTCGTGGGCCCACGGTGGCCCTCCTCCACTTATCCTTTCACCCATACACTTCTTCTTCCTCCCCCAAACACGAATAGCCAGCTCAAACCCGAGTCCAAGCTCGTTTTGCTGCCATTTTCGATCTCCTTGCTCCAAGCACCTCTCACAAAACTGCTTTGGGAGATTGTTCCTTGGTATGTGACTCCTCCATTGGTCAAATTAGTTTTTGTTCTAGTGCTTTATTCATTGCAAATTTTTGCTGCTTAGGTGACCCTGTTCTTGAGCTTGCATGTCAAATTTATATGGTCAAAAGTAGTTTTGATGCATGATATAGGCTCTAGGCACTTGTAGGAGTAGTTGCTATCAATATTATTGAGTTTGGTTTACTTTTATTTTGAAGTTACTAAAAATTTCAGAAATTTTTCGGAGGAAGAAATATTCTTAGGAAAATGTTCCAAGGTGGTTCTTCAAGGAAGCAAGGACCCAGGCTTGCAATGCGTGATGCTGATGATGAGCCACCAAGAGATGCTCCAGTGCATCCTTGTGAATGGCCTTCTGAGAACTTTATGGATCAAGTGGGAATGAAGGAAGAATTTAACGCATATTTGCATAATGCTGATCTTGTGAGCTTCGAAGAAGAGAAGTGCAACCAATATCACAATCTCACTAGTTCCTTTGTGAGGAGGTTTGAATTTCCATCTTCACGTAATTCTCCAACTGCCTTGTTTGATCTTTATGAAAATTCTTACACTATGGACTTAGAGGATTTTACCACTGCTTGCAAACTTCCACAATGGGGTAGTATAAGGGATCCTCGCAAATCTGAATTTAGAGATTTTCTTGCTAGTATAACTGTGGGAGAATCTAGAGATCTAACACAAGCTACCATAGGGAGCATTCACTTTCCTGCTATACATTATTTTGCTCTCTTCATAGGTAGATGCATTAACGGTAAAGATGAGGCATGTCACATGTGTGTCCCTGACCACAGTATTCTTAGGAGTGCTGTGTTAGAAGACAAATCTTATAATCTGGGAGCCATTGTTTCACGTAGGTTGCATCTTAATAGATTTAATGGAGATTTCTTTGGTGGAATTTATGCAACCCGCATAGCTAATTTTCTTGGTGTAGCCATACGCGAAGATGATATTGAATTACCTCCTGCTTACCTAGACTTTAATGCTATTTTTCACCACCAGTTTGTCGAGAGGAATTAATTGCCTCTCCAGCATCGACTAATCTTTGACAGACGCCGTGCTGTCCACATTACTCTCCCTGCTCCTGCCTTCTTTGATCATCAGGCAAAAGGAAGATATGTTATTACCAGAGAGGAGGCAGATGAGTACAAGAGGAGAGCGGAGGCCGCTCCACGCTGCAGCTCAGGAGGCGATAACCGCTGCATCTCAGTACGACCCCAACTTCTACTACGGATATCCGCCAGGCCAGCCGTGGCCATAGACCAACTTAGGCCAAAAGCCTAAGCTTGGGGGAGTACGTATTTCCCACCGACATTACATTCATGTTCACACACTCATTGCTAGATATCGGTGCTTATACTTTTTCATTGTATCATCCATGTTAGTATATGTTCCTATTTATGATTTCTTCTTGTGTGTTTAATAAACCTTAAGAAAAACCAAAAAATTAGTTGTAGCTTTTAATTAGTTTACTTCCATGCTTGTAGTAGTAATTAAAAAGAAAATCCAAAAATATTTCTTGTTCTTCTTTTACTTGTTGGGAGCTTTCCCGTGTAAATAGTTTTATTTCTTTTCTTTTCTTTGGGGGTCGATAGGACAAGACCATAAATTAAATTGTTGAAGTGGCCCTTATATGCATTATTGTTGATCTGACAAAAGAGCCCATATTGCCTTGTCTTCTCCTATTTACTGAATGCTTGCAGATTCCAGCTTAGTCCAATGCACGTGCACTATTATTATTATTCACATCATTCGGTCGTGCAAGTGAAAGGCAATTATGATGATATATGATGGACTGACTGAGATGAGAACAGCTGGTATGAACTCGACTTCTCTTGTTTTTGTAAATATGATTAGTTCATCGTTCCCAATTCAGCCTATTATGGATAAACATGTTTGCAATGACAACTAGAGATCATAGTTTCTTATGCCATGCTTGATTAGCTACGAGTTATAATGGTTTACCTTGCGTGCCAACATGCTATTAAAATGGTTATGATGTGGTATGATAGGGTGGTATCCTCCTCTGAATGATTTAAGTGACTTGACTTGGCACATGTTCACGCATGTAGTTGAAACAAAATCAACATAGCCTTCACAATATTTATGTTCATGGTGGATTATATCCTACTCATGCTTGCATTTGGTGTCAATTAATTTTAATGCATGTTCATGACTGTTGTCGCTCTCTAGCTGGTCGCTTCCCAGTCTTTTGCTAGCCTTCACCTGTACTAAGCGGGAATACTGCTTGTGCATCCAACTCCATAAACCCCAAAGTTATGCCAAATGAGTCCACTATAGCTACCTATATACGGTATCTACCTGCCATTCCAAGTAAATTTGTATGTGCCAAACTCTAAACCTTCAAATAAATATCCTGGTTTGTATGCTCGAATAGCTCATGTATCAACTAGGGCTGTCCGTATCTTCCATGTTAGGCGGGTTATTCTCAACAGGAGTGGACTCCGCTCCTCACTCACGAGATAAATTGCTGGTCACCGGGATGCCCAGTCCCATGCTTTATGCAAACTAAATCAAACTAATTGCAAACAAAACCCCCCCTGGGACTCTTGTTAGTTGGAGGCACTTGTTGTTTTGAGCAAGCCATGGATTGATGCTTGTTGGTCGAAGGGGGAGTATAAACTTTACCATTCTGTTTGGGAACCGCCTATAATGTGTGTAGCATGGAAGATAGTGCCATCTCTTGGTTGTTATGTTGACAATGAAAGTATACCGCTCAAAATATTATTCACCTCTGTTTCAAAAACCGAGCTCTGGCACCTCTACAAATCCCTGCTTCCCTCTGTGAAGGGCCTATCTATTTACTTTCATGTTGAGTCATCATCCTCTTATTAAAAAGCACCAGTTGGAGAGCACCGCTGTCATTTGCATTCATTATTGTTAGTTTACATTGAGTATGACTTGACTGGATCTCTTTTACCATGAATTACAATGTCTAGTCAGTCCTTGGTCTTTAAAGGTGCTCTGCATTTATGTTTTGCGGTCTCAAAAAGGGCTAGCGAGATACCATCTTATTATATCATATTATGATTGTTTTGAGAAAGTGTTGTCATCCGAGATTTTTTATTATTGCTCGCTAGTTGATTATGCCATTGATATGAGTAAACTTGAGACCTATGCATTATTGTGAATGTGGTTAGTTATAATATTTGCTAAAAACTTGAATGCTGGCTTTATATATTTACAACAACAAGAGGAAACAGAGTTTGTAAAAGTTTTTCTTTATCACTATCAGTTTATCAACTGAATTGCTTGAGGACAAGCAAAGGTTTAAGCTTGGGGGAGTTGATACGTCTCCATCATATCTACTTTTCCAAACACTTTTGCCCTTGTTTTGGACTCTAACTTGCATGATTTGAATGGAACTAACCTGGACTGACGCTGTTTTCAGCAGAATTACCATGGTGTTATTTATGTGCAGAAACAAACGTTCTCGGAATGACCTGAAACTTCACGGAGCAACTTTTTGGAAAATATAAAAAATGCCTACAAAAGATGAAGGCCAGGGGGCCCACCACCTGTCCACGAGGGTGGGGGCGCGCGTGCCCCCCTAGGGTGCGCCCCCTACCTCGTGGGCCCCCTGGTGCCTCTCCGACTCCAACTCTATATATTGTGTTTCGGGGAGAAAAAAATCAGAGAGAAGAATTCATCGCGTTTTACGATACGGAGCCGCCGCCATGCCCTAAAACCTCTCGGGAGGGCTTATCTGGAGTTCGTTCGAGGCTCTGGAGAGGGGAATCCGTCGCCATCATCATCATCAACCATCCTCCATCACCAATTTATGATGCTCACCGCTGTGCGTGAGTAATTCCATCGTAGGCTTGCTGGACGGTGATGGGTTGGATGAGATTTATCATGTAATTGAGTTAGTTTTGTTAGGGTTTTATCCCTAGTATCCACTATTTTATCTGAGATTGATGTTGCTATGACTTGGCTATGCTTAATGCTTGTCACTAGGGCCCGAGTGCCATGATTTCAGATATGAACCTATTATGTTTTCATCAATATATGAGAGTTCTTGATCCTATCTTGCAAGTCTATAATCACCTATTATGTGTTATGATCCGTTAACCCCGAAGTGACAATAATCAGGATACTTACCAGTGATGACCGTAGTTTGATGAGTTCATGTATTTATTATGTGTTAATGCTTTGTTCTGGTACTCTATTAAAAGGAGGCCTTAATATCTCTTAGTTTCTGTAAGGACCCCGCTGCCACGGGAGGGTAGGACAAAAGATGTCATGCAAGTTCTTTTCCATAAGCACGTATGACTATTCGGAATACATGCCTACATTACATTGATGAACTGGAGCTAGTTCTGTGTCACCCTAGGTTATGACTATTACATGATCGATCGCATCGGGCATAATTCTCCATCACCGACCCATTGCCTACGAGCTTTCCATATATTGTTCTTCGCTTATTTACTTTTCCGTTGCTATTGCTATCATCACTACAAAATACCAAAAACACTACTTTTACTACTGTTACCTTTTGCTACCGTTACCACTACTATCATATTACTTTGCTACTAAACACTTTGCTGCAGATATTAAGTTTCCAGGTGTGGTTGAATTGACAACTCAGCTGCTAATACTTGAGAATATTCTTTGGCTCCCCTTGTGTCGAATCAATAAATTTGGGTCGAATACTCCACCCTCGAAAACTGTTGCGATCCCCTATACTTGTGGGTTATCATGGCACTTGGCGACATGGCACGCCCGGTTGGCCCGGGAGATGCCTCAGGTGGCGGCTCGGTGGGTGGCGGCGCGACAAGTGGTGGCGAGGCAGTGGCTGCGCGCGGAATATGAGGAGGGGGAGGCTAGAGATAGGTGGAGGGCTAGGGATGGCTAAATCTGGAAGGGGAGGGGATTTATATAGGGAAAGCTACGGTTAGGGGGGGGGGTTTCTAGACCCTCCGTTGACGATCGGACGACACCGATCGCAGGGGGGGGGGGTGTTAGGTGGGCTTAGCTAGGTTGATTGTGAATGTGTAGAAGGCCGAGGGCTGCGGGAGAGAATAGAGAGAGAGACCCAGCATCAGTTTCCAGAGTTCGAAAACGTCCGATGATTTGACTGACTATATTGTCGCTATAGTTATCCATTGGGGCATCAAACGAGCTCCGAATGCGATGAAATTTGACAGGCGGTCTACCTACACTAAAATAAGACCACACGCCAACTTTCAACCCATTCCGAGAACATTTTTATGCCACTTATAAAATAATATTTCGGACGTGCTGTGATGCGTGCAAGTGTGGCTGGGCTCAGAACGGACAACGAAATGAACGGGGAGACCCGGACGGATGCAAGTTTTGAAAACATGATGATGCAATGCACATGATGACATGGCAAGATGCAACACGCAAGAAAAGACATGGCAATGACGGTGAATAACTGGAAGACACCTGGCGCATCGGACTCGGGGCGTTACAACACTCCACCACTACAAGAGGATCTCGTCCCGAGATCTAAGGATGGCACCGAAGAGAAACGGAAGAGGAAGAGAACAGGTTAAACTAAGTTGATTCTTTGACAAACGAGTGAAACCAAAGAACCTTGCGAGGTTGAAAAAATTGAAAGAAAGAATACAACAAAGATGAACGAAGTTGAAAACACTCCTTTAGAAGAAGAGGAACAAGGAACATTCCGAGAACCTTGTAGGTTGAAAGACATAAGAAATGGGCTACAATGGACAAGAAGTACATGCAAGCACTCTGGTTGAAATGTGATGTACAAGGAACGATAAGGATCAATTACGATAACACTCCGGTTGGAAATGGAAGGCATAGAATATGAACTTGGCAAAAGAAAGCAGTTTGATGAGACTCCAGTTAGAAGAGGAATGATAGACACAACACTCCGGTTAAAACAAGATAGAGAAGGAATAAGAATGATATAATTTGGATAACACTTTGATAGAAAAGAGAAGAAAACTTGATAAGATGAAAAGAAATTGAAAGGAGAACACCACACTCCGGTTAAAAGGATAAGCAAGGAAAGAACATGATCTTTGATAAAAACGAGACGATGGTCGAAGATAACAACATCGCAATGCCTTTGGAATGAAAGGATAGAAGCTATATTGTTGTAAAGAAAGAAGGGAGAAACAACTGACAATTTCTATCACACTTGAATTTGAAAAGCATCCTTACAAAGAAGAGTTGAACAGAGTTGTTGGAAAATTTACAACAAAATGAATAAGCTTGTAGTGGGCTTATGGAAAACTTCTCAAAATAGAGGCCAAATTCTGCCACTAACGGAAACAAAGATTGGATTGATGTGAACAAGGAGATGAGAAACTTAGTTCACCCAAAGGACAAATGAAGAACTTGGGTCATTTATGAGCACCATAAATAGCAACAATCCTTAGGGAAAGTTTTACGTGAAATATAATCCATTATAACTCCAACAAAAAGATTGATTGGTTGAAACGATCTCCTGAACGAAGAGAAAATGATGGATTTAAAATATCTCATTCTAGACAACTTGAATCACGAAGGGAAACTGTCAATAATGACATAGCACCACCTTAGAAGATACGAAAGAAAGAAATTGCACTTCAGAATGCAAGATGAAGAATGCTTGAACTCCTCAAAATAAGACATGTGTTGAACACCATGTTTATTTTAGAGTATAGCTTGGCGGATCTTAGCTTTGAGAGAAAACTTGAAGAACAATTAAAGAATTAAAAGAATCCTTGATGAACAACCATGTAGAGCCTCCATGAAGAACTCCGGTAATAAAAGAATGATCAAACGAAAGGAAAGTTGAAAAGAACTTCGGGAGAAGCCTTGCAATGATTTAGATGGAGCTATGAAATGAGAAAACTTTGAACTCCGAACAAAGAAGATGAATAACTTGCAACCGAGAATTATTTCATTATGAGCAAACTACAGAAGAAGGAATTAATCACTTGGATGAAGGAAGAATAAGAATTATGTTATGCGCATCCTTCACCAATTTAGATTGATGACAAGCAACAGATTTGGCATGCTACCTATTCTCGTAGGAAGGATTAAGATAGATATAGGGCCAACTTGGGAAGGTCTTCAACGAACCACTGGTAGGATTTGGAAACAATGAATGAATTGATATGAAAACAAAGGAAGAAGAATCTTGAACAAACCACCGTAAGAATTGAAGACGATTGAGGAAAAGAGAATGGCTCTCCTGGAAGCACTAAAAATGCACGAAGATACTTGAGTGAATTTAGATACAAGATGACGAAGCGATCACGAACTAATTAGAGAGTACTTGAATAATGCACGGGAAGAAATTGGAGATGAATGAATAAATAACAATTTAGGAGAATTGGTGAACAAGAGCTGAACGTTGAGAACGATTAAATCTTTGGAATGATGGCCTCCGGAGAATCAAAATGAAAACACTCCCGAATTGCTTCGAATGGGTGAAAAGAATATCTCACAATCGAAAATAATTGTGAGGATGGCACGAAGCTAGAACCATGAATCTTCAAGAGAACATATATGATTTGGAGGAAACTCTTCCTCGGTCTTCAAAATCTGAGAATGGAGATGAGATACGCCACCATGAATTATTGAGGCACTCTGGAATGAAGAATAGGTTGAACCAATGATGAAAAGAATTTGAAAGCAATCTTGGAGAAGTCATCTGACTGATGATGATTCATTCTTACGTCAAACTTTAGAAGATTTGAGAATAGCTCTGAAAAAATAGAAGAGTCAGGTAAGATCCTGGGAAAAGACCTGTGGGTTAGGGCCCACTCAAAAGAAACACCGTTGAAATGATTACTTGAAAAGAGAGAATTGCACCGGTTGAACTAAATGACTTGAATGAGATAACAACCTCGAAATAGCTTGAACGGATTAAGAATGGAAACGTAAATCTTCTGAGATATCTTCAACACCCCGGATATGAATAGAGAGAGGTGAATAAATAAGAGAGCCTTGTATAAGAAATTCCAACATGGAAAGCATGTAAACCAAAAGGAAGAGATATGATCAACAATGAAACTTGAGTTTAGACCACATGAGAAGAAAGAGAATGAAGAATGATGAACTTGTAGATTCCTTAGCATCTTCATGAGAATCAACAGGTAAGAACATGGAGGAAAAAAATGAAGAGACTTCCTATGAATAAAATGGAAACTAGATTAAGATATATGAGTCCTTGAAGAAAAAGGGTGGGAGGGCGGGAAAACAAAGGCAACTTGGGATGGATGAAACAAACACCATTGCAAAGAACTGAGAATTGGTCTAGCAAATATTGAAAGGATAGGATTAACTTCAAGAGAAGCACATTTGTTGGAAAAGAATTGTCAAGGCAATCTCGATGGTCAAGAAGGATTGGTATTCACATAGAAGTATGAGAACACCACTTAGGGAAGGTATGGAATCAACACTTGACATTGAAGCAACTCGAATACCACAACTCAAAACAAAACAAAGTATTGGCTTGGGAAATAAGCCGGAAACAAACATATGATAGAGATTTCGTCTGAAATTTTCGTGGTGGGGCCTACACGGGCTTGATTGTACAACACCATCATGTACAAGGCAGTACACATGACATACGAAGCATCCTCGAGTCAGCATAGCTAAGGACTCTTTAAGACACAACAAGAGCATTGTAAAACCAACCATGGATAGGCGGACCACTAGACGTTGAACCCCAATCTCATATCATGCATCTGTCGGAAAGATATTCTAGGAGCTACTTGAATTCCCATCTATTAACTCCCGAAACTTTCTCCTTATGCAATCTGGTGTTGGGGATACAGGGAGGCACAATATATATCACACAACTAACAAGCCCTACGCTCCAACTGTATCCATCCATCAACACATAACCAAGAAACCTTCGGAAATCGTGTACCTCAACCTTCGAAAAGCATCCGTTATACAAGCTATGGCAATACTCCCGAACTCCCTTCCCAGTAGTGGGTGGCGTCGAGGTTATCTCACCACTAACTGCATAAAAGAGATTTTTGATGTCGGCGAACTCAGGTATTCCAGAACTGCAACGATAAAATTGTGACGACAACACCTCAGAGCTCAACTCCTCGGGACACTACCACAACCCCTAAATGTCAGGAGGCACCAAGAACAATGTTCTCATCACAAGAATATCGAAATGATTCCAAGATACCCGCGTGATCCTAATTTTTTTTCGTGAAATTTGAGCAAAGGAAAGTCAAAACTTCTACGTCAGGAGGCCTCACCAGAGCGACGAAGGGACATAGGAGAAAAAGAATCCTACTCTCCGATATAGATAATCCTAAGACTCAAAACATTTTGTTCTAGACTCAACAACATCAACGATTCGATCAAGCAGGGGGCTCCTAAGTTAGGGATGGCTCTGATTACCAACTTGTAATGCCCACGATGCGGCTATATCTCCCACGTGTCGAGGCACGACTTAGAGGCATAACCGCATGGTGGTTTTGTCTCAAGAGGGGTAATCTTCACACAATCCCATGTACTGGATAAGAAAGGGATAAAGAGTTGGCTTACAATCACCACTTCACACAAATAACAAGTTAAACATACATTATCCAGAGTACAATCAAGGTCCGACTATGAAACCAAAATAAAAGAAGACAACCGCAAATGCTAGATCCCTGATCGTCCCAACCGGGCACCACTACTGATCAACCGGAAAAGACACATAATATCGACTAAGATCTTCATCGAACTCCCACTTGAGCTCGGTTGCGTCACCTGCACTGGAATCATCGGCACCTGCAACTGTTTGAAAGTATCCGTGGGCCACGAGGACTCAACTATCTCAAAACCCTCATGATCAAGACTATTTAAGCTTATGCGTAGGACAAGGTAATGAGGTGGAGTTGCAGCAAGCACTAAGCAAATATGGTGGCTAACTTACGCAAATAAGAGTAAGATGAGAAGCTACGCAACGGTCGTGAAGCTAGACGTGATCAAGAAGTGATCCTGAATCTACTTACGTTCAAACATAACCCAAACCGTGTTCACTTCCCGGACTCCGCCGAGAAGAGACCATCACGGCTACCCACGCAGTTGATTCATTTTAATTAAGTAAAGTGTCAAGTTCTCTACAACCGGATATTAACAAATTCCCATCTTCCACATAACCGCGGGCACGACTCTTGAAAGTTTATACCCTGCAGGAGTGTCCCAACTTATCCCATTACAAGCTCTGACGATCAACAAAGGATATTCCTTCTCCCAAAAAGATCGGATTAGTCTCGGAATCCCGGTTACAAGACATTTCGACAATGGTAAAACAAGACCAGCAAGACCGCCCGAATGTGCCGAAAAATCCCGATAGGAGCTGCACATATCTCATTCTCATGGCACACCAAATGGGCCAGACGTCGGGTTGGCATAAACCCTAGTTGCCTAGGGGGCGCCGGACATCGCCCAGGTTGGACCAACACTTGGAGGAGCACTGGCCCGAGGGGCTTAAAATAAAGATGACCGCCGGGTCCGTGGAACCCAAGGGAAAAGGCTTAGGTTGTTTGGAAAATGTAAAACCAAGGTTGGGCCTTGTTGGAGGAGTTTTATTCAAAGAGAACTGTCAAGGGGGTCCCATAACCCCAACCGTGTAAGGAACCCAAAATCAAGGAACCTAACACCGGTATGACGGAAACTAGGGCGGCAAGAGCGGAACAAAACACCAGGCATAAGGCCGAGCCTTCCACCCTTTGCCAAGTATATAGATGCATTAATTAAACAATAGATATAGTGATATCCCAACATATCCATGTTCCAACATGGAACAACCTGGAAGGCACCTGCAACTAGCAACTTTATAAGTGGGGCTGAGCAAAAGCGGTAACTTAGCCAAACAACGGTTTGCTAGGAAGGTGGATTAGAGGCTTGACATGGTGATAAGGGAGGCATGATAAACAAGTGGTAGGTAGGGCGACATAGCGATTGAATGAGCAACTAGCAAGCAAATATAGAAGTGATATCGAGGGTAATGGTCATCTTGCCTGAAATCCCGCAGGGAAGAAGAACGGGTCCATGAAGAAGACAAACGGACGTAGACGAACGGATCCTCACAAACGTGACGTTACCGGAACGAACAAGAAGAAGCAAGACCGGAAAGGAGCAAACAACATGGTAAACCAACAAGCATAAACATATCATGATGCACAATCAAGTATGATGCATGTCCGGTCAGAAGAGGCATGGCATGGCAAAGTGCACAAACAACACTACAAGTTAAGCGGAGCTCAATATGCAACGAGTTGCATATTGACGAAACACTACATGGCTTATTTAGTTCTCTCTTGGTTATGTACTCAACAATATTAAATGTTGTTAAACACGGCAAGAGGTGAAACATATGAAAACTACCTATCTAGGCAAGTTTAAATGAGGTCGGACCAACAAACAACAATTCCGGAAAAATCCTCACATGCATATTATGAATTTGGTACTGTTGTGCCCTAAACCATATTTTAGAGTTGTTAAACATGAAATATGAGTGCACCAAGTTAAACTAGGCATTCTTCTACCCCATTTACATATATAAATTATTTAAAACCGAGCTACGGTTAAGTAGTTATGAATTAAATCATTTTAGCATGTCATTAGAGAAAATTTAAACAAACAACATTTTAAACATTTCAAACATGGATAAAAGTGGAATATTATGAAACTAGATGAAATTCTATGCATTTTCATATATAACTTATTTTAATCCGATGCACAACTCTTGAGTTATCATATGCATGAAATGCAAGGGGTTTCCTATAAATCTGCACTCTCTGGAATAAAAGGAAAAACACAACAGGAAAAAACATGCATGGGCCGAATCTATGCCAAGGCCCAACAGTGCAGAGGGGGTAGGGGCAGATGACCCTATGGGCTGCGGCCCAGGGCGATGTAGCATGTCGGCATGGCTACGAGCTAGCTCGGGGTCGCGGTTGGGCCGGGGTTGAGGATGCAGCTGGGCCGGCGTTGGAGATGGCCGATGCTCGGTTTGTCGCTGTCCGGTCATGTCCCTCCTAGAGAGGATGGAGTCAACGACCAAGTCGGCATGGTGTGGGGAGGCGCTGGGTATGTGTGGCGGCACCGGATCCAGGCGGATCTGGACCCAGGGGACCCGTTCCCGATGCCGGCGGTGCCCGGCGATGCGAGGTCAACCAGATCTGGCGGCAACAACAGCGACCAAGGAGGGGCATCACCTACGAGAGAGAGAGAGCAAAGGTGAGCGGTGGGAGGAGAAGAGAGAGAGAGAGAAGAGGCAGGGACGATGGAGCTCTGGCCTGAGGTGGAGGTCACCGGCGGTGGCACTCTAGTAGCCGGCAGAATAGAGGTGAAGCGCGAGGCGATGCGGGGCTCCAGCAGGAGGAGGCGTACAAGCGGGCGAGCGAGCGGGCTCGGGCGCACAACGGCGGGGTGATTCAGGCCCGGGCTATGCCGATCCGGGCCCTGCGGGCCACGGGGAGGCTGGGAGGTGCGGAGGGGACGCGTGGAGGCCACAGATTGGAGGGGGAGCGGCGCTTGGTGACGTGGCAGCGCCCGGTTGGCCTGGGAGACGCCTCAGGTGGCGGCGCGACAAGTGGCGGCGGGGCAGCGGCTGCGCGCGGATTCTGAGGAGGGGGAGGGCTAGGGATGGCCAAATTTGGAAGGGGAGGGGATTTATATAGGGAAAGCTATGGTTAGGGGGGGTTTCTAGACCATCCGTTGACGATCAGACGACACCGGTCGCAAGGGGGGGTTAGGTGGGCTTAGCTGGGCTGATTGTGACTGTGTAGAAGGCCGAGGGCTGCGGGTGAGGATAGAGAGAGAGAGACCCGATAGTAGTTTCCGGAGACCGAAAACGTCCAACGATTTGACCAACTATATTGTCGCTATAGTTATCCGTTGGGACATCAAACGAGGTCCGAATGCGATGAAATTTGATAGGCGGTCTACCTACACTAAAATAAGACCGCACGCCAACTTTCATCCCATTCCGAGAACATTTTTATGCCATTGATAAAATAATATTTCGGACGTGCCGCGGGCGCGTGCAAGTATGGTTGGGCTCAGAACGGATAACGGAAGGAACGGGGAGAGCCGTACGGATGCAAGTTTTGAAAACATGATGATGCAATGCACATGATGACATGTCAAGATGCAACATGCAAGAAAAGACATGGCAATGACGGCGAATAACTGGAAGGCACCCAGCACATTGGACTCGGGGCATTACAACAGTGGTGGCTAAGTCCTATTTATAGTGGCCTTGGTCATCTTCCCAAAATGAAGGCGGGAAGGGTTCCCACAACAGCCAAATTCAAAGGGAGACAACTAGTACATGCTGATGCTGATGACAAAGATTGACCAATAAAAATCTTGTTGGTGACGAGATTGAACTAGGTATGATGATACTGATGATCGAATCTCGGGCAAGTAACATACCGACGACAAAGGGAAAAACGTATGTTGTTATGCGGCTTGACCGATAAAGAACTTCGAAGAATATGTAGAAACCAATATGAGCATCCAGGTTCCGCTATTGGTTATTGACCAGAGATGAGCCTCGGCCATGTCTACATAGTTCTCGAACCTGTAGGGTCCGCACACTTAACGTTCGATGACGATGTGTATTGTGAGTTATGTGATTTGATGTACTGAAGGTTGTTCGGAGTCCCGGATGTGATCACGGACATGAAGAGGAGTCTAGAAATGGTTGAGACATAAAGATTGATATATTGGAAGGTTATGTTTGGACACCGGAAAGGTTTTGGATAGGTTCGGGCATTTTCCGGAGTACCGGGAGGTTACCGGAACCCCCCGGAGGGTTAATGGGCCTTAGTGGAAGAGAGGAGGAGGCGGCCAGGTGGAGGCGCGTGCCCCCAAGCCCAATCTGAATTGGGGGGGGGGGGGCTTTCCTTCTCTCCCTCTTCCTCTTTCCTTCCCCTCCTAGTTGGACTAGGGAAGGGGGGAACCTACTGTCGGTGTCAAAACCAGCGGATCTCGGGTAGGGGGTCCCGAACTGTGCGTCTAAGGTCGATGGTAACAGGAGACATGGGACACAATGTTTACCCAGGTTCGGGCCCTCTTTATGGAGGTAATACCCTACTTTCTGCTTGATTGATCTTGATGAATACGAGTATTACAAGAGTTAATCTACCACGAGATCGCAATAGCTAAACCCTAGAAGTCACTACAAAAAAAGACACATCCGTGACATTTTGGGCCGAACGAATTTTTTTCCGTCATACATATGACACTTCTATGACGATAATTGTGACAAAACCCGGTATCATCATAGATGTGGTGGGCTCCTACTTCTATGATAAAAAATCATGATAGAAAATGGGTATTTGTCCTGGGTGGGCCGGAGACGCAGCTGCATGACATTCTTTGGGTCGTCCATGATGGAAAAAACCGTGGTAGAAGCGAGGGGGAGGAAAATTTTGGGGAGTTCCCGGTTACGGTGGGAAGTCGGGGGCCGAGCGATGCGCGTTTCTCTCGTACACGTACGCGCGTGTGTGCGAGGCGTTGGCTCTAACTGAACCCGAGCGAGGCGTTGGGCTCTAAGTGAACCCGAGCGATTGCACTGCAGGCTACGCGTTACTGAACCCGAGCGATCGATCGATGGCTGTTAACTAAACCCGATCGAGCGATTCCTTGGCTACTGCTGCTAACTGAAGCCGATCGATGGGATGAACAGTGAGCGTTGCATGGGGGGGGGTTTGGATGAATAGTGAGCGGTGGCGTTGCCTCTGGATGAACAGGACCCCGTGGTGTGGTGGAGGGCTAGATGAACAGTAGATGGTGGAGGGGTGCCCGTGGAGGGGTGGATGAACAGGATCCCGTGGTGTGGAGGGCAGGATGAATAGTAGACGGTGGAGGGGTGCCCGTGGAGGGGTGGTTGAACAGGACCCCGTGGTGTGGAGGGCTGGATGAACAGTAGACGGTGGAGGGGTGGTTGAACAATAGCCGATGGAGTAGCGAGCGATGGAGGCTGGATGAACAGGAGCCCGTGGAGGCTGGAGGAGGTCGACGGTGGATGAACAGTAGCTCATGGAGGCTGGAGTAGGTCGATTGTGGAGATGAACAGTATCCCGTGGAGTCCCGTTTTGCGGTACGCCACACCCCTCCCGATGAACATGACCCTCGTTTCGACCGTAGCGCTCCAACACAAGTCTGTTTCCTCCGTTTTGCGGTACGCCACACCCCTCCCGATCAACAGGACCCCCGTTTCGACCGTAGGAGGTCCGTTTCCTCCATTTTGCGGTATGCCACACCCCTCCCGATCAACAGGACCCCCGTTTCGACCGTAGGAGGTCCGTTTCCTCCGTTTTGCGGTATGCCACACCCCTCCCGATCAACAGGACCCCCGTTTCGACCGTAGGAGGTTCGTTTCCTCCATTGTGCGGTACGCCAGGCCTCGTTTCCATTGCCTCTTCCGTCCAAGCCCTCCCGATGAACACGACCACGCATTCCGTTCTGACCCAGCCGCGTTGCCTCCCGATGAACACGACGCATTCTGTTGCCTCCCCATGAACACGATGATGACGCTGTTTCTCCGTTCCGACCCAGCCATGTACACGAGCCCTCGCCGTACGTATGCGCGAGTAGGTGTTCGAGACCCCGCCCGTATGTACACATACGTGGCCGTATTTTCTTTCTTGCACCCTGGCCGCCTCTACTACGACATGTGCACGCCTCTACATCCACCAGTATATATGTACATACACATTCGCGACCAGAATGACAACGCCATGTACGCTTCGACTAGGTGGGTCCCGACTGTCAGGAACTTCCTTGCCCGCGAAGATGTAGCTGGTGGGTCCCAGCAGTCAGGGGGCGAATCGTTTTTTTGCCCGGACGCACTTCCTTGTGTGCGAAGATGTAGCTGGCGGGTCCCAGCAGTCGGGGGGCTGGTGGGTCCGAGCAGTCAGGGGGGCGAATCGTTTTGTTTTTTTGGCCCGGATGCACTTCCTTGCGTGCGAATATGTAGCTGGTGGGTCCCAGCAGTCAGGGGGGCGAATCGTTTTTTCCTAGACGCACTTCCTTGCGTGCGAAGGTGTAGCTGGTGGGTCCCAGCAGTCAGGGGGGAAACGTTTTTTTTTCACGAAATATGGTGGCCCGTTCGGTGGGTCCCTGCTGTCAGGTGGATGAATCATTATTTTCCACGTAATAAGGAGGCACTTCCTTGCTGCCGCCGTGGACCCAACTGTCAGCCTCTCCACGTATAGTCATCGTCCAATGGAAGTCGTTCCTTGACCATGTTGACCACGCCGTGCCGAGAGCACCAGGGCAGTGGACAACAACGAGGCCTAGGAAGGGGATGACACGGAGGCAGGGAAGACTCGGCAGTTGTTTCCCACGCGGAGGGGAGTACGACTATACGAGGGTTTACTGGTTCGTCTGCCGTCGCCGGAGAATAACAGCAGGTGTGGGTGAGTAAAGGGATAGCTAGGCCAGCAATGGGAGTACGGTCGGGCGGTGAGGCCTGCACGGCAGCACAGCCGGCCGCGAGGAGGAGGGAGCAGGCAGTCCCGTCGGCGCTTGTTTGAGCGGCTGGAGCAGGAAGAACAGAGATTGAAGAAGCACGACGGCCGTTGGATGGACATCCAACAGTCAGTGCTTGTGTGTCAACCTTTTTTTAGGAAAGCCTCAAATCTGTGGAAAACGACATACAACCCATCTGCCATTATTTCTAATAATTTACAGCCCATTTGCTAATTCTTAAGGTTTTTTTGGAGCCCATATTCTTTTTGTTAGCATTGCAGCCCATATTGTGGCAACGGTTAAAAAATTATACGAAATTTTGCATATTTCAGTGCGGTCCGAACTGTTTTTAATCCCGAAATTTCGACTCACATTCAAACTGATTTTAAAAATAAATGTATATCAATATAAAATCCAACAAATTTTCCATGCATAAAAATTAATGTAATTTAAAATCTTGAAATGAAAAAAAGATATTTAAAACTAATTGCCGGTTTGATGTGTTTTAAAAATGTACAACCCATTTCTCATTACTGATGGGCCATTTTCTCGGCCAGCCGAATGAAAGCTCTCCTCGTCTTGAAAGATTTGCAGCCCAACAGGCTTGACAAAGCGACTTACTTGGCAAATCACAAAAAACTGGGTTGTGGCCGTGGACCCAGCTGTCAGCCTCTCCATGTACAGTACTCTTCCGATGGAAGTCGTTCCTTGACCACGTTGACCATGCCGCGCGGAGAGCACCATGGAGGTGGACGACAGTGAGGCCTAGGAAGGGGACGACGCGGCAGTGGAAGCCCGCACGGAGAGGACTACGAGAGTTCACTGGTTCGGCTGCGGTGTGAGGCTGCTGTCGCCGCAGGGACTGGCCAGCGGTGGGAATAGTAGGGGGCGGTGAGGCCTCTACGACAGCACAACCGAGCAGGGGAGGCAGGAGCATGCGACACGACCAGCGCTGCTTTGGGCGGCTGGAGCAAGAAGACCAGAGGTTGAAGAAGCACTACGGCCGTTGGATGGACATCGTACGGTCACTGGAGCTAGAATCGTTCATATTGACTAAGTTGACAAAGCCCTTCGTCCCTGTCAACTTAGTAGGCCCACAAGTCAGCCTCCCAGCAAGGTGGGTCCCAGCTAGCCGGGGGAGTATTCATTTTTTTGTGTGTAATAAGGAGGCACTTCCGGTGGGTCTGAGCTGACAGCGGGGGGAACGTTTTTTTTCACGAAATACGGTGGCCCGTCCGGTGGGTCCCTGCAGTCAGGGGGAAACGATTTTTTTCACAAAATACTGGTGGTATGTCCGGTGGGTCCCTGCTGTCAGGTGGAGGAATAAATATTTTCTGCGTAATAAGGAGGCACTTCCTTGCGGCTGCTGTGGACCCAGCTGCCAGCCTCTGCACGTACAGTACTCTTCCGATGGAATTCGGTCGTTGACCACGTTGACCACACCGTGTCGAGAGCACCAGGGCGGTGGACCACGGCGAGGACTAGGAAGGGGATGACTCGGAGCCAGGGAAGACGCGTCAGTGGATGCCCATGCAAAGAGGAGTACGAGGGTTCACTGGTTCGGCTGCGGTGTGAGGCTGCTGTCGCCACAGATTAACAGGGGGTGTGGGTGAGTAGAGGGATGGCCTGGCCAGCGGTGGGAGTAGTAGGGGGCGGTGAGGCCTCCGCGGCATCACAGCCGGCCATGGGAGGCGGGAGCACGCGGCACGACCGGTGCTGGTTTGGGCGGCTAGACCAAGAAGACCAGAGGTTGAAGAAGCACTACGGCCGTTGGATGAACATCGTACGGTACCAGGAGCTAGAATCGTTCATATTGACTAAGTTGAAAAAGCCCTCCGTCCCTGTCAACTTGGTAGGCCCACAAGTCAGCCTCCCACTATGCTGGGTTCCAGCTGGCAGGGGGAATATTCATTTTTTTTGTGCGTAATAAGGAGGCACTTCCTTGTGTGCGAAGATAGCTGGTGGGTCTGACATGTCAGCGGGGGGGCACTTTATTTCGCGAAATACAGAGGCCCTTCCGGTGGGTCCCAGATGTCAGGTGGAGGAATCATTTTTTTGCGCGTAATAAGGAGGCATTTCCTTGTGTGCGGCCGTGGACCCATGTAACGCCCTCGATGCGGCTATATCTCCCATGTGTCAAAGCACGACTTAGAGGCATAACCACATTGAAAGCAATGTCGCAAGTGAGGTAATCTTCACACAACCCAGGTAATACATAAGGGAAAGAGATACATAGTTGGCTTACAATCGCCACTTCACACAATACATGAATAAATCATTACATCATCCAGATACAATAAAGGTCCGACTACGAAACCAAAATAAAAGAATACTACCCCAAATGCTACACAGGTCTCCGATCGTCCCAACTGGGCTCCACTACTGATCAACTAGAACGAAACAACACAAAGGACAAGATCTTCACCGAGCTCCTCCTTGAGCTTGGTTGCGTGACCTTTACGATATCATCGGCACCTAGAAGCTGGTTTTGGAAGTATCTACGAGTCACGGGGACTCAGCAATCTCACACCCTCGCGATCAAGACTATTTAAGCTTATGGGTAAGGTAAAAGGTATGAGGTGGAGCTGCAGCAAGCGACTAGCATATATGGTGGCTAACATACGCAAATGAGAGCGAGAATAGAAGGCAAAAGCACGGTCGAACAACTATGATCAAGAAGTGATCCTAGAACAACCTACGTCAAGCATTACTCCAACACCGTGTTCATTTTCCGGACTCCGCCGGAAAGAGACCATCACGGTTACACACGCGGTTGATGCATTTTAATTAAGGTCAACTTTAGGTTTTCTACAACCGGACATTAACAAATTCCCATCTGCCCATAACCGCGGGCACGGCTTTTGAAAGTTCAAATCCCTGCAGGGGTGTCCCAACTTAGCCCATCACAAGCTCTCACGGTAAACGAAGGATAATCCTTCTCCCAAGACAATCCGATCAGAATCGGCATCCCGATTACAAGACATCCTCGACAATGGTAAAACAAGTCCAGCAACACCGCCCGAATGTGCCGACAAATCCCGATAGGAGCTGCACATATCTCGTTCTCAGGGCACACTCAGATGAGCGCTCCATACAACTAAAACCAAACCTCGAGTTTCCCCGAGGGGGCGCTGCACAGGGCTCTAATTTGGACCAACACTCAGAGGAGCACTGGCCCGGGGGGGGTTAAAATAATGATGACCCTTGAGTCTGCAGAACCCAAGGGAAAGAAAAGGCTAGGTGGCAAAAGGTAAAACCAAGGTTGGGCATTGCTGGAGGAGTTTTATTCAAGGCGAACTGTCAAGGGGTTCCCATTATAACCCAACCGTGTAAGGAACACAAAATCCGAGAACATAACACCGATATGACGGAAACTAGGGCGGCAAGAGTGGAACAAAACACTAGGCATAAGGCCGAGCCTTCCTCCCTTTACCAAGTATATAGATGCATTAATTAAATAAGAGATATTGTGATATCCCAACAAAATAACCATCATGTTCCAACAAGGAACAAACTCCAATCTTCACCTGCAACTAACAACGCTATAAGAGGGGCTGAGCAAAGCGGTAACATAGCCAAACAATGGTTTGCTAGGACAAGGTGGGTTAGAGGCTTGGCGTCACAATATGGGAGGCATGATAAGCAAGTGGTAGGTATCGCAGCATAGGCATAGCAAAGAGCGAGCAACTAGCAAGCAAAGATAGAAGTGATTTCGAGGGTATGTTCATCTTGCCTGAAATCCCGCAAGGAAGAAGAACGATTCCATGAAGAAGATATATGGACGTAGTCGAACGGGTCCTCACAAACACGACATTATCGGAACCAGCCCGAAGAAGCAACACCGGAAAGAAGCACACAACATAGTAAACAACCAACACACGAACATGGTATGATATGCGGGATGCGGTATGCGGTGCATATGCATGATTTGGAAAGGAATGATTGACCCTGGCCTCAACTTGGAAATCCAAGAGTGCCACTGGAAAGGTGAGGTGATCTCGGTTGAAATCGATATAAAGATCACCGGAATCGGATGCACGGTTTGGAAATGGCAAGCAAAACAAATATGGCACCGGTCTGCGATAATCAGCACGAGACCATCTAAATGCATCAAGATAAATATGCTACAGCACACAAACATAACAACAAAATACATGGAAGGGATCCACTCATGATGCTTGACAAAATATGAACACTGAGCTATGGCTAATTTACTCATTAACAGGTTCAAACAAGCATGGAAAAACTGCAAACGATAACAGGTTACAGACTTAGTGAAATTAATAGCATGTCAGGAATTTATCATCAGGAAGCAACCTTTAGAGCATGATAACTACATGCTACAGGAACATATCATGGCAAAGCAAGGCATGGCATGAAGATACTCTAAGCATATAACAAAAGTCCCTTAGTGACCTTGAGCCAAAAGGGATCAGAAAATACAATTGCAAGCATGTGAACATAGCAAAACCATAAACAGATTCAGACTTAGTGAAAAACTGGAGCATGCAAAACAGATTAATGAGTAGGCATGTTTACGAGATCGATGCACTCACTACAAAGCATGGCATGATAATCTAAGCATACAACCATCAAGAAGACATGGCAAGAACAACAACATAGCATGCATGGATCAATAGCAACAACCCCGGCAATATCGCTAAACATGTTAACAATCTGGCAGGGACATTTTATAGCAAAAGTAGAGCTCGATTGACTCAAGCTAGGGTGATCCATAATTGCAAACAAAGACATGGATGGATAGAGCACCACAATATTAACAAAACATCCTTACTGATCATCCTCAAAAAAGGCATGGATCACTAGGAAACAACATAAACATATGGCATAAAAACAATAACAGGACAAGGACTTGGTGAAATTCTAAGTCCCTAAAATCAGCATCAACGAGTAGGCTACTTTGCATGCTTGTGCTAGTCACCAAAAATATCACAAAAATACATGACAAACACCTCTGTAAAGATAACATGACATATTACAAAACACATGTAGAGCTCAGGATCATAGCATGCACAGAATAATCATGGCAAAAATGACAAAAGGCCATTTGCTGAAACAGATCTGAAATAATCATCACATAGCCCTCTTCCAACAACATTTCGGGCATCAAGATGAGCTCAAATGAAAATGATGCAACGAGATGAAATGATGTACTCGTCGAGACGAACATTTTGATATGCTACATGCACGAATCGGAGCTACGACGATGAAGTTATGATGCGATGAAATACGCAAAATAATTAGGGTTTCGGGAAGAAAGTCAACCGAGATTCGAATGTCAGATCCAGATCGGGATCTCGTGGGCACTGTTCACCGGAGTCATTCATCGGTGCCGGAGAAGGAGGCCGGAGCTGGGGGGCGAGGTGGCCGGAGCATCGGTGGCCAGGAGGAGGACGGGGGCGGCGCTGGCAGTGGACGGACGTGTGGAGGCCGGCTCGGGCGGTGCGGCGCTCGCAGAGACCTTCGGCGAGGTGCAGGGACGGCAAGGAGGCGGTTGAGGAGGCGAGGCGCGGTGGCCGGCGACGGTGAGCGAGGCGGCGCTTCCATGGCGGTGGTGGTGGAGCAAGTCGCCGGCGGGAACCGGCGCGTCAAGGCGCTCGGGATGAACCAGGCGGCGGGGCACGGGCTTGCGGCGGCGGGGCGGACGGGCCTGGGCGGGCCCACGACGGGCCACGGCGGGCCGCGCGGTGGGAGGACGCCGGCGGGACAGGTGGCGGCCTCCGGTTTGTCGCGGGCGCGGCGACTGATGACGTGTCGCCCCGGGATTGGTCCAGGCGACGTGGCGGCGGGGTGGACGCGTCCGCCGGCGAGACGGACATGTCCGGCGGCACTGAGGGAGGAGTTTTAGGGTTTCGAAGAAAAGATCCGAAAACGAAAATGAAGGGGTCTATTTATAGAGGTAGAGGGAGCTAGGAAGCTCCAAATGCGGTGCGGTTTTCGGCCATGCAATCGTGATCGAACGACCGAGATGATGGAGGGGGTTTACATGGATTTTTGGCCACTTTGGAGGGGTGTTGGGCTGCAACACACACGAGGCCTTTTTGGTCCCTCGGTTAACCGTTGGAGTATCAAACGAAGTCCAAATGGCACGAAACTTGACAGGCGTTCTACCAGTAGTAAACCAAGGCTGCATGACAAGTCTCGGTCCAATCCGAAAATGTTTAACACCCGCACACGAAAAGAGGTAGAAAGGGATACTGGATGACATAGGAGCGCCGGATTGCAAAATGGACAACGGGGAAAATGCTCGGATGCATGAGACGAACATGTATGCAAATGAAATGCACATGATGACATGATACGAAATGCATGACATGCAAGCAATGACAAGGCAACAACAGCGAATAACTGGAAGACACCTAGCACATCGGTCTCGGGGCGTTACAACACTCCACGACTACGAGAGGATCTCGTCCCGAGATCTAGGATGGCACCGAAGGGAAACAGAAGAGGAAGAGAAGAGGTAAAACTAAGTTGCTTATTTGACAAACGAGTGAAACCAAAGAACCTTGAAAAGGTTAAGCCATCTTGAGAAAAGAAAACAACGGAGATGAACGAAGTTGAAAACGCTCCGTTAGAAAAGAGGAATAAGGAAGAACAAATTCGGGTAGCACTCTAGTTGAGAAGGGAGGTAAAACTTGATAAGATGAAAAGGACTTGAGCAAAGGGGCACAACACTCTGGTTCAATGGACATGCATGAAAAGAACATGATCTATGACAAAACATGATGACTGTTGAAAGAACAACATCGCAATGCCTCCGGAACGAAAGAATAGAAGATAGATAATTGAAATAGGAGAATGAAGAAGAAAAAGCCAACTTCTGACACAGAACACTTGAAAAGGGCATCTTTAGGAGAAGGGTCAAACGTAGTTGTTGGAAAAAAACCAACAATGAAAAGAGTAAGCTTGTTGTGGGCTTATGAAGAACATCTCAAAACTACGAGGTGAAATTCTGCCACTAAGGGAAACGATAAGTTGGATTGATATGAGCAAGGAGACGAGAAGATTATTTCACTGGGAGGATAAATGAAGAACTTGGGTCATTTATAAGCACCATAGATAGCAACAATCCTTAGGGAAGGCTTTAGGTGAAATATAACCCAAGATAACTCCAATGACAAGATTGATGGATTTAAAATACCTCATTCTTAACAACATGTGAATCATGAAACATGAACTAAAATTATCAAGAATGACATAATACCACCTCCAATGATACGGTAAAAAGGATTGCACTCCGGATTGCAAGATTAAGAAAACTTGAGCTCTTCTGAAAAGAAATCTCAGTGAACACTTCGAGAATGAATTAACTCCTTGATGAGCCACCATGAAGAAACTCTCGAAGAACTCCGGTAATAAAAGGATAACGAGAAGAAAGAGAAGTTGAAAAACAAGGTGAATCCTTGCAATGATTAGATTGATCTTCGCGATGAAATAAATTGAGAGAGCTTGGAACTCCGAAAAAGAAAAGATAAAGCATTTCGAACCAAGAATGTGATATGAAGAACCTCCGGAATAAGGAATTCATCATTTGGGTGAATCAAGAATAAGAATTATGTTATGCTCACCCTTCACCAATTTAGATTGATGACAAGCAACGGATTTGGCATACTACTTATTCTCGTAGAAAGGATTAAGATAGATATAGCGCAAACTCAATGGACCGCCGGTAGGATTTGAAAAGCACGAATGCATTGATACGATAAACGAAGGAAGAAGAATCTTGAACGAACCACCGTAAGAATTAAAATGAACGAAGTAAAGGGATGAATCACCAGTAAGAATTAGCAAATGAATGAAGATGCTTGAGAGAATTTAGATCCATGAGAACGAAGGGATCACGAATTGATTAGAGATCACTTGAACGATGCACCGGTAAGATTGGAGAATGATAACTGAAATCTGAGAATGAATAAACCTGAATTGATGGACTCCGGATAATCAAACTAAGAAGACTCTTGAATTTCTCCGGATAGGTGAAAAGAATTCCCACAATCGAATACAATTATGAGAGGATGGCAACAAGCTAGAATCACGAATCTTGAAGAGAATGGAGCAAAATTTAAGAGAAACTCTTCTTCGGTCTTCAAAATCTGAGAATGACGACGAGAAACACCACCAATATATTGGGCACACCAGAATGAAGAATGGAAAGGTTTATCCAACGATGAAAAGAATTTGAAAGATCTTGGAGAAAAACATATGACTGATGATGAATCATTCTTATGTCAAACTTGTAAAGAATTTGAGAAGCTCCGGGAAAATTAGAAGAGTCAGGTAAGATCCTGGGAAAAGACCTGTGGGTTAGGGCCCACTGAAAAGAAACACCGTTGAAACAATTTCTTGAAAATAGAGATTACACCGGTTGAATTAAATGGCTTGAATGAGAGAACATCCTTGAAAGATCTTGAACGAATGCAGAGTGGAAACACGAGTCTTCGAGATATCTTGAGCACTCCGGAACAATTGAAAAGCGAGAAATGGATGATTAAGAGGTGCAACGGCATGGGAAAAGCATTTGAACTAAGGAAAAGAATATGATTGACAAGGCTTGACTAGAATCCACCGGAGAAGAAAAAGAACGAAGAATGATAAACTAGAAGCTCTGTTAGAATCTTCATGAGAATCACCGGATACGAACATTGACTGAAAAGAACGAAGAGACATCACATGAATAAAATGGATATTTGATTAAGAAAACTAAGTCCTTGAAGAAGAAGGGTAGGGAGGGTGGGAAAAACAAAGCCAATTTTTGACGAATGAAATGAACACCGTTGAGAAGAACTGATGATAGATCTTGGAGACGTTGAAATGGTCGGATCCACTACAAGAGAAGCACACCGGTTGAAAAGGACTGACATGACACTCTCGATTATCATGAAGGACTAGTATCCACATAGGAATATGAAAACTCCGCTTAGGAAAGGTATGGAATCAACATTTGACTTTGAAGCAACTCGAATACCACAACAAAATAAAACAAAGGATTGGCTTGCGAAATAAGCCAGAACAAACATATGATAGAGATTTCATCCGAAGTTTTCGTGGTGGGGCCTACACGGGCTCGATCGTACAACACCATCATGTACAAGGCAGTGCACATGACATACGAAGCGTCCCCGAGTCGGCATAGCCAAGGACTCTTTAAGACACAATGAGACCACTATAAAACCAACCGTGAATAGGCGGACCAATAGACGTCGAACCCCAATTTCATATCATATATCCGTCGGAAAGATATCCTAAGAGCTACTTGAGTTCCCACTTATAAACTCCCGAAATTTTCTGGTTATGCAATCGGGTGTTGGGGATATAGGGGAAGCATAATATCTCACCCAAACTAGCAAATCCTACATCCAGCTGTATCCATCCTTCAACACATAACCAAGAAACCTTCAGAAATCGTTTACCTCAACCTTCGAAAAGCATCCGTTATACGAGTTATGGCAATACTCCCGAACTCCCGCCCCAGTACTGGGTGGCATCGAGGTTATCTCACCAACAACTGCATAAAAGACATTTTCGATGTCAGCGAAAAAAATCAGGTATTCCAGAACTGCAACGATAAAATTGTGACGACAACACCTCGGAGCTCAACTCCCCGGGACACTGCCACAACCCCTAAATGACAGGAAGCACCAAGAACAATGTTCTCATCACAAAACCATCATAACGATTCGAAGATACCCGCGTGATCCTAAAAAAAATTAGTGAAATTTGAGAAGAGAAGAGTCAAAACTCAACATCAGGATTCCTCACCAGAGCGATGAAGGGACGAGGAGTAAAAAGAATTCCTAACTCTCCGATATATATATATATATATATATAATCCTAAATGACTCAAAACATTTGTCTAGACTCAACAACGCCAACGATTTGATCAAGCAGGGGGCTCCTAAGGTCGGGGAAGGCTCTGATACCAACTTGTAACGCCCTCGACGCGGCTATATCTCCCACGTGTCAAAGCACGACTTAGAAGCATAACCGCATTGAAAGCAATGTCGCAAGTGAGGTAATCTTCACACAACCCAGGTAATACATAAGGGAAAGAGATACATAGTTGGCTTACAATCGCCACTTCACACAATACATGAATAGAGCATTACATCATCCAGATACAATCAAGGTCCGACTACGGAACCAAAATAAAAGAAGACTACCCCAAATGCTACACAGGTCCCCGATCGTCCCAACTGGGCTCCACTACTGATCAACTAGAACGAAACAACACAAAGGACAAGATCTTCATCGAGCTCCTCCTTGAGCTTGGTTGCGTCACGTTTACGATATCATCGGCACCTGCAAGCTGGTTTTGGAAGTATGTGTGAGTCACGGGGACTCAGCAATCTCACACCCTCGCGATCAAGACTATTTAAGCTTATGGATAAGGTAAAAGGTATGACGTGGAGCTGCAGCAAGCGACTAGCATATATGGTGGCTAAAATACACAAATGAGAGCGAGAAGAGAAGGAAAAAGCACGGTCGAACAACTATGATCAAGAAGTGATCCTAGAACAACCTACGTCAAGCATTACTCCAACCCTGTGTTCACTTTCCGGACTCCGCCGGAAAGAAACCATCACGGTTACACACGCGATTGATGCATTTTAATTAAGGTCAACTTCAGGTTTTCTACAATCGGACATTAACAAATTCCCATCTGCCCATAACCGCGGGCACGACTTTCAAAAGTTCAAATCAATGCAGGGGTGTCCCAACTTAGCCCATCACAAGCTCTCATGGTCAACGAAGGATAATCCTTCTCCCAAGACAATCCGATCAAACTCGGCATCCCGGTTACAAGACATCCTCGACAATGGTAAAACAAGTCCAACAAAACCGCCCGAATGTGCCGACAAATCCCGATAGGAGCTGCACATATCTCGTTCTCAGGTCACATTTAGATGAGCGCTCCATACAACTAAAACCAAACCTCGAGTTTCCCCGAGGGGGCGCTGCACAGGGCTCTAGTTTGGACCAACACTCAGAGGAGCACTGGCCCGGGGGGGGGTTAAAATAATGATGACCCTTGAGTCTGCAGAACCCAAGGGAAAGAAAAGGCTAGGTGGCAAAAGGTAAAACCAAGGTTGGGCATTGCTGGAGGAGTTTTATTCAAGGCGAACTGTCAAGGGGTTCCCATTATAACCCAACCATGTAAGGAACGCAAAATTCGGGAACATAACACCGATATGAAGGAAACTAGGGCGGCACGAGTGGAACAAAACACTAGGCATAAGGCCGAGCCTTCCACCGTTTACCAAGTATATATATGCATTAATTAAATAAGAGATATTGTGATATCTCAACAAAATAACCATCATGTTCCAACAAGGAACAAACTCCAATCTTCACCTGCAACTAACAACGCTATAAGAGGGGCTGAGCAAAGCGGTAACATAGCCAAACAATGGTTTGCTAGGACAAGGTGGGTTAGAGGCTTGGCTTTACAATATGGGAGGCATGATAAGCAAGTGGTAGGTATCGCAGCATAGGCATAGCAAAGAGCGAGCAACTAGCAAGCAAAGATAGAAGTGATTTCGAGGGTATGGTCATCTTGCCTGAAATCCCGCAAGGAAGAAGAACGAGTCCATGAAGAAGACAAACGGACATAGTCGAATGGGTCCTCACAAACGCAACGTTATCGGAACCAACCCGAAGAAGCAACACCGGAAAGAAGCACACAACATAGTAAACAACCAACACATGAACATGGTATGATATGCGGGATGCGGTATGCGGTGCATATGCATGATTTGGAAAGGAATGATTGACCCTGGACTCAACTTGGAAATCTAAGAGTGCCACTAGAAAGGAGAGGTGATCTCGGTTGAAATCGATATAAAGATCACCGGAATCGGATGCACGGTTTGGAAATGGCAAGCAAAACAAATATGGCACCGGTCTGCGATAATCAGCACGAGACCATCTAAATGCATCAAGATAAATATGCTACAACACTCAAATGTAACAACAAAATACATGGCAAGGATCCACTCATGATGCTTGACAAAATATGAACACTGAGCTACGGCTAATTCACTCATTAACAGGTTCAAACAAGCATGGAAAAACTGCAAACGATAACAGGTTACAGACTTAGTGAAATTAACAGCATGTCAGGAATTTATCATCAGGAAACAATCTTTAGAGCATGATAACTACATGCTACAGGAACATATCATGGCAAAGCAAGGCATGGCATGAAGATACTATAAGCATATAACAAAAGTCCCTTAGTGACCTTGAGCCAAAAGGGATCAGAAAATACAATTGCGAGCATGTGAACATAGCAAAACCATACACAGATTCAGACTTAGTGAAAAACTGGAGCATGCAAAACAGATTAATGAGTAGGCATGTTTACGAGCTTGATGCACTCACTACAAAGCATGGCATGACAATCTAAGCATACAACCATCAAGAAGACATGGCATAGAAGCTAGACACGGCAAGAAGAACAACATAGCATGCACGGATCAATAGCAACAACCTCAGCAATATCGCTAAACATGTTAACTATCTGGCAGGAACATTTTATAGCAAAAGTAGAGCTCGATTAACTCAAGCTAGGGTGCTCCATAATTGCAAACAAAGACATGTATGGATAGAGCACCACAATATTAACAAAAAATCCTTACTGATCATCCTCAAAAGAGGCATGGATCACTAGGAAACAACATGAACATATGGCATAAGAACAATAACAGGACAAGGACTTGGTGAAATTCTAAGTCCCTGAAATCAGCATCAACGGGTAGGCTACTTTGCATGCTTGTGCTAGTCACTACAAAGATCACAAAAATACATGGCAAACACCTCTGTAAAGATAACATGACATATTACAAAACACATGTAGAGCTTAGGATCATAGCATGCACAGAATAATCATGGCAAAAATGACAAAAGGCCATTTGCTGAAACAGATCTGAAATAATCATCACATAGCCCTCTTCCAACAACATTTTGGGCATCAATATGAGCTCAAATGAAAATGATGCAATGAGATGAAATGATGTACTCGTCGAGACTAACATTTTGATATGCTACACGCATGAATCGGAGCTACGATGATGAAGTTATGATGCGATGAAATATGCAAAATAATTAGGGTTTCGAGAAGAAAGTCAACCGAGATTCGAATGTCAGATCCAGATCGGGATCTCGCGGGCACTGTTCACCGGAGTCGTTCGTTGGCGCCGGAGAAGGAGGCCGGAGCTGGGGGGCAAGGTGGCCGGAGCTCCGGTGGCCAAGAGGAGGATGGGGGCGGCGCCAGCGGTGGCCGGATGTGACGGGGCCGGCTCGGGTGGAGCGGCGCTCGCAGAGACCTCCGGCGAGGTGCAGGGATGGCGGGGTGGCGAGGCGGCGCTTCCATGGCGGCGGCGGGGAGAAAGTCACCGGCGGGAGGCGGCGCGTTGAGGCGCTCGGGATGAACCAGGCGGCGGGTCGCAGGCTTGCGGCGGCGGGGCGGATGGGCCTGGGCGGGCCCGCGACGGGCCACGGCCGGCCGCGCGGTGGGAGGACGCCGGCGGGACAGGTGGCGGCCTCCGGTTGGTCGCGGGCGCGGCGGCTGATGACGTGTCGCCCCGTGATTGGTCTGGGCGACGTGGCGGCGGGGTGGACGCGTCCGCCTGCGAGACGGACATGTCCGGCGGCACTGAGGGAGGAGTTTTAGGGTTTCGGGGAAAAGATCCGAGAACGAAAATGAAGGGGTCTATTTATAGAGGTAGAGGGAGCTAGGAAGCTCCAAATGAGTTGCTATTTTCGGCCACGTGATCGTCATCGAATGACCGAGATGATGGAGGGGGTTTAGGTGGGTTTTGGGCCACTTTGGAGTGGTGTTGGGCTGCAACACACACGAGGCCTTTTCGGTCCCTCGGTTAACCGTTGGAGTATCAAACGAAGTCCAAATGGCACGGAACATGACAGGCGATCTACCAGTAGTAAACGAAGGCCGCATGACAAGTCTCGGTCCAATCCGAAACGTTTAACACCCGCACACGAAAAGAGGTAGAAAGGGACACTGGATGACATAGGAGCGCCGGATTGCAAAATGGACAACGGGGAAAATGCTCGGATGCATGAGACGAACATGTATGAAAATGAAATGGACATGATGACATGATATGAAATGCATGACATGCAAGCAATGACAAGGCAACAACAGCGAATAACTGGAAGACACCTGGCACATCGGTCTCGGGGCGTTACAACTCAGCTATCAGCCTCTCCACGCACAGTCTACTTCCGATGGTGTCGTTCATTGACCACGTTGACCACGCCGCGCCGAGCGCATCCAAGGTGGTGGACGGCGGCGAGTCCTCGGACAACAATGAGTCAGAGATGGGAAGACGCGGGAGTTGAGTCGCAGACGAAGAGGTGTACGAGGGTTAACTAGTTCTAGTGCGGTGTGGTTCGGCAGTCGGTGGAGAAGAACAGGAGGTGTGGAGGGGTGGAGGGATGGCCTGGCCAATGGTGGAGTAGCGCTTCATAGCGAAGCGTGCTAAGCAGACCTGCTAGCAGCAGGAGGTGGGAGGTGGTCCCGGCGGCGCTGGAGGAAGAAGATGAGAGATTGAAGATGGATGCCTGTCGTTGGATGTAAATCTAACGACTAACATGTCAGAATCATTTGTTGACTAAATTGACAACGACTTGCATTGGCTTCGACCTATTGGCCCACATTTCAGCCTCCAAAAATGTGGCACGTATTCAACCCATTTTTTCAGAATTTACAGTCTTTTTTGCGCGGTAGAATTTACAGTCAATTTGATCTTTTTTTGGAATTACAACCATTAGCTGGGCTGGGTGAACAAATAATGTAGCATCCATGTGGCCCATTTATTTTATTTCCTAAAAAAATACAGGCCATTTGCACTTTCTCGAAATACACGATTTTGCTGGGCTAATTCTAATTATAATGTTGGGTTGGGCCAGCAATGTTATCAAAAAATAAAAAGGGGCCAAGCATTTTGTTATAAATATATTTAAATAATAAGTGATATCATTACATTCGTCCTTAAATCTTACCAAGCTTTTGTACACAATCACTAGGATTTTTGTGCCAAAACAATCCAGGATTTTATTTGTTAAGAAATTATTTTTATAAGTTAATAAGATGTGGGATATTGTTTTCTTACATATGTAAGTATCTGTTAAATATATGATGACAATAAAAATAGTATATAATAACATATGAAATATTTTTTTTAGAAAAACAGGGAGCATCTCCCCGGTTCCATTGCTGAGAACGAAACCACAACATATTCTGATACAGCAGCTCAAAGAGCAGTTCGAAAGCAAAGGTAGAAAAGCTACAAACTAGGGGGGGTGGATGAACAAGTTCTCTGAATAACACAAATCACCTGAGTGGTGCCAAAGGCAGAGCGGATAGATCACTCAAATGACACAAGGAGGGTCCAGCGAAGCCTTCATGGTCTTCAGCCGAGGGGCCGTGTCAGCCTGCAGCGAACAGTAAGCAAGCAGAGAGACCGGGCTGGAAGGCGTAGCATGGTGGATGTCCCTCTTTTTCGGCTCCAGGTGCCCATCATCTTCATCAGAGATCTTGAGACAAGCCCACGGGTCCAGCCCCAGAGCAGGTCGAGCCTTGTTCAGCCACAAGTGATCGCCAATGGTTTCTGGAGGGATCTTGTTAGGGTTTCCACGAAGCTCATCAACTTGTCCTTATCCGATCCGGAGGAGAGAATCGCCCAGTTCCTAACCATGTTCCTGATCAACCTCAAGACCCGCGGAATGGAAATCCAGGAGGTGTTACTGAAAATCATAGCATTTCTATATTTCCAGAGGCACCAAAGGACAGCTGAGCTAACAGTGTTTAAAATTGAGCACTTTTTGGTAGCAATCCAAAATCTGGCGACATATTCGAAGGATGAGCCAATCTGTCTAGAGAAATATTCCTCAATGTGGGCCCAGAGATGTTTAGAAACTATACATTCAAAAAATAGGTGAGAACAAGAATCTTGTTCCAAGCAGTAAACACAATCAAGGGGTTTGATGATGTGTCTCTTCCTAAGGTTATCCCTAGTCATCAATTAGTTTTTGGAGAGAAGCCAGAGAAATACATGAATTTTAGGGGGAACTCTCAATTTCCAAATAGCAGTGATAAACATGGGTTGAACCCCTCTAAAGTTGATAACATGATAGAGGGAGCTGGAGGAATACTTCCCCTTATTGTCCAGCTGCCAAATCAGGGCATCCGGCTCAGCAATAAAGGTAATGCTTTTGTTAAAGAGAGTTTTAGGCATTGACCATCCCAAACTTCATTGACACTTTTGTTAAGCTCATTGCGGACAGAGTAATTAGGCCAAAATTGGACTATTAGGGGGGATGTGCCAAACCAACTATCTTCCCAGAACCTTGTTCTGCTCCCATCCCCTATGTTCCATCTATAGCCTAATTTCACAGCATGCATAATAGATTTTAATCCTTTCCAGAATCTAGAGGTCTTAGGGTTGGAGGAAGGGACAAAAATATTAGGTTTATTTCCTAGGTATTTATGGGCAATAAGAAGCTTCTAGGGTTTCAGGTCTTCCTCATAGAATCTTTTAATCCAAGACCCTAGAAGACAGATGTTAATTTCTTGGAGGTTAGGTATGCCTAGGCCTCCAAAATCTTTTTTTATAGAGACTAGGGCCCAATTAGCAAGGTGTAGCTTCGTATTTCCCTCAAAATCATTCCACAAGCAATGAGACATCTGAGAATTGATGAGGTTCACTGCCCATTTAGGGAACTTGAAGAAGGAGAGGAGATACACTGGAATGCTAGCCAAACAAGATTGTATGAGGATCAATCTACCTCTGTAAGAGAGAAGTTTGCCCCTCCACCCAGCAATCCTTTTAATGATTTTATCCAGAAGGGGTTGGATATCCTCTCTCCTCAGTTTATCATAGTGGAGAGGGATACTGTCGGTGTCAAAACTGGCGGATCTCGGGTAGGGGGTCCCGAACTGTGCGTCTAGGCGGATGGTAATAGGAGACAAGGGACACGATGTTTTTACCCAGGTTCGGGCCCTCTCGATGGAGGTAAAACCCTACTCCTGCTTGATTAATATTGATGATATGGGTAGTACAAGAGTAGATCTACCACGAGATCAAAGAGGCTAAACCCTAGAAGCTAGCCTATGGTATGATTGTTGTATGATGAAGTTGTCCTACGGACTAGAACCCTCCGGTTTATATAGACACTGGATAGGGTTAGGGTTACACAGAGTCGGTTACAATGGTAGGAGATCTTGAATATCCGCATCGCCAAGCTTGCCTTCCACGCCAAGGAAAGTCCCATCCGGACACGGGACGAAGTCTTCAATCTTGTATCTTCATAGTCCTGGAGTCCGGCTGAAGGTATAGTCCGGCTACCCGAACACCCCCTAATCCAGGACTCCCTCAGTAGCCCCTGAACCAGGCTTCAATGACGACGAGTCCAGCGCGCAGATTGTCTTCGGCATTGCAAGGCGGGTTCCTCCTCCAAGTCCTTCAAGAAGATTTTAAACACCAAGGATAGTGTCCGGCTCTGCAAAATAAGTTTCCACATATTGCCATAGAGAGAATAATATCAACACAAATCTAATCTGCTGACGTATTCCGCAGCATGACATCACACTACGGCCAAGTCCTTTACTCGAATCGTTTTACTTTTCCACCTCAGCACATTTAGCGAGGCGGTTTCCTTGGCACGTCTTTGTCAAAGCAGAGATCGTGTCCCCCCCTTTTACGGGATTCTCATCAATATGGACGTGGGTAACCCAATCATGCCAGTTAGCACGTTTCCTCGATTAAAGGCGAGTCCCAAACGGTTACGGGGAGGGCTCCTGTGTCACAGCCCTAGAATTTGTTTGTCATTAGTTGCATTAAGGCATTCATGCATCATGTTTAAAATTCATGAAACTTGAAATGGGGATGACAAACCCTAGCACTAAATAAAATGCAATTAGGATCAAAATAAAAATATTTTCAATAAACCCAGAATGCCCTTTAGAAAAGTTCATTATTTTTGTTAAAGGTGAAAACCCCTGCCATCAATGATGCACATATTTCTAGGCCATTCTGGATTTTTGAATTAAATCCTATTGTATTTGACCTTGAGCATTTAAATACTATAAATAATTTAAATGTTCAAATAAATGTTGGAAATTGTTAAGGGTCACTGAAATAATTCAGAAAGCACCCATAATTGTTTCCAGGATTTTATAAAATGATTTGATATTTTAAATCAAATCAAAACAAACTACAGAAAATAGAAAACAGAATTAAATAGAAAAAAGAGAGAGAGAGCAGAAGATCTTACCTGGCGCTCACCTGGTAGCCCACCTGGCCCAGCAGCACGGCCCAGCCCGCCACCGCTACCCCCCCTGTCGTCTTCCTCCCCTCGCACCGAAGCAGCTCGGTGGCGGGCGCCGACGCCGCCCTGGCCACCTCCTGCTTGCCACCGAGGCGCCCCGACGCGTCTAGATGGCGCTACTCACGTCCCTGCCTCTCTCCCTCACTCTCCTGCGCTCTCACCCCCTTCCCTGGATCTCTCCCTCTCTCGCCCAACCGCTACCGCCGCCGCCGTCCACTACCACCGCAGCCACCGCCGTCGTTTCGCCCTAGTAGAGAGTCCATCGGCTCTGCCTAGTCCCCTGCTACCTCTTCGTTGAGACACGCGTCGTCGGATGCCCTGCTGCCTCGCCAGCGACCCGTCTTCTCCACGCACGGCCGCCGGACACCGTCTGTCGATTCTCCGTCTTCGCCGCCTCCCCGAGCTCGCCGTCTGCTCCAACCGACCCCCCGTGAGCTCCTCCACCGTTTCCCCCTCTTCCCCACTTCTTTTGATCGCCGTAGGCATCGCCCCTAGATGCCCGTAGCACGCCGCCGCCCGAGCTCGTCGTCGACGTAGCTCCGGTGACCATTTGGTCACCCCGGCGAGCCTAACGCATTCGCAGCATTCCGTAGAGCATTCCTAGCGCAAGCCCCCTCCCGTTTGCATGCCGCAGAAGCTAACACGTGGCCACCCGAACTCCGGCCGCCGCCTTGGAGCTCGCCGTCGCCAGCTCCGGCCTCCCCACGACCCAGCAACCGCACCGTTCGACGCGCGGGAGCAAGGGCTCTCCAACGAGCCCAAGCACGGCCTCGCCCGTGCCCTGTAGCGTGTTTCCGACGGCCGCCACCGTCCCGGGCCTCGCCGGCGTCGAGACGCCGGCGGGATTGACCCTACTGACCAGAGATTTGACCTCCCCTGGGTCCATGACAGGTGGACCCCGCCATCAGGTGATTAGCTTAATGCTAATCACCACCTAATCTAACCCCCTGACACTGACATGTGGGCCCTAGTGCCCCTAATCTTTAATTAAACTAAACTAACCCCCCTGTCTAACCTGTGTCACTGACGTGTGGACCCCACACGTCAGGTTTGACCTGAGCCAGCCCAGTTGACTCTACTGACGTCACAGTGACGTGGTGCTGACGCCATAATTCATTTCTGGATTTATATTATTCAGGAAATTCCAGAAAATTGTAAAAACTTCTAAAAATCATAGAAATTCAACCGTAACTCCAAATTAAATAATTTATATATGAAAAATTATCAGAAAAATTCAAGGAATCCATCTGTACCATTTTCATGCATGTTTGAACAATGTTTGTCCTCTGTTTTGGACAAAACCAATAAAGGGCATTTGAATAATCACATATGGAGTTTGAATTTGAATCTTGTATTCAAACCAACTTCATTTAATCTGTTGCTAGTTGCATTAGCTCAAAACACATTCATATTGCCATGTCATAGCATGCATCATATTGTGCATTGCATTGATCGTGTTTCTTCTGTGTTTGTCGGTGTTGTTCCCCCTCGATAGACGTTGTACCGATGATGTGATCATTGACACTGATGAAGACTCAATATTATCTTCAGAAGTGCCAGGCAAGCAAACCCCCCTTGTTCATTCCGATAAAATCCCACTCTCTCGCTCCTGCTCTCTTTTACTGCATTAGGACAACACCGATTCAACTTTTACATGCTGCGGTAGTTGAACCCCTTTATCCTTTGCATGACCTGTCATTGCCACAGTAAATAGATGAAACCCACTAGCATGAGTAGGAGTTGTTTGAGCCCTGGTGTGCCTACTCATTCATGCTTGTTTGTCATGCCTGCTACTGCTTAGAGTTGAGTCAGGTCTGATTCATCGGGGATGAATCAGAGGCGTGTGAACATGTCCTACTGTGTGTGAGCTAAGTGTGTGAACACGATTTGGTAAAGGTAGCGGTGAGAGGCCATGTAGGAGTACATGGTGGGTTGTCTCATTGCAGCCGTCCTCAGGAACTGAGTTCTGTGTTTGTGATCCATGACCAGTTACTACCACACATTGGGTTCCGGTAACTCGACCCCTCTCGACTTATTAATCAACATGATCTCTGTCTAGGAGTTGCAACTAGTTTCTGGTGTTTGTAGGTAGTGTTAGTAGTCTACCAAGTGGCACCCGGTACAGGTGGGCTTGGGACAGACTTGGCACAGTGGCACGGTGTACCAAGTGGCACCCGGATGGTGGGCTTGGGAACCCTGCTCACATCGTTTGGGGCCGTGAGCGACACCCCGGCCGGATCTCCTTGCGGATGGAACCCGAATAGGCGATAAACCTGGAACTATCCACATGTGGGTGTCCGGTAGAGCCGAATATAACTTCGAGCCAGAGAAAACCCATGCAATGGGTGTCCGGACCAGGCGTGACCCCTTGAAAGGCGGTTTTGCTGCGGCGGATTCTTGCTGGGTCTATCCACATGTGGCGGATTCTGTCCTGATATATCAGGTTTAGTCCACTGCCGCCGTCCATAAGGACATTTGAAAACTGGAGTCCGCCAATTATTGGATCGAGTACCAAGGCAGTCCAGCCTGCGTTCCTGATACTTCTAGAATAATCCAGCTGATCGAAGATGATTGGTTTTGACAACCAACGGCGGGACCCCTTTGGGATAAGTCGTATGGTGCGTACCTTTATGGGCACCGCACGTTTTGTTATGTGAAGTAAGTTTATTGTTTTTACTTCTTGTGGGGAGTTCTTTTGTTTCCTGGTGCTCTGCTTTTGGGGTTCGTCCTCGTCTTCGCTTGGTGTGTTGAGCCCCTTGTGTTCGGCGTTGAGTCTACCGGATTGTTTGAAAACCCAACAATCTCTGTGGGTATGGTTAGCAGGCTTACCGGGGGTACTGTGTATTTGACATATCATGTCCAGGATTTTGTTTACGTTGGATGGATCATCCCTGTTATCCTGGAGGGGTGGCTTTGTCTGATTCTATCGTGAGCTTTTGAATCCGGCGTTGACTGCCGTGCTCTTTGGACTTTTTTCCTTAGTCCGGCGACGGTCCTTGTTGCGTCGCGGTTTTCCTTTTCCATCCCTAGTTTCGGATGTACTTGGGTCGCTGGGGCTGCATCTTGCCAACCAGCTGTCCTCTCCTGCACAAAAGCGGGTCATGAGGCTTGTTAGTGTGGCCATTGTTCTTGGATTTTCTTGGCCGAGGTGTCTGGCGAGCCATTCGTCTTGGACGTTATACCTGAAAGGTGCTAAGGCTTCGGCGTCCGGACAGTCGACTATTTGATTCTTTTTAGTGAGGAATCTATTCTAGAATTGCCGAGCTGATTCTCCGGGCTGTTGAGTTATGTGACTATGATCATCTGCATCCGGAGGGCGGACATAGGTCCCTTGAAAATTTGCTCGGAAAGCGTCCTCGAGTTCTTCCCAACTTCCGATTGTGTTTTCAGGAAGGCTTTTAAGCTAATGCCGGGCTGGCCCTTTAAGCTTAAGGGGTAAGTATTTTATGGCGTGGAGGTCATCTCCTCTAGCCATATGTATGTGGAGGTTATAATCCTCGATCCAGACTCCAGGGTCTGTTGTTCCATCGTATGCCTCTATGTTTACGGGTTTGAATCCCTCTGGAAATTCATAGTCCAGGACCTCATCGGTGAAACATAGGGGGTGTGCGTCGCCCCTGTATTTGGGTGTGCCGGATTCTGATGATGGCTTTATTGCATTGCTTACGAGAGCTTGCTTTCTTGGCCCGTAAATGGACCTGTCTGGGCCCTGATGCAAATCCTTAAGTGGGTCGCATGCCGATTTAAGTGCGGCGCCACTTGCCGCTTTATGCTGGCCATGGGGTCGTCTATCCGACCGTGTGGCTTTCTTATTTTTTGAATGCAAGGGCTCTAGGGCCTCTTTGTCGAATTCGGGCAGTAGCTTTCTCTTCGGATAGCTTGTAGTGCGGCGGCTGTCGCCGTATTTATCTGCGGTATTGATTACTTTGCTCCATCGGATCCTGAGTGCATCTTCCGCTATTTTTAGCTTCCGCTTCTGCTTTTTCAGGCTGCGTGCTATTGCAACGAGCCTCTTGTGGAGATTCTTCTGCTTCGTGGGTTTATCCGGCGTAAGGTCGTCCGGAGTGCCGTTTTCGCTGGGGAAGGGATGTTCGGTTTCTCTATCCGTGTTGCCCTGTTCGGACGGTTGCTCTAAGGCCTGCCCATCGTCTACCGGCTCATCCTGCTCTATGGTTGGGTCTTTATCGAGGCGGGGCTTGGGTCGGCGTTTACGCCGACGCTTTGATTGCTTTTCGAGGGATCGGTCCCCCGTTCCACTCCCCTTTTCCTCATTGTCGTTTCCTTTAGGGGTATCCACCATGTACACATCGTGAGATGGGGTGGCTGTCCAATGCCCTATGGGCGTTGGCTCATCTGTATCTCCTGCATCGTCGTCCATGCTGTTGATGTGTGCGGAGTCGAAGTTGAGCACGTCGTTTAAATTGTCGACAGTGGCTACCAAGTGGGTGGTGGGTGGGCTTTGAATTTCTTCATCGTCCGTATCCCATCCTCGCTGACCGTAGTCCGGCCAGGGCTCTCCTGATAAAGAGAGAGAATTTAGAGAATTCAGGATGTCGCCAAAAGGCGAGTGCTGAAAGATGTCCGCGGCGGTGAACTCCATTATCGGCACCCAATTGGATTCGATCGGCAGGGGCTCGGGGGGTTCGGAGTTCGGAGAGGAATCCGGCTCCTTGGAGTCACAGGCCGTGCGGAACGCGGGGCTGACGTTCGGCTCGATCGCCTTTGAGATCGTAGCCCCCGAGGTGACGTCCAACCGCTCATCCTCGATTGGCGCAATAGGCTCCGAATAAAGGGTCGGAACCGGTGCTTGTGCGGCCTCCAGGGCACTGTTCGGCGGCAGAGCTAGATCATGCCTCTCGACACAGTGCGGCGTGCTCAGCTGTGGCTTGAATCCATCGAAGATCGAATCCCCGCGGGTGTCTGCCGTGCAGTTTAAGCTTCCAAACCGGACCTGATGGCCAGGGGCGTAGCTTTCGATCTGCTCCAGGTGGCCAAGAGAATTGGCCCGCAGTGCGAAGCCGCCGAAGACGAAGATCTGTCCGGGGAGAAAAGTCTCACCCTGGACCGCATCATCGTTGATGATCAAAGGAGCCATCGAGCCCAAAAGTGACGACATAGAGGAACTCTCAATGAAAGCACCAATGTCGGTGTCAAAACCGGCGGATCTTGGGTAGGGGGTCCCGAACTGTGCGTCTAGGCGGATGGTAACAGGAGACAAGGGACACGATGTTTTTACCCAGGTTCGGGCCCTCTCGATGGAGGTAAAACCCTACTCCTGCTTGATGAATATTGATGATATGGGTAGTACAAGAGTAGATCTACCACGAGATCAAGGAGGCTAAACCCTAGAAGCTAGCCTATGGTATGATTGTTGTATGATGAAGTTGTCCTACGGACTAGAACCCTCCGGTTTATATAGACACTGGATAGGGTTAGGGTTACACAGAGTCGGTTACAATGGTAGGAGATCTTGAATATCCGCATCGCCAAGCTTGCCTTCCACGCCAAGGAAAGTCCCATCCGGACACAGGACGAAGTCTTCAATCTTGTATCTTCATAGTCCTGGAGTCCAGCGGAAGGTATAGTCCGGCTACCCGAACACCCCCTAATCCAGGACTCCCTCAGATACCTAGGTACTTAATGGGGAAGTTACCTTTATTACAGACTAGAATAGAGAGAAAGTCAGCAAACTCCTGATCATCCATGTTGATCGGGATGAGTTCACTTTTAGAGTAGTTGATTCTCATGCCTGAGACTTGTTCAAACTAGGTTAGAATAGTTTTTAGATTGCTAGCATGTGTGGAGTCATTGTCTAAGAAAAGGATGGTATCATCTGCATATTGAAGGAAGATGATGCCACCAAGGCAGACCTCAGGACAGAGCCCTGCAATCAGACTATGATCAGCAGCTTTGCTCAACATTTTTGTAAGAACGTCCACTACTAAATTAAACAAAAGCAGGGAGATGGGGTCACCTTGCCTAAGGCCTTTACCAGCATGGAAAAAATCACTTTCATAGTTATTTAACTTGACCCCAACAGACCCCCCATGAGTAAGTTGCTGGATCCAACTCTCCTCTATGAAAGGCTTGGAAAAGATCTAAGAGATCATTTTTCACCAAGTCCCAAAAATGCTGGTAAAACAAGAAGGGAATCACATCAGGACCAGGAGCCCCATCAGGATAAGAGCTAAAAATGGCTTCCTTCACCTCTGTCTCTGAAAAAGGGTCTTCTAGCAGCTCATTTTCATCAAGAGAGACTTTTTTAGAAGCAGAGAAAAAATTGTTTTGTAGAGAGAACCCAGAAGGGTTTTCTTTCTTAAACAGGTCTTTGTAGAAGTCACTAGCCACTTTTAGCATCTCATCTACCTCAGTAACAGGGCCATTAGGGCCATCAAGGGAGTGAATGAGGGTTTTCCTCCTCCTCTGGTTAGCTACTGCATGGAAGTAAGCAGTATTTTTATCACTTCCAACATATCTAGCAGAACTCTGGGTTTTCCTTTTGACAAGGCAATTCTCAACTTTATGGGTAACCATTTTGCAGATAAAACAAGTCTTGGGCTTGACACATTTATCCAAATGATGCCCTGGTTCCCCACAGTTGTAACAGATCACCTCAGAGTATGCCATAAGGCCCGAAGCAGGGGCAGGAGCAGTTTTTTGGATGTCCTATCTCTTCTTTTGCTGATTCTTGCCTTGAGATTTCCCACTGATCTGAGAGTCAGAACCACCAACAGATTGATCTTGGGCAATTACAGGAGCCTGCCCAGATTGTGCCCCCATTTGGGGCGGAGGTGGGCCGTACCACTTCCCAACCGGCGCTCCCCCCAATTGTGATAGGGGAAATTCATCGGAGTTCCTGGTTCCTGCTCATCCTCCAGCCAGATGTTGTCTCTCAGGAAGCAGAAATAACCACCAGATAGCTCAATTGAAGCAGATTGCAAGCCTAATTTCAATCTTCTGCAGGTTTGGGGGAGAGGTAAGGTAGGGGATCCACCTGCTCCGGCTCCGGTGGCGTGCTGGTGGGTAGGAGTCCAGTCAAGCATTCCCATCTCGCAGCACGGCGTGGATCTCCTAAATTCACTTCTCCTTTCGCCCATCGAACGAACGCAATCGGCGGCTCACTGGGGTGGGGAATCCTGTGCTTCTTTGAGAAATCTCCTTCGAAGTAGATCCGCAGGGCTAGATTCAGCAGCTCCCAATCCACATGATACTTGCACATCCGAGCATACCTGCGCGAGTGAGAGAACGGATTCGGTCCCTCCTCGGCTTCCTCCCTCGCAGCTTCCTCCTCTGCTTCCCTCCATTCGCGCGTGCACTGGGTCCAGGAGAGAGCGTCGTCGCGGATCCGCATCGCCCGCTCCCTCCATCTCCTCCCTCGAGTCTCCCGCAGCACCGCCGGCGCGACGGAGTCGAGCGGCTGGAGCATCCGCGGGAAGGCTTTGTAGACATGTGGGAGATGCATCTTGTACATCTGCCTGTCTTCCAGCCATTCCCCCGTGGATATGGCCAGCGACTCCATGGGGCGCGCGAGCGGACTTGCTGAGGGGGGCAGGCGCGCCCGGAGTCAGGAGGCGGGGGGTGGCGGCGAGATCTATTTGCCAATTACTCCCTCCTTTTCGGTTTATAGGGCTCAATTCAAAAATCTCACCAACCAAGGTAGATGATGAATGGTGAAAAACTTTTTGTAGTTTGCAAAAGCACCTAATTAATGCACTTGTTTTCCTCAAAAAATTATGTTTATCAATGCATACATTGCAATGCATGCATGCATAAAGTACATGCATTGGTCAATTTTCTCTTAATACTTGCATGCAATGATTTAATGCACCTTGGAATCTGAACATGTGATGGAAAACAACCAAATTGAGCCTTATAAAATTTAAAAACTAAAATTTTGAGATAAGCCCTATAAACCGAAAAGGAGGGAGTATGTGAACTAAACAGTCAACATATAAAATAATTTAAATATATATATAATATAGTTAGAAGGGAAACATAAATTGGACCTGGCGTTCCTATTCTTATATAGAAAAATAGAATATACCTCTGTGTTTTCTTCAAAAAAATACATAAATTGGGATGCCAAAAATAAATCCTCGGATGGGAGGTCCATAGGCCGGTCGATACATGACGGCCCTAAGAAAATACAAACATGCCTATGGACCTCCCATCCGAGGTTGTGGGCTGCGCATGTTAAAAATGAAAGCCTAGATGGGGCAGCCCAAAACCACGTCCAACACTTGCCAAAACTCCGTCCCTCGTTTTCTCTGTGTTTCGCACACTCGACATTGTGTGGCATTTTGACTGTGCATCATATGAAGATGTGCTATGCATGAATGTTGTGCGGCGCTGCATTTAGATTGGAATAGGAGAGGAGCGGCGGTGGTTTAAGAGGAGAAGAGCGGAAGAGCGACACTGGTCTTGGAAGTATAATATTTTTTGTTGTTGTTTCGCGTATTTTGAGTCAAAGTTTGACCACGTACTGTATTTGACAAGCAAAATGTGAATGCATGTCACCAAAAATTGTACCGTTTGTTCGTATCTGAATGTACTTTCAAATTATTCTCCCTCCATTTTTTTATACAAGGCCACAAACTCATATTACAAGTACCAAGGTAAAAATCAATGCTATGTTTAAGTCAATGTTGCTAGCTAGCTTGTCACCTTGATTGTCGTGTTAATTAATGTGGTTTTTCTCTCCCAAGCACAACAAGCCAACCCTCTTACTCCTCATTGGTTGATTAATGTTGGGAATGCAAGCTAACCTTCTCACTCCCACATGCACACAAGGGATATTAATGTCCTCGGGTGCTAGTATGAGGCAAACGCCATGAATTTTGCCTCGATTAATGTTAGTGGCCCTGTATAGTTGCAAATTGTAATTTTGATAGTGGCCTTGTATACAACGTATAACATATATTTTATGTGCGAAAATCATAGTCAATTATGACCCAGAATAAAAGGGAGACTAGTTAATGTGGGGTCGCTTTCGTAATTGAAGGGTAACTTGATTTTTATTTTGATCCAGTCAGAGCGCGCCGGCCCTCTCGTCCAATCCTAAATCGCTGCCGCATGCTCCTCTCCCTCTTCTCCATTGCAAAACCACCTCCTCTCCTCTCCATCATCTCCATTCCAAAACCACCGTCTCACCTCTCCCTCTTCTCTATTGCAAGACCACCGTGTCTCCTCCGTTTTCTAGACGCTTTGCTCCATGGCGCGGGCGCAATCCATGGATACAAAATTAGTATACTCTATACTATTTAAAAGTCGAGGGCGGGGCTTTTCCTGCGCGGTAGGCGGCGGGCAGTTCCGCCTAGTCGGTTCGACAGAGGCGCGAGAAGACGAGGGAGTAGGCTGCTGCAAACGTAGGGCTGTGTGATTTGACAGTGAGTTACTGCTGGACAGGTGGGGCCCCGTGATTTGACTTGCCATTATCATTTTAACTGCGGCGCTACGACCGCGTGAGTCTCCCAGATTCCTGACCACCTCCGTACAGGTGCCTCTCCCAATGCTCCACCATGTAGTAGAGGCTGGCTCTTGCATCAGAGCCCACTTCTCCACTTTTTCCTTGCCTCTCTTTCCTCACATATGCAAAAATGCCATGTAAAGTGCAGTATTGTACTTACTTTTACTTGCTCATATAGGTGCTTAAGCTTGCCACATAGGCATAAAGTCTGATGTGGCAAGTTAATCAAGAAGAGAGAGACTAGTTTGGTGACCGAAGGAAGAAACGGTGCTAAGCGCGTGTACCTAGGTGAAAAGACAATTTTGAGTCTATAGCTAATTAAATGAAGCAAACTTAGCAACACCATTTCATTGGAAGAGGTCACTCCTTGGAAAATGCAATAAATACACGCGCTTACTAGCACCGTTTCTTCCTTGAGTACGAAGAAAGAGATAGAGAAGAGTAACAAAAACTACACTTATAGCCAACCTTGTTGTAGTATGAGTGACTAAGTGATGACTATGTATGACATGCCAACATCAGATAGCCTAACACACCGTGTTAAATCTCCAAGGGCGCGACCACGCGAGCGACGCGATGGTCGTGGTAGGCGCGACCATGATACGGGCTGCTGGCAGCCCTTGGATCTGAGATCAAACGGTCGCATGCTAAGTTGCTGAAAATTTGCAGAATAACCCTCCAGGATAGGATATTCACCCATCGGTCTAGAATCATGCCATGCAACCGTTCGATCTCAGATCCAAGGGCTCTCGGAAGCCCGTATCATGGGAGAATGGAAAGCCAGTACCCTGCCATTCGCACGCTGGCAGTTCGCTCCTACTCGTCCCCACACGTCCTTCAATACTACGACGGTTCGCTCCTAGTCGTCCCATCCATTCACATTATGGCAGTTCCACTAATCCTAACCCTCCTCCCAAATCCATGGCGTCCCAAATCTCCATGATCGGCGGTGAGTACAAGGTTAGAACCATCACCGGCGATGAGTTCGACGTCATCTACACCCGTTCTTCCGTGACGGTGAAAGGATGCCTTTCTCGCTTATGACACATGTTCAAAAACTCAAATGATGAGTGCGTCACTGGGCTAGATGTTGAGTACACCACAGTCCTGGGATGAGATAAGGATCTAAAGGACGAAGAGAGGAAGAATCCCGCCGTGATCCAGGTTTGTGTGCATGACTTATGCTTGGTCTACCACATATGCCATGCCGACGTTGAGTGCCAGGATTTTAAGGACTTCCTTGGGAGCAACCTAGTCAAATTCGTTACTGTTGACTTTGGTAACGATAAAGAAATCCTAGGTCGGATAGGCCTCGTTGTAGGCAACCCCTTCGACCTCCAAAAGAATCGGCTGGTGCCCTCTCGCTATCCTTCAATGCTGACCCTGGCAGGAGCCATGGTTCATCCTTCGTACGGTAAACTGGTGAAACCTCCATACACGTTTCATCGTCATGCATGGTAGCGGAATGTACTAGATATAGACCACATCCACTATGCTGCAATGGATGGCTACCTTTGCTTCAATATCTACAAGGGTTGGATGAAGAGCAACAGCCAAGTGTGCGGTTCAAGCAAAGAAGTATTGGCCAAGAGGAAGAGGGACAAGGACGAAGTCGAGGACATGGACGAGGACTCCGAGTAAGGTGGCAGTGTCGTTGCTCATGGTGGTTCTAATGAAGTGTCTACCGGAACAGTTGCAAAGTTTAATTTCAGGTGTGCTTAATTCAATTTGAGGGGTGTGTTGTGCTGAGCCCCCTGCAAAACTATGTTATGTTTCTTCTCGTTACTTTAACTCTTCAGTACGTACATACTAGTATTTCTTACGTTTCATCTTTTAGTTGGTATAGTACTACCACTCGTTTCTTCACATTATATACGTACAATATATATGGCCAACATCATATAGCCAGCAGTTTAGTTGTCAAAGAATTTCAGGGTGCTTAGTTTTGTCAAAGAATTCCAGGATGCTTAGAGGGTGCTTGGATCCAAGGGACTTATTTTAGTCTGACTAAAAATAGTCTCTTTAAGAGGCTAAAGTTCCAAGAACCCCTGACTAAAGAGGGGCTAAAACTAGTCTTGAGACTAAATTTTTTTAGTCAGGGGTACCCCTACTAAAATGTGGATTAGTCCTCTCTCTACTCATTTAACTCCTCTCCTTTAACACAAGCGAGTTCTGGATTGGAGGGTTTGGAGGATAATAAATGCTCATTAACTTGATTTTAGCCTTTTTAGTATTTGGATCCAAGCATGGGTGAGGCTAGCATGTTTTAGTCCCACTACTTTTAGTCATGGGACTAAAATGTATCCAAGCACCCTTTTAGTTTTATTTGAGGGGTGGGTTGTGCTGGACACCATTATTGTGACTAGCCTTTTTAATAGTACTATATGCATAATTTGGCGACGGGAGCTCTCTATATGTACCACCTTTTTTTTAATTTCAAGTTTTGCTCCATGGCGCAATCCATCGATAATACTGCTATACAAAAGTATACAATTTTAAAAGGCTAGAGGGCGGGGCAGTCTAGCTTGGTCGGTTTCACGAGAGGCGAGGGCCTTTGTGATTTGACGGCTCATTACTGCTGGAAGGCGGGGCCTTGTGATTTGACTGCTCGTATAAATGTGCCGACGACCTGATCGAGGAGGAGCAAAGAACCGTGCGGTATACTCAAGTTTTCCACTGGAGTAGTACTGCGATGGAGGAGCACGAAACACGGCAGCCCAGTGCCATATTGCGATAAAAAATGATCTAATTTGCTAGTCATCTCATTGTTAGCATTGTTCTATTCATTCCCTAAAAAACATTGTTCTATTCATGCCTCGCAGAGAACGTGACACGTGCGTCGAAACACCCGAAGCAAAAGATGAAACACAGGAGCAAAAGAAGAAGGAAGATTATCACCCCAAATGATCTAATTCACCGCGGAGTCGTAACTGCTTCTTCATCGCCTCAACGACCTCCATCTCCTTGCGTATCTCCTCCGCCATCTTCATCATTGTGTCCCATGACGCGGCATTTCTTGACGCGAGCCTTCATCATCTTTTCCACGGCCATATTACGTACCTTGATAGCAGCCGGGTGCTCGATGCGGAGCTTCGCCAACTCTTCCTTCTGTTCCATGGCGAGGGCCTACGGCATCTTCATCGAGGAACAACTATTCTCATGCAGCTTCTTCCAGCCGACGTTCTTCTCCTTCAATAGGTCGATCTCATGGCAGAGCTTCGCATTGTCCTCCCGAAGTCGCAGGATTTCGCCGGTCGCCTTCTTCTCCGAGGCAATGCTCTTCTTCAGCAGCATCACCAAGCCGGCGGTCAACTCCCCCTGCTGATTGAGCTGATCGGGCATGTCGTCGAGGGATAACGACTCCAAGTCAGCGGGCATGTCGTCGAGGCTCTCCTTCAGCAACTCCATCAAGCCTTGGATGAACTCCTTCTGCTTATTGAGCTGATCGGGCATGCCGTCGAGGGATAACAACTCCAGCTCCACCGGCTCGGCATGTTCGCTTCCGCGGCTAGGGCGCTCCTGGGAGCCATCGCCTGCTCATGAGAGATCTTTCGAGGTCTCTGTGTGGCGGCGAGCCCTCTTTTTTTTCGTAGCCTTGGTTGCCGCTCCATTGTTACGAGTAGTTCTCGACCTAGAGCTCCGCTCACCGGCCATGGCAACGACGGACGAAGAAGAAGCACTTATGAGGAGGAAAGGTAGAGTGATTTTCGGTTAGGTAGTTCCCCTTTTTATAACCTAAGTACTAGCACTAGTACTAATACCTGCATAGTGGGAACACGTTCAGGTTTGGTACGTACTACTAGTAGGTGTGAGGAGGCTTTCCAATGTGATGGGAACAAGGTAAAGATTAATTGATGGTTTTGGTTTCGAGGCCCAAAACGGCTCCCGATGAGTTTAGCGGAACATAAATTTCAAGTACTACACTTCTCAAATGCGTAAATATTGAGTAGTATGTTACTGTCAAAAATTGGCACAAAATACGAAGGAGACCAATGGAAGTACTACTAGCAACCCATGATTTAACTACTCGCATGCGCGCAGTGGAGTAATAATGTCTTTCTTCCGCCCTCACGTCCACTCAATTTGCATGCGCTGTATTAATCGACCATCAATGAAGTGAACGACTTTACACGCGTCAAATTATCACATGGGGTGGATCTTGGTACAAAATTGCGTCCGCCCATGTACCCGCGTGTGCGTGCGAGGAATGAGTGCGTGCATGGCGTGCGTGCACATCTTCGCTTCGTGCATGTACCGCCAGTATGGCTCAGGGAGGACGAATACATTCTTCTGGAACCAGCAGCACGTCACTGTGATCAATCCACGCAAGGAGGTCGCGACAACGCCTACACATGTGCCACGTGGCTTCATGAACTGTAAGAGAGACACTGTGTAGCGTGCCATTGGTATTCTAATTTACGTGTTTTGCACAAACTCGAAATACTAGTAAGGTACACGTGCATTGCACGCATCAGATTTTGCAACCAAATTATGAATAAATACCACACTATAGCATGTAAGCTCTGAGTCATATGCCTGATGTAGCCCTTCGTTTAATTCTTATAGTTCATCTCATTCAAAATCAATTAGTTTTTATAAAAAAGCTAAGAACGCGGGAATAGGAAAAGCATGGGATTATAGTGGAATGTCGTCTTGAATCCTACAGGATTGTACGAGTGTTTGATTGTGCATAGAAAAAACGCAGAATTCTTTCAAAGAGGTTTGAGTGGATGGGATGTTTCCTATGAAATCTAGTGCAAATGAATCATATGGAAAAATTCCTATGGTTTACAATCCTACGAATCAAACAACCAAGATAGGAAAAATTCCTAATGATTAGAATCCTCCAAAATTCCTTTGAGAATCCTTTGAATCAAAGAAGCCCTTAATATATTTTATGATTCATGGAATTGTGCGTTGTAAAGCATAAAGTAAAAACAAATAATGGCAATTCAACTAAAAAAAGTTTGGGCAGTTATGATACGGAAGAATCTAGAACAAAAGAGAACCACTGTTGTTTTGAGGTTTGTGCATTATGCTTAAGTTCAACCATGGAGTCTGCTAGATTGTACATGTGGCAAAATCTGGTGGGTGGGCTAGAAGATGGTGCGAGGGGCCGAGTGGAGGGAGACTATGAAGGAATGCACAAGTGGAGATCGATATTTAGAGAGAGGGGGCGAACACGTGCGCTGATGCACGCAGTGGCGGAGCCATGAAAAATAAATGAGCTAGGGGGCCAAGCATTGCTAATCCTTTACGAGGAGGGTCAATTCATGAACTTAAACCATTTTTAGCAGCAATTGTCTAATGATCACATTCATATTAGCCTTGATATATAGTGATGTTTGGGGGGAGGGGACAGGGCCCTTACTGCCCCCTGTCTTCGCCATTGTGCACGCGTCTGAGAGATGAAGAGGAAGGCATGGATGATGAGAGGGGGATGTTGGATACATAATTAATGTGGGTGTATTAGCTATATATGTTAATCCTATATAGAGAGATATAGATTGATCGATGTGGACGTGGGAAAGAGGGTGAGACCTCACTGGATATATCGATTGATCGATTTGTGTGGAAAACTATGAAAGACCTAGCTATATACACACATACATAGAGGAACATCGATCGTTGCGCATGCATGCGTGAGAGATAAAGAATGCCCGATATGATGGAGAGGGGGATGTGTGTTGGTGTGTGCCTTCATGGGAGACCGACCTGAAGAAAAAGATTGCATGCGTGCGATGGATAATGCCGACTGGTAGTGTGTGTGTGCATGCATGCACGAGAGAAAGTTAGTGGTACAATTATAAAGAGAAGACTACTGTGTGGGTGTAAAAGAATAGCTGAATAGGTGAGGTCACAATCAATGTAAAGTTGAATTCAAATATTTGAATAAGAGATCCTGATGTTTGAAACCCATGCATGCATGAATATAACGGAGATCTGCGCGGTGTGGTTTGGAAACGAGCATGTTGTAATGTATACACATTGAACAAGGTCAGACTGATTTGAATTTGAGATACCGATGGCACACATCATTTGGCCACGTCGCATCCGTGCATGGACACACTATTCTAATTGGAGATGATGGGCGGCTTTTGCATCACATATCTATATCTATACCCCTATATATATTATATATTTTTTATATTGTGTGCGGGTAACTTTAACTTTGAAAGATGGTCGTTGGATGAGGCGAATCCGATGGTCCAAAGATGGCAAATTTGAGCACTACTGGCCGTTGGATATCATCTAGATTCCACCAGATTTCGCCACATGTATAATCTAGAAGACTCCATGGTTGAACTTAAGCATAATGCACAAACATCAAAACACAAGCACTTCTTATTTGTTCTAGAATCTTCCGTATCAGAATTGCCCAAATGTTTTTCTACATGATTTGCCATTATTTGTTTTTACTTTATGTCTTACGACGCACAATTCCATGAATCTTAAAATAGATTAGCTTTCTTATAAAAACTAGATGATTTTGAATGAAATGAACTATAAGAATTAAACGAACATCTACATCATGCATATATGACTCAAAGCTTGCATGCTATAATGTGGTATTTATTCATAATTTGGTTGCCAAATCTCATGCGTGCAATGCACATGTACCTTACTCTAGTCTAAATGGTGTTGTGTGTGTTGAGGTGCAAATTGTCTTTTTTTGGGTACACGTTAAGCTTGTTCTTCCGAAATTTCAAGCCGCGCCTTGTTATGCCGAAAATTCAAGCTAGCGTCTCTGTCTATCGTGCTGCGAAACTCCCGCCTCTTCAACCCGCGCCTTGTTAGCCCGAAATATTTAAGATATATCTTTGTCTCGTTGTGCTCCGACAACTCCCTCCATGTCAACCCGCGCCTTGCTATTCCGAAATTACAACGCGCGCGAAAACTCCCACCTCCTGTGAAATCCAGACACGCGAAATGCCCGTGGTACCCCTGAACCGAAAGAACCACCTCAAATCGGTGGGGGTACTTTCGTAACTTACCCCACATTTCGGACAAGCGCGTCTCTAAGCCATGGTTCCCCACTGCCATCCCATCCGCCCACCCATTCGTACACCGAGGCCGCGAAAACCCGTGATGAAACCCCACACCCTGCTCCGTCCGCCACCCAGCCGGAGCCTCTTCCCCGACACGTCGTCCACAGCAACACCTCGACGTCCCTCATCCACCGTACCGGATGAGGATCTCGTCGATCTCATCGTCCTGCCGGTTCAGCCACCCCGTCCTCCACCTCCAAGGAGCTGCCCCGACGTTCCCCTCGTCTTTCGCGCCACCTCCATTCCCACATCACCGTCTTCACCTGCACCACCGGAAGAGCATCATCATCACCGTTTCCTCGGATGAAGCTGCGGCCTAATCGGCGCCACCAAAGAGGTTGTACACTAATCGCCGCATTTTCTTCTTGATTCGAATCTCACGGTGCTGCCGGCGCTCGTCCCGAGCGACACGGCGCGACTCCATCCACGACGGCGTCGCCGGCCACTTCCTCCACGGCGTCGCTCCCTCGGCGGCGACGTCCACATCAGTAGGACCTGCTGCTGCTTTAGCTCTCGCTCGCGCTGCTGCTCTGCTCTTGCTCTCGGTCCCCTACTGGTCTGCTCTTGCTATTGCTCTTGCTCGCGCTGCTGCTCTCGCTCTTGCTCTTGCTTGCGATGCTGCTTCGATTTAGCTACACTTCAGTTGAACTGAATCGACTTTTGGGTCAGTCGATTTTCAGGTGGTGGGGGGGGGGGGGGGCTCGCCGGGGTGAAGGAAGAACCAGCCGCAGCGGGAGGGGGGCTCGCCGGAGAGATACCCGCACTGTCTATCTTAGGGTTCAGGATGGGGGCGGTGGTCGCCGGCGGTGGCGGGGCGTTGGCGGGGCGGTGGCAGTGGGGATCGTCGGAGAAAAAGCTCGGCACGGGGTGGCCTAGAGGGATGGCCGGGGCGGCGGCGGACCGGCGGTGGGGAGTGTTTTCGGGGCAGGGCGGGGCGGCGCACCGCCGGCCGCGGGCGGCGGGGGCTGCTGTTTGGCCGGCTCAGGGGGTGGAGGTTGAAGATGAACCACAGGCCCTTGATTTCGTATCCAACGGCTGCAAAATCGACTGACCAGAGATGAAAAAGTCAGTCGACCGACGTGTAGCCTCACCTTGCTAGTGCGTTCAGTTTCGACAGCAAAATTCAGTTTCGACAGTAAATTCAGTTTCGACAGTTAAGTTCAGTTTCGACAGTTAAATTCAGTTTCGACAGTTAAGTTCAGAGATGAGCGGCTGATGTATTTTACATCTAGCACTTTGTGGTTATGTATTTTACGTCATGTATTGGAGATGCTATTAGAATTCCACTCAGGTTAACGTTGTTCGTTGTCTCTCTTGTCCTGCTTCAGCCTCGGCGTCGTACAACTCACCGGAGCTGCTCCAACGATGAAACCCTCCATCACAGTGGAGCAGTACCTCGGGCTCCATCTCCAGACGCCTAAGATCTTCTTCCCCTCCTCCGACAGCCAAGTCAGCCGGAGCATCCTCACCGGCCAACCCAATCACGCTGAGATCGACATGGCTTCGCCAAAGAGGTTGTACACTTGTTGCATCTCTTTTTTACTCTACATGTTATATATATTGTCCACTGAGCACTCGTAGTAACGGGAAATACGATTATTTTATCCTACTATATGACAAGCAGTGAGGTACCAGGCAACTTAGCTATCCGTGATGGACTCTCTTGAACGCCATCATTATTTATCTCTGCGCGTTTGAGCTGTGCATTTGTCGATGGGCCTGGGAGTTGAGCTAGTATGGCAGTGGCCTGGGTCCAAAGTAATAGAAGTAGCACAAAAACATTTTTTAGTGTAGGATTTTCCTTGCTCAAGCCTGCCTACTAGAATCGCCAGTGCTTGAAAGGAAAAGTGAATGAAAAACATCGGAATTGGAAAGTTTCCTATGGTACTACTTTTCATGAATTTGGTGCAAAGGAATGGAGCAAAGGAAAACTGTAGGATTTGTTCCTTTAGTGTCTCCTTGAAAGAAAAACCGTAGGAATTCTAATTTCCACTTCTCCTCCTTTTCATATTCCTATTCATCAAGCACAAGACTAAGAGATAGTAGCATAATAGCATTATAACCGTACATTTTCTTGTGGTTTGACTTAATCTCACCATGCTTTTTTGCATCCTGTGATCTTCCAATTGTTGTGAATCAAACACCCAGATTGGCAGAAATCCTGTGTTTTTAAATTCTCTGTTTTGCACGTGCATTCCTATCCTATTCCTGTCTATTTCCTATCCCTGCATTGTTAGAATCCTCAAATTCAAACAAGCCCTTACTCAATTACTTCTGTTACAGATATGTGTCAAAGAAAACCTTGTGTGGTTTGTCCTGCTCCTGCGGCGCTGTGTTCCACCCCAGCTCAGCTGCTCCAACGACGGAAGGGTTCACCACAGCAGGGATCCGCTCTCCAGACTGTCTTTCGCCGCCTCAGATCTTCTTCCCCGCCGCCGGCAGCCACGGCAACTGCATTACCATCATCAACTGAGCAGATGACCTTGAGGACTACACGGGTCCGCAAGAGAGGTCGCACTCTTCCGTGTCTGCTTACGTTATGCGTCGCTTAATATGATGACATGCTACATTATCGTCGTGTTCACCTATTAGACTCCGAGTCAGGTCCAAACTAATGCTGAAACTTGAGTTTTTAAATGGTTGTGGGGTACATATTGGGGCAGCAATCAGTACTATCTGTCTACTATCTGGTTAATCTCCGGTGTCTACTATGAGTTTCATGTTGGGTGCAAACAAACATTAAAGGAGCCATTATCTGTATTTTTTAACTAAAGCTATTATCTGCCTGCTATCATTGGTTTTGGGTCTATCCACAGTTTGCTACCATCACTCTGGATTTGTGCATGCACTCCTTACATAATCTCACTATGTTTTATTCCTATGCATGCCAGTTATTGTACACAATGGAACTGATCATGTAGAGCAAAAGAGACGAGCCTTGCGTGGCAATAAAATTTCATGCAGACGTCGTTCCATGGTGGGCGCAAAGGCAGCCCCCCTCCACCCATTTCGGATCGTAATCAAGAGGAAGATAACTGTTATGAGGGGGATTCAGAAGGAGAAGACCACTCCTATTTACCCCATGAGGTCTTCGCTCTAACTTGGCATGCTGATGTTGGTAATATCATGCATATGGTGCCTTGCATTGCTTACTGTATACATTAAAGATGTCATCTGCTTAGTTTAGACATGCTTTGTGTCAATGCCATCTGTTTAGTTTCTTTATCGTATATGTGAATCATGCAATGCCATCTTGTCTAGCCAGGCATCATATATGTGAATTTTGCAATGCCACCCTGGTTAGCCAGTCATCTTATATGTGAATTATATCATGCCATCATTTTTTTATTACGTGTTAAATTTGTCAACAATTTTAGTACATTCAATTACTCTTCCTGTGCATCAGCCATTTGGCACGGTCATGGAAAAATCTGGAGTGGAAACAAGGTCTTCAGAGCAGACAATGCTATCTGACGAAGCGCATGTCTTGCTGGTTACCGATAGCTCCTCAGAGGAGGATTCAGAGACAGATGACCAGTCATATTCCCCCCCCGAGGTGCATGCCCTAACTTGGCAGGGTTATGTTGCTCATATCGTGCGTATGGTATCTTGCATTGCTATGTCATTTGCTTAGTTTAGACATGCTTTGTGTGAATGCCACCTGTTTAGTGTCTAATTACCATATATGTGAATTATGCAATGCCATCTTGTTGCAAGACATTATATATGTGAATTATGCAATGTTATCTTGTTGCAAGGCATTATGTATGTGAATTATGCAATGCCATGCTGTTTAGGCAAGCGTCATATATGTGAATTATATCATGCCGTCCTTTTTTTGTATTTCTCATTGCTTTTGTCGACAATGTTTGTATATTCAACTGCTCTTCCTGTGCATCAGCCATTTGAATTGGTGATGGAGAAATCTGGAGTGAAAACAAGGTCTTCAGAGCAGACAATGCTACCTGCTGAAGCAGATATCTTGCTGGTTACAGATAGCTCTTCAGAGGAGGATTCAGAGGCAGATGACCAGTCCTATTATCCCCCTGAGGTGTATGCTCAAACTTGGCAGGGTTATATTACTCATATAATGCATATGTTGTATTGCAATGCTTAGTTTTTACATCATATACACAATATTGAATGCCATCTCCTTAGTTGACACATCATATATGCGATTGCCCTCTGCTCACTTCCTTAGTATATAAATCATATATTTGAATTATGTCATGCCATGATGTTTACATAGACAGCATGTATCTGAATTATGGCATGCCAACCCATTTTCTAAAGACATAATATAGTTATATCATCTCATCCTGTTTACATAGTCATCATATTTTAAATTATGTCATTCTATCCGTGAATTATATCATGCCATCATGTTTCCATCGACGGCATGTTTGTGATTTATGGCATGCCAACCACTTTAATAGACACATCGTATAGTTATATCATGTCATCCTGTTTACATAGTCATCATATTTTGAAGTATGTCATTCTATCCTGTTTAGTTAGCCATCATACATGTGAAATTGTGTCATGCTATCCTGTTTAATTAGCCATCATATATGTGAAATTATGTCCTGCTATTCTGTTTGCTTAGACAACATAAATGTGAATTATTTCATGCCCTGTTTTCTTCCCTACTATCCATTGCACCTGTCTATCTTACAATGTCTGTACATTCAATTACTTTTCTTGTTTATCAGCCATTTCAATTGGAGGGAGTGATGGCAGTATCTGTGGGAGTAAAAACACGGTCTTCAGAAAAGATCGTGCTACCTGTCGATGCAGATAGAACCACGGTTGTACTTGCCCAAGAACCAGCCCCACCACACATAACCCACACTCATGCAGATTGTACCCCTACCCAGTTGGACAGAGAACCAGCTACACCCCTTCTAACCCCAACCCCAGCAGATAGACACCCAGTTCCCGTTGACACAGCACCGTCTCCACCACAGAGCACCCAAACACGAGCAGTTAGTAAGGCAACTGCAGTGCCCAAATCACGAGGACCACCACTCCGAACCCGAAGTCAACGCTTAAAGCAGAAGAAGAATTGTTCTCAGGTCAGGTTCCGTAGCTATGGTTCATACTACTTTGCTCTTGCATCACTGTATTTACTGATACCAACTAATTTCAAATTTGAAGGATGCAATTGAAACTCCAATGGCGCAACAGGTATGTTTTAAACCTGTTTCTTCAACGTGTTTGGCTGTTTGCTGTTGTAACTTGCTCTATGTTGATTTCAGTTTCAATTGAATAAACAGTTATGTTCTCATGCCATGCACATTACAAGTGTTGTTATTGCTGTGTAGTTTCCCACACTTATATTCTGTCTATGCTGCTTTGTCTTAAATAGATATGATTCGAACTGTATCTATCTTGATTTGGCAACATAAACTAGAATGATATAGACCATACAGTGACCATACTACATAGATATATGTTTGTTTCATGCTGTTATCCTGTCCACCTTACTACTGAACTGGTTTACCAAAATGAGTTTCATATACTACATTGTAAACCTGAGATGTGTTTGTTTGTTTCTCTTTTAGAACGCGGATAAAATATTGGAGAAGAGTACCCTGTTATGCAATGGTAAAGGAAGTAATGCAGATAAGGTTCAAGATAGTGAGACATCCCTGTTGGTCTCCAAGAAAGCTGATAAAAACTATATTGAAGACACTGAGACAACCCCAAAGTCCTGTCTTGATGTAGTGTTCGAGTTACTGGCTACCACTGCTGGCACCAGCTCTTCGAACTCGTTGCCTGAATCAGTTCGGCTTCTTGAGTCTCAACTTCAAGTTGAAAGACATCGATCAGATGTTATGCGACAGGAAGCCGAAGGACTGAGGAAGTCCCTGCAGAATTCAGATGCATACTTTCTGGTGCAACAGCAAGCGCTGGAGGACTTAAGCGCCAAACAAGAGAAAGTTAATAAGCTTGCTAAGCATCTTGCCAGCATTATGGGTACCCAGGATATTGTTTCTTGAGCTCTTCTGAAGTGGTTTCAGTTCTGGACTTGTTTTGCTGCGGCGTTTATATGCTGCTGTGTTCCCTATATTTGCACTGGTGGCGAACTTTGATGCCCAGTGGATGTAATATGTGTAATAGCCGTGATAGCCTAGTGTAAGTTGCTTGCTTATTTATTTCCTTGTTGTCTTGTTTATTTGTTTGCTTGTAGTCAGTGCAGTTCTTTTTCTGCGGTTTGCTAGTGGCTGCAATAACCTATTTTTTAAAACTAGGCCACAATAACCATGGGCTAATATTTACTGTAGTGACACTGGGCCTCCTACGGGCCGTAGAAACAGTGGGCCTTCTACGGGCCGTAGAAACAGTGGGCCTTCTACGGGCCGTAGAAACAATGGGCCTTCTACGGGCCGTAGAAACAATGGGCCTTCTACGGGCCGTATCATCAATGGGCCTTATACGGGCCGTATGATCGATTGGCCAAACATGGGCCAAACAGACCGCATTCTGGCCGTAAACGGGCTAGAGTTGGAATCGTCCGTTCATGGGCCGACCATAACGGGCCATCGTTAATAGGCCGTATTTGATGACGCTATGAAAACGGCCCAACGTATTAACGGACCACAAACGGGCCGACTGTAACCACGGGCTGAATTTGGCCCACAAGCAGAAAATGACAGTAACGGGCCGTAAGTAAACGAATGCTGGAAAATAGCCCAAGAATAAATGGGCTCTGAGAAGGCCGAAAGATAACATGGGCTGGAAACGGCCCAACGGAATAACGGGCCGTTAATGGGTATAAAGTGATACACTGTTCATTACGGGCCAGTTTCACCACGGGCCGTTAATGGGTGTAAAGTGATACACTGTTCATTACGGGCCAGTTTCACCACGGGCCGTTAATAGGCCAAGAGTTACATAGGGCCTCATATGGGCCGAAAGACGTCATGGGCCATACATGGGCCAGAAGTGAAAACGGGCTGGAATCATATTGGATGGCCCAGATGACGCTACTGGGCCTAATTCGAATAGGGCGTAACGGGCCTTGGGTTAGCGGGCTGTAAATGGGCTATATGCGAACAGGCCGTTAACAGGCTTTCCATGGGCCGGCCCGCCACCTTTTGACCAAGTCAAACGGGCCGGCCTTTTCACAGGAATGGGCCTCTGTTGGGCCGTGCCACGTGTCGACGTATCATAGGCGCCTTCTGTCCAATGAGTGGATGACATCTGTCCCAGCGATGAGCCGACACGTGTTTCCTCCAGCCAATGATGATTTTACACGTGGAAAATCCCCATTGGTCGGGGCTGTTAACGGGTTATCGGATCCAAAACCCGACCCGATAGCTTAACGACGTTCCGTTACGGTGGATGCCACGTGTCGGTCACCCTTGACGAAAGCACTTCTGTGACGCGCGATTTATCGTCATGGAAGTGGACACTTCCGTGATGATAATTTTGGTAATGTCATGGAACACTTCTACGACAGCACATGTATGACTATCTTGATTCTATCATAAAATCGTCATGGATGTACATGCATGACAGAAAACGCGACCTACTGTGACAAACACGTATCATCACGGAAGTGTATTTGTTTGTAGTGAGTCTAGCCTGTATGACTATGATTATGATTGTCTATCCATCCGGACTAAGCCCTCCGGTTTATATAGACACCGGAGGGGACTAGGGTTGTACAAGGTCAGTTACAAAGAAAGGAATCTTCATATTGGGTCGCCAAGCTCACCTTCCACGCCAAGGAGAGTCCCATCCGGACACGGGTAGTGTTATGGATCTAAGACTGACAGTAGAATGGGGGGTAGGTATGAGGAGGCAAGGTCCTAGCTATGGCGAAGTTGTACACACGAGTTTTACGAGTTCAGGCCCTTCGCGGATGAAGTAACAGCCCTAGTTCTCAGTGCCCTGAGGCGGTCGACTGGATTATGTATGTGTGTGTGTGTGTTTACAGAGGGTGCGAACCTTTGTCTCAGTGGAGGGGGTGGCTTATATAGAGTGCGCCAGGACCCCAGCTAGCCCACGTTACAAGGGGTTTAAGGTACATAAAGAGGTGGCGTTACTGGTAACGCTAGCCTTAAATGCCTTAATGGCCTTAAAGATTACACAGTGGACGCTTGTCCATTGCTGTTCTAGACGACCCCTGGTCCTCAAACAGGTCGAATGGATTCTTTCATGGTCGAATGATCGAGTGGACGAGTGACCCAAAGAAGGAGGGGTCTTCGAGTGACTGGTAGGTCGAGTGGACTGCTCTCGACACCTTTGTTGGACCCTCCCTATTGTCTCTTGAGCTTTTTTGCTTCTAAGACAGTGACCTTGGATAGGACGTATAGGTCAGGCCTATTACCCTACCCCAGGTCTATGTCCTCATCATTAGCCCCCGAATGGATTGAGGTCCGAGTGAAAAGAATGTTGAAGTTGATCTTTCTTTGATCGGAACGTTTATCAACTATTTATCTCTGAACGGAAGTCAGTGCTGGAACTTTGGCTTCGTTTCAGTCACCTTGATCGATTCAGAAATTGTCGATCAGTTTATAACGTCACCCATCGAGTGTTGTCTTCAACGCGAAATCTTTGGCGTGATTGTTAATCCGGATCCCGGATTTCGTAGGATTCGAAAACTCAGGGGAAGCGCGCCAGGTGGAGCGCGCCATGGCGTGCTGAGTGGATCCATTCTCCTTCTTCCCCCTCTTGTTCTCCCACCACATCCGGCTTCTCCACTCTCGACGCCGCTGCTCCGCCACCATGGGGAAGGAAAAGACGGTGGCACTAGAACGCACGAAGAAGGCGACGGGGGCGGCGAAAGGCAAGAAGACGAATCGGGGATCTTCGTCGCGCTCGGGGCTGCCGTCAGGTTGGATCCAGGGTGATTGGATCCGATCTTCGATCCGGCAGGAAGATTTGGATGAGCTGGCCATGTCCGGATTGATCATCCACAAACTTGCCCGGTCGCCGGAGGGGGAGACGGAGCCGCAGCCGCGGCCGGGTGAGTGTGTTCTGCTAGCCACCCATGTTGACCGTGGTTTCTCGCTTCCTCTACACCCTTTTTCCAGGGTTTCTTGAATTTCTTCGGGGCCCAACTCCATCATTTTACTCCCAACACCATCACATATCTTTCCATGTTTGTGTCCATGTGTGAGAATTTCTTGGGAAGCCGACCGCACTGGGGTCTTTTCTAGCATATTTTCACCATCCAATCCCAGACGATGAAGAAAGCAAATTTGAATGACGAGAAAACCCATGTTATCTAGATGTGTGGGGGTTTGGGTATCCAGAAGAGGAAGAGGAGTTCTTTTCCTCTGATGAGTCTTCCTGAGTCGGTGAGAGGCTGGCAGTCGACCTGGTTCTACTGCAAGGTTATCACGACTCCAGGCTAGTCGACTGGACTTCCTCCTTTTTCTTTCGACCGGGTTCAGACTCCCTCCTCGTTGAAAGTGACCGCCACGGAGAAGGCGGAGACATGCATGCTGGTCGAGAGGGTGGTCCAGCTAATCAACCAAGGCGTCACCGGCATGGATTTGTTGGAGGTGTTCCTCAGTCGGCGCATTCAACCGCTCCAGGCCCGTGACCACTCCATGTGGATGTACTCCGGTGCTGGCGACACTGCTCAGGTTCATCCAGAGGTGGTGCCGGCCGAAACAGTGGCCCAATGGCTGACGAGCATCACCAGAAACAAGGACAACCCCAGGGGCGCCAGGAGAGTCGACCCTTTCAGCAACAGCAACCAGCCAAACAAGGTTTGGCCGATACGACCGATTGTATTTGGATGTGTTTCCTGACTATTTGTTAATCCGACTGATTTCCACTCAACTTCTTGTCTTTTAGATTTACATAGAGATGTACTCAATGCCAAATGGTGAACAAGCTCTGGAACAGGACCATGAGGGCGAGGACAGCGTGGAGGAGAGTGGTGAATGGGAGTCACCAGACGACGGTGATGAAGATGAGAGCGACGAGTCAGACAATGAGGAGGTAGTCGACTCACCGCCTCGTTCAGAATGTCGATCCAAGCGACGCCATGATCCCGTGAGCAGGAGCGGTAAGGCTGTGGCCTCGAGCGTTCCATCTCAAAAGCACGCTCGGTCTTCGACTCCAGAGCTGGCTGAGAAAGTCACCAAGCAGCCCAAGATCAATCCCTCGAAGGCCCGGAAGACCTCGCCTAAGATCAAGATGGATGTTCCTGTTGCTTCTGGGTAAACGTTCTTCCCGTGTTTCTTTGCTTCGACTAATTCCCCTGTCCTGACCGAGTGGATGATGAACTTTTCCAGCCCGGCCTCTTCCGCGACTGATATGGATATCGACAAGGTCCCAAGCGACGAGGAAACCGATGACGCAGCTACCTCCAAAGCCAGTAAGTCTGCCCGACTCGAATTTAATCGGTCGACTCGATTGTTCGTCAGTTGTCTCTCTGATTTTTCTTGTTTGTCGCAGCTCCACGAGATGTTGTTGTGCTTCCGGGCAATGAAGAAGAAGTGCCTCTGAGGGAAAGAAGGTGGAGGGACCACGGACTGAGCAGGAAAGCGCCCGAGGTTCAGGTTCCTCAGTCGACACTGATGCCTGGGACAGCGGTCGAGCGATCCGTAGATCCGGCTCGCACCAACGTCACTTTCGCTATCCCACTATCGACTGACTGTCCATCAGGGTCAGCTGCTCAGACCCCTGCTGCTCCAGTACAACTCCACGCATCAGACCCAGCGGGTGCTTCGACTGCCCTGCCATCATCACTTTTCACTGCGTACAAAACTCCAGACGACCCACCGAGTGCCGCCAAGGAAGCTCTTCTTCAGTTGAATCTTGTGATGGGGAAGATGAAAGTGGTGCACGAGGCCAGTCAGGTGGCCTTCAACGCTGGCGCTGCTCTGTAGACCAATGTCCAGGTTAGTTAATTACCGACTGATCTTACTTCTCATCCACCCACTGGGGTTTGTCTGCCCTAAAGTTGTATAGGTCTTCCACTTGAGTCGACTTGGATCGAGTCGATTGAATTTTTGAACTAGTGGGGGCACGCCGAGTGCACCCATTGTGTGTAGTCCCCGAGACCATAGTTGACTGCGGGCAGTCGACTGTGGTCTGAGAATGAAAATTTGAACTAGTGGGGGCATGCTAAGTGCACCCACTGGGTGTAGTCCCCGAGACCGTGGTGGACTGCGGGCAGTCGACTATGGTCTGAGATCAACTGTCTTCGTTTCTTTCTCTTTTTTACTCGAGCTGGGCAGACCATGCCGAGTGTTGAATCCAACCAGTGGGGGCAATCTAAGTACACCCATTAGATGAAGTCCCCGAGACTACCGTTGAATGTTTGATTCGGCGGTAGTCTTAGAGTAACTTTCACTGTGATGCTCTTTTGTTTCTGTTGACTGAGATGTCTTATATATTGACTGCAAAAATCTTGTGATCTTGGGGATCAACTTTCTACACTGAACCAGCAGCAAATCAGCCTCAACCTTGATCTGGAACTGGCCAATAAGAATCTCAAGACTGCTCATGACGAAGTAGCTGCCATGGGAGGTAACCAATCGTCAACTGTCCATCTTACGACTATCACTTTTCCTTTCCATTTTTTAACCGAGTGATTCCACTCGAGCAGATGTACGTAGTGAAAACCGTCAACTCCAAGCTCGTCTGAAGAATGTTATTTCTTTAGAGAAAATGAAGTAGGCTCTGGAGAAGAAGGATTTGGATCTTGCTACCACGCAGAAGGAGGCACGAGAGAAAACAACACTTGCTGACAAGAAGCTTGCTTCAGTCGGCAAGTTAGAAGAAGAGAACTCCAAACTGAAGACTGCCGTCTCTGATGCCAATCGGGAGGTCGAGCGACTGAAGAAAGACAAGGACAAGCTGTCTGACGAGATTGGGAGCCTCAAAGCCAAGAAGGGCGAGTTGGAGTCTTATCTGGGCCAGATTGCTGCAAAACTGGTCTTAAAGCTTGAAGGTACTGATGATCGACTGACTTGTTATGGTCGATTGACAGGTCTTATTATATTGTTGACTCACCATTTATCCAACTGTGCAGAGCTTTGCCAGAACTTTGAAGCGGAAACTGGGCGGGTCGAGACGGGTCTCGATCCCATAAATTGTCTAGTCAAAGATGATGTCGCAATGAATGTGTTGCGGTTGGATTCTCGCATGGACAACGCAATTGCTTATCTTGCTCGCCTGAAGGCAGCGATGACTCAGGTTGATGCTGAACTCTAGCCTCAAGCGGAACTGTCTCAAGACCTCGAGTCTCTGATGGCCCGACTGAATCAAATACCTGAGCGAGTGCAAGAATGGAAGAAGTCATATGCTTGCTGCGGCGCTGATGTCGCCCTGTCCCTGGTCCGAGTGCACTTCAAGGATGTCAAAGAAGACAAGCTGGCGGAGCTCAAGCCTGCTAACATAAAAAGGCACACTTTCCAGTCCTTCATGGACACTTTTCTTGACGCCGGCACTCGCATCGCAGACAGCATAGACCTTGACAGTTTATGCGACCCAGCCAGTCCTTCTCTTGACGAGTGACCAAAAACATTATGCTCCACCTTTACTTGCCTCGGAATGTCGAGTGATTATGTAATCGTTAAACATCTTCGGGCTTGATGCTCGAGTACTTTTGATCCGTGGTCTGGAACCTTAGGATTTATCTGAACTTGGTTTATCTTCTAAATGTGCTTGCGTTTGCCTTCGAGTGGAACTTGTTCTTCACTCGAAATATTCTTTGTACTTGAGATGCAGTTCTGAGGAAGATGTCCTAGTCGACCTGCACTTTGTCGTCCTTGCGGATGAGGATGGAGCGCATGTTGTATTTGTGGTGTAGCTCCGAGGAGAAGGTTGCAGTCGACCTGCACCTCATCATCCTTGCGGATGAGGATGGAGCGCATGTTGTATTTGTGGCGTAGCTCCGAGGAGAGGGTTGCAGTCGACCTGCACCTCATCGTCCTTGCGGATGAGGATGGAGCGCATGTTGTATTTGTGGCGTAGCTTCGAGGAGAAGGTTGCAGTCGACCTGCACCTCATCGTCCTTGCAGATGGGGATGTGTTTCAAACTTAGGCAAGTACTGGACTGCAGCTAAGCCCCCGAGTGTGAGGGTTGCTCATCACTCGGTAGGATTTTCTAAACTTAGGCGAGTACTGGACTGTAGCTAAGCCTCTGAGTGAGAGGGTTGCTCACCACTCGGTAGGATTTTTAAACTTAGGCGAGTATTGGACTGCAGCTAAGCCCCCGAGTGAGAGGATTGCTCACCACTCGGTAGGATTTTCGGAACTTAGGCGAGTACTGGACTGCAGCTAAGCTCCCGAGTGAGAGGCTTGCTCACCACTCGGTAGGATTTTTTAAACTTAGGCGAGTATTGGACTGCAGCTAAGCCCCCAAGTGGGAGGCTTGCTCACCACTCGGTAGGATTTTTTCAAACTTAGGCGAGTACTGGACTACAGTTAAGCCCCCGAGTGAGAGGCTTGCTCACTACTCGGTAGGATTTTTTCATACTTAGGCGAGTACTGGACTGCAGCTAAGCCCCCGAGTGAGAGACTTGCTCATCACTTGGTAGGATTTTTTAAACTTAGGCGAGTACTGGACTGCAGCTAAGCTCCCGAGTGAGAGGCTTGCTCACCACTCGGTAGGATTTTTTAAACTTAGGCGAGTACTGGACTGCAGCTAAGCCCCCGAGTGGGAGGCTTGCTCACCACTCAGTAGGATTTTTTCAAACTTAGGCGAGTACTGGACTATAGTTAAGCCCCCGAGTGAGAGGCTTGCTCACTACTCGGTAGGATTTTTTTCATACTTAGGCGAGTACTGGACTGCAGCTAAGCCCCCAAGTGAGAGACTTTCTCATCACTTGGTAGGAGTTTTTAAACTTAGGCGAGTACTGGACTGCAGCTAAGCCCCCGAGTGAGAGGCTTGCTCACCACTCGGTAGGATTTTTCAAACTTAGGCGAGTACTGGACTGAAGATAAGCCCCCAAGTGAGAGGCTTGCTCACCACTCGGTAGGATTTTTTCAAACTTAGGCGAGTACTGGACTGTAGCTAAGCCCCCGAGTGAGAGGCTTGCTCACTACTCAGTACGATTTTTTAAAACTTAGGCGAGTACTGGACTGCAGCTAAGCCCCCGAGTGAGAGACTTGCTCATCACTCGGTAGGATTTTTTAAACTTAGGCGAGTACTGGACTGCAGCTAGGCCCCCGAGTGTGAGGCTTTCTCACCACTCGGTAGGATTCTTTACAAACTTAGGAAAAACGGATTCTTAGCTAAGCCCCCTAGTGAGCGGCTTGCTCACCACTCGGTAGGATTTTCCGTACTTAGGCGAAACGGATTCTCATCTAAGCCACCGAGTGAGAGGCTTGCTCACCACTCGGTAGGATTTTTTTCAAACATAGGCGAAACGGATTCGCAGCTAAGCCCCCGAGTGAGAGGCTTGCTCACCACTCGGTAGGATTTTTAAAAACTTAGGCGAAACGGATTCGCATCTAAGGCACCCACTGGGGGATTTGAAACATATAAAAAAGAAACAACAATCATTTAGGAGACTGAAAAACTATGTCTTTGATAATCAAACTAGAATGTATCTCTTATTACATATCAATAGTCTCAATGCTTAAGTGTAAAAGGGAGGAGCAGCTCCACATTCCAAGCGCGTGGCTTGTCTTTCTGGTGCTCGATGTTATAAAGGTGGTACGCTCCGTTGTGGAGCACCCTGGTGACAATGAAGGGGCCTTCCCAAGAAGGAGCAAGCCTGTCTGGTTTTTGGTGATCCACTCGGAGAACCAAGTCTCCCTCTTGAAATGCTCGTCCCCTCACATTTCTGGCATGGAATCGACGCATGTCTTGCTGATAAATGGTCGACCGGATCAGAGCCATCTCTCTTTCTTCTTCCAGGAGATCAACTGCATCTTGCCGAGCCTCTTCTGCTTCATCTTCTGAGAAAAGCTCAACTCGAGGCACATTGTGGAGCAGGTCACTCGGGAGTATAGCTTCAGCTCCATAGACCAAGAAGAATGGAGTTCGTCTAGTCGACCGATTAGGAGTCATCCTCCATCCCCAAAGTACTGATGGAAGTTCATCGACCCAAGCGCCGGTGAAAGCACAAATGCTCCCTAGGTGGTTTTGGTAATTAATGTCAACATATCTCTTGTTGGACTAACATTTCTATCTAGTATGTTTCAGATAAGTTCAACAGTGAAGTGGCTTGGAATAGAGGATGTGAAACCCCTTCAAGATGCTAAGGACAAAGGATTGGCTCAAGCCCAAAGCTCAAGACTCTACATTTTCTATTTTAGTGATTCAAGATCACATTGAGTCTATAGGAAAAGCCAATACTATCAAGGAGGGATGAGGTGTTTCTTAATGAGGCTCTTGCTCAAATGCTTAGTGATATGCTCCAAAGCCCTCAACTACTTTCTCACATGCACATATGACCTAAACCAAAAGTCAAACTCGGCCCCACCGATTCTTCCTATCCGGCGCCACCGAGTTTCAAATGTCATAGCCACTGCCACAAACCCTAGGCAAATCGGTCTCACCGATAGGGATGTCAGTCTCACCGAGATGGGATTGCAAACTCACTGTTGCCTATTGCAATACTTTCGGTCTCACCAAAACTTGCAATCGGTGCCACCGAGATTGCAATGTAAACTCTCCTTTTCCCTTTGTAACGTTTCGGTCTCACTGAAATGAGCGATCTGTCCCACCGAGTTTACCTGACCAACTCTCTAGTTAGCTTATTACCAAAATTGGTCCCACCGAGTTTGTGTAATCGGTCTCACCGAGATTACGTTATGCCCTAACCCTAACCATATCGGTCCTACCGAGATGCATGTCGGTCCCACCAAAAACCCTAACGGTCACTAGCTTTGCTGAATAGGTCCGCCCGAGTTTAACCATTCGGTCCCACCGAGTTTGGCAAGTTGTGTGTAACGGTTAGATTTTCTGTGGAGGCTATATATACCCCTCCACCACCTCTTCATTCATGGAGAGAGCCATCAGAACAAACCTACACTTCCAACTTACTTTTTCTGAGAGAGAACCACCTACACTTGTGTTGAGACCAAGATATTCCATTCCTACCATATGAATGTTGATCCCTAGCCTTCCCCAAGTTGCTTTCCACTCAAATCTTCTTTCCACCAAATCCAAATCCTGTGAGAGAGAGTTGAGTGTTGGGGAGACTATCATTTGAAGCACAAGAGCAAGGAGTTCATCATCAACACACCATTTGTTACTTCTTGGAGAGTGGTGTCTCCTAGATTGGCTAGGTGTCACTTGGGAGCCTCTGACAAGATTGTGGAGTTGAACCAAGGAGTTTGTAAGGGCAAGGAGATCGCCTACTTCATGAAGATCTACCGCTAGTGAGGCAAGTCCTTCGTGGGCGATGGCCATGGTGGGATAGACAAGGTTGCTTCTTAGTGGACCCTTTGTGGGTGGAGCCCTCCGTGGACTCGCGCAACCGTTACCCTTCGTGGGTTGAAGTGTCCATCAACGTGGATGTACGATAGCACCACCTATTGGAACCACGACAAAAACATCCGTGTCTCCAATTGCGTTTGAATCTTGCAAACCCTTCCCTTTACATTCTTGCAAGTTGCATGCTTTACTTTCCGCTGCTCATTTACTTGTTGCATGCTTGCTTGATATGTATTGTATTTGTTAAACTTGTGCCAAAAATCCACTTCAAACTAAAGAATTTAAAAACTGCAACTTTTGGTACTTAGTGTCTAATCACCCCCCCTCTAGACACCTCTTCTCGGTTCTTTCAATTGGTATCAGAGCTTTGGTCTCCATTGCCTTGGTTTAAACACCATTGGATGAAGATGGATGAGTCTACTTTGGGGAGTCTTAGACGTAGAGTGCCTATTCTTGATGGAGAATATTTTCATGAGTGCAAAAATGAAATGCTTGAGATTTTCAATGAATATCATTTGAGCAAGTATATTGCTAGCCCTTGTGCACCTCATGTTGATCCCATGCACTCTACCCTTGATGAGTCAATTGACATGATTCTCTATCTTAGAACTGTTAATCTTATCACTAGAGGCTTTCCTAGAAACTTGATTGGATGTTTGCCTACTCTTAAGTGTGCCTACACCATATGGAAATTTCTTGAGGAACTCTTTCCAAATTATTCCTTGAAAGATCTAGATGAAATTCTCCATAAATCCATTGCCTTGATTAAGATGATTTCCAATGATCCCAAATTTGGTGACTGCTTATTTGAGCTTACTAATCTTACGAGTGCCAAAGGAGATGTTGGAATCATTAGCAATATCATTTCCAAAGCTATTAGAATACACAAAGATAACTATAGAAATGATCATTTATCTAATGAATTACCCTCTCTAGGAATTGATCAATCACAAGATGATGTTGAACATGGAAACTATGATGAGGATGATGATAGTGACTATGACCTTGATGATGCGTTGAGACACTTTGGTCTTATGGCAAATCTTCGCGGCTACATGGCCGAAGGAAAGGAATGGGTCCTTGATAGTGGATGTACTGATCATATGACCGGAGATAAAGATATGTTTCGTGAGCTTGCTGAAAACGATGGCCCTCAAAAGTATGTCACCTTTGGTGATAACTCAAAGGGTAAGGTGGTTGGACTAGGTAAGGTGGCCATCTCACATGATAGCTCCGTACAAATTGTCATGCTCGTTGAATCTCTTGGCTACAATTTACTTTTAGTATCTAGACTTGCTAATTTCGGTTTCAATGTCCTATTCACTAAAGTAGATTGCCAAGTATTTCGTAGAGATAATCATAAAATAGTCTTTACCGGTATACGCAGAGGTGATCTTTACATTGTTGATTTCACTAAAAAGGCTCAACCTAGAACTTGCTTAATTGCTAAATCCTCTAAAGGTTGGTTATGGCATAGACGATTAGGTCATGTTGGTATGGGAAACCTTGACAAGCTTATTAAAGAAAATCATATCCTTGGCGTTAACGATGTCATATTTGATAAGGAGGAAGGCATCCCATGAAGAACATCATGACCACAAGGAGACCACTCGAGCTACTTCACATGGATCTTTTTGGTCCTAACGCTTACAAAAGTCTCGGTGGAAATTCTTTTGGTCTAGTTATAGTTGATGATTTTTCAAGATTTATGTGGGTGTTCTTTCTCGGTGATAAATTGCAGGTCCAAAAGATCTTCAAAAACTTTGCTAGGATGGCCCAAATTCAATTTGAAGTGAAAATCAAGAAGGTTCGCAGCAACAACGGAACGGAGTTCAAGAACGCAAATGTGGATACCTTTCTTGACGACGAAGGGATTTCACATGAGTTCTCGGCTACGTACACACCTCAACAGAATGGAGTTGTTGAGAGGAAGAACATGACACTCATCGAAATGGCAAGAACGATGCTTGATGAGTACAAGACGCCAAAACACTTTTGGGCGGAAGCGGTTGAGATAGCTTATCATGCAACAAATCGCTTGTATCTTCACAAGCTACTCGGCAAGACGGCATACGAGCTCCTCACCGGTAACAAACCACAAGTTGGATACTTTTGAGTATTCGGCTCAAAGTGCTACATTCTTGATAAACATCATCGTTCTAAATTTGCTCCTAAGTCTCATGAAGGTTTTCTACTTGGTTATGGCTCAAATTCTCACACATACCGTGTCTACAATAATTTCACCCGAAAGGTTGAAGAGATGGTGGATGTGAAGTTTGATGAATCTAATGGCTCACAAGTAGAGCAATTGCCAATTGATGTAGGAGACAAAGACCCTTCGGAAGCAATCCAAGACTTGTCTATTGGCAAGATTCGTCCAACGGAGGTGAAGGAGAGTACCTCGTCCATCCAAGTGGAAGCTTCTACCTCACGACGAGGTGAACCGAGATTTGATACGGAAGCATCCACAAGTGGGACACATCAAGATGAAGAAAACGAGGAAGTGCATCAAGATGAATGCCAACAACCTCCTTCTCCACCACGACAAGAGAACGACAACGTCAACAACAAAGAAGGCCAAGAAGAAGAACAAGATGAAGAAGATGTTCAACCAAGATCCAAGCAAAAGCTTTCACGAGTTCGAGCAAGAATTTCTAAAGATCATCCCATCGAGCAAATCTACAATGATATCCAAACCGAGAGAATCACTCGCTCTAAAAATCGTTTAGCTAACTTTTGTGAACATTACTCATTCATTTCTAGCATTGAACCTATGAACGTTGAAGAAGCATTGGAAGATCCGGATTGGATAAATGCTATGCATGAAGAGCTACACAACTTTGAGAGAAATCAAGTGTGGACATTGGTTGAAAAGCCCGACAACAACCACAACATCATTGGTACCGAATGGGTGTTTCGCAACAAGCAAGATGAAGATGGTCAAGTCGTTCGCAACAAAGCACGCCTAGTTGCCCAAGGCTACACTCAAGTCGAAGGTATGGACTATGGTGAGACATATGCCCCCGTTGCTAGACTTGAGTTCATTCGCATCTTACTTGCCTATGCTAATCATCATGATATCACCTTGTACCAAATGGACATTAAAAATACTTCTCTAAATGGTGAAATTGAGGAGGAAGTTTATGTTAAGCAACCTCCCGGATTTGTCAATCCTAAGAAACCTAATCATGTTTACAAACTTCAAAAAGCTCTTTATGGTCTTAAACAAGCTCCTAGAGCATGGTATAAATGCTTGACCAAGTTTCTTATTAGAAAAGGCTTTGAATTAGAAAAATAGATTCTACTATTTTTACTAAAAGAGTTAATGGAGAACTATTTGTGTGCTAAATTTATGTCGATGATATTATATTTGGAATAACTAACCATCATTTTAGTGAAAAGTTTGGAAAGATAATGTCGGAGAAGTTTGAGATGTCGACGATGAGTGAAATCAAATTTTTTCTTGGTTTGCAAATCAAGCAAACTAAGTAAGGTACTTTTGTCTCTCAAACGAAGTACACCAAGGAATTATTCAAGAAGTTCAATATGCAAGAATGCAAAGGTATGACTACACCCATGCCTACTAGTGGACATCTTGATTTAATAAAAGATGGTGAACCGGTTGATCAAAAGGTTTATCACTCTATGATTGGTTCATTGTTATATCTATGTGCTTCACGTCCCGATATTATACTAAGTGTGTGCATGTGCGCATGATATCAAGCCGCTCCTAAAGAATGTCATCTTAAGGCCATGAAAAGGATAGTGAGATACTTAATCCATACACCAAATTTTGGCATTTGGTATCCAAAAAGGGCTTCCTTTGATCTTGTTGGCTACTCCGATTCGGACTATGCCGGTGACAAGGTTGATAGAAATTCCACTTCGGGTACTTGTCAATTTCTTGGTAGATCTCTTGTATCTTGGTCCTCCAAGAAACAAAACTCGGTATCCTTATCCATCGCCGAAGCGAAATACATTACCGCTGGATCATGTTGTGCTCAATTACTTTGGATGACCCAAACTCTTAAAGATTATGGAATATATGTGAAACATGTTCCATTGCTATGTGACAATGAAAGTGCTATTAAAATTGCTCACAATCCTGTGCAACATTTTCGAACTAAGCATATTGAAGTTCGTCATCATTTCATTCGAGATCATGTTGCCAAAGGTGACATTAATCTTAAGCACATTCGCATCGATAAGCAATTGGCAGATATATTTACCAAACCACTTGATGAGAAAGTGTTTTGCAGGTTAGGAGGTGAATTGAACATCATTGATGCTTCAAACTTGGAGTAGGAACTCCATTTATTACATGCAAGGCATGAGCCTATGACTAATCCTTGATATTTCTCTTATGTTGATTATCTTATGTCTTGGATATATTTGCACCTTGCATGCTATCTAACCCGTGTAGGTACTTGGATGAATCGAAATCTATGAGATTGCCACTCACTCACATCTTGAGCAATTTCTATATCACCAAGTCGCTACACAATGGTGGATGAAGACAAGGAAGCGCGTAACCATTCAAACATATCCTTTGACAAATTCTATCATGATTGTCATTTTGGATACACAAGTGCTCTTCCTTGCAAAAAATAACCCATGTAGGTAGATGAACTCAAACTTCAAGTGATGCTCCCAACTCTTGATGAGCTACATCAACCTTGAGCAACCCACACAAGTTCAACTACATGATCATGATCAACACCACCACCCAAGGTATGTTATTCCATCTTAGAGAAGCTTTACTCCAAGTCATGGGATAAAGCAACTCAACAAGATGTGAATACATCAATATGCTTTAACGAAAAATGGTAACCCCATTTTGAGCTTAAACGATGAGTATGACCAAAGATCAAGTGATCTCACTTGACTCATAAGTCAATATACTCTAACATAGGTGACTTTGTCACCGCCCAATTCTAGATGAAGTTCTCTGGTGTTCTTTTCTATGCTCTTGCATTTGTCTCATGCATATTTGTTTCCCTCTTCAAAAAAAACTTCATCTAGATTCTTTTTAGTTTATTCTCTTTTATTTTCTATTCTGCATTTTCTGCATTAAATTCCTTGCAAATCCTTGTGAGATCTTGTCTAGTGAGTTGAGGTGACAAGTGTTTTCTCTGCGATGAACTCGGTTACACCGGGCTGTTTACTTCGGTCCAACCGAACCCTTTTGGTGCCACCGAAGCACCAAACTCGGTGCTACCGATTTCACTGCAGAAAAAACATCTTGCCACTTGTTTCTGAATTCTTTTTGATCCAGCTTCACTCAATGAATCTTGTCCTCGACCAGCATCCTACTCAAATTGCTGCTTTGTTCTGTGACTCAAGGACCAAACCCATCATGACAAAAAAAATCTAGAAGAACCCTTCTTGGAAATTGATGTCAAAGGGGGAGAGAGAGATAATCACATCAAAGCTTAATCATATCTATAGGGGGAGAGAATACTCTAGGGAAGAAAGAGACCCCAGATGCTTGGTGTTCAAGAGGAGAGAAGTCACATGTCTTCAAGAGGGGAAAGACATGTTCATATTTGCTCGATTGCATTAGCTCAGTTCATTTCCTTTGAGCTCTGTTTTTTCTCTGATTTTCTGTTCCCTATCTTCTCCCAATATCCCATGTTAGATTCAGGGGGAGCAAGACATCTAAGGGAAGGAAATCCTTGAATTTATTGCATATCTTTACCTTTGGGGACATGTCTTTATCCAATGTGGTACTTAGTACTCACTCTACATGTCATCCCAGTCTTGGTACTCTTGTGGTCTCTTTTGTTTGCTCTGGCTAGTAGGTGTATCTGTGTTATCTAACCTTGTTTACGCAGGTTCATCCCATCCTAAGCCAACTCAAGACCACAAGGTAAGTATATGCATCACAGTCATGTGAATGAGAATTTCTTGCTGATGTACATACTGTTTGCAAGAAGGACTCATGAGCATGAAGGTACATTTCTCATATTTTCATCATTTGCTCTGATGATATAGCCAAGATATATGTAACACATTGCTTACTCTGTCATCTTTATGCATTCACATGCTCCTATATTCCATATTCACATGATTGCATACATGTAGGGGGAGCCTATGCAAGTTACATGTCTTTCCAAAGCTTTACTTACTACTCTTAATATCTTGATCTAAAGCTTTGATGTATGTTGTCATCAATTACCAAAAAAAGGGGGGGGGGGATTGAAAGCACAAGTGCTCCCTAGGTGGTTTTCGTAGTTAATGTCAACATATCTCTTGTTGGACTAACATTTTTATCTAATATGTTTCAGATAAGTTCAACAGTGAAGTGGCATGGACTATAGGATGTGAAACCCCTTCAAGATGCTAAGGACAAAGGATTGGCTCAAGCTCAAAGCTCAAGACTCTACATTTTCTATTTTAGTGATCCAAGATCACATTGAGTCTATAGGAAAAGCCAATACTATCAAGGAGGGATGAGGTGTTGCTTAATGAGGCTCTTACTCAAGTGCTTAGTGATATGCTCCAAAGCCCTCAACTACTTTCTCACATCCACATATGACGTAAACCAAAATTCAAACTCGGCCCCACCGATTCTTCCTATCCGCGCCACCGAGTTTCAAATGTCATAGCCACTGCCACAAACCTTAGGCAAATCGGTCTCACCGATAGGGATCTCGGTCTCACCGAGATGGGATTGCAAACTCTCTGTTGCCTATTGCAATACTTTCGATCTCACTGAAACATACGATCGGTCCCACCGAGATTGCAATGTAAACTCTCTGTTTTCCCTTTGTAACATTTCGGTCTCACCGAAATGAGCGATCGATCCCACCGAGTTTACCTGACCAACTCTCTGGTTAGCTTATTACCAAAATTGGTCCCACCGAGTTTGTGTAATCGGTCTCACTGAGATTACGTTATGCCCTAACCCTAACCATATTGGTCCTACCGAGTTGCATGTCGGTCGCACCGAAAACCATAACGGTCACTAGCTTTGCTGAATCGGTCTGACCGAGTTTAACCATTCGGTCCTGCCGAGTTTGGCAAGTTGTGCGTAACGGTTAGATTTTGTGTGGAGGCTATATATACCCCTCCACCACCTCTTCATTCATGGAGAGATCCATCAGAACGAACCTACACTTCGAACTTACTTTTTCTGAGAGAGAACCACCTACACTTGTGTTGAGACCAAGATATTCCATTCCTACCATATGAATCTTGATCTCTAGCCTTCCCCAAGTTGCTTTCCACTCAAATCTTCTTTCCACGAAATCCAAATCCTGTGAGAGAGAGTTGAGTGTTGGGGAGACTATCATTTGAAGCACAAGAGCAAGGAGTTCATCATCAACACACCATTTGTTACTTCTTGGAGAGTGGTGTCTCCTAGATTGGCTAGGTTTCACTTGGGAGCCTCCGACAAGATTGAGGAGTTGAACCAAGGAGTTTGTAAGGGCAAGGAGATCGCCTACTTCGTGAAGATCTACCGCTAGTGAGGCAAGTCCTTCGTGGGTGATGGCCATGGTGGGATAAACAAGGTTGCTTCTTAGTGGACCCTTCGTGGGTGGAGCCCTCCGTGGACTCGCACAACCGTTACCCTTCGTGGGTTGAAGTCTCCATCAACGTGGATGTACGATAGCACCACCAATCGGAACCACGACAAAAACATCCATGTCTCCAATTGCGTTTGAATCTTCCAAACCCTTCCCTTTACATTCTTGCAAGTTGCATGCTTTACTTTCCACTGCTCATTTATTTGTTGCATGCTTGCTTGATATGTATTGTGTTTGTTAAACTTGTGCCAAAAATCCACTTCAACCTATAGAATTTAAAAACTACAACTTTTGGTACTTAGTGTCTAATCACCCCCCCCCTAAACACCTCTTCCCGGTCCTTTCAGCCGGCCGCATGCTTGAGATTATGCATCAATCGAGGTTTCAATCCTTTGAGAATCAATCCGTTTGCTCTTTCAGCTTGTCCATTTGACAGGGGATGGGCGACTAAAGCATAGTCGACTTGAGTGCCTTGTGAAGCACAGAAAGCTCAGAACTCATCGGAATCGAAGTTCGACCCATTGTTAGTGATGATGCTGTGTGGAACACCATATCTAAATGTTAACTCTCTGATGAAGCTGACAGCAGTACTAGCTTCAAGGATTTTATAGGCTTGGCTTCAATCCATTTGGTGAACTTGTCGACTGCCACGAGCACATGAGTAAAGCCGCTCCTACCAGTCCTCAGAGGTCCAACCATGTCTAACCCCCAAACAACAAAGGGCTAGACGAGTGGAATGGTCTTCAGGGCTGATGCTGGCTTGTGAGACATGTTGGAGTAAAACTAGCACCCTTCATATTTGTCGACTATCTCTTTCACCATCTCATTTGTCCGTGGCCAATAAAACCCCGCTCGGTATGCTTTGGCCACAATGTTCTGAGAGGACGCACGAGGACCACAGGTCCCCGAGTGGATGTCGTTGAGGATAATTCAACCTTCTTCTGATGTTATGCATTTCTGGCTAACTCCAGTTACACTTTCTCTGAACAGCTGTCCTCTTATCACAGTAAAGGCTTTGGATCGACGGATGATCCGTCGAGCCTCTTCTTCATCCTCTGGGAGTTCCTTTCTCAGAATGTACGCGATGTACGGCACTGTCCAGTCGGGAGTGATGACCATAACCTCCATGATCAAGTCGACCACTGCTGGGACTTCGACTTCAGTCGGATCAATGGCACTCTTTGGTTCTGGGGGCTCTTCAGTGAAAGGATCTTCTTGAACTGAAGGTGTATGAATATGTTCCAAAAATACATTGCTGCGAATAGCCTCCCTCTTGGAACCTATCTTTGCCAAATCATCGGCTGCTTGATTTTTTAGTCGGGGTATGTGATGGAGCTCTAACCCCTCAAACCTCTTCTCTAACTTTCTCACTTCATTACAAATAGCCAGTCATAGCTGGGCTTCTGACGTCCCACTCATTCATCACTTGATTAACCACTAAATCCGAGTCGCCATATACCATGAGGCGACGGACGCCGAGTGAAATGGCCATACGCAACCCGTACAGATGTGCTTCATATTCAGCTTCATTGTTGGAGGAGTCAAAATGAATCTGGAGAACATAGCTGAGTTTGTCGCCTCGGGGGGATACTAATACCACCCCAGCACCGGAACCATTCAACATCTTGGATCCATCAAAGAACATGGCCCAATGCTCCGAGTGAACCTGAGTCGGCATTTGCTGTTTGATCCACTCGGCAAGGAAATCTAATATTGCTAGGGACTTGATAGCTTTCTTTGCCTCAAATTTGATATCCAAGAGAAGGAGTTCAATCGCCCATTTTGCCACTCGACCAGTTGCATCTCTGTTGTTCAGGATCTCTGACAATGCTGCGTCACTGACGACTGTAATGGAGTGATCAGAGAAATAGTGTGCAACCTTCTTTGTGGTCATGTAAATCCCATAAACAAGCTTCTGGTAATGTGGATATCTTTGGTTGGACGGAGTCAGAACTTCAGAAACATAATATACTGGGCGCTGAACTTTATAGGCTTTTCCTTCTTCTTCCTGCTCGACCATGAGTACTGTACTGACAACTTGTCTAGTGGCTGCAATATAAAGCAGTAAAGGCTCTTTGCTGATTGGTGCAGCGAGCACCGGCTGGGTGGAAAGCAGGGCTTTGAGTTCTGCAAATGCTGCATCGGCTTCAGGAGTCCACTCGAACTTATCATATTTCTCCATCAGTCGGTAAAGAGGCAATGCCTTTTCACCGAGGCGAGAAATGAATTGACTCAAGGCGGCCAAACAACTAGTGAGCTTCTAGACATCATGCACACGCACGGGGCGTGTCATCCAGAGTATAGCACCAACTTTCTCTGGGTTAGCGTCGATCCCTCGTTCAGAAACGAGAAAACCGAGTAACTTTCTGCCAGGAACTCCAAATGTGCACTTTGATGGATTAAGCTTGGTATCATACCTTCTGAGGATGGCAAAGGTTTCAGCGAGGTCAGCCAGCAGGTCGGAACCCTTATGTGACTTGACCACGATATCATCCATGTATGCTTCCACATTCCGACTGAATTGAGTGAGCACACACTTCTGGATCATCCTCATGAATGTGGCTCCGGCGTTCTTTAGGCCAAATGGTATGGTGATATAACAGAAGCATCCGAGTGGAGTGATGAAAGCCGTTTTTATCTCATCGGGTCCATACAATTGGATCTGATGATACCCGGAATAGGCGTCCAGAAAAGACAAATGCTCACACCCCGCAGTCGAGTCGACGATTTGGTCGATGTGCGTGAGAGGAAAATGATCTTTTGGGCAGGCCCGGTTGATATGCTTGAAGTCAATGCACATGCGAAGTGACTCGTCCTTCTTGGGGACCATGACAACATTGGCGAGCCACTCGGAGTGGTAAATCTCTCGGATGAACTCAGCTGCCAGGAGCCGAGCCACTTCCTCAGCAATTGCTTTTCTCTTCTGTACAGCGGACCGTTGAAGATGTTCCTTGACTGGTTTTACTTTTGGGTCGACTCGCAAACGGTGCTTAGCCAGTCCCCTGGCTACACCCGGCATGTCAGAAGGTTTCCATGCAAAGATGTCCCAGTTCTCACGGAGGAACTAGATGAGCGCTTCTTCCTATTTGCTGTTGAGTGTTGTCGAGATATGAGTAGGAGCAGCATTATGATCGGTCGGGTGAATATGAATCGGCTTGGTTTCACCAGACGACTGAAATGCAGAATCATTGGCAGGCTTCTTGGAGCGCAGCAAATCACTCGGATCTGCATTTTTCTGGTATTCTTTCATTTCAACTGCTACCATTTGTGCATCGGCAATTTTTGAGCCCTTCTGGAAGGACTCTTCTGCTTTCTGCCGATTGCCAGTGGTAGTGATCACTCCTCTGGGACCAGGAATTTTCAATTTGAGATACATGTACCACGGTCGAGCCATGAAACGTGCATAGGGAGGCCTACCCAGAATGGCATGATAAGCACTCTTGAAATCCACTACTTCGAATGTCAACTTTTCTTTGCGGTAATTCTTGGAATCACCGAAAACCACATCAAGGGCGATTTGGTCGAGTGATTCAGCCTTCTTGCGAGGTATAACACCATGGAAACTCATGTTGCTTTCACTAAGCTTGGACATCGGAATGCCCATTCCCTTCAAAGTTTCAGCATAAAGGATATTCAGGCCGCTGCCACCATCCATTAGCACTTTAGTCAGTCGAGTGCCCTCAACGATTGGGTCGACCACCAACGCTTGCCTCCCAGGGGTGGCTATACGCGCTGGGTGATCTGACTGGTCGAATGTGATGGCAGTCTGAGACCACTTCAAATAACTTGGTGTTGCTGGAGCCACCATGTTCACTTCTCTGTTGATAACTTTCAGTCGACTCTTGCTTTCAACATCAGCAAAAATCATCAGAGTGGAATTGACGTTGGGAAAACCATCATCATCTTCTTCTTTATCTTCACCCTTATCCGATTCTTTTTACCTTCTCATTGGGTTGTTTCTCTCGGAATTGCTGGATCAGAACTCGACACTGTCAAGTGGTATGTTTAGGATAAATCAGATTACCCTCTTTGTCCTTCTTGATGTGAATGTGACATTGCAAATCCAACACATCATTTCCAGCTTGATCTTTCACTTTCTTGGGGGTCCAGGGCCCTTTGGGCTTCCCCTTGAACTTTCCTTGAGCTACGACCAAAGCTTCACCATGAGACGCTGGTTCGGCCTTGCATTTCTGTTTTTGATCGGAATTCCCTCCTCCGGTTTCTTGGGCGACTATTTTGTGCTTGCCACTCCGAAGTCGGTCTTCCTCTTCACCATTAGCATACTTGGTGGCGATCTCCATCATACGAGTCAGGGACATATCCCTCGTCTGACCGAATTTCAGATTCAATTCTCGATACTTAACACCCTCTTTGAAAGCACAAACCGTTGGTGATCTGACACATTCTCCACTGTATGGTGCAACATGATCCATCTCTGGATATAATCTCTCAGAGTCTCATTCGACTTCTGCACACTGGATTGCAATTCTGTCAACCCTGTCGGTCGCTTGCAAGTACCCTCAAAAGTTCTAACAAACACTCTGGCGAGTTCCTCCCAACTGTATATGCTACCAGGTGCTAACTGAGTCAACCATGCTCTAGCTGAGCCTTCAAACATGAGAGGAAGGTGCTTCATTGCCACTTCATCATTGCCACCACCAATTTGTACATCCACTCGGTAGTCTTCAAACCAAGTGTCAGGTTTAAACTCACCGGTGAACTTGCTGACTCCAGTCGCCAACCGGTGAACTTGCTGACTCCAGTCGCCAACTTGAAGTTGGCAGGAATCACTACGGCTCTGATGGCTCTGCTAAAACACCCGGGACCGGAAACGTGCACTCTACTGCTAGTCGGACAATCTCTGTCATGACCTTCTCTATGCGCTCTGTTCATGTCAACCAGACCTTGAACGAGAATAGATCTTGCATCAAAGCCTGGCTCCCTTGGTTTGACTGGTACTCTTCGCTCGCCGCTGTGGGGGCGCCTGTCATCCTGTCGCCAAGGCACGTATGACCCACTCCTCGCAGGAGGCGTGGGCACTCGATGACGGTCATCGTGGTCGAGTCGATGATCATACTGCTCACGGTTTCTGTACTGCTCCTACCGGTGCCCACGTCCCTCACGCGCGGAGGCGATCTTGGGCTGTGAGCCAACTGGAGTGCATGCTGCAGGTTCTCTAGTCGAGTGCGCACAGCCAAGTTGGCCAGGCACGCTTATTCCAAGGCCCGGGCCTCGGGGGTTTCTCCAATGATATGAGTGTGAAGTACATCCATGTTGCAGCGGCGAAGCTCTTCCCTCCGCTGCGAAGAAAGGGGCTCGGGGCGGTACTCCTCGTGAACGCGCGACGGATCGCCGCCGCCATCACCACCGTCATTGCGGGGGAAGCCAGGAGGACTGGGTGGTCCGTCGACCATCAAGACTTCTGCCGTGGGATCGCTGCTGTCGCACTCGGACGCGGCCTCGACGGAGCCAGTCGACAGGTCGAACAGGCCGTAGAGAGTTTCGTCGGGCTTGATTGCCACGACTTGTGAGGTGGCTGACTGGCGGGCCACCGCGTGCCTCACCCACCGCTGGAGCCGCGATCGACCGGAACGCTTGTGCCGGCGAGCAGCGGGAGATGAGGACACCATAGGAACCAACTGATACTAGGTCGACGGTTGCCGGAGAAGGACGCCGCAAACACACACACGAAAGTTCGTCGCCCTGCAGACAGGGAGCGCATCGACGTTGAGTGGAGCTTCCTGGAGCTAGGCGGAATCGTCGACGATGAACACGAGCGCGCCAGGATGGATCTCGCGGCCCTCAACCAGCCCGCCGGCGGAAACCATGATGATGAGAATCGGAAAAATCGCAACTTCACCAAAAAGTCGCTAAGACACCGGCCCCACGGTGGGCGCCAACTGTTGTGGATCTAAGGCTGACAGTAGAATGGGGGGTAGGTATGAGGAGGCAAGGTCCTAGCTATGGCGAAGTTGTACACACGAGTTTTACGAGTTCAGGCCCTTCGCGGATGAAGTAACAGCCCTACGTCTCGGTGCCCTGAGGCGGTCGACTGGATTACGTATGTGTGTGTGTGTGTGTGTGTTTACAGAGGGTGCGAACCCTTGTCTTAGTGGAGGGGATGGCTTATATATAGTGCGCCAGGAACCCAGCCAGCCCACGTTACAAGGGGTTTAAGGTACATAAAGAGGTGACGTTACTGGTAACGCTAGCCTTAAATGCCTTAATGGCCTTAAAGGTTACACAGTGGACGCTTGTCCATTGTTGTTCTAGACTACCCCTGGTCTTCAAACAGGTCGAATGGATTCTTGCATGGTCGAATGATCGAGTGACCCAAAGAAGGAGGGGTCTCCGAGTGACTGGTAGGTCGAGTGGATTGCACTCAACACTTTTGTTGGACCCTCCATGTTGTCTCTTGAGCTTCTTTGCTTCTAAGACAGTGACCTTGGATAGGACGTATAGGTCAGGCCTATTACCCTACCCCAGGTCTATGTCCTCATCATTAGCCCCGAATGGATTGAGGTCCGAGTGAAAAGAAAGTTTAAGTTGATCTTGCTTTGATCGGAACGTTTATCAACTATTTATCTCTGAACGGAAGTCAGTGCTGGAACTTCGGCTTCGTTTCAATCGCCTTGATCGATTCAGAAAATGTCGATTGGTTTTATAACTTCACCCATCGAGTGTTGTCTTCGACGCGAAATCTTTGGAGTGATTGTTACGGTGGATCCCGGATTTCGCGGGATTCAAAAATTCAAGGGAAGCGCACCGGGTGGAGCACGCTGTGGCGAGCGGAGTGGATAAACAGGACTCCCTCAACAGTCTTCAGTCTTCGTATTGTGAGCTATTCCTGGGTTGTGAGGACCATTTTGAATTGTGGATAAAACTATCGCTACAAAAAGATACACTTCCGTGATGATACATGTTTGTCATAGTAGGTCGCGTTTTTTTGTCATGCATGTACATCCATGACAAATTTATGACAGAATCAAGATAGTCATACATGTGCTGTCGTAGAAGTGTTCCATGACATTACCAAAATTATCATCACGGAAGTGTCCACTTCCATGACGATAAATCGCGCGTCACAGAAGTGCTTTCGTCAAGGGTGACCGACATGTGGCATCCACCGTAACGGAACGCCGTTAAGCTATCGGGTTGGGTTTTGGATCCGATAACCCGTTAACAGCCCCGACCAATGGGGATTTTCCACGTGTAAAATCATCATTGGCTAGAGGAAACACGTGTCGGCTCATCGTTGGGACGGATGTCATCCACTCACTGGACAGAAGGCGCCTATGATACGTCGACACGTGGCACGGCCCAACAGTGGCCCATTCCTGTGAAAAGGCTGGCCCATTTGACTTGGTCAAAAGCTGGCGGGCCGGCCCATGGATAGCCTGTTAACGACCTGTTCGCATATAGCCCATTTACAGCCCGCTAACCCAAGGCCCGTTACACCCTATCCGAATTAGGCCCAGTAGCGTCATCTGGACCATCCAATATGATTCCAACCCATTTTCACTTCTGGCCCATGTATAGCCCATGACGTCTTTCGACCCATATGAGGCCCTTTGTAACTCTTGGCCCATTAGCGACCCGTGCTGAAACTGGCTTGTAATGAACAGTGTATTACTTTACACCCATTAACAGCCCGTGGTGAACTGGCCCGTAATGAACAGTGTATCACTTTATACCCATTAACGGCCCGTTATTCCGTTGGGTCGTTTCCAGCCCAAGTTAATTTTCGGCCTTCTGAGGGCCCATTTATTCTTGGGCTCATTTGCAGCATTCGGTTACTTACGGCCCGTTATTGTCATTTTCTGCTTGTGGGCCAATTCAGCCTGTCGTTATAGTCGACCCGTTTGTGTACCGTTAGTCTGTTGGGCCATTTTCATAGCATCACCAAATACGGCCTATTAACGGCCCGTTATGGTCAGCCCATAAAACGTACGATTTCCATTAAAGGCCTGTCTACGACCCATTAAAGGCCTGTACAAGACCCATAAATGAGTCGGTGGCCCATGGATCCTACGAGACGTAGAAGGCCCATGGATCCTACGAGACGTAGAAGGCCCATGTATCCTACGAGACGTAGAAGGCCCATGGATTCAACGGCCCGTGAAGGGCCATGGTCGGGCGAGTTGGCCCCCGTTTGAACGATATAGCATATTCAAAGAATTATCCTACTCAATACTATCACCTCTAAAAAGCATACACTATACAACAAAGAGATCATGGCATAGAAAGGTAGAATAATCCTACACTATACAATAAAGAAATTACAGCCGATTATACCCACTAGGCATTATGGTTCGGCACAGGTGATAATAAAGCATACACAAACAGCAAATTACATACACTGGGCAAATACAGCTCATACATCATGGACGCGCATCAACTTAACTCCATTTGAACTATAATCTCTTCGGAAAACAGGATTGGCCGGATTCAGATATCACAAATTTCAGTCTGCAAAATCTCCAATTCCTTCATGGTTACCTCAGTGTCTTGTTTCATTTTTTTGACTCCTGCATCTAATACCTACATGTCCAGTCTCAACTTGTTGATTATACGTTGACAATCATGTACATGTTGTCTTGCCACCTCTAGTTGATGCTCGAGAACATCAACACATTCCAATTCCAATCCATAATCATTCGGTAACGGCCATGCCGCACTGCTTGCAGATCTTTGTGTTGATGTCACTTCATCCTGAAATGTTTCTGTAAGTACACATGACTAGGGAAAAAATGTAGTTACAACAGTGAAGCGAACAAGACACTATTTTGTACTACATGGCAAAACAGGACTAACAATAATGTTACACGTCACTTTCAAAAAATAAAATGTTACACGTCATGAAGCATAAGCAGGTGATATTTTAAAAATTATAAAAAAGATAGTCTGTGCAACCTGCATACAGAAATCCCTCTTAGCTCACCAGAGGAGCATGATGTTGGGGCCCAATCGAAAACACAGACAAGTTAAAATTTAGAAAACACATTGCGTATAAGTAAGCAAGCAGTTGGCCATTCTGTGCCTCAATTAAAGTCTTAGGGAGCATAATGAACTACAGAGGGTTTCATACAAACATACTACAGCAGGCAAAACATGCAATCATTAGCGTAGTATAAACTAGATTGTGAGCCTCATGCAATAATAGTTGGTTAATAGACTTCAAAGCTTCAGGCACACTTCGGCAGAGTAATTAAATGGTAAGGCCTTTAATTATGTCAACTAATAGTGATACAAGTACCGAACATCAGGCATGATTATTTGGGCATCTCATTAACTGAGGACAAATAAAGCAATTGAAAAGAGAAAATTAACTATGTCTGAAACAAACAAGGAATTGAACTATTGAGTTTCATACAGTGACTTACCTTAGTAGGTTGAAGAGGCTCAGTGCAGCTCCTACTTCTCTTGCAAGGCTCCTTCCTAACATCTTGTACTTGGAAATCCTCAATCTTATCTTCATTGCACCCCCTCTGCAAGGTGACACAAACTAGTTACTCGTCTCCTTGGAAGATAAATATGCATACTTTCCAGTCTGTGAACACAAAAGGATGAGATTATAATAAAACAACACCACATAATGAAACATGCCGCATCTCTTGCACTTGCACATAATGAAATGAGCATTTACTATGTCTGCACTATGTAAAAACTAGGCATACCTTCGAATTGGATCTCCAGGTACTCTTGGAGAGCCTACTGTAGTGTACGGCCAAACCTTTATGTCACCTATGAGTTAGACAAGGCCCCACTACAGCAGCCCTTAGTGTTTAAATCGTTGACAAGCTCTGTTAGAGTGTTAGGTCAAGAACAACAAGTAATCAAAGCAAACAGTCCTGGTATGGCTGGCTGATGCAAACAAGCAATTTAACAGATGTGTGAGCAAATCTTACATATCAAGAAAAGAAGCAAAGAAGGAGGCTTAAAGACCATCACTTGACTGACCAGATTTAAGGGGCATTTAAACATCATGTGCAATGTATGAACTAACATAAACATTACATATTCCATATTCTACAATGGAATGCACATGTATTAGGTTATGCCATGTATGATGATGCCTAAATGTACAGATAGCAGGCAGGAGTGATTCATCATTGCACGCACAATTGAATTGCAGGTTAAGGGCCAGTCCGATTCCGCCTTTTCAGGGCATATTGTCAAAATAAGCCATAAAAGATGTAAATAAGTCATTTTTGAGTTATGGGCTTGGGCTTAACTAATTTCGCTTTGGAGGGGGGTGTTTCGGGTAGAACCTCACTAAAAATTGAAGGGAAGGTGAATAGTGAAATGACTCTGTTGTCTGCCTATATTACACTCAAAATGCAACTGCTGACGCCCGTGTCACACCTGACCCTCAAGTAAAAACAAACATGCAAGCATTCATTGTCCTGCCCGCTTGCATCTCCTCTCCCCTTTCCCTCTACCTCGATCCCCTGCCTATAGCACTAGGGTTCCTCCAGCGAGCCGTCGCCACTGGTCCCATCTGGCTTGGTCCTCAACGATGCTATGTCCAGGTAGGCTACATGGCCGGCGGGTAGGGGAAAATCTCTCTGGCTGCTCCTCCCTCTGGCGCCGCCCCTCATTCTCATGGTCTCCAGCAGCTGCTCCACTGTGGTTCGTCCAACGCACTACTCCGACGGGCGCTGCACAACTACGGCTGATGCCACACTGTGGCAGAAGGCACCTTATTCCCCCTCCCCTCCTCCCAGGCTATGGCCTTGAGGTGCTTTTGAAGGATGAGCACATCCAACAAGGTGAGGATCTCCTCTGTTTTTTGCCAAATTTTCATTCTGATCCACTATACGATGAATTGCTATGAGCTGCTTCTGCTGCTGCTATATGATGCATTGCTATGAGCTGCACCTACTGCTGCTATATGATGAATTGCTATGAGCTGTTGCTGCTGCACGATGAGTTGCTATGAGCTGCTGCTGCTATATGATGAATTGCTATGAGCTGCTGCTGCTGCTATATGATGAGTTGCTACAAGCTACTCCTGCTGCTGTTATATGATGAATTGCTATGAGCTGCTCCTGCTGCTGCTATATGATGAATTGCTATGATCTGCTCCTGCTACTACTATATGATGAATTGCTATGAGCTTCTGCTGGTATATGATGAATTGCAGACTGCTGTTGCTGTATGATGAGTTGCTATGAGCTGCTACTGTTGCTATATGATGCTTTCAGGTGGTGCTGTTGTACGATAATAACCAGCCACTTGGACCATCGAATTTCAATAAATAATTGTTCTTTATTTAAATGTGGGTCATGCGTTCTTCATTTAAATTAGACAATGGGATCTCTATGGAAAACATTGACCAAAGTAGATTGTGCCAAGTAGATGGTATCTTTGTATTTGCATTTTGAGCAAATAGTGATGGTCTGTTTTCCTATCATATTAATTACTGCACTGGGTTCAATTTGTGATGTTTGCAAGTCAAATTAATTTCCATATGGGCAGAAAAATGAAAAAAATATAATGCAATCTAGACTTTCCACTAATCATACCAAAGATAAGCTGAAAACGCAATGAAAAGAACTGGTTGGCTTATTACATGGAGCTTATATTCACAGGTGCTTATTTTCTTATGATAACTCGTAATAACTGTCCCTAAGAAACATGGCTAATAGAACTGGCATACAAATAACATGTCACGATGATTGCAATGGAGGAGTGACGTACCATAGCACACTGTATAGGCTCACCGCTACCTCTCCTTTTTTTGCGATGCTCATGAAATTGCCACATACATCTTGTACTTTTTCATTGTGTAACCCTATCTGCAAGTTGACAAGGCTAATTTTAGACATCTCTACATGATACTACATTGCATATCCCTTGCGCATATTTAAACCACCAATTAACGATTGTGTGCGTACCATAAACTAGCCATGACTCTATATGTTGGACTAGCAGGCACTCTAAGGGAGCCTAATGTAGTGCACTGGAATTCCTACATGCCACCTACGATTTTGTGTAATTTACTGCCCCTGTTCCTAAATATATGTCTTTGTAGAGATTCCAGTATGGACCACATACAGATGTATATAGATGCATTTTCGAGTGTAGATTCACTCATTTTGCTCCGTATGTAGCCTATAGTGGAATCTCTAGAAAGACTTATATTTAGGAACGGAGGTACGAGGTAGTATCATGTATGACATCTACATATCTAATTTAGCAGCCAGTAGTAGAAATCATTGTTTGCCCAAAGGGATTACTGGTCAAAAATCCTAGCAAAGCACGCTGGCAGGCACAAATCAATACAAGAGAGACAGAGAGAGACGCGCTTACAAGATCATAGCAATGCCTCAATCCAGGATCTTGGTTGGCCAAGCTGTTAGATCCAGAAGAAACATCGTCCTTGTAGTTTTTGCCAGCTGCATAACAGGTAACAGCGACCGGTTAGTATATTTGAAGTACATCGGGTAGGTGATGCTGGACGGGTTTAAAGGTGACAAGTACCTAGGCCGTGGCGGGTGCTTGGCATCTCTCAAGACGATGGGAATCAAGTTAGAAACGTTGAGGGTGATGACGCTGCACTGGCTGTCGGGGTCCGGTAAGGAGATCTAGAACCATCGAGTAGGGTGTTTGTGGAGCGGCTCCGTAGGGTGGACTACGGTGTGGGCGAAGCGGATCTGTGGTTGTGGACGAGGGCATAGGTGAAGCTGCTCTGGTGGTTGGGTGAAGGATGGTGTCGACGACACGGATCTACGGCCGTGGACGGGGCGTCAGAAGCTGCTCTGGTGGTTGGGTAAAGGATGGTGTCGATGATGCAGATCTGCGGCCGTGGACGGGGCGTCAGAAGCTGCTTCGGTGGTTGGGTTAAGGGTGGTGTCGATGATGCGGATCTACGGCCGTGGATGGGGCGTCAGAAGCTGCTCCGGTAGGTTGGATGAGGGTGCGAGGAAGTGGATCTGAGGCCGTGGACTTGTGAGTCGGCAAAGCGGCCCTGGTAGGGTTGAGAATGGTATAGGCGAAGCTACTCCGGTAGGGTTGACGATGGTGTCGGCAAAGCGGCTACGGTAGGGTTGAGGAAGGTGTCGGCGAAGCGGCTCCGGTAGGGTTGAGGAAGGTGTCAGCAAAGAGGATCAGAGGCCGTTGACGGGGGCATCGGTGGCGCGGCTCTGAGGGGTGTGGACGAAGCGTCTCCGGTGGGGAGTACGAATGAGCCGCTGCAGATGCGCAGCGGTTGACGAGAGTACCAACGAAGCAGATCTGGCGCCGTGGACAAGGCCGACACTGAATGGGCTATGGTACAGTGGTGGATGAGCAGTCTACTTGTTTTTAGGGGAGGTGGGAGGGGTAGATGCGGCCGTAGAAGCAAATCCGGCGAGGTGGACGCCGCTGGCAGTGAATGGGCTATGGTACGCCGGTGGCTGAGCAGTCTAGGGTTTCGAGAGGGGAGGGGAGAAAGGGCGATGAAGTACGGATAACGTGATGTAAGATGCTCTGGTGCTGTGGAATTTGTCGTTTTTGCGGGAGGGGGAGAGGAAATGGGGGTGCCGTGTAGTGGGGGAACTGGAAGTTACAAAAGCAGTCCCGACCTATCATGTAGATGAGGGCGGTATTGTAACTGTTGGTCTCCGTGCACCAAGGACAAAAGGGGGATTTCGCATGCTAAAGACTAAGGTGGTGGAAATTTTAGAAGGAGGCGGGAGATTTTGCCGCCCGCGTGATTGTTTGTATCCAGTTTCAACTTATTTTGGACTGTGCTAGCGGGAAGGTCATGCTAAACTGTGTACATGGGGCACGCGTCAGCAGTTAATAACTGGTGTGAAGTCCACCCTAGAAAAAAGACAATAACTCGGGATGATGCGCCGATAACTTGGACGTTCACACGGGCGCGACCAATCATACGGGTGTTGTGGCGCGTTCACAAAAAGGGATCAAACGCTCAGCCTATGTATTTCTTGTGTAAATAGATAATTTACTGCCATTGGTTATTTACTTTAAACATAATGCATTGACGTGTTAGTGTAGAGGCGCACAAAAAGAAATGGATATTGTCATCAGCTACTTAAAAGTGTTACCTCATATGATTACATAGCCTCCATTTCATAAATTGCATACCCGTTGAATTCATATATGAATATTACATATATTACTTAAAAATAGAAACTAAATCATCCAAGCCTAATGAATTTGAATGCAAGAGTAACAATGGTGCATGTACATGATAGCTACATTGGTTGTTTGAAGAAACATCACTGTAACTTTGGCATGCACAACTGAAAAGGTTTAGTTAGATAGAAAAATGTGATATGTGAGTGTCCAATCTTTATAGTGTTGAATCGATATTGTACCTTTGGCCACGATGTGAAGTAGATATTGACTTATGTTCAAGCGACGCACGTCCACGATCGCTAGATAGTGATACGTGAATGAATTGTGCAATCTCTCTCACACGCATACATATCTCACTTCCCTATGGGCATCGGAATCACACACGCGCACTTCGTGTATTTCTCTCCCTCCGTCAGGGTTAAATTCGTCTTTCTACCCCGTCCTACAAGTCTCTCACACAGAAACACACACGCTCTCTATGTCTAACACGCCCACCCCTTTAATTCCGCCCACCCACAGCCACTAATGTCTCAAAGTATAATAATGTCTCTCACACATATGCTATCTACCTATCCCTTAATATAGCTAGATATGTGTCACACAAACTCCTTCTCTCTACTAGCAAGATGCCCATGCGTTGCACGGAACATCAAGATGCATTTGTATGAGAAGTTTATCTTGTGGGAGAAAAGGATGAACGAGGGAATGCTTATTTGCAAATGCGGAGAGGGGTGTGGGTATCTTTTTGAAAAATTGCCATAGTTTCCTTCCTGTCCGTCGGATATAAATCGGATGTCCTATATTGCAGGATGGCAGGAACACCATCATCACCAACTCTATTTTTTATAAGAGTAGAGATATGTGAGTGTCACTGCCCCCCCCCCCACACACCCACACTTCCCAACACCGAAGGAGTAGGGTGACACCTCGATCTTGATACTAACCTATCGACTGGCTTCTCTCTCAAACATACACACACAGACACTACCCGACACTGAAGGAGTAGGGTGGCACATCGATCTTGATAATAATCTGTCTACTCCTCTTTCAAACACACACACACACATGCATGCACACACACACTCGCTAGTTGTGCCTCTGTGCCTACCGCGCACACTCTCGATACGTCTTTCTCTCCTTCCCCCCAACAATGACAGCAGAAGGGTGACAACTCGATCTGGTCATAATCTGTCAATTGGTTTCTCTCTCAAACATTTTCTCTCGGTGCCTCGCTCGGTAGCCCCCTTGATATGTAGACTTCTCGCGCGCGCACAGCTGTAGTGACGATGACGCTGAATCCAGTGTGCCTTGTTTTTACCGGCCTCATGTGATAGTTTTCACCCTGTTTTCTGTTAATTAACAAGGCAACCTTTTCTTTGTTACTACTAGTGAATATGAAATCATCCGGGGCAGACATAAAATATATCACTTCAACCCAATTATCGCAGCAACTATTTTAAAAGAAATTAGCTAGCTGCATCTGCGTTGCACGGAACATCAAGATGCATTTGTATGAGTAGTTTATCTTGTGAGAGAAAAGGTTGAATGAGGGAAGGCCTTATTTGCGAACATGGAGAGAGGTGTGGGTATATTTTTGCAAAATTGCCATAGTTTCTTTCCTATCCGTTAGATATAAATCCGACGGCCTATATTGCAGGATGGCACGCACACCATCATCACCAACTCTGTTTTCTACTCCCTCCGTCCGAAAATACTTGTCATCAAAATGGATAAAAAGAGATGTAGTTGTTCTTGTGCAACGAACTGACCACTGCATGTCATGTTTGATAGTCTCAAGTCATTAAAAGCATACAAGCCCCACATCTCTTATTGGTTGATTCCTCTATTTATGTCAAAAAATAAGAAACAACGTGAGAGTTAATGCACCACGCCTATGTGTTTACTATTTGGTTTTTGTAAGATGACTTAATACTCACCTAGATGGAGGGAGTATTCGATTTGACAGAGGGCGACGCAGTTCCCGATACGGCTTTAATGCATATGAGGGAGGCAGTAGCGATTCCTGATATGTTGAACGGCCAATGCATCCTCCTTCAATTAATGCATGAGGGAAGTAATGGGAGGAGGTTCGGGAAAAGAGGCTGCACGATGTGAATGCAACGCAGTTTGCCCTCATTACCCTCATATAAAGGTGCCCCTCCATTCCAATGCATCTGCCACATCGTACGCACCTAAGCATTAGCCTAAGCACCTACACTAAGCGCAAAAGAGCTCCCTCCAGACCCATGGCGGCGATGCGCGTGAGCGGCCAGCGGCTGCGCCAGATGGTCCATGATGCCGGCCTGCGGCATGGCACTGAGGATCGTCTCCAGATGGTTTTGGAGACCGGCTGGTGGATGGCCGTCGTCGACGCCAACTATGACTCTCAGTTGGACCAGATGATCGTTGCCACCAGCAACAAGTTCACCGTCCTCAAGAAGCTCGCAGACGACATCGCCGTACTCCTCCAGCCCGCGCGCCCGGGCTCCTCATTGCCTGCCACCCTAATCGGCCTCCATGACCGGAACCTCTTTCAAGCACTGGTGGCCCTGCGACTGCCCACTGACGCCATGAAGAATGTCCACCTGGAGGTTGCGCTCGTCGCGAGGCGCCTCGCCCTGCAAGAATTCGTCGACCTACACATCCACGTGTACGAGCAAATCGTGTACATAGGTATCTACAAGGCTAGTGAGGACCCACGATGTTGGCCTTCCTCAACCGGCTAGAAGCCTTGGATGCCTTTGCTGAGAAGCACCTCGACCTCGCCACAAAAGCCGCCGCTCCTTAGCCGCTGGTCGGTGGCCCGGCGCACTAAGTTGAGGAGGAGGAGGTCGTACGTTCGTGGATCCATCTTTCTTCTTGCCATCTGTAACCACCACTACGATCGCATCATCGTGGCCTTAATTCTTATTGTGCCGTTGCATTCTCGTTCCAGTCAATACTGACATGTGCGATCCCTTTGCTTAATTATATGCATCACTGTAACTAGTACTCCATTTGTCAATTTATAAGTTGTGCTTACCTTTTCCATCAACTTCGTGCAACGCGCGGCCATCTTGCTAGAAACACTAGAATATGTCTATATAATCCGTATGTGATAGTCCATTTGAAATCTCAAAAAAGACAAATATTTAGGTACGGAGGGAGTAATATATTAGGAGTATATCAAAACAATAGTGATTTCTTTCAAGTTTGTGAACAAATACTACTATTCTACTACTTTGGATCCGTCGCAATGCACGGGCACATTGCTGGTAAAAGGAAAAGGCCTGCCGCGTTCGCGTTGCACCCCCACACGCCCGGGAATCGGGAGTACACCACGGCCCGTCCGGCACGACACATAGCTTAGGGAAGGCGTGTTGCCTAGCATTTTCATTTTCATGTGGGACCGCCGTTGAGCAAACCGACACCCCGCCCGCCGCCGGGTTGGAAAACAGAAACGAGGGGAAGATCTAGCTGTAGCATGGAAGCCAAGAAATTTGGTGTCATACGGGGCACGTTGATAGAGTAGGAGCATTCCGTACTAGTACTACTCCTACTAGTACCAAGTGTTTACTCCTAATACTATATTACTAGTACTACCACTATACAACTAGTAGGTACGTGCACGGCACAACATCGTAGGAACAAAAAAGGGAAGATCTTGTTTTGGGTGATTTATCTTTTTTTCAATCAACGTAGTATGAATAATATGATGTAGGGGGCACCCATGAAGCTTATTTGGCTTGGTTGCATGGCTACGGAAGGTTAGAGAAAAATAAATAGATAATGTGTTTAGAGTGCACTCCACTAAATAGCTATACTTTGGATCCATTGGAACGAACCTGCACATCTATATCTATACCCCCTATATAGTGTGTGAAAAACTTTGAAAGTTGGTCGTTGGATGAAGCCAATCCGACGGTACAAAGATGGCAAATCCGAGCACTACTGGCCGTTGGATATCATCCACCAGATTCTGCCACATGTATAATCTAGAAGACTCCATGGTTGAACTTAATTCATGACTAACTTTGCCACAACTAAGCTTAGGCAAAGTTATTAGTTCTTCAAAATGGAGTCTTGCCACATTTTTTCTGTGTATGTCATATGGGGCCTTAGTGTGGCTTGCCTAAGGTGTGGCTTGAACCAAACACTCACCTAAGTTAATCAAACTTGCCTAACCTTACATTCCACCAGATTTTGCCACATGTTAGAATCCAGAAAGCTCCTCATGTAGAAGCATAATGCACAAACCACCAGAATCTCATGCGTGCAATGCACGTGTACCTTCCTAGTACTAGTTGGTAGTAGTAAGAAACAAATTCCAATTTTGGCACGAGCTCGTACTGCGGGAGCACCACAAGTTGGCAAGCCTAAGGGAAGCTGGCCCACATGTCATTCTCATGGTGGTGGCGTGGTTCGCGACTCACTCGTTCGAGATGAACCGGCCAGTTGTGGCGTGGCTGTGGCGAGGGTGCCACAGCTGGGCGTCGGGGCATTATGAGGCGTAGATGGCCACACCGACGGGTACTACATAAGTACTCCAGCTGAGGATTGATGCCCGGGACGAAATGTGTCACAGCCGCTGGATGAAAATTTGATGGCGCGGGACTACAGATCGGAGCACAGCAGCGGAGCAGCGGAGCAGGCAAACCGCGTCCAATCGGGTGTGTCTGTGGTAGAAAGTTGATGGTCGCCGCAGTTCAGCTGGCCCGCATGTCATGCACACAAAGGCAGAGGAGCGGTTGGGCCGAGAGGGATGAGGGGCACGTCGAGGGGATGAGGATCCCCTGACGCGAACAATCCTACCATTCTGTCACTGACATGTGGGACCCATAAGCATGGGTCCCACCTGTCAGTGAAGGAAAGGCAGAGCAAGGCAGTGATAGCCACATCAGAGGATCCATGTCCATGTCGGGGGACATCATGCCGTGGGTTGGAGTGGCGTCATGCGAATCGCGTGTGGGTGTGGCAGTGGTAGAAACAAGAAACGTGATGGTCGCCGTGGTTCAACTTCCATGGACAAGCTGTCATGTCTGCTGACGCATGTATATCAAAACTAGAGTGTTTATATTTCAAGCACGTGAACAAGTATTATTCTACTACTTTGGATCCATTGTCTTGCATATGTACGGGAGGGTACCAACATCAATTTGCACAACATTTACAAAAGTGACACCGTTCCCATAGAACCTTTGTCCAACATTGGGATCAGCCATGCAACGGGCCACCGCATGAATTGGTACGATGGAACCACGGTGAGATTGAATAAGATAGCACGAACCTTGCACATGGCGGTCAAAGGCGGACCATGCTGTCTGCGACCGATTTGTTGTCGTACGAGTAGGAAGACACTGTGCTCCTTTCTAACCGCATCTTTGCGGTGACAAACCAGGGGACTTATTTTGTATGGGACACATCCTACGATATACTCCCTCTCTCCCAGATTATTTGTTTTGAATCTTTTCATTTTATAAGTTTCAAATTCAAATTTAGAGCTCCCCATCACATGTTGAGATTACAATGTCCATTAAATCATTGCGTGCATGTATAGTAAAGAAACAAATCTCGAGTTTGGCATGAGTTCATGCTGCGGGAGCAGCACAAGCCCTGGCGCAGGAGTTACATTTCCCTCTCAGGGCCGTCGAGACTGAGCTTCAGCACCTTACTACACCTACCTTTGAGTCAATAACATGTGGACCTGATAGGTTACTAGCCCACATGTAATGCTCCCGTAGGCAGAGGGGCAGTGGGGCCAAGAGGGGTGAGCCGCAGGTCGGGGGACGTGTGGTTTCGTGGGTTCGAGCGGCATCGTGGGAATCATGGGTGGCTGTGGTAGAAACTTGATGCTCGCCGCATTTTAGGTGGCCCACATGTCATGCACACAAAGGCAGAGGGGCGGTGCGGCCGAGAGGGGTGAGGCGCACGTCGGGGGGCGTGGTGCCGTGGGTTGGAGAGGCGTCGTGGGAATCGCGAGATGAAACATGATGGTCGCCGTAGTTGAACTTCCATGGACAAGCTGTCATGTCTATGGACACATGCACTGCATACCGATAACTGGAAGGAGTAGCGGAGAAAGCTATATATGCGGATAAATAGTTCCTTATAGTCAAGCAGACCCATGCTACTACTCACTTCCAAAGACATGCACACCATCAAAATAGTCCATCTATATTAATATACACCAAGAGGGAATAATTTTTTTTACAAGAGAGGAAATAGTTCATCCATCCATAATGCCCTCTTGTTGTTGCAGCCTCTTCTTCTTCTTCTTCTTCTTCTTCTTCTTCTCATTCTCTATGGGAGACAGCTTCGCAACAAGCTCTTTGGACCTTGCAGCTATCTCGGAACTCACACGGGCATCGAGGGCAGCATATTTTATCCGCTCGTACGTCAAGGGATAATTCTCCCATCCAGACGACCTTAATGCCACCGTCTCATCACCCTTCTAAAGATTTGTACTGAGCACAAAATTTGCTACGTTGAATAGGGATGGTGTCTGTTTATCACAATCTTCTACAGGAATTTTGATTCTGGTTTGTAGGTCAGCGATGCTTTTCAAATCAAGGTTGTACGGCTCCAGCTTCTATTTGTCCCCTTCGATGGCTGCCCCACAGAAGTATACGTCCTCCCGAGACAAGAAATCGTGAAGCTCACCTGGTATGGAGGGCGAGTGTATGATGTGGTACACCAAAACATCATCTTTGTGGCACAACTGAAGGACGGCGACGCGCTGGATCTTCCCAGGGGCACGCTATGTGTACTCTGCGTCGAGATCGATAACCCCCGTCTCTACCTTTTCGAGGGAGTTGGATACATTGTTGATCCACTACCGAACAACCCTTGGCTGGACGGTGACAGTGGCAACTATGTGCATTGAGCCTTCGACAAGGACATGTTGGATGCTAAAAACCTGCATCTCGATCTCTATCGCCATTTGGAACCGCTGGAATGGAGGGCTATGGTTTGGAGAATTAGGATTAGATGGCTAGTCTAACTGAAGTAGTAGATGATTATTTAAAGAGGTTAAAACAATGTGAACGCAGTGGGGTTTGGATGCAAATGATGATGAAGGGGAGGTGAAGAAGCCGAGGAGAATTGGTTCCCGATGGAGAAGTAAATGGGAGAAGTGGCATGCAGGCAGTTGATTAGACAGCTAGGTAGACTAAATGAAAAGGCTATGCGGGTAGACTGATGAGTTGTACCTGTTCGTGTACGTGCCCATCCTTGCTGATAGGTGGGACCTATGCAAACAGATAAAAAATGTGTTGTAGTTTTTTTTTGAGCGCGTGAGTGGGAGACACAACATTCTCTGGTTAAGGAATACTCCCTCCGTTTAGGTGAGTATAAGTCACCTTATGAAAATCAAGTTTTCCCAAAACCTTTAGGCGTGGAGCATTAACTTCCTGCTCGATCCCCTCCTAGCCTCGTTAGCCAGCATTCTCTTCCTCTGCTGCCGCATTCTACCTTTCCATTTTTCCTGTTCTCAAGTGTGGAACGATGTGCATGCTGTCCTTGATGCACCAGAACGACCACTGCATGCATCGCGGCAGGGCGTTGATTGGGCATGCACGAGAATTTGGTTCTGCTCGCAATATGGATGATACGTGAACGATGAAGTGAACAGGCATGCTAGCACGGGAGACCTATTTCCGCTATACAACACTGGAGTACTCATGTTCCTACTAGTAGTAGTAGTAGTACAACGGTGGTACACTTGATGGTCAAATGCTATTCATCCGGTCCTCACAGTGAAGTGACAACACCCTGCGCCTGACACTAGTCCAGGCGGCCTGTTCGGTTACCAAAGTTAGCCTCACCCTATGCACTATGTAGTCTGTCACCGCCGCTGTACAGCACATTGGCGCCTCGCCTCGTCTCCCTCTCCGCTCCCATAGCACCACTCCATCTCCATCTCCTTCTCCGTCTCCGTCTCCGTCTCCATCTCACTATGCCCACATGTACCATCACCTCACTTGCCTCCCCCAGTACCACTATTCCCTCGCTAGTCGCTCCAACACCGACATCCTTCTCCCCCTTAAATCAAGCCCCCTTCCAAACTCCACCATGCCCGAACGCGAACCGCGCAACATCCATATGAGCCACGATTGGAGCAATCTCCCCAGTGACATCCTCGACCTCTTTTGTTCGTGTATGGATATGTTGAGCGCCCTGCGGCTGGCTGCATGCTCGAGGGACATGCACACGGCCATCATCGAAGCAAGGCCTAAGCTTTTCAGGAGACCTTGCTTGCTGCTATCTGGTCTTGCGAGATTGGCTCACCATGACACGGATGCGTGCATGATGCCCCTCGACTTCAATCCGATCTCCATTAGTCGAAACTTCTTTGCAGGTATGTAGTGGGTCGCCGTACATCATTTCCCTCGACATCGATCCGATCACCATCGCCCGAAACTTCTTGGCAGGTATGTACTGGGTCAGCATGAACTCCCACTAGATGGCTGCCTTTAGAGAAGACAATAAAAAGTTGGTGCTCGTGAACTTCCAGACCTCCCATGAGATTATCCTTCCTCCGTTGGATTATATAGAGTATTACCATCGCGGTCCAAGTCATCTAGATTACTACGTTAGTTGGACGGACCTTGTTTTGCAGAAGATTGTAGAAACATGCACCACATTGTGGGTTTTATCTAACCATACATTAGGGAAGTAAATGTGCATATGGAGAACTCTATATTTGGAAGTAGTGAAATCCCGCAATGCTTACCATGTGTACATACCTATATTCGCCCTTCAGCAATCAATGGCTAGAATAATATCCTCACAAAAATTTTGCCCACAGAACACGAGTATATAACAATGCATGGTCTGTTAGTTACCTTGAAGAATTTGTTTGTGAGGACAGAACATGATTACATAACATGCATGACATGGTAGTTTCCTATGAAGAATCGATTGCGAGATAACATGAGTATAACCATGCATGGCATTTCTATATTTTAGAACCCAGTATACATTTCCTTGTATTTTCCTCCCAGTTCCAACAGGGACATATCAATGTTGTTTCTTGCATTATCCTACTCATACTCTGAACAATGCTGATCTTACATTAACAATGCTGTCCTTTTTGATATGATGCAGTGTCCCCACAATTATTGCCCTTTTTAATCACACCACCTTTGCCAAAAACAGGAAGCACAACTGGTTCCTCACTCGATCAGACGACGGCAAAAGACTGATGATCATTCGAACACATGAGCTGGAAAAGTTATATTGCAAAAACCCCACTGTATACAAGCACTGTGTAATACGTGAGTATCCGGACAATGGCTGTTACGTCTATGAGCAGGATACCAGCTTGTTGGGGCCTTTAGGATTTTTTATTTGGAGGTGGGTAAACAGCCTTGGTTCACACTCTCTGTTTCTCGGACTCAATTATCCGATTAACCAGGAGATCACCATTGGCAAGGACCTTGATGGCAGAGAGGCTCTATTTGCTATGGAAAACTGTGTCTACACGGCGAGCCCTAGGAGTTCAGGAGAAAACTCCCCTGATTGTCAACGGTATAGCCTGCAGCCAAAAGAAGGTGAGAATGACAAAGGCATCCGAATTAACTTTGATCCTTGGATGTCTCAATTACGACAGGCAGTGATGTGGTTCAAGCCTTCAGGTTGATAGGTAATTGGGTTGTTGCATCGAAAGGGTGGAGTACTGGTGTCTCCGGATCACTGGTCGCTGAAGCGGGGCTGCAAATTATGATGGTGTTGGATCATCTCTTCGAATAACTTTGTTGTCTTTGATGATGGTTCTGGATGGGTAGTTCTTTCATTTGTTATGCATATTCCTTGTCATTTGGCCATCTTCGTCTATGTCACTCTTACTATGTAATAGTTTTTTGACTGAATGTCATTCTCGTCTGGATCACGAGAGACTGAGCGCTGCAGATGGGTGCATTTTGGTAGTGTAGCAAGACTTCTTATGAACTATCATGTCTTGCTGTTTATATCAGTAGTAGTCACTAGTCGGTGTTTGAATGTTGTATATATCGTTGTTTCGAACTGTTTATTGTCTCAAACTACTGGTGGGCTAAATGAGGGCATCACCATTCTCAAGTGTTTAGAGTATATCTCCTTTTTCAAGTTATATAATTTGAGCTCAATGTCTTTTCGGTGATGTACACTTGTTTGGGCCAGTGAGGTGTCGCTGAATATGGGCCGAGTAGTAACGCAATGCCAAACAGGTCAATTATGACTCTCAGGCCGGGCTCTCAAAAGATCCTGAAAAAAGGCCGGGCTCTCCAAAAAAGAAAGAATAAGGACTCTTAGGCCGACATGTGGGCGCCACCGGTGTTTTCGTGCGCTTGCGCGCCGAGAGCATATTGGCGCGTGCTCGAAATTCATGCTACCATTTCATCCCCAGTCTCCCGCCCCTCCCCCACCTCTGGAATCTTGATTCCTACTCCAGTTCCCCCAAATCCCCCTCCTGTACTCCATATACTCAAGCGCACTATCATGTCGCCGGTCAACGGGGATCTCTTAGCCGGAGATCCCGAGGTCCGTCCTGCCTTTGGTCGCTGCATGCTGTCGCTCAACAGTGGCATGGCGGCGCTTGACAACCAGTTTGCCAGCAAAGTGCTAGCTGATGGTAACCATCAATGGCGATAGACCTCCCGTCTCGTCGGACGACCTTGTCAAAGCTCTTGGCATTGCGCACGACATCCAAATAAGTGACTTGCTCGTCAAAGTCTCTCCGCCACCGGCTGATTTCTTCGTCACGTTCCTGACAACTTTTGACTGCAGTCGTGTGTTCGAATCTTCCCGGCGTTTGTTCTGCGATGGTGCGCTGGTGAGCTTTGATCGGTGGCACCTAGGATGGGGCTCGGTGCCCTCTGAGCTTGAGTTTTTAACAAATCTTACCTTCCACGGCATGCCTCGATGTGCTTGGAACAACAAGTCCATGAATGAGCTTATCAACGACCTTGGAGGTGAGCTCGTAAGTATGTTTGTTCCTCCAGACAGCTGGCCTCTGACGGTTATGGCATGGATGAAGAAGTCGTCCACCATACCGTAGGTGATTGGTGTTGAGATACCGGTGCAGGAACCGGGGTTATACTATTCGTCGCCACCAAGGCCGCGGCGGAACACGTTAGGGATGTAGCTATATCGAGTGTTCGTGCATGTCGAAGAAGTGGTCAATCCATCAATCGAAGTCCTGCCGCCGCCGCTGGTGGCAGGGTCCATCGACGACATCCATTACAGGAGTCAACGTCATACTTTCCCCGTGTTGCTCGGAACAATGGATGTCACAGGGCCTACTCCATCACGCGGCGGAGGCCACTGCTTCTTTGGGATAAGAGGAAGGGCTCGCTGCCGGGATGTGCTCTAATTTGAGGTAACAACTGAATCTTGTCAGATACTAGTTAAATCCGAGCTATGGGTGTGAAGCACTGATATGCTAGTACATTTGATTGTGACCTGTTCTAATTTTGTACCTGAAATTTTTTAGAAAGGGTTGTACGTCAACTTAATGTGCTAGCAGAACTTATTGTGTTGTCTGTCTGTTTTCTTTGCACAACATTCAAGATATTTCCCTGTCATTGATAAAGACGATGAACCGTTATGTACGACTTCATTGGTTTCAACATAGCCCTTCCCGTAGCGATCCACTGCTTCCATCCTGATTGTGCCGCCTGCATGAAATTTTTGTATGCAAGTTCAGTGTGCTATGATGTTCTATATGATTGTGTCAACTATATAAGTTTTTACTGAGCATCAACAATGCATATGGCTGAAAGATGTATTTACGAGCATCGACCGATGGGTCTCCCTCTCTATCCCTCTCTCTCTCACACACACACGCACGCACACGCGCACATGCACAAGTGGGACCCGTTGAATTATTTATTTGCTCGTGACAGCTTTTAATTAGGTTCCACTGTAATCTAACTTTTTTCTTAAGTTATTAATTGAGCTCAGTGACTTCAAAAAGTTGTGCAGAAGCCTTGTTTGGGCCTTTCCGGCGTCGCTGAATGTGGGCTGAGTAACCATGTTAGGTTGTACTGTACTACACATGCCTTTTTTTGAACATCAGCAATGCAACTCGGTCGACAGTTGTACACAATATCCGGGTCAACTTGTTATTCTCCGCCCCGCTGGGCAGCAAACTTTCCTAGGAGGTATGCATTAGGCTTAACAAGAAAATGGACTTTAAGAAATAATAAATGGAATGTAATTATAATAACTAGACAGTTACTATGCACCAAACACATAATTAGTTTGAAAAATATATTATTTTTGGAATTAGGAAATTTTAATTTCATTACTTGTTGCACGCGCAATATTTTGTTGGATTTTAACGTAATACAACTTTATTTTGAAATTATATTTAACCTGACTAGAAATTTTGGATAAAAATATTTCGGATCCCATCAAAATGTGGGAATTTTTTTTGAATTCTGTTTTGAGCGGTTGTTTGAAATTATTTGTCAGGACCCCGATTCCAAGTCACATCGATCTAGCCGGTAACACCTCATATCACTTTGCGGCCTCACGCACGGTATTCCCACGGGTGTCGCCTTACCATGGCCGGGACCGTTTCGCGCCTTTTGGCTCACATATATGATAGTGTCGCTAGCATCCATATGACAGAGAACCCAGGCCGACATGACTAGTCGTGAACCCAAAGTGGCAATAACTTATGGGGAGAGGCATACATGAATCAACATCGAGCATGTCGGTCAGCAGCACGCGAATTTGCGTTGTAGCACTAAGCTAACAGGACTCTGGGAACCTGGGCTGTAGCAGGCTAGGCAGGACTTCGGATGTCACCGTGTGACATTTCCCCAAAGGGACAGACACAGGAACGAAGTGAATCACATGCCGACCAGTCAAGTGTTCCGGAGAAGTAGTGCTGGGCTAGCAAGACTCTGGTGAACCGAGCTGTAGCGGACTACTATGGATCATGGAAGCACAAGACTACATTTCCCCATAAGAGAGGCTACCAAGGATAAACAACTAGGTTGTCGGATCCCACACATACCAAGCATTTCAATCATACACACAATATGCTCGATATGTGTAAATACAACATGTCATCACAACATAACTCTACGACTCAAGTATTTATTCATTAGGCTCCGAAGAGCCAGATATTACAACATTCAGAGCATACAAGTCAAAGCAAATGCGGAAGCTTAACAGGTCTGAGTACAGACATCTACAAATGAAAAAGGTTGAGAAGCCTGACTATCTACCAGATCTTGCCGAGGGCACAGGATCGTAGCTGAGGAAACAAGCTAAACATCGAAGTACACGTGGAACTACTAGCGAGACTGAAGTCTCTCTGCAAAAACATAAATTAAGCAAACGTGAGTACAAATGTACCCAGCAAGACTTACATCAGAACTAACTACATATGCATCGGTATCAACAAAGGGGTAGTGGAGTTTAACTGCAACAAGCCAGCTTTGACTCAGTGGCTAACCTGAACTACGACTACAAGCAACTCTTTTGAGGTGGCGCACACGAGTCCACATATTCACCATATCAATACACCACTATGGATCCGCTCCCGTCTCCCTACAAGAACGCCATCCATAGCACTCACGCTTATCTTGCGCATTTTAGAGTATCCACTTTCACTTGTCTATGAACTGTATAGGCAACCAAGTAGTCCTTTACCGCGGATGCAGCTATTCGAATAGATGATGTTAACCCTGCAGAGGTGTACTTCTTGATACACACTCTCACCACTTACCATCATTTACACGACATGTACTCGGCAACCTTCAAGCGGAAGCCCAACGAGGGTGTCGGCCATGGCCTACCTAAACACTCAAGTCTCTAGTCCAGGTTTATCACCTATCCAGGTTCCATCCGCAGGGAGTCCGGCCTAGGTTTCCACATACGGCCCCGGACGATGTGTACAGGGTTCCTAGACACCAAACGGGCGCCCGGCATGCCCGACCATGGTGTATCTACCGCATCATAGCCCACCCCTGGGGTCAGCGCTACGCACGGCCGCCAACACATATCCTACAAACACCAGAAACTAGTTGCAACTCCCGGACAGAGGACTAGGGTGGTTAAGAAGCCGTGAGGGTCAATTAAGGATCCCAATGCATGGTAGTAACTGGTTCTTAAATCACACATATAGATCTCGGTGCTTAAGGACGGTTCCAATGAAACAACCCACCATGTACTCCTACATGGCCTCTCATTGATACCTTTACCAAATCATGTTAAACACACTTAGCTCACACACAGTAGGAGATGTTCGCCACTTTCCAATTCATCCCCAATGAATCAGACTTGACACAACTCTAAGCAATAGCAGGCATGACAAACAAGCATGAATGACTAGGCACGTCATGGCTCAAACAACTCCTACTCATGCTAGTGGGTTTCATCTATTTACTGTGGCAATGACAGGTCATGCAGAGGAAAGGGGTTCAACTACCGCATCATGTAACAGTTGAATCATTGTTGTCCTAATGCAGTAAAAGATAGCAGGAGTGAGCAAGTGGGTTTGTATCGGAATGAACAAGGGGTTTTTGCTTGCCTGGCACTTCTGAAGATAGTATAGTTCTTCATCGGTGTCATCGATCTCATCGTCGGAAACATCGTCTACCGAGGGGGAACAACCACCGTCAAACACAGAAAGAACACAATCAATGCAATGCCCAATATGATGCATGATCATGACATGCCAACATGCTGTATTTGAGCTAATGCAGCTGGCAACATGTTAAATGGAGTTGGTTTGAACCTAGGTTCAAATTCAAACTCCATATGTGAGGGTTTAGATGCCATTTATATGATTTGGCCTAAACAGCAGCAATAAGTTGTTCTAACATGCATGAAAATGGTACATATGGATAAATTGGATTTTTCTGATCATTTTTCATATATAATTTATTTCATTTGGAGTTACAGTTGATTTTCTATGATTTTTAGAAGTTTAGGCAATTTTCTGGATTTTCCGAATTATTTTAAATCCAGAAAAATATTAACTGCGTCAGCATTGCGTCACTATGACGTCAGCAGGTCAACTGCGGCTGACCAGGTCAAACCTGACCAGTGGGGTCCACTGGTCAGTCACACAATGCTGTCTGGGTCACTGACAGGTGGGGTCAGGTCAACAGCCACGTCAGCAAGTCAGCACTGACGTGTGGGTCGGTGAACGTGTGACATGGCCGGGTCAAACTGACCTATAGGGCCCGTGTGGTTAGTTTAATCTAAACAAAAGCTAAACCAGAGTTAATTAGGCAGCGGGGCCCACATGTCTGTAAGTCTGTGGGTCATTAGCTTAGTGCTAATTAGTTATTAGGCCGGTGTTTAGCCGCTGGCGATGAGCAGAGGCAGCGGCGAGGCTCGGGTTTCGCCTACAGACTGCGGTTTGAGCCGCGGTTGGTCTCTATGGCTAGCTGGAGCTCGCGCGCATCTATCGGTGGCTGTGGGAGGGCGCGAGGTGGCCAGAGTTGAGCATGGCGTCGACCTCGGCGGTGGCCGGAGTTCGGGTTAGTTTGGGCTCGGCGTTAGGGTGCTCGGGAGGAGGAGCTGGTGGGAGCGACATGCTCCTGGGAAGGCACCGAGCGCGTTGACACGCTCAGACGCGAGCTGTGGTGGCTAAAACGATGGCGGCATCATGGCCGGCGGCGACGAGCTTCGGCTTCGGTCGAAACGGCGGCTACGGTGATCGAGAGGCAAGGGGAAGAGGGGCAAACAATGATGGAGCTCACATCGGTTGCAGAGGGCGTCGAAGCAGGCTCGGGGAAGGCTACGCAGCGACGTACGGCCGCCGATGATCTCGGGCACTCGCGGTTGAAAACGGCGGCAACGAGGTCGAAGTAGGGCATCCACAACTGCGTGGCTTGACGAAGACGAAGAAGGCGACGGAGCGGAGCTCTAGGACACATCAGCGAGGCGAGGGGAGCATGGTGGGCACGACTATGGCGAGCGGTAGCGACAAACCCGTTCGGTGGGTTGGAGAGAGAGCTCCAGGGAAGGGGGGACACTCGAGAGCAAGAGAGAGGGAGAGCCAGGGGTGCGTGGCGATGCCAGAGGCATCCAGGCCGTCGAGGGGGCAAGCAAGCAGGGTGGAGGTGGCGCGCGTGTGCATGCGTGCGTCGGGCACATGCCCTCGTCCTCCTCGCAGAGGAGGAAGACGACAGGGGGAGGCTGCTAGGCTGGGCCAGCCAGCTGGGACAGCTTCTCTCCAGGGCCAGGTAAGCCAGGTGAGGTTCCTTTCTCTCTCTCCTTTCTGTTTTTCTTTAATTTGTTTCTGTTTTGTGTTTTGAAATAGTAGAAATACTATTCCATTTAGGAAAAATCTGAAAATATTCAGAGGCATATTTGAAAATATTCTCAACAGCCTAAAAATACCTTCAAGATTATTTGGGCATTTTAAAATATTTATAGGATTTAAATTGCCCAAATGCAAATACTTATGGCTTGGTGCAAAAATCCAGAATAGCCTCCAAAAATATGAAACCATTTTTGGCAGAGGGTTTAGCCAGGACCAAAGATGGTGAACATTTATGAAGGGCATTTTGGGTTCATTGAAATTCCAATTGTTGGAACCTAGTATTCCAAAGGGGGTGTTGGGGTTTATTAGTCCCCATTTCAAGTTTAAGAAAAAATTTAGACATGATGCACACATGACGCTATCCTAGTGCAAACCAGAACTAGGGATGTGACAACTCACCCCTACTAAACAAGAATCTCGTCCCGAGATTCAAGACGTGAGGTAAGAAGACAGAGGGGGCACAAGACCAACACAATCTTCACGATCCAGGCTGCACCTCATAAGGTTGTTGAAGCATCTCGAGTTGAGACACAAAACACATCGAGAGGGATGGAAGAACAACGACGGGGTTTGATTTGGTGGGCAACAATTCCACGCTTAGAAAGATGGTGGATGGTGGCAAAGTGGCGAGGAAATAATTGCCATGATCCCGTAACAGGGCACCTTGGGAAAGGTGACTCGTTGGACTTTTCCCTTCAGTGGCAAAAAGAATTACTTTTGATCCATAGATCATTGAAACTCTTCATACCATCTTAAGGCAATTTATAATTGATCATTTGAAAGAGCTCGAAGAAATGGCATACTCGGACTAGGATGGATGATGTGGACTACCTTGTTGAAGACAATGTAATGGATGACTTTGCTTATCACCGGAAATGAATGGGACCCATGACAGGACCACTTTTGAAGATGATCCTGGACAACAACTGCTGAGAAGGCGGATCATAGTGAAAGGGCACAATGGTGGGTGCAAGCTGGGGACAAAATGCAAATGTTGGGAATGATTCTAGTAACTGGGGGGAAACCCAACAGTAGAGAGAGATCCCACTATTGGAAAAGTTATAGCATAACCGAGGAAACTAAGAGCAGATCCCAGTTAATGCCGACGATAAATCCTAGTGATCGCATGCTCTCAAGAACTTGAGCATTCCCATATTCAACAAGTTTTACCAATATCCATGTCAAGGATCCTGGCAACACAACATACTACCATGATGAATAATGGTGGAGGATGCAGATGCAAACAAAGATAACACTTTCTGAGATTTCACCTTAGCGAGGCCAAGGGATCAAAATCTGGATGATCGACCGAGAGACATTTAGCACTCCGCTTCTAATGTTCTCCTTGATGTGCTAGCATAACCCATTTATTGATATGGTTTGGTATCTAGGACATCAAGTAAAAGGTCGGACTTCGGGAACACAAAAATCCATAAGGAACTACTATTGGAATAAATTCTATGAGGTCCTTATGGGGAGGTGGCCAACTTCTTCAAACAAGATACTACAATAATAGGTCTTCCGGTTGGGTGCGTTGGCCACATCATCCACTCTACCGGTTACTGAGAGACCAATATTATAGCTCTTGGGAAAACATCCCAACCATCACATCTGCCTGAGATTCAGATCTGATTGGTGTCAGGATATTCCAGACTCATAGAGTCTAGAAAGAAACTGAAAGTTTGCAACACAAATTGACGAGATGACATTGCGAGATTCTCGGGAGATGAACTATGATAGCAAGCTCCAGAACATGAGCTGGTTCTGCTACAACATGTGAACACGCTGTCCTAGACAAGCATGACCATGTGGTAGTCTTATAATAAAACACTATCGATGTAGTATATCATGTGACCAATACTACCATGTAGTAGCCATCATCAAGGATATCGAAGTCCTTGCATAAGTCTTGCTCTTAATAAGAGACTTCTTCTCCTTGAACAAATCAATCAGTGGCTTGGTGTGCTAGGGATACGTATAGAATGAAGATGATTAGTCTATCAGACCATAGAATACTTCGCACATGCATGACCGACTTGGGATGATTCCAGATGAAGCAAAACAAACTTTCTCGAATTCACGGCGGCAGCTTACATCAAATGCACGTGAATCCAAGGAGGTCACTTCTTTCATCCAAACATATACTTCATGAACGGGGCATGAAGAAAATGCTTACACAAGTTTCCAACACTAGCTGGATGTTCAACACAAATCATGGAGGAGACAAAATGCTGCTGATGCGCTCAACAGCGACTCATCGGAACTTCCATATCACTGGACTTCCACCATTATGTGAACAATGTGATAGTATTGGTCAGACCAAAAGATGTAATGGTGTATGCTCGAGGAGTCAACCACGAGTAGACAACATTACAAATACCGTTGGTTCTGATTTGATTTGAGGATAGCCCACACTCAAATCAAGGTTGGACAAGACAATAGATCCAACAACTGATCACGAGGACCAATCGATGGAGATATCATCTTTCTTCAACACACACACACAAAAAGATATCCCTTAACATGAACTAAGTCAGACAAGCTTTTATCTTCCAACTCTCCAAGTTGTTGTCTAGCTCAACCAACTAGCTCAAGGATATCCAACACAGATTCTTGGAGAAGGGGTGATTTATAAGAAAACCAACTTGATCACGAACTCAACATAGCGGTCAGGTGACAACCAGGTAATACTTCCGAGAAGATCTTCAGAAAATCACGAACCACCGATATGTCACTAAGCTCGAGAACAATCTTGCTTTTCAGGGCAAGACGATGTGATCAAGAGAGCGAGGGACTGGCACAATCCTAACTCATTGATCTAAGAGTGCACCAGGAAAAATGGACTAGGTAGCACGATCAGCCTTAGAAGGATAATTCAATAACTAGCACACTAAGAATGAGAGTATTGTCCATTAACTACCAAGCAACGGAATTGCTAGGAGTATAGATTTCACACATCAGGATTCACTTGTCGGCGTGCCGGTTACAATTACACGGGAATCGAGGAATGAACAATGATGGTAAGAAGTATCACTAGGTCAAGAATTCATAAGAGGTGGTGCAATTCTCATGACATTCTTGGCATAAGATGGTAACACTCCAGGGTAGAACAGAACATAAGCTGGATTGGCATTTTGTTCTACGGGATACAACTACTGTCGGTGTCAAAACCGACGGATCTCGGGTAGGGGGTCCCGAACTGTGCGTCTAAGGCGGATGGTAACAGGAGGCAGGGGATGCGATGTTTTACCCAGGTTCGGGCCCTCTTGATGGAGGTAAAACCCTACGTCTTGCTTGATTATTCTTGATAATATGAGTAGAACAAGAGTTGATCTACCACGAGATCGAAGAGGCTAAACCCTAGAAGCTAGCCTATGGTATGATTGTTGTATATCATCTATCGACTAGCCTGGCCTCGGTTTATATAATGCACCAGAGGCCTAGGATAACAAGAGTCCTAGCCGAATACGCCAGTGGGGGAGGAGTCCTTGTCTTGATCACCAAGTCTTGTGGAATCTTCCTTGTATGCAGTAACTGTCCGGACTGGCCCATGAGTATATGGCCATGGGGGTCCTCGGCCCAATCCAACTGATCGGGAGACGATGTGATGAGTACCCCCTAGTCCAGGACACCGTTAGTAGCCCCCCTGAACCGGTCTTCAAGTTAGGGATGCTCCTCGATTCTTCCGAATTGCTCTTCATCTTCGGTCGTCGGTCTTGAAAACTGGTTCAACAAATCTTCTCATCTTCGATCTTGAGGATCGCCGAAGTGCATCCGACAAGTTTACACGTCGGGTATCCGAGGAGCCCCTTTAAGTTTCCGGCCTTTATCAATGCCTTGTTATTTTTATGCCACATCTCAGGTTTGAAGTTATTCCCGGGTCCCCTTGCGTTCGAGCTCTAACACCGGACCGCATTCGAGGTATCTTTTGCAGCCGAGCACCAATGTCGGACTGCTTCCGAGCTCCAACGCCGAAATGTATCTGAGCTCCAACGCGGGACTATGTCCAAGCTCCAACGCCGGACTATATCCAAGAAGTCATAGATCATCTTGGTCCAAAAAGTTGAAGGAGTTTAGCCGAGCTTAATGCCGGAGATGCCCTCTATGGAGCTAGCCGCTAGCACCCGAGCTTTATGCCGGACTGCTTCCAAGGTGGTGCACCACCCCGACCGCGGGCTGATTTATTGTGAATATTTTTAACTGGTGGAGTTTATTCTTTGTCGATGTATATCAAGTAGCCCTCAAGGTGTGTATCAGGCTAAAACCCAAGATGCACCTGAAGGCAAGCATAAAATCACTTTTCCTAGTAGCCCCTGAGACTCAGGTTGATGCGCGAAATCGGCCTGAGGATCAACTCCTAGCTCGACATCATACATAGGAATAAAAACGCAGTGTAATATATTAGAGACAATAGTGATCGGCGAATGGGCCCCTAAGAGAGGGTCGTGAGAAGTCGCCGTGATATATAGCTTGATGCCAGATAGGTCCAGATGGTACTTATTGCTGTCCGAAGACGCGCTTCCCATAGTTCGATCAAGCCGAACACTGAGCCCTTTGAATTTTCTGCATTGAATAGGCAATGCAGTAGCCCCCGAGACACTGGTCGGGTGGCAACACCAGATCAGGGGATCGATGTGCCCCTTTAATATTTGTAAATAATGAGCGCAAAGCCCAGTAGCCCCCGAGCCTTAATGTGGGCACGGGTGGCCGAATTAAGGATCGATATCCAGAGTAAAATCACAGATTATGTGTAATGATTCTATGTATCCAAGTACTTTACATCATTATTTTGACTCCATTGTGACCGTTTATCAGTTGAAAGTGGCCCACCGTCGGCTTCTACCCATTGGTAGATACTACGTAGGGTGTTTCCGCAATAACAAAGCAACCCTTAGCCAACGTCTCGGTGCCCGAAGGCGGTTGTGTTAGTGGAAACGAGGCAATTAGATATGCGGGATTTAAAACTTTCACTTAGTCATAGGAGCTTTAAATTGGGGAAGCTAGGTATGAGCCCCCGGTTACTGTTCGGCGACATCCGAGGTCAAGCCATAAACACTTCGGCCAATGTTATGAATGGCCCGTCATTTAATATAGTCATTGGATCGCTGACCATTTTATGCCAATTGTGACAGTCGGTTTTCGGCTTTCTCCACTGAGGTGCTTGACCATGCGAGCTGGAAGCACAATCACAGTGGTTCTCCCTTTGCACACCTAGCCGAACAAAGCGGAACGTAGGAGGCAAGCACAGGAGCCGGGCAACCCAACTATTGACCGGAGACACAATTCGAAACCGATGCATATATAGCAATATCCGAGAATGTTTTTGCCGAATCACTAAAGGTATCCGGTGTTGCACTGCGAGACTAATGCCGGAAACGCACAAATAGTTTAAAAGTGCCATAGGCTTGAAAAGCCAAAAAACTTATTCAAAAGTTTAATGTCCGAACTAGATCAAGTGTTCGGTGCCAATCCGAAAATTGGACTTGAAAAAAAGTGCTTCTACCGTGCTTTAACATGACACATCCTATCTCAAGACTTCAAGCGGGTCAGCCTATGGCTTCAACCTCCTATCCCGAAGGTGGAGTACTTCTCATTAGGCCAGTTTAGCAAACTAAACTCTAGCAGTTTCGAGAGAGAAATTAGGCTCCTCAGCTAGTGACCACATACTTGTGTCGAAAAAAGGAATGATAAATAATAACAACAACAACAATAATAATAATAATAATAATAATAATAAAAACTTTGCAACGACTAAGAAGAAAAACACTTATTATAAAACAGCTCAAATAAACTTAAGAGCCCCCAAGTGACTTGGGTAAAAGAATGATTGCATGTACCAAAGTACTTATATCATATCTATGTTCACCCAAACTTTAAACGTGTCTTAACCGACCGTCGGCTTCTCCCTCTTCGGTCAAGGACCAAAAAGTGTTATGTACTCCACCTGTCGAGAATATTGACGGTGTTTCCAATAACCAGGCAATCAGGCCATAAGGCTGTAACAGACAAAGCGCGCTCAGGGAACTTATGCTATATTACTGTGAAGTGTAAGAAGCATCTTCGAAGAAAATAGTACCCCCACCGATACCTTTCTTCGGTGCTCATTGTTACTATGAGACTTGTGCAACAGATTTTTTGTACTCATGAGTTCCGTTGTGTGCCGACCATCATTGAAAACTATAAGAGCGCTAGCTTTCGGCTTCATCCAGACTGAGGTCCGGCTCGGATGACCCGATCGTGACAATCGCAGAGGTGCTCCCTTTACTCCCTAGCCGAAAAATCGGGAACGTAGGGGTAAACATAGGAGCGAGGCAACCCAGCTTGCAAATCGCTTAAGTCAATATGGTGCATATTGTGGCTTAATACATGAACAAGGAACGAAGCCGTACAAGTATAATCATATGCAAGACGAAAGGCTACATGAAGGAAGCCCCCATGTGAACTGGGTATTTGAATTTGTGCGTCACAAACAAATTTTGGACAAGGAAATTCTCTACAAGCAAATTTTTTCCAAAAAGGTATAATGCTTGGTCGAACCGAACACAAGTTAAAAATTTAAAACTTGGAGCATGAAGGCAACTTAGCAGGTTAATGTGTTCGGTATTGACGACGTGGTCCGAGCTTGATGCGGGACAAGGTTCCAGCCCCCAAGCCGGTCCTGAGGTGGCGGAGCAAAGAGCTCGGCACGCCGAAGTGGTGACATAGCATGGCCAATGCAGGCTGGCAGAGTGATACCGAAGTCCCCGACATGGCGTAATGAAGTGTTGACGAAGCCCCCCGTCCAGGCGAGGTGACGTGGTATGTTAGTACACCGAGTTGACGATACTTCCCAACCCGGATCATTTTCCTATGCACAAAAAATAGTGCAAACCGGAGATAATAGTAATTATAATAAAAAAAATGTTGCATAATAAATAATTTATGCAAAGTGAGTAATAAAAGAAATATGGCCTGGCGCCGAAGTCAAGGCGGGGGCGTCGACGTGATGCGATAAAGGTGTGGCAAAGCCTGAATTCACAGGTCGGTCCGAGTTCTGGATGCGGCGTTCGCCAGACTATGTATGGAAACTGACTGAAGCACCATGCGATCGTCATTAATGCGGCCATCATTTGATAGACCTGTGTACATATGATGAACAAACCAGAGTAATAATTCCTTGGGAAAAATGAATTTCGAACAAGCAAAAAATACTAGGATTGATAGCACCTGGTTTATTTGTTGTAGCAATCCGAAGAAAGGTGATTCCACAAATTGGGACTCGATCCATACACCCATTGCCTGATGGGCGATAAAGCGGCGGTATGGCGATGCTGGCAAAGGCTGGCTCACTGAGGCAAAGCCCTCGGTCCAGGTAACATGACGGAGCTGGTCGGCTAGTGACGCCAAAGTCTCCGGAGTAGGTTGATGAAGAGATGGCAAAGCCTCGATGTCAGCCAATGAGTCGAAGTAGGTCGGCGTGATGGACACCAGCTTGAAGAAGCAATAGTGCAGCCCTGTCGATGCAGGTCGTGACGTGGTCGATGCCAGCTTGATGAAGTGACCATGCGGCGATGCTAGTATGCCCGCCCCATGTAATCCATGGGGCGGCGATGTTGGTGATGATTTATCTCTCATGATGACCGACTCTTATTCGACTTGCCGAGATGATGATCCGAAGAAGTTGAGCTCGGCTCAACAAAGTGATGACGTGTCTAGCGCAGGTCGACAGCCTTGGAGCAATATTGCCGGACTGGTTTGACACCAGCATAATGATAAAGATGACCTTAGGGGAGGCTTAAAAATTTACGGGCACATTTTTAAAAATAACGCACAATACCCTAGAAGAGAATTCCTGTAAAAAGGTTGTCCAATATCACGTTCATAAAGAAACATGAATTTGGGTCGGATCCGTATTCGCGCAGAAAACGGATCCGAAAATTGGTCCACTCATCAGAAGGTTCCCAGAGTTTGAACCGTCGGATCGAGATGAAATTTTGAAGGGTGGTAGATATGGGAATTCCGCAGTAGATGAATGGTTGGATCTTCCCAAGGACCTCTGAGCTGGGCTCTGGGGACCACGCCCTAAACTCGTCCAGATTCCCGTCCAGATTTGACAGGGCTCCGGTATATCGTAGATTGCCGGAGATTCCTCCACCGGAACTCGATGAAATTTTGCATGGCTGTTGTAGACGTAATTCCGCACTATTCCATTGAAGCAATCGTCAAGCCGACGCTCGAGGAGGTGGTGACGGCGAATACAAGTTCGCTGTCCATAAAAACAGCACGGCCGGCCGAGTGCAATGTGGACATTGAGCCCTCGAGCTCGATGGATGACTCCTCTATGATCATGATAGAGATCGGAGTTGATTTTGAAGAAGGCCCCCGTCCGAACATGACAATCGGAGCTGGAGCACAGTCCTCGGTCGAGCCAAGGTGACTAGTCGAGCCGGCGATGAAGATGCCGTCGTCGCAGTTGACCTGCGGGCGAGCCATTGATCCTTTTGTTGATCACACAGCAGAACTCTCAATGAAAGCACCAATGTCGGTGTCAAAACCGGTGGATCTCAGGTAGGGGGTCCCGAACTCAGCGTCTAAGGCGAATGGTAACAGGAGGCAGGGGACACGATGTTTTACCCAGGTTCGGGCCCTCTTGATGGAGGTAAAACCCTACGCCCTGCTTGATTATTTTTGATAATATGAGTAGTACAAGAGTTGATCTACCACGTGATCGAAGAGACTAAACCCTAGAAGCTAGCCTATGGTATGATTGTTGTATATCATCTATCGACTAGCCTGGCCTCGGTTTATATAATGCACCAGAGGCCTAGGATAACAAGAGTCCTAGCCGAATACGCCGGTGGGGGAGGAGTCCTTGTCTTGATCACCAAGTCTTGTGGAATCTTCCTTGTATGCGGCAACTGTCCGGACTGGCCCATGAGTATACGGCCATGGCGGTCCTCGGCCCAATCCAACTGATCGGGAGACGACGTGATGAGTAGCCCCTAGTCCAGGACACCGTCAACTACTTTGACCCAATCCTAGAAATGGATGAGGTACTGGAGTTTGTTTCTCCTAGTCACTCCGAAATAGAATGGCTTGACGGACCAAAAGAATCACAGGCATCGATAACAGAAATGCACAACTAGTCCTGACTATCAATTGATAGGCAGAGGTCATAATACAACTAAAGAGAGACAACTCAAAGGAACATACGATTATTCTGAGATGTGGATGCATAGGTTGGTATGTCGAACAAGTTCAACATATTTCTTCCGAATAACCCATGCAGAAAGGTAGGATTGGTAGAGTCACAACATAGAATGGAGAACTCATCAGGAGCACTCTGGTCGTGACCTTTTGGTTCAAAAGAACTCCTTCCAAGAATGGTTCATGGTAATTGGAGGAAGGATGTACCACGAACCTCGAGGACTATCGCAAAGGTTACTAATATCCTAAGGGAACTAGCAACACTATCAAAATGAGGTAAGTAGGGCGAATCTCGGGTTCAAGAACCCAGGAATAGAATACCTACTACTAAATGGCATCACGGGATACTTTCGAGAATAGTGGCCAGAATCATCACACCGGGAACACAACACATGGCTAGATTACTAGGTGACTCCCTAAAACACCTAGGGTCATAATAATAGCTCCAACATATATACCGAGGCAATAGAGTACCTCAACGCACCGGTTAGTGTGCTTATTCTGAGCAAAAGGACACCGGGAACGGAAAGAAACGATTTGCAAATGCATCAGACTATTTAGTAACCTGGGATGACTCGGACAGCATAACGGTTGTAAATGCTCAAAAAGAATTGAGACATCCTGCAAAATGGTGGCATAACCACTCAACATCATCATATCAAGGTTCTGGTTCAATTGACAACATACTAAAAGTAGTGGAAACTGAATTGAGGCCTGGAACCAGCAATCCTATAAGTCTCTATCATAGTAACTCGTCATCCTAATAGATAGATGAGAAGGCCTAGTTCTTAATCCCCATAGAAGAGAAGAGGATGACTCAGATAAGAAGGGATAAGGTAAAGGAGTAAAAAGAGCCTTACGTTCCCTTCCACAATCAATTCCCCTACATATAACTAAAGCATTTCTAGGCTCAACTTCGACCAGTTTGGCTTGGTAATCCTACAGGCAGTCAGGCTCTGATACCAAAGCTGTCAGGACCCTGATTCCAAGTCACATCGATCTAGCCGATAACACCTCATATCACTTTGCGACCTCACGCACGGTATTCCCACGGGTATCGCCTTACCATGGCCGGGACCGTTTGCGCCTTTTGGCTCATGTACATGATAGTGTCGCTAGCATCCATATGACAGAGAACCCGGGCCGACATGACTAGTCGTGAACCCAAAGTGGCACTAACTTACGGGGACAGGCATACATGAATCAACATCAAGCATGTCGGTCAGCAGCGTGCGAATCCGGGCTATAGCACTGGGCTAACAGGACTCCGGGAACCTGGGATATAGCAGGCTAGGCAGGACTTCGGATGTCACCGCGTGACATTTCCTCGAAGGGACAGACATAGGAACGAAGTGAATCACATGACGGCCAGTCAAGTGTTCCGGAGCAGTAGTGTTGGGCTAGCAGGACTCCGGTGAACCGGGCTGTAGCGGACTACTATGGCTCATGGAAGCACAAGACTACATTTCCCCATGAGAGAGGCTACCAAGGATAAACAACTAGGTTGTCGGATCCCACACATACCAAGCATTTCAATCATACACACAATATGCTCGATATGTGTAAATACAACATGGCATCACAACATAACTCTTTGACTCAAGTATTTATTCATTAGGCTCCGAAGAGCCGGATATTACAAACATGGGTCTCATGACCCAGTATTCAGAGCATACAAGTCAAAGCACATGCAGAAGCTTAATAGGTCTGACTACAGACATATACAAATGAAAAAGGCTGAGAAGCCTGTCTATCTACCAGATCCTACCGAGGGCACAAGATCGTAGCTGAGGTAACAAGATAAACATCGAAGTCCACGTGGAACTACTAGCGAGAATGAAGTCTCTATGCAAAAACATAAATTAAGCAAACGTGGGTACAAATGTACCCAACAAGACTTACATCACAACTAACTATATATGCATCGGTATCAACAAAGGGGTAGTGGAGTTTAACTGCACCAAGCCAGCTTTGACTCAGTGGCTAACCTGAACTATGACTGCAAGCAACTCTTTTGAGGTGGCGCACACGAGTCCACATATTCACCATATTAATACACCACTATGGATCTGCTCCCGTCTCCCTACGAGAACGCCATCCATAGCACTCACGCTTATCTTGCGCATTTTAGAGTATCCACTTTCACTTTCACTTTACTGCGGACGCGGCTATTCGAATAGATGATGTTAACCCTGCAGGGGTGTACTTCTTCATACACGCTCTCACCACTTACCGTCGTTTACACGACATGTACTCGACAACCTTCAAGCTGAAGTCCAACGAGGGTGTCGACCATGGCCTACCTAAACACTCAAGTCTCTAGTCCAGGTTTATCGCCTATCCAGGTTCCATCCGCAGGGAGTCCAGCCGAGGTTTCCACATACGGCCCCGAACAATGTGTACAGGGTTTCGAGACACCAAATGGGCGCCCGGCATGCCCGGCCACGGTGCATCTACCGCATCATAGTCCACCCCTGGGGTCAGCGCTACGCACGGCCGCCAACACATATCCTACAAACACCAGAAACTAGTTGCAACTCCTGGACAGAGGACTAGGGTGGTTAAGAAGCCGAGAGGGTCAATTAAGGATCCCAATGCATGGTAGTAACTAGTTCTTAAATCACACATACAGATCTCAGTGCTTAAGGACGGTTCCAATGAAACAACCCACCATGTACTCCTACATGGCCTCTCATTGATACCTTTACCAAATCGTGTTCAACACACTTAGCTCACACAAAGTAGGACATGTTCGCCACTTTCCAATTCATCCCCGATGAATCAGACCTGACACAACTCTAAGCAATAGCAGGCATGACAAACAAGCATGAATGAGTAGGCACATCATGGCTCAAACAACTCCTACTCATGCTAGTGGGTTTCATCTATTTATTGTGGCAATGACAGGTCATGCAGAGGAAAGGGGTTCAACTACCGCATCATGTAACAGTTGAATCGTTGTTGTCCTAATGCAGAAAAAGAGAGCAAGAGTGAGCAAGTGGGTTTGTATCGGAATGAACAAGGGTTTTTTGCTTGCCTGGCACTTCTGAAGATAGTATAGTTCTTCATAGGTGTCATCGATCTCATCATCAGAAACATCGTCTACTGAGGGGGAACAACCACCATCAAACATAGAAAGAACACAATCAATGCAATGCACAATATGATGCATGATCATGACATGCCAACATGCTGTGATTTGAGCTAATGCAGCTAGCAACATGTTAAATGGAGTTGGTTTGAACCCTAGGTTCAAATTCAAACTCCATATGTGAGGGTTTAGATGCCATTTATATGATTTGGCCTAAACAGCAGCCATAAGTTGTTCTAACATGCATGAAAATGGTACAAATGGATAGATTGGATTTTTCTGATCATTTTTCATATATAATATTTTTCATTTGGAGTTACGGTTGATTTTCTATGATTTTTAGAAGTTTAGGCAATTTTCTAGATTTTCTGAATTATTTTAAATCCAGAAAATTATTAACTGCGTCAGCAGTGCGTCACTGTGACGTCAGCAGGTCAACTGCGGCTGACCAGGTCAAACCTGACCAGTGGGGTCCACTGGTCAGTCACACAATGTTGTCTGGGTCACAAATAGGTGGGGTCAGGTCAACAGCCACGTCAGCAAGTCAGCACTGACGTGTGGGGTCAGTCAACGTGTGACGTGGCTGGGTCAAACTGACCTGTAGGGCCCGTGTGGTTAGTTTAACCTAAACAAAAGCTAAACCAGAGTTAATTAGGCAGTGGGGCCCACATGTCTGTGAGTCTGTGGGTCATTAGCTTAGTGCTAATTAGTTGTTAGGCTGGTGTTTAGCCGCCGGCGACGAGTAGAGGCGGCGGCGAGGCTCGGGTTTCGCTTACAGACTGCGGTTTGAGCCGCGGTTGGTCTCTACGGCTAGCTGGAGCTCGCGCGCATCTATCGGTGGCAGTGGGAGGGCGCGAGGTGGCCGGAGTTGAGCACGGCGTCGACCTCGATGGCGGCCAGAGTTCGGATTACTTTGGGCTCGGTGTTAGGGTGCTCGGGAGGAGGAGCTGGTGGGAGCGACGTGCTCCTGGGAAGGCACCGAGCGCGTTGACGCGCTCAGGCACGAGCTGTGGTGGCTAAAACGATGGCGGCATCATGGCCGGCGGCGACGAGCTTCGGCTTCGGTCGAAACGGCGGCTACGGTGATCGATAGGCAAGGGGAAGAGGGGCACACGACGGTGCAGCTCACAGCAGTTGCAGAGGGCGTCGAAGCGGGCTCGGGGAAGGCCAGACGGCGACGTACGGGTGCCGGCGATCTCGGGCACTCGCGGTTGAAAACGGCGGCAACAAGGTCGAAGTAGGGCGTCCCCAGCTGCGTGGCTTGACGGAGACGAAGAAGGCGATGGGGCGGAGCTCTAGGACACAGCAGCGAGGCGAGGGGAGCACGGTGGGCACGGCTATGGCGAGTGGCAGCAACGAACCCGTTCGGTGGGTGGGAGAGAGTGGTCTAGGGAAGGGGGAACGCTTGAGAGCAAGAGAGAGGGAGAGCCAAGGGTGTGTGGCGACGCCAGTGGCGTCCAGGCCGTCGAGGGGGCAAGCAAGCAGGGTGGAGGTGGCATGCGTGCGTCGGGCACACGCCCTCGTCCTCCTAGCAGAGGAGGAAGACGACAGGGGGAGGCTGCTGGGCTGGGCCAGCCAGCTGGGCCAGCTTCTCTCCTGGGCCAGGTAAGCCAGGTGAGGTTCCTTTCTCTCTCTTCTTTATGTTTTTCTTTAATTTGTTTCTGTTCCGTGTTTTGAAATAGTAGAAATACTATTCCATTTAGGAAAAACCTGAAAATATTCAGAGGCATATTTGAAAATATTCTCAACAGCCTAAAAATACCTTCAAGATTATTTGGGCATTTTAAAATATTTATAGGATTAATTTGCCCAAATGCAAATACTTATGGCTTGGTGCAAAAATCCAGAATAGCCTCCAAAAACATGAAACCATTTTTGGCAGAGGGTTTAGCCAGGACCAAAGATGGTGAACATTTATGAAGGGCATTTTGGGTTCATTGAAATTCCAATTGTTGGAACCTAGTATTTAAAAGGGGGTGTTGGGGTTTATTAGTCCCCATTTCAAGTTTAAGAAAAAATTTAGACATGATGCACACATGACGCTATCCTAGTGCAAACCAGAACTAGGGATGTGACATTATTAATCGTTGTCCTAGCTAGAAGTTGGGTTGTACTTTTAACAAACTGTAAATGGGCTGTAGTAAATTCCATTAGAATTAAAAAATGGGTTGTACATTCTTACAAATCGCAAATGGGTTGTATGCTCTCTGCCAAATCCGAGCAGTGGGCCTACTAAGTTGACACGTACCAAGGGCTTTGTCAACTTAGTCAATATAAATGATTCTAGCTGCAGTGATCGTACGATGTCCATCCAACGGCCGTAGTGCTTCTTCAACCTCTGGTCTTCTTGCTCCAGCCGCCCAAAGCAGCGCCGGTCGTGTCGCGTGCTCCTGCCTCCCGTAGCCGGCTGTGATGCCGTGGAGGCCTCACCGCCACGTACTACTCCCACCGCTGGCCAGGCCATCCCTCTACTCACCCACACCCCATGTTATTCTGCGGTGACGGCAGCCTCACACCGCAGCCGAACCAGTGAACCCTCGTACTCCTCTCCATGCGTCTTCCACTGCTGCGTCTTCCCCGGTTCCACGTCGCCCCCTTCCTAGGCCTCACCATCGTCCAGACCACCGCCCTGGTGCTCTCAGCGCGGCGTGGTCAACAAGGTCAACGAACGACTTACATCGGAAGAGTACTGTACATGGAGAGGCTGACAGCTGGGTCCAGGCGGCCGCAAGGAAGTGCCTCCTTATTACGCACAAAATAATTATTCCTCCACCTGACAGTAGGGAACCACTGGACGGTCCACCTTATTTCACAAAAAAAAACGTTTCCCCCCTGACTGCTGGGACCCTCTGGACGGGCCAGCGTATTTCGCAAAAAAAACGTTCCCCCCGCTGTCAGCTCGGACCCACCGGAAGTGCCTACTTATTACGCACAAAAAGATGAATACTCCCCCTGCTAGCTGGGACCCACCATGGTGGGAGGCTGACTTGTGGGCCTACTAAGTTGACTAGGACGGGGGCCTTTGTTAACTTTAGTCAATATGAACGATTCTAGCTCCAGTGACCATACGATATCCATCCAACGGCCGTAGTGCTTCTTCAACCTCTGGTCTTCTTGCTCCAGCCACCCAAAGCAGCGCCGGTCATGCCGCATGCTCCTGCCTCCCATGGTCGGCTATGCTGCCGTGGAGGCCTCACCGCCCCCTACTATTCCCACCGCTGGCCAGGCCCTGCAGCGACGGCGGCCTCACACCGTAGCCGAACCAGTGAACCCTCGTACTCCTGTCTGTGCGGGCTTCCACTACCGCGTCTTCCCCGGCTCCCCGTCGTCCCCTTCCTAGGCCTCGCCGTCGTCCACCGCCCTGGTGCTCTCGGCGCGGCGTGGTCAACGTGGTCAAGGAACGACTTCCATCGGACGTGGACTGTACATGGAGAGGCTGACAGCTAGGTCCACGGCCGCAGCAAGGAAGTGCCAACTTATTACATGGAAAATAGTGATTCCTCCACCTGACAGCTGGGACCCACCAGACGGGCCACTGTATTTTGCGAAAAAAACGTTTCCCCCTGACTGCTAGGACCCACCAGCTACATCTTCGCATGCAAGGAAGTGCCTCCAGGCAAAAAAACGTTTTGCCCCCCTGACTGCTGGGACCCACCAGCTACATCTTCACAGGCAAGGAAGTGCCTGACAGTCGGGACCCACCTGATCGAAGCATACATAGCATTGTCATTCTGGTCGAGAACGTGTACGTACATATATACTGGTGGATGTAGAGGCGCGCACGTGTCGTAGTAGAGGCGCCTACGTGTCATAGTAGAGGCACGCACGTAGCATGTACACGTACGTACAGCGGCCAGGGTGCAAGAAAGAAAATACGGCCACGTATGTGTACATACGGGCGGGGTCTCAAACGCCTACTCACGCATACGTACGGCCATGGCTCGTGTACATGGCTGGGTCGGAACGGAGAAACAACATCGTCATTGTGTTCATGGGGAGGCAACGGAATGCGTCGTGTTCATGGGGAGGCAACAGAATGCGTCGTGTTTATCGGGAGGCAACGAAATGCGTGGGAGCCAACCGGCTAGGTCGGAATGGAATGCGTGGTCGTGTTCATCGGGAGGGCTTGGACGGAACAGGCGATGGAAACGAGGCCTGGCGTACACAACGGAGGAAACAGACCTCCTACATTCAGAACAGGGTCCTGTTGATCGGGAGGGGTCTGGCGTACTTTAAAACGGAGGAAACGAACCTCCTACGGTCGAAACGGGGGTCCTGTTGATTGGGAGGGGTGTGGCATACCGCAAAACATACGAAACGGACCTCCTACGGTCGAAACGGGGGTCCTGTTGATCGGGAGGGGTCTGGGGTACCGCAAAACGGACGAAACGGACCTCCTACGGTCAAAACGGGGGTCCTGTTCATCGGGAGGGGTGTGGCGTACCGCAAAACGGGACTCCACGGGATACTGTTCATCTCCACCGTCGACCTACTCCAGCCTCCATGGGCTACCGTCGACCTCCTCTAGCCTCCACGGGCTCCTATTCATCCAGCCTCCACCGCACGCTACTCCACCGGCTACTGTTCAACCACACCTCCACCGTCTACTGTTCATCCAGCCTTCCACCCGACGGGGTCCTGTTCAACCACCCCTCCATGGGCACCCCTCCACCGTCTACTGTTCATCCAGCCCTCCACCACACCACGGGGTCCTGTTCATCCAGAGGCAACGCCACCACTCACTGTTCATCCAACCCCCCCCCCCCCCCCGCAACGCTCACTGTTCATCCAATCGATTGGCTTCAGTTAGCAGCAGTAGCGAAGGAATCGCTCGATCGGGTTCAGTTAACAGCCATTGATCGATCGCTCGGGTTTAGTAACACGTAGCCTGCAGTGCAATCGCTCAAGTTCAGTTAGAGCCCAACGCCTCGCTCGGGTTCAGTTAGAGCCAATGCCTCGCACACACACGCGTACGTGTACGAGAGAAACACGCATCGCTCGGCCCCCGACCTCCCACCGTAACCGGGAACTCCCCTAAATTTTCCTCCCCCTCGCTTCTACCATGGTTTTTGCCGTCATGGACGGCCCAAAGAATGTCATGCAGTTGCGTCTCCGGCCCGCCCAGGATGAAAAGCCCATTTTCTGTCATGATTTTTTGTCATAGAAGTAGGAGCCCACCACATCTATGATGATACCGGGTTGTGTCACAATTATCGTCATAGAAGTGTCATATGTATGACAAAAAAAAATTCGTTCAGCCCAAAATGTCACAAATGTGTCTTTTTTGTAGTGTATTCTGTCTTGTCCCGCGCAACCATGAGTGGTCAATATTTGAAGTGGGCGGAGCCAAATATGGCGCATCACCGAGACCGGATACCTGTCCGGCACACCAAAGAAGGCACCTGAAGAGTGGACCTCCGAATGGTTCTATATTGAGGATGTTGCACTTCCGGACCCAGTTCGGAGGGGGCTTCCTGAATTCACAAGAGCTCCTTTGAAGAAGCACCATAGTTGGCACCCTCGGAGCCTCGAGGAGGAAGATAGTGCGGAAATTCGTCAACTCATGAGCAAGATAAGGTCACTCGCTCAGTCCGGATTATCAATAGTTGAAGTAATGGCGACTTCCATTGTACATGGGGTTCAACCACTCCACTACAGAAGTCTCCCCATGTGGCACTGCAACAGGGAAGATGACGCCTCCCGCTGTGGCCGGAAGGGTCCAGAAACCCCCACCGCTCTGGCCAAAATAATGGCCGAACTGTTCAAAGGGGAGGAAGAGGAATTTCTACGTATCAAGCACGGAGATGGATTTTCCATGCACAGTCCACCTAGATGGGTAAGTACCAACTCCTTGCCTTAATCACTCTGCTCCCCAAGCTACTTTCAATGAGTATTAACCCATCCATTTATAACAACACTGGCGAAAGATTTCTGAAGGGCTTCACAGCCCCACCCCACAGCCCGAGGGCCACAATCGGGACCTTGATCCCGGATTCGAGGAGGATCTGGATATATTCGTGGTGCTCGAGGACGGGGTGTTTTACTAGGAGAGCTATGATGGCACAGAGGTGGCTATCACCGCCGATTATCCCAGCCTTCTCCCTGCTTCACACATAAGTAATCAGGAGACATCTTATCCGAAAGAGTTCTCTCATTTTGCCTCACCCACCGTGTTGTCCTGTGCTCACAAGGGGAGGCGTTCGGCGCGCCATGCTGCCCTAGGGGCATCTTCGAAGAGAGCGCCCCCCCCCCCCCCACCGGGCAAGCCTTCGAAGAGGAAGGCAAACGAAGATACGACCGAGCCTTCATCAAAGAGGTATGGATTTCCACATATGCACCTTGGCAGTCACATCCAACTGTGACCTTTCCGTTTATCCTGTATCAGGAAAAAGGTGTGCCAGACTATATCCGGAGGTCCGGCCGGTCATACTTCCCACAGCCAGGATCCAGATCCTGCCGTAAAGACGGGGGCTGATACGGGGGTAATGCTGGACTGTCCTCCTGCCGAGGATTCAGATGATGTATCCGTCACTAACTCGGAAGTGGAGAGCACCATGAATCATCGGCACCGAAGGGCCATTTTACAAGACCTCGGCTTTTCAGAAGAGGCTTTTAATGCCTTCGGCTCGGCTGATGCATACTTCCAAGCTGCTCGAGATGGGCTTAATAGAGCCACAAAGAAGCATTTAAAAGATGTGCAGGTAAGTTTACTTTGTCCGAATATGATAACCATATGCCAGTAGCCCCTGAGACTTGAAGCAGTTGGTACAACTGATTTAAGTATCATTGTATAACCAGGTTCTTATAGAGAAAACGACCTGCTAGCCCAGGAGCTAGAAAAGTATCAGACACAGCTAACTGCTGCCCATGCCGAACTAGAGAAATCCAAGAAGGCGTCTCCTGGTAATGTTTCCCTCCATCGAGAAAACCTAATGGTATACCAATAATGCTAACATGGTTGCTCACCTCTTATTAGGATCACTAGGTCAACTGCAAGAACAACTAAAAGCTGCCCAAGGCGGAGAACGAGAAGCCAAGAAACTGCTAGCCGCGAGCGAGCGTGTGCTCACAAAAGTCGTGCTGGAGAAGAACAAGCTCCAGGTTGGAATACCCGATTGGGCGAGGATCTGAAAGATGTATGGGCCCAACTAGCTGACTCCGTAAAGGAGAATAAAAGGCTGTGAGGCGACATATTCGGTATGTGGTTGAACTTACCTTCTAATAACTCGGAGGTGGAGGAGACTGACAGGGTTATGTCTGCACGTATGCTGACCGGTCGTCCCGAAGAGGAGATGTCTGGATTCTCGGGTGACCTGCTAGAAGAGCTATCGCTAGTGCACGAGCAGGCTCGGCAGGCGATGTGAAGTGTTTCCAAGGCCTTATGGCCATCCGCCTCCCCTCCAGGAAAGATGGAGGAGCTTATACAGTTGTTCAAGGGGGCGCTGCGGCACTTTCGATTGTGGAAAATATCGGCTTGCCGGGAAGGTGCACAAGAAGCCTGGGCCATGGTGAAAACACGGTATACCAAGCTTAATCCGAATCATATGGCTCAGGTTGGACCTCTAGGGTCAGATGGAAAAGAAGTTCCAGTTGATTTGGTATATGACCAAGTAGAAATAGCCACCAAGTATTCTCAGCAGAATTTTAAGCTAGACAACCTGTTGGACAGTATAGAGGAGGAAATTTTTGAGTCCAAATGACTATGTAACTTTCTTGACGTATGTAACTCTAGCTGAATTGTAAAATGATTGTCATGGTAGACCTATTCGCTTCGACCTCTGGACCCAAAGCTGCAGAGTGTTTCTGAATACCTGAGCGGTAAAACAAACTGGGTTATGTGTGGAAACCAGTCGTAGGGGTCATAGTTGCTTGAACAGACAAGTTGTATGCGGCTAGTTATGTTATATTACATTATGTAAGAAACATCTTCCAGAGAGAATAGTTCCATTAAGGATTCCTTTCCATGGGTGTGCATGCGTTTCATGTGCATGTCCTAACTGTTATTTGGAAAAAATCGTAGTATAAGTAACTTCTGGGGGTTCACGATGGAGTGAATGCGGAAACATCTTTAATTCACCGACCGAATATTCCCTTAAGAACGCTAGCTTTCGGCTTCACCCAGACTGAGGTACACGTCTGGATGACCTGGCAGTAACAATCACAGAGGTGCTCCCTTTATGCCCTAGCCGAATTAACGGGAACGTAGGTCATAAAAACAGGAGCCAGGCAACCCAGCTTGGCCAAAACTTAAGTCATATCGATGCATATAATGGCGAAGAAAATGTACATATGGGAAAAGACTCATATGTGATGAGATCAATGCTCGCAAGATAATAATAGCAAGCTTCTGTCCAAGAAGCCCCTAGGTATAATGGACGTACGTATTTGAAGATGTATGCATCAAGGGTGCACGGTCTAGCCGCACGAAAACTGTAAAGCTAAAGAGAAAAAACGAAAAGAGAGAAAAAATAATGGAAACAACAGGAGGAAGGAGACGAACATAGTGTTCGGCGCTAGGCATAAAATCGTCGGAGTCTGGCCGCGTTCAAAGGGTTTGTCTCTAGGCGATTGTCTGACGCATCATGCAGGCGGTACACTCCTCCGGTGAGAACTTCGTCAATGATGAAGGGACCCTCCCACTTGGGCTTGAGTTTGTCCTTTTTCTTTTCCGGCAGGCATAAAATTAGTTCTCCAACATTATAAGTCTTGGCCCGCACCTCTCTGCTTTGATACCTGCGAGCCTGCTATTGATAAAATGCGGAACGGGCTTTTGCGACGTCGCGCTCCTCCTCCAAGGCATCTTAGTTGTCCTACCGATCAAGCTTGGCCTCTCTCTCTTCGTACATGCACACTCGAGGTGAGTCATGAAAAATGTCGCAAGGTAACACTGCCTCTGCGCCGTACACCATGAAGAAAGGTGTATATCCGGTAGTACGATTGGGCGTGGTCCACAACCCTCAGAGTATGAAGTGGAGTTCCTCAACCCAGTGCTTGTCTGATTCTTTCAAAGACCGCACTAGTCTAGGCTTGATGCCGCTCATAATAAGAACATTGGCTCGTTTGACTTGACCGTTTTTGTGGCTAATAGACAGAGGGGTAATCGAGTTTGATGCCCAGATTAGTGCACCAGGTTTTCACCTCATCGGCTATGAAATTGGAGCCATTATCGGTGATGATGCTGTGTGGGACATCATAACGGTGTACAACACCGGATATAAATTCTATCACCAGCCTGGACTCAGCCATTTTAACTGGTTTGGCCTCCATCCACTTGGTGAATTTATCCACCATGACCAGCAGATACTTTTTCTTACGGCTTCCTCCTTTAAGGGGTCCGACCATATCGAGCCCCCAGACCGTGAAAGGCCAAGTGATGGCGATTGTTTGTAAGGCGGCGGGCGGCATATGGCTTTGGTTGGCGAAGAGTTGGCATTCGACGCAATGTTGGACAAGGTCCCGTGCATCTGCTCGGGCCGTCGGCCAATAAAAACCTGTACATAAGGCCTTTCTAACAAGGGCCCGAGCTGCGGCGTGGTGCCCACCGAGACCGGCATGAATTTCAGACAGGAGCTGCCGCCCCTCTTCCTTGGAGATACATCTTTGAAGGACTTCGGTAGCGTTGTTCTTGTATAGTTCTCCTTCATGAACCTTGTAGGCCTTCGAACGCCGGACAATGCGGCGGACCTCGGTCTGATCCTCGGGGAGTTCCTTCCTGTTGAGGTAGGCCAAGAAGGGTTCGGTCCATGGGGCGATGATTTCCATAATGAGATGGGCCGATGGTGTTATTTCGATGGCTGAGCCCCCGATGATATTGGTCTGTCCGAAATCTAGGGTTGTGTTTGGATCCGGACTGGTGTTGCCGCTCTCCCCTTGCCACACCATGGATGGCTTAAAAAGCTTTTCCAGAAAGATGTTAGGTGGGACGGGGTCGTGCTTGGCGCCGATGCGAGCAAGGACGTCTGCCGCATGATTACTTTCTCGAGCCACGGGATGAAACTCGAGCCCCTCAAACTGGGCCGACATTTTTTGGATGACATTGCGATACGCCGCCATCTTTGGATCTTTGGCATTGAAGTCTCCATTTATTTGAGATATTGCGAGGTTTGAGTCCCCGCGCACTTCCAGGTGTTGTATGCCATGGAGACGGCCATCCGAAGACCATGCAATAAGGCCTCATATTCGGCTGCGTTGTTGGAGTCCGTATATAATATTTGGAGTGCGTATTGGACGATGTCTCCAGTGGGGGACGTTAAAATGACGCCCGCTCCTAGCCTTGCCAGCATTTTGGAGCCATCAAAATACATAACCCAGTTGGAATATGTGTCGTACTCTTTAGGGAGTTCGGCCTCGGTCCATTCGGCGACGAAATCAGCCAGTACTTGGGATTTAATGGCTCAACACGGTTTATATGTTATGTCAAATGGAAGGAGCTCAATGGCCCATTTGGCAATCCAGCCCGTGGCATCGCAATTGTTTATTATGTCGTTGAGTGGTACTTCAAAGGCCACCGTGATCGAACACTCCTGGAAGTAGTGTCATAGCTTTCAGGATCCCATGAAGACCGCTTATGCTATCTTTTGATAACGAGGGTACCAGGATTTGCATGGTGTGAGGACAGTGGATACGTAGTATACCGGCTTCTGAAGAGGAAATTTTTGGTCGTCCTGCTCTCGCTCAACGACAAGCACGACGCTCACCACCTGGTGTGTTGCGAATATGTATAATAACATAGGTTCGCCGGCGCTAGACGCGGCCAGGATTAGGTTGCTTGCTAGAAGTGTTTTTATTTCTTCCAGTCCGACCATTGCTGCATTCGTCCACTCAAAGTGATTGGTGCGCTGCAGAAGGCGATAGAGTAGCAATGCCTTCTCTCCAATCTGGAGATAAAGCGGCTTAAAGCTGCTACGCAACTGGTGAGTTTTTGGACTTGTTTAAGGTCTGTTGGCATAGCCAATTGTGACAAAGCTCGGATTTTGGCTGGATTTGCTTCAATTCCGCTATTGGAAACGATGAATCCCAGCATTTTTCCTGCGGGGACACCGAAAAAGCACTTTTCCGGATTGAGCTTGATGTTATATGCACGGAGGTTGTTGAATGTGAGATGTAGATCGTCTATGAGTGTTTCAACGTACCAAGTTTAGATGGCGACGTCATCCACATATGCTTCGACTGTCTTGCCGATCTGTTTCTCCGGGCATGTTTGAATCATGTGTTGGTAGGTGGCGCCGGCATTTTTGAGTCCGAAGGGTATGGTGTTGAAGCAGAATGACCCATATGGGGTAATGAATGTTGTTGCGGGTTGATCGGACTCCTTCATTTTTATTTGATGGTATCCGGAATATGCGTCCAGGAAGCACAATGAGTCATGTCCTGCAGTAGCATCAATGATCTGGTCGATGCGGGGGAGGGGGAAGGGATCCTTGGGGCAAGCCTTATTGATGTCTTTGAAATCGACGCACAGGCGCTAGGATTTGTCTTTCTTTGGAACCATCAGCAGGTTTGCTAGCCTGTCCGGGTGTTTTATTTCTCTAATGAATCCGGCCTCGATTAGTTTGTCTAGCTCCTCCCCCATAGCTTGATGTTTGGGTTCGGAAAAGCAACGCAGTGTTTGGTTGACCGTTTTATATCCCTTCAATATATTGAGGCTGTGTTCAGCCAACTCACGTGGGATTCCTGGCATATCAGAAGGGTGCCATGCAAATATATCCCAATTCTCGCATAGGAACTCTCGTAACGCGGTGTCAACCGTTTGGTCTAGTTGTGCTCCAATAGATGTTGTCTTCTCGGGGTCCGTTGGATGGACTTGGAATTTCACTATTTCTTCTGCCGGTTTGAAGGAGGTGGATTTGGGTTGTTTGTCTAGGATTACATCATCCTTGTCCACTGTGGAGCGTAGTGCTATTAATTCTTCGGCCGCGAGGGCTTCAGATAATGCCTCGAGGGCCAGAGATGCGGTTTTATTTTTGGCGCGGAGTGCTATGTCCGCATCACTAGCGAGAGTGATTATGCCATTGGGCCCGGGCATCTTAAGCTTCATATATCCGTAATGAGGTACGGCTTGGAAGCGCGTAAATGCATCTTGGCCTAAGAGGGCGTGATATCCGCTGTTGAAAGGGGCCACTTGGAAGGTTATCTCTTCGGACTGATAATTCTCCGGCGTGCCGAAGACTGCATCAAGCGTGATTTTCCCTCATAGCATGCCTCCTGACTGTGAATGATTCCTCGGAAGGTCGTGTTGCTTTGCTTGATGCGGCTCCTGTCTATTTCCATTTTTTGTAGTGTATCCTCATAGATGAGGTTCAGTCCGCTGGCCCGTCCATGAGAACCTTGGTGAGCCGAAAGCCATCCATAATTGGGCTGAGGACCAAGGCGGCTGGTGCTCGAACTGTCCTGTATTTTGGCTCGTCGCCGGCATTAAAGGTTATAGCCGTGTCGTTCCAAGGGTTTATTTTTGCAATTTGGCACACTTCGGCAAGTTCACGAAGTGCCCTTTTGTGCCTATTGTTTGAGGCGAATGTCTCGAAGACCGTTAATACTTTGAGGTCGTCGTCTTCTAGGGGTGTTGTTCTGGGGTATTCCTTGTGAAGATATCCTCACCGCTCTTGGCCACTTGCCGGAGTATCCAACATGCTCTAAGGCTGTATGTTGGTATGTTATCCGGTGTTGTGTGTATTTTGCATGGCCCATCAAGCCATCCTTCCAGAACGATTCCACGCCCCATAACAGGCTTATATTTCTTTACTATTGGTCCATGCGTTCCATGAGGGTGCGCCCTTTTCGACTGAGCGAGGAGTTGAGTGGGGACCGATGGTTCCCAACGGGCTGCCTGAGTTTTCTAGGCGCTTTCCATTGTGATGTACTTCTGTACGATAGTTTCCAAGTCAACGAAGTTTAATATGTGACCACGGTTGATGGCGTTGAGGATTCCCTCATCCATGCAACTGTTGTGAAACACTAAGATCACGTCTTCGTCACAGCAATCTTTGATCTTGTTTTTGATAAGGAGGAATCTGGCCCAGAAGTGGGGGACCGTTTCCTGAGACTGCTATTGTATGCTCAAGAGAGCGCTTATGTCTGGGTGGGTGGGTGGATTTAAATCCGAACCCTGACCTAATTTTGGATCCGGAGTCTGAAGATCCTCTGGGCTTAGCAATACGGGCACCGGGATATCAATTGATTTTCTGAGCTTATCCTCCGATTCTATGTTCGGAGGACGAGGCATGTCTTTCTGCCGGTAGGTGTCCAGCTCTTCAAGATCGGAGATCCAAACATAGTTTGTCCTCAATATAGAGGAAGACTTATCTTGCTCCTCGACTACCGCTATCTGATGGGTGATTGGCGAAGTTTTAATTTCTCTCTGGTTGGGTTTATGCCCAATCCGATCGTAGTCTGTAGTGACCCCCAAGGCAGCAATGCGATCTAGGAGTTCATTTAAAGATGATAACTCCGTCAGATCCTGTCAGGACCCCGACTCAATGCCACATCGATCTAGCATGTAACACCTCATATCACTTTGCGGCCTCACGCACGGTATTCCCACGGGTGTCGCCTTACCTTTGCCTGGGACCGTTTGCGCCTTTTGGCACACGTATATGATAGTGTCGCTAGCATCCATATGATAAGGAGCCCGGGCTGACATGGCTAGTCGTAAACCCAAAGTGGCACAGACTTACAGGGACAGGCATCCATGACCCAGCATCGAACGTGTCGGTCATCAGCGAGTGAATCCAGGCTGTAGCACTGGGCTAGCAGGACTCCGGTGAACCGGGCTGTAGCGGGCTAACCGGACTCCGGTATTCATCGCGTGACATTTCCCCGAAGGGACAGACACAGGAACGAAGAAGGACACATGCCGGCCAGCCTAAGTGTTCCGGAGCAGTAGCAAGCTACCATGGCTCGGTGGAATCACTAGGAGACATTTCCCCGTAAGAGAGGCTACTAAAGATAAACAACTAGATGGTCAGATCCCACACATATCAAGCATTTCAATAACATACACACAATATGCTCGATATGTGCAAATACAACATGGCATCACAACATGACTCTATAACTCAAGTATTTTAATCAATAGGCTCCGAGGAGCGAGATATTACAAACACGGGTCTCATGACCCAACAATCAGAGCATACAAGTCAAAGCACATGCGGAAGCTATCATGTCTGAGTACAGACATCTATAAATGAAAAAGGCTGAGAAGCCTGACTATCTATCAGATCCTGCCGAGGGCACAAAATCGTAGATGAGGTAACAAGCTAAACATCGAAGACCACGCGGAAATACTAGTGAGACTGAAGTCTCTCTGCAAAAACATAAAATAGGCAAACGTGAGTACAAATGTACCCAGCAAGACTTACATCAGAACTATCTACATATGCATCATTATCAACAAAGGGGTGGTGGGGTTTAACTGCAGCAAGCCAGCTTTGACTCGGTGGCTATCCTAAACTACGACTGCAAGTAATTCTTTTGAGGTGGCGCACACGAGTCCACATATTCACCAACCAATACACCACTATGGATCCGCTCCCGTCTCCCTACGAGAACGCCATCCATAGCACTCACGCTTATCTTGCGTATTTTAGAGTATCCACTTTCACTTGTCTATGAACTGATATAAGCAACCCAGAAGTCCTTTTCCGCGGACACGGCTATTCGAATAGATGATGTTAACCCTGCAGGGGTGTACTTCTTCATACATGTTTCCACCACTTAGCGTCTGCACACGACATGTGCTCGGCAGACTTCAAGCGAAAGCCGACGTGGGTGTAGACCACGACCTACCTAAACACTCAAGTCTCTAGTCCAGGTTTATCGCCTATTCGGGTTCCATCCATGAGGAGATCCGGCCGGAGTTTCGCTCACAGCCCCAAACGATGTGAACAGGGTTCCGTGACACCAAACGGGCGCCCGGTATACCCGGCCACGTGCCTACCGCATCACAGCCCACCCCTACGGTCAGCGCTGTCCACGGCCTCCAGCATACTACAAACACCAGAAACTACTTGCAACTCCTAGACAGAGGACAAGGGTGATTAAGAAGTCGAGCGGGGTCATATTTCAGGGCCCAATGTATGGTAGTAGCTGAATCATGGATCACAAACACAGAACTCAGTTCCTGAGGACGGCTGCAATGAGACAACCCACCATGTACTCCTACATGGCCTCTCACTGCTACCTTTACCAAATCGTGTTCACACACTTAGCTCACACACAGTAGAACATGTTCACACACCTCTGATTCATCCCCGATGAATCAGACCTGACTCAACTCTAAGCAGTAGCAGGCATGACAAACAAACAAGAATGAGTAGGCACAACAGGGCTCAAACAACTCCTACTCATGCTAGTGGGTTTCATCTATTTACTGTGGCAATGACAGGTCATGCAGAGGATAAAGGGGTTCAACTACCGCAGCATGTAATAGTTGAATCGGTGTTGTCCTAATGCAGTAAAAGAGAGCAGGAGCGAGAGAGTGGGATTGTATCGGAATGAACAAGGGGGTTTTGCTTGCCTGGCACTTCTGAAGATAACATTGAGTCTTCATCAGTGTCAACGATCACATCATCGGTATCACGTCTATCGAGAGGGGACAAATACCGGCAACACAGAAAGGAACACAATCAATGCAATGCACAATATGATGCATGATCATGACATGGCAAAATGAATGTGTTTTGGGCTAATGCAACTAGCAACAGATTAAATGAAGTTGGTTTGAGTATAAAATTCAAATTCAAACTCCATATGTGATTAATTAAATGCCCTTTATATGATTTGTGCTAAACAGCAGCTATAAGTTGTTCTAACATGCATGAAAATGGTACAGATGGATTCCTTGAATTTTTCTGATAATTTTTCATATATAATTTATTTAATTTGGAGTTACGGTTAATTTTCTATGATTTATTGAAGTTTTAGGCATTTTCTGGAATTTCAGAATTAAATTAAATCCAGAAAATACTTATTGCGTCAGCATGACGTTGGCATGACGTCAGCAAGTCAACAGGGGTCGGTCAGGGTCAAACCTGACGTGTGGGGCCACACGTCAGTGACACAGGTTAGACAGGGGGGTTAGTTTAATTTAATTAAAGATTAGGGCACTAGGGCCCACATGTCAGTGGCTCTGGGGTTAGATTAGGTGGTGATTAGCTTAAGCTAATCACCTGATGGCAGGGGCCTACCAGTCAGTGTCAGCAGAGGGGGTAGTTAAGATAAAATAGTTAAACTAATTAACAGGGGGGGCTGGCCCCACCTGTCATCGACCCAGAGAGGGGGGGGGGTCCCGCCGTGGTCAACGTGGTCAGACCCACCGGCGGCTTGACGCCGGCGAGGCCAGACGCGGTGGTGCGCGTCGGAAACCAACTACAGGGGCTCTTTTGGCGCGCAGGGAGCAGCTACGGGGAGAGGGTGGAGTGGCGCATCCAACGGTGGCGGTGGCGGAGGCTGGGGTGGCCGGAGCTGCCGGCGGCGACCTCTTTTGCGGCTGCCGGAGCTCGGGTGGGTGCGGGATTAGCGCTGCGGCTTGCAAACAAGTTAGCTGCCACGCTAGCGTTGCTCCACGGGTCGTTGCGAGTGCAACGGACGCACGCGCGGGGCCATTTGGTCACCGGGGCTTCGCCGGCGACGAGCCCGTGCGGCGGAGCGTTTCGGCTCCGGTGGAGGGAGCGGCCAGGGGGCGAATTAGTCAACGAGGCATGGGGAAAACGATGCAGCGGCTCACCGCGGTTCTTCTGGTGCTGCTGGCGAGGCAGGGGAGGCACGGGGTCCGGCGAATTGACGGAGGGGAGCTTCGGTGGCCGGCGACGGAACGGCGATGGTGGCGGCGTTGCAGGGCTTCCGGAGGGCCGTGGGTCGGTGGGGAGGAAGGAGGGGGTCGAGGCGGAGCTCGTGGGTGTGTCGGAGAGGCTAGGGGTGGCCGGTGGCCACGAGAGAGCTCGTCGGCGGCGGCGGGTGTGTTCGGTGGCTGCGCGCGAGAGAACCAGAGGAGGAGAGGAGCTCGGGGAGAGAGTGAGAGGCCTGGGGGGGTGCGTGGCGTCGCGGACGGGATCCAGGCAACGAGAGGAAGCAGGAGGTGGCTAGGGGGGAAGCAGGAGGTGGCCGAGGCAGCGTCGGCGAGCGCCACGCCTCGCCTCTGCTCGTCCTCCTGGTAGAGGAGAAAGAGGACAAAGGAGGAGGAGGTGGGCTGGGCCGGCTGGGGGAGCTGGGCCGGTGGTGGCGCCAGGTAAGGTTTCTCTTCTCTCTCTGTCTTTTTCTAATTATTTCAGTTTTCTATTTTGCAGGTTTGTTTTGAATTTGGTTTTGAAACCAATTCAATTTATTTTGCTTCTGACAATATTTTTAGGAGCTAAAAGAATTAAAACAATGCTCCACAAAATATTTCAGAATTATTGGACCTATATTTATTTAATAGTAGATATAAATCCAATTCAAATAATTATTGATTTAATTCAAATGCCCAAATTAAATGTTTCTGAGACACCAAAAATATTGGTTTGGATTTTACCTCTTGCCAATATTTCCAGAGGATATCAGGAACATTTTCTTGGACACATTTGAGAAGATTTAATTGTTGGTTATTTTTAGAGGTTTCTGAGGCTTTGAAAATTCCTCAATTCAAATTTCATTTGAATTTAAACATGATGCAGCAAGAAGTCTAGCCTAGTGCATTACCAGAAGCTAGGGATGTGACAACTCACCCCCACTAAACAAGAATCTCGTCTCGAGATTCAAGCGTAGGGTAAGGTGAAGGGTAACGCGGACTAGTATAATCTTCACGATCCAGGGTGCACTTCATAAGAACATTGATTCGAACACCATCTTTGTCTTGTCGTCTTGCTCTGAGAACTCCAGCTAATCATGAAAAGAAGAGGAAAGTAAAACTCTAGAAGGATCGGTCTTCTCGAAGGTCGAACAACTCAGGATTAACTCACGGAATGAGACATAGAACCATCTCTCGGTTGAGACACGAGATACACATCAAGAGGGGGGGGGAAGAAACGGATGACGAAGGTTCACTAGGTAGACAACAATTCCACACCTAAGAAGGTGGTAAACGATTGTCAACGTAGCGAGGAGTTGAGTTGCCATGATACCACGACGAAACATCCTGAAGGAGGGTGATTCGTAGATTATTATCTTAAGTGGCAAAAAGAATTACTTTTGATTCAGAGATCATTGGAACTCTTTATACCAGCCTAAGGTAATCACAAGCGTTCATTTGGAGGGGGTCGGTAGAATGGCATACTCGGACTTGGATGATGTGGATTACCTTGTTGAAGACAACGTAATGGATGAATTTGCTTATTACCGGAAATGGAAGAGACCCATGGTAGAATGGCACAATGGCGGTGCAAGCTGGGAGCAAAATGCAAATGCTGGGAATGATTCTAGTAACTGGGAAAGAACCCAACACTAGAGAGTTAATTCACTGTTTGAATAGGTCATAGCATTGCCGAGGGAACTGAGAGCAAACCCAGTTAGTGCCGATGATAACACGTAGCGCTTGTGCGTGCTCTCAAGAACTTGAGCAATTCCATATCCATCAAGGTTTTACCAACATCCGTGTCAAAGGTCCGGTAACACAACTTACTACCATGATGGCTAAAGATGGATGATGCAGACGCAAAGGAAGATAACACCTTCTCAGACTTCACCCTAGCGAGGCCAAGGAAACAAAATCTGGACGATCGACCGAGAGACATTTAGCACTCCGCTTCTAATGTTCTCCTTGATGTGCTAGTGTAACCTATTCATAGAAATGGTTTGATATCTAGAACATCAAGTAAAAGGTCGGACTTCGGAACACAGAAATCCATAGGGGCAACTAGGGAGTAATCCTACGAAATCCCTATGGGGAGGTGGCCAACTTCCTCAATCAAGATACTACAATATTAGGTCTCCCGGCGGGGTGTGTTGGCCACGACATCCACTTTACCGGTTATCGTGAGACCAATATTATATTTCTTGGGAAATGTTCCAACCATCACATCTGCCTGAGATTCAGATCTGGTTGGTGTCAGAATATTCCAGACTCATCGAGTCTAGGAAGAAAAATGAAAGTTTGCAACACAAATCGACGAGATGACGTTGCGAGATTCTCGGGGAATGAACTACGATAGTAAGCTCCAAAACATGAGCTGGTTCTGCTACAAACATGTGAACACGTTGTCCCAGACAAGCATGGCCATGTAGTAGTCTTATAATTAAACACTACCGAGTTCAGGTGGGGAACCATAATCGAGGATATCGAAGTCTTTACGCAAGTCCATGGATTAGATCCCAAGCATAGACTTCTTTTCCTTGAACAAGTCAATCAGTGGCTTAGTGTGCTAGGGACACATATAGAATGAAGGTTGCAAGTCTCCAGACTACATAATACTTCGCACGTGTGCATGACTGATTTGGGATGATTCCAAAGGAAACAACATTGACTTTCTCGAATCCACGGCGGCAACTTGCATCAAATGCACATGGACTGGAGGAAGTCACTTCTTACATCCGAACATTTGCTCCATGAACTAGCATGAAGAAATTCTTTCAAAAATTTCCAACACTAACTTAATGTTCAACAAAATCAAGGAGGGAATAAGGATGTTGTCAATGGGCTCAACAACAATTCATCCGGGTTTCCTTTTAAAAGGAATTCCATAGTTAAGTGAACAAGTGATAGCATTGGTCAGACCCGAAAGATATAATGGTGTATGCTCGAGGGATCAACCACGAGTAAGACAACGTTACGAATATCGTTGGTTCTGGTCTGATTGGATGATAGCCCATGCTCCAATCAAAGGTTAGATAAAAATGATAGGTCCAGCAACTGATCACAGGAACCAATCGAGGAAGATATCATCTTTCGTCAACACATACTACACAAGAATACCCCTTTGGAACGAACTAAGTCAGGCAAGCTTTTACCTTCCAACTCTCCAAGTTGTTGTCTAGCTTAACCAACTAGCTCAGGGATATCCAACACAGATTCTTGGAGAAGGGTGGTTCACAAGAAACCAACTTGATCACGAGCTCAACACAGCGGTCAGGTGACAACCTGGTAATACTTCCGAGAAGATCTTCGGAAAATCACAAACCACCGATATATTACTAGGCTCGAGAACAATCTTGCCTTTTGAGGGCAAGACGATATGATCAAATGAGTGAGGACTTGACAAGATCCTAACTCATCAATCGAAGGGTGCACCGAAATAAGGACTAGGTAGCACGATCAGTCTTAGAAGGATGATTCAAAACCAACACGCTAAGAATGAAATTATTGTCCATTAACTACCAAGCAACAAGGTTGCTAGGAGTATTGAATTCACACATCACGATTCACTTGTCGACATTCCGGTTACAATAACACAGGAACCGAGGAATGAACAATGATGGCAAGAAGTATTACTGTACCAAGAGTTCATAGGATGGTGTGCAATTCCTATAACAATCCCGATATAAAAGATGGTAATACTCCAAGGTAGAACAGAGCAAAAGCTGGATTGGCATTTTGATCTGCGGAGTACAATTGTTTTGACCCAATCCTAGATATGGAAGAGGTACTGGAGTTTGTTTCTCCTAGTCATTCCGCGATAGAATGGCTTGACGGGCCACAAGAGTAATAGGCATCGATAAACGAACGCACACATACTCTTGATTATCAATTGATAGACGAGGGTCAGAAGACAACTAAAGAGGGACAACTCAAAGGAACATATAATTTTCTGAGTTGTGGGTGCATGGTTTAGCATGTCGAACGAATTCCACATATTTCTTCCGGATAACCCATGCAGAAAGGTAGAACTGGCAGAGTCACAATGTAGAATCGAGAACCCATCGAGAGCACTCTGATTGTGATCTTTCGATCAGCGAGGAACATCTGCCATAAGCGGTTCATAGTATTTGGAAGAAAGGAATACCACGAACATCGAGGACTAATGCAAAGGTTACTAATAACCTAAAGGAGCGAGCAAAACTATCAACATGAAGCAGGTAGGGTGAATCTCGGGTTCAAAACCCAGGGATAGAATACCTACTACTAAATGGCATCACGGGATGCTTTCGATAATGACGGCCAGAGTCATCACACTGGAACATAAATCATGGCTAGACTACTAGATGATCCCCTGAGACGCCTAGGGTCATAATAGTAACTCCAACATAATGTCAAGGCAATAGAATACCTCAACTCAACAATTAGTGTGATTGAGCTGGCATAAAGGAACATCGAAACCAGAGGGAAAGGATTTTGCAAATGCATCAGACTATTTAGAAACCTGGAATGACTCGGACAGCATAACGGCTGTAAATGCTCAGAAAAGATTTGAGACATTCACAAAAATGGTGGCATAACCACTCAGAAGCACAATATCAAGGTCTCGAGATCAACAGTTAACATACGGAGGTAGAAACTGAACTGAGGCTTAAATCCAACAATCTTATGGGTCTACGGATTAGTAATACGTGATCCTAATAGAAAGAAGAGATAGCCTAGTTCTTAATCCCCGTAGAAGAGAAGATGATGACTCAGATCAGAAGGCCATGAGGTATAAGGAGTAAAAAGAGCCTTACGTTCCATCCCACAATCAATTCCCTTATATAACTAAAGAATTTCTAGACTCAACTTCGACCAGTTTGGCTTGGTAATCCTACAGGCAGTCAAGCTCTGATACCAACGCTGTCAGGACCCCGACTCAATGCCACATCGATCTAGCATGTAACACCTCATATCACTTTGCGGCCTCACGCACGGTATTCCCACGGGTGTCGCCTTACCTTTGCCCGGGACCGTTTGCGCCTTTTGGCACACGTATATGATAGTGTCGCTAGCATCCATATGATAAGGAGCCCGGGCTGACATGGCTAGTCGTAAACCCAAAGTGGCACAGACTTACAGGGACAGGCATCCATGACCCAGCATCGAACGTGTCGGTCATCAGCGAGTGAATCCAGGCTGTAGCACTGGGCTAGCAGGACTCCGGTGAACCGGGCTGTAGCGGGCTAACAGGACTCCGGTATTCATCGCGTGACATTTCCCCGAAGGGACAGACACAGGAACGAAGAAGGACACATGCCGGCCAGCCTAAGTGTTCCGGAGCAGTAGCAAGCTACCATGGCTCGGTGGAATCACTAGGAGACATTTCCCCGTAAGAGAGGCTACTAAAGATAAACAACTAGATGGTCAGATCCCACACATATCAAGCATTTCAATAACATACACACAATATGCTCGATATGTGCAAATACAACATGGCATCACAACATGACTCTATAACTCAAGTATTTTAATCAATAGGCTCCGAGGAGCGAGATATTACAAACATGGGTCTCATGACCCAACAATCAGAGCATACAAGTCAAAGCACAAGCGGAAGCTATCATGTCTGAGTACAGACATCTATAAATGAAAAAGGCTGAGAAGCCTGACTATCTATCAGATCCTGCCGAGGGCACAAGATCGTAGCTGAGGTAACAAGCTAAACGTCGAAGTCCACGCGGAACTACTAGTGAGACTGAAGTCTCTCTGCAAAAACATAAAATAGGCAAACGTGAGTACAAATGTACCCAGCAAGACTTACATCAGAACTATCTACATATGCATCATTATCAACAAAGGGGTGGTGGGGTTTAACTGCAGCAAGCCAGCTTTGACTCGGTGGCTATCCTAAACTACGACTGCAAGTAACTCTTTTGAGGTGGCGCACACGAGTCCACATATTCACCATATCAATACACCACTATGGATCCGCTCCCGTCTCCCTACGAGAACGCCATCCATAGCACTCACGCTTATCTTGCGTATTTTAGAGTATCCACTTTCACTTGTCTATGAACTGATATAAGCAACCCAGAAGTCCTTTTCCGCGGACACGGCTATTCGAATAGATGATGTTAACCCTGCAGGGGTGTACTTCTTCATACATGTTTCCACCACTTAGCGTCTGCACACGACATGTGCTCGGCAGACTTCAAGCGAAAGCCGACGTGGGTGTAGACCACGACCTACCTAAACACTCAAGTCTCTAGTCCAGGTTTATCGCCTATTCGGGTTCCATCCATGAGGAGATCCGGCCGGAGTTTCGCTCACAGCCCCAAACGATGTGAACAGGGTTCCGTGACACCAAACGGGCGCCCGGTTTACCCGGCCACGTGCCTACCGCATCACAGCCCACCCCTACGGTCAGCGCTGTCCACGGCCTCCAGCATACTACAAACACCAGAAACTACTTGCAACTCCTGGACAGAGGACAAGGGTGAATAAGAAGTCGAGCGGGGTCATATTTCAGGGCCCAATGTATGGTAGTAGCTGAATCATGGATCACAAACACAGAACTCAGTTCCTGAGGACGGCTGCAATGAGACAACCCACCATGTACTCCTACATGGCCTCTCACCGCTACCTTTACCAAATCGTGTTCACACACTTAGCTCACACACAGTAGAACATGTTCACACGCCTCTGATTCATCCCCGATGAATCAGACCTGACTCAACTCTAAGCAGTAGCAGGCATGACAAACAAACATGAATGAGTAGGCACAACAGGGCTCAAACAACTCCTACTCATGCTAGTGGGTTTCATCTATTTACTGTGGCAATGACAGGTCATGCAGAGGATAAAGGGGTTCAGCTACCGCAGCAAGTAACAGATGAATCGGTGTTGTCCTAATGCAGTAAAAGAGAGCAGGAGCGAGAGAGTGGGATTGTATCGGAATGAACAAGGGGGTTTTGCTTGCCTGGCACTTCTGAAGATAACATTGAGTCTTCATCAGTGTCAACGATCACATCATCGGTATCACGTCTATCGAGAGGGGACAAATACCGGCAACACAGAAAGGAACACAATCAATGCAATGCACAATATGATGCATGATCATGACATGGCAAAATGAATGTGTTTTGGGCTAATGCAACTAGCAACAGATTAAATGAAGTTGGTTTGAATATAAAATTCAAATTCAAACTCCATATGTGATTAATTAAATGCCCTTTATATGATTTGTGCTAAACAGCAGCTATAAGTTGTTCTAACATGCATGAAAATGGTACAGATGGATTCCTTGAATTTTTCTGATAATTTTTCATATATAATTTATTTAATTTGGAGTTACGGTTAATTTTCTATGATTTATTGAAGTTTTAGGCATTTTCTGGAATTTCAGAATTAAATTAAATCCAGAAAATACTTATTGCGTCAGCATGACGTTGGCATGACGTCAGCAAGTCAACAGGGGTCGGTCAGGGTCAAACCTGACGTGTGGGGCCACACGTCAGTGACACAGGTTAGACAGGGGGGTTAGTTTAATTTAATTAAAGATTAGGGCACTAGGGCCCACATGTCAGTGGCTCTGGGGTTAGATTAGGTGGTGATTAGCTTAAGCTAATCACCTGATGGCGGGGGCCCACCTGTCAGTGTCAGCAGAGGGGGTAGTTAAGATAAAATAGTTAAACTAATTAACAGGGGGGGCTGGCCCCACCTGTCATCGACCCAGAGAGGGGGGGGGTCCCGCCGTGGTCAACGTGGTCAGACCCACCGGCGGCTTGACGCCGGCGAGGCCAGACGCGGTGGTGCGCGTCGGAAACCAACTACAGGGGCTCTTTTGGCGCGCAGGGAGCAGCTACGGGGAGAGGGTGGAGTGGCGCATCCAACGGTGGCGGTGGCGGAGGCTGGGGTGGCCGGAGCTGCCGGCGGCGACCTCTTTTGCGGCTGCCGGAGCTCGGGTGGGTGCGGGATTAGCGCTGCGGCTTGCAAACAAGCTAGCTGCCACGCTAGCGTTGCTCCACGGGTCGTTGCGAGTGCAACGGACGCACGCGCGGGGCCATTTGGTCACCGGGGCTTCGCCGGCGACGAGCCCGTGCGGCGGAGCGTTTCGGCTCCGGTGGAGGGAGCGGCCAGGGGGCGAATTAGTCAATGAGGCATGGGGAAAACGATGCAGCGGCTCACCGCGGTTCTTCTGGTGCTGCTGGCGAGGCAGGGGAGGCACGGGGTCCGACGAATTGACGGAGGGGAGCTTCGGTGGCCGGCGACGGAACGGCGATGGTGGCGGCGTTGCAGGGCTTCCGGAGGGCCGTGGGTCGGTGGGGAGGAAGGAGGGGGTCGAGGCGGAGCTCGTGGGTGTGTCGGAGAGGCTAGGGGTGGCCAGTGGCCACGAGAGAGCTCGTCGGCGGCGGCGGGTGTGTTCGGTGGCTGCGCGCGAGAGAGCCAAAGGAGGAGAGGAGCTCGGGGAGAGAGTGAGAGGCCTGGGGGGGGTGCGTGGCGTCGCGGACGGGATCCAGGCAACGAGAGGAAGCAGGAGGTGGCTAGGGGGGGAAGCAGGAGGTGGCTAGGGGGGGAAGCAGGAGGTGGCCGAGGCAGCGTCAGCGAGCGCCACGCCTCGCCTCTGCTCGTCCTCCTGGCAGAGGAGGAAGAGGACAAAGGAGGAGGAGGTGGGCTGGGCCGGCTGGGGGAGCTGGGCCGGTGGTGGCGCCAGGTAAGGTTTCTCTTCTCTCTCTGTCTTTTTCTAATTATTTCAGTTTTCTATTTTGCAGGTTTGTTTTGAATTTGGTTTTGAAACCAATTCAATTTATTTTGCTTCTGACAATATTTTTAGGAGCTAAAAGAATTAAAACAATGCTCCACAAAATATTTCAGAATTATTGGACCTATATTTATTTAATAGTAGATATAAATCCAATTCAAATAATTATTGATTTAATTCAAATGCCCAAATTAAATGTTTCTGAGACACCAAAAATATTGGTTTGGATTTTACCTCTTGCCAATATTTCCAGAGGATATCAGGAACATTTTCTTGGACACATTTGAGAAGATTTAATTGTTGGTTATTTTTAGAGGTTTCTGAGGCTTTGAAAATTCCTCAATTCAAATTTCATTTGAATTTAAACATGATGCAGCAAGAAGTCTAGCCTAGTGCATTACCAGAAGCTAGGGATGTGACAACTCACCCCCACTAAACAAGAATCTCGTCTCGAGATTCAAGCGTAGGGTAAGGTGAAAGGGTAACGCAACTAGTATAATCTTCACGATCCAGGGTGCACTTCAATAGAACGTTGATTCGAACACCATCTTTGTCTTGTCGTCTTGCTCTGAGAACTCCAGCTAATCATGAAAGAAGAGGAAAGGAAACTCTAGAAGGATCGGTCTTCTCGAAGGTCGAACAACTCAGGATTAAGTCACGGAATGAGACATAGAACCATCTCTCGGTTGAGACACGAGATACACATCAAGAGGGGGGGGAAAGAAACGGATGACGAAGGTTCACTAGGTAGACAACAATTCCACACCTAAGAAGGTGGTAAACGATTGTCAACGTAGCGAGGAGTTGAGTTGCCATGATACCACGACGAAACATCCTGAAGGAGGGTGATTCGTAGATTATTATCTTAAGTGGCAAAAAGAATTACTTTTGATTCAGAGATCATTGGAACTCTTTATACCAGCCTAAGGTAATCACAAGCGTTCATTTGGAGGGGGTCGGTAGAATGGCATACTCGGACTTGGATGATGTGGATTACCTTGTTGAAGACAACGTAATGGATGAATTTGCTTATTACCGGAAATGGAAGAGACCCATGGTAGAATGGCACAATGGCGGTGCAAGCTGGGAGCAAAATGCAAATGCTGGGAATGATTCTAGTAACTGGGAAAGAACCCAACACTAGAGAGTTAATTCACTGTTTGAATAGGTCATAGCATTGCCGAGGGAACTGAGAGCAAACCCAGTTAGTGCCGATGATAACACGTAGCGCTTGTGCGTGCTCTCAAGAACTTGAGCAATTCCATATCCATCAAGGTTTTACCAACATCCGTGTCAAAGGTCCGGTAACAAAACTTACTACCATGATGGCTAAAGATGGATGATGCAGACGCAAAGGAAGATAACACCTTCTCAGACTTCACCCTAGCGAGGCCAAGGAAACAAAATCTGGACGATCGACCGAGAGACATTTAGCACTCCGCTTCTAATGTTCTCCTTGATGTGCTAGTGTAACCTATTCATAGAAATGGTTTGATATCTAGAACATCAAGTAAAAAGGTCGGACTTCGGAACACAGAAATCCATAGGGGCAACTAGGGAGTAATCCTACGAAATCCCTATGGGGAGGTGGCCAACTTCCTCAATCAAGATACTACAATATTAGGTCTCCCGGCGGGGTGTGTTGGCCACGACATCCACTTTACCGGTTATCGTGAGACCAATATTATATTTCTTGGGAAATGTTCCAACCATCACATCTGCCTGAGATTCAGATCTGGTTGGTGTCAGAATATTCCAGACTCATCGAGTCTAGGAAGAAAAATGAAAGTTTGCAACACAAATCGACGAGATGACGTTGCGAGATTCTCGGGGAATGAACTACGATAGTAAGCTCCAAAACATGAGCTGGTTCTGCTACAAACATGTGAACACGTTGTCCCAGACAAGCATGGCCATGTAGTAGTCTTATAATTAAACACTACCGAGTTCAGGTGGGGAACCATAATCGAGGATATCGAAGTCTTTACGCAAGTCCATGGATTAGATCCCAAGCATAGACTTCTTTTCCTTGAACAAGTCAATCAGTGGCTTAGTGTGCTAGGGACACATATAGAATGAAGGTTGCAAGTCTCCAGACTACATAATACTTCGCACGTGTGCATGACTGATTTGGGATGATTCCAAAGGAAACAACATTGACTTTCTCGAATCCACGGCGACAACTTGCATCAAATGCACATGGACTGGAGGAAGTCACTTCTTACATCCGAACATTTGCCACATGAACTAGCATGAAGAAATTCTTTCAAAAATTTCCAACACTAACTTAATGTTCAACAAAATCAAGGAGGGAATAAGGATGTTGTCAATGGGCTCAACAACAATTCATCCGGGTTTCCTTTTAAAAGGAATTCCATAGTTAAGTGAACAAGTGATAGCATTGGTCAGACCCGAAAGATATAATGGTGTATGCTCGAGGGATCAACCACGAGTAAGACAACGTTACGAATATCGTTGGTTCTGGTCTGATTGGATGATAGCCCATGCTCCAATCAAAGGTTAGATAAAAATGATAGGTCCAGCAACTGATCACAGGAACCAATCGAGGAAGATATCATCTTTCGTCAACACATACTACACAAGAATACCCCTTTGGAACGAACTAAGTCAGGCAAGCTTTTACCTTCCAACTCTCCAAGTTGTTGTCTAGCTTAACCAACTAGCTCAGGGATATCCAACACAGATTCTTGGAGAAGGGTGGTTCACAAGAAACCAACTTGATCACGAGCTCAACACAGCGGTCAGGTGACAACCTGGTAATACTTCCGAGAAGATCTTCGGAAAATCACAAACCACCGATATATTACTAGGCTCGAGAACAATCTTGCCTTTTGAGGGCAAGACGATATGATCAAATGAGTGAGGACTTGACAAGATCCTAACTCATCAATCGAAGGGTGCACCGAAATAAGGACTAGGTAGCACGATCAGTCTTAGAAGGATGATTCAAAACCAACACGCTAAGAATGAAATTATTGTCCATTAACTACCAAGCAACAAGGTTGCTAGGAGTATTGAATTCACACCTCACGATTCACTTGTCGACATTCCGGTTACAATAACACAGGAACCGAGGAATGAACAATGATGGCAAGAAGTATTACTGTACCAAGAGTTCATAGGATGGTGTGCAATTCCTATAACAATCCCGATATAAAAGATGGTAATACTCCAAGGTAGAACAGAGCAAAAGCTGGATTGGCATTTTGATCTGCGGAGTACAATTGTTTTGACCCAATCCTAGATATGGAAGAGGTACTGGAGTTTGTTTCTCCTAGTCATTCCGTGATAGAATGGCTTGACGGGCCACAAGAGTAATAGGCATCGATAAACGAACGCACACATACTCTTGGTTATCAATTGATAGACGAGGGTCAGAAGACAACTAAAGAGGGACAACTCAAAGGAACATATAATTTTCTGAGTTGTGGGTGCATGGTTTAGCATGTCGAACGAATTCCACATATTTCTTCCGGATAACCCATGCAGAAAGGTAGAACTGGCAGAGTCACAATGTAGAATCGAGAACCCATCGAGAGCACTCTGATTGTGATCTTTCGATCAGCGAGGAACATCTGCCATAAGCGGTTCATAGTATTTGGAAGAAAGGAATACCACGAACATCAAGGACTAATGCAAAGGTTACTAATAACCTAAAGGAGCGAGCAAAACTATCAACATGAAGCAGGTAGGGTGAATCTCGGGTTCAAAACCCAGGGATAGAATACCTACTACTAAATGGCATCACGAGATGCTTTCGATAATGACGGCCAGAGTCATCACACTGGAACATAAATCATGGCTAGACTACTAGATGATCCCCTGAGACGCCTAGGGTCATAATAGTAACTCCAACATAATGTCAAGGCAATAGAATACCTCAACTCAACAATTAGTGTGATTGAGCTGGCATAAAGGAACATCGAAACCAGAGGGAAAGGATTTTGCAAATGCATCAGACTATTTAGAAACCTGGAATGACTCGGACAGCATAACGGCTGTAAATGCTCAGAAAAGATTTGAGACATTCACAAAAATGGTGGCATAACCACTCAGAAGCACAATATCAAGGTCTCGAGATCAACAGTTAACATACGGAGGTAGAAACTGAACTGAGGCTTAAATCCAACAATCTTATAGGTCTACGGATTAGTAATACGTGATCCTAATAGAAAGAAGAGATAGCCTAGTTCTTAATCCCCGTAGAAGAGAAGATGATGACTCAGATCAGAAGGCCATGAGGTATAAGGAGTAAAAAGAGCCTTACGTTCCATCCCACAATCAATTCCCTTATATAACTAAAGAATTTCTAGACTCAACTTCGACCAGTTTGGCTTGGTAATCCTACAGGCAGTCAAGCTCTGATACCAACGCTGTCAGGACCCCGACTCAATGCCACATCGATCTAGCATGTAACACCTCATATCACTTTGCGGCCTCACGCACGGTATTCCCACGGGTGTCGCCTTACCTTTGCCCGGGACCGTTTGCGCCTTTTGGCACACGTATATGATAGTGTCGCTAGCATCCATATGATAAGGAGCCCGGGCTGACATGGCTAGTCGTAAACCCAAAGTGGCACAGACTTACAGGGACAGGCATCCATGACCCAGCATCGAACGTGTCGGTCATCAGCGAGTGAATCCAGGCTGTAGCACTGGGCTAGCAGGACTCCGGTGAACCGGGCTGTAGCGGGCTAACAGGACTCCGGTTATTCATCGCGTGACATTTCCCCGAAGGGACAGACACAGGAACGAAGAAGGACACATGCCGGCCAGCCTAAGTGTTCCGGAGCAGTAGCAAGCTACCATGGCTCGGTGGAATCACTAGGAGACATTTCCCCGTAAGAGAGGCTACTAAAGATAAACAACTAGATGGTCAGATCCCACACATATCAAGCATTTCAATAACATACACACAATATGCTCGATATGTGCAAATACAACATGGCATCACAACATGACTCTATAACTCAAGTATTTTAATCAATAGGCTCCGAGGAGCGAGATATTACAAACACGGGTCTCATGACCCAACAATCAGAGCATACAAGTCAAAGCACAAGCGGAAGCTATCATGTCTGAGTACAGACATCTATAAATGAAAAAGGCTGAGAAGCCTGACTATCTATCAGATCCTGCCGAGGGCACAAGATCGTAGCTGAGGTAACAAGCTAAACGTCGAAGTCCACGCGGAACTACTAGTGAGACTGAAGTCTCTCTGCAAAAACATAAAATAGGCAAACGTGAGTACAAATGTACCCAGCAAGACTTACATCAGAACTATCTACATATGCATCATTATCAACAAAGGGGTGGTGGGGTTTAACTGCAGCAAGCCAGCTTTGACTCGGTGGCTATCCTAAACTACGACTGCAAGTAACTCTTTTGAGGTGGCGCACACGAGTCCACATATTCACCAACCAATACACCACTATGGATCCGCTCCCGTCTCCCTACGAGAACGCCATCCATAGCACTCACGCTTATCTTGCGTATTTTAGAGTATCCACTTTCACTTGTCTATGAACTGATATAAGCAACCCAGAAGTCCTTTTCCGCGGACACGGCTATTCGAATAGATGATGTTAACCCTGCAGGGGTGTACTTCTTCATACATGTTTCCACCACTTAGCGTCTGCACACGACATGTGCTCGGCAGACTTCAAGCGAAAGCCGACGTGGGTGTAGACCACGACCTACCTAAACACTCAAGTCTCTAGTCCAGGTTTATCGCCTATTCGGGTTCCATCCATGAGGAGATCCGGCCGGAGTTTCGCTCACAGCCCCAAACGATGTGAACAGGGTTCCGTGACACCAAACGGGCGCCCGGTATACCCGGCCACGTGCCTACCGCATCACAGCCCACCCCTACGGTCAGCGCTGTCCACGGCCTCCAGCATACTACAAACACCAGAAACTACTTGCAACTCCTGGACAGAGGACAAGGGTGATTAAGAAGTCGAGCGGGGTCATATTTCAGGGCCCAATGTATGGTAGTAGCTGAATCATGGATCACAAACACAGAACTCAGTTCCTGAGGACGGCTGCAATGAGACAACCCACCATGTACTCCTACATGGCCTCTCACTGCTACCTTTACCAAATCGTGTTCACACACTTAGCTCACACACAGTAGAACATGTTCACACACCTCTGATTCATCCCCGATGAATCAGACCTGACTCAACTCTAAGCAGTAGCAGGCATGACAAACAAACAAGAATGAGTAGGCACAACAGGGCTCAAACAACTCCTACTCATGCTAGTGGGTTTCATCTATTTACTGTGGCAATGACAGGTCATGCAGAGGATAAAGGGGTTCAACTACCGCAGCATGTAATAGTTGAATCGGTGTTGTCCTAATGCAGTAAAAGAGAGCAGGAGCGAGAGAGTGGGATTGTATCAGAATGAACAAGGGGGTTTTGCTTGCCTGGCACTTCTGAAGATAACATTGAGTCTTCATCAGTGTCAACGATCACATCATCGGTATCACGTCTATCGAGAGGGGACAAATACCGGCAACACAGAAAGGAACACAATCAATGCAATGCACAATATGATGCATGATCATGACATGGCAAAATGAATGTGTTTTGGGCTAATGCAACTAGCAACAGATTAAATGAAGTTGGTTTGAGTATAAAATTCAAATTCAAACTCCATATGTGATTAATTAAATGCCCTTTATATGATTTGTGCTAAACAGCAGCTATAAGTTGTTCTAACATGCATGAAAGTGGTACAGATGGATTCCTTGAATTTTTCTGATAATTTTTCATATATAATTTATTTAATTTGGAGTTACGGTTAATTTTCTATGATTTATTGAAGTTTTAGGCATTTTCTGGAATTTCAGAATTAAATTAAATCCAGAAAATACTTATTGCGTCAGCATGACGTTGGCATGACGTCAGCAAGTCAACAGGGGTCGGTCAGGGTCAAACCTGACGTGTGGGGCCACACGTCAGTGACACAGGTTAGACAGGGGGGTTAGTTTAATTTAATTAAAGATTAGGGCACTAGGGCCCACATGTCAGTGGCTCTGGGGTTAGATTAGGTGGTGATTAGCTTAAGCTAATCACCTGATGGCGGGGGCCCACCTGTCAGTGTCAGCAGAGGGGGGTAGTTAAGATAAAATAGTTAAACTAATTAACAGGGGGGGCTGGCCCCACCTGTCATCGACCCAGAGAGGGGGGGTCCCGCCGTGGTCAACGTGGTCAGACCCACCGGCGGCTTGACGCCGGCGAGGCCAGACGCGGTGGTGCGCGTCGGAAACCAACTACAGGGGCTCTTTTGGCGCGCAGGGAGCAGCTACGGGGAGAGGGTGGAGTGGCGCATCCAACGGTGGCGGTGGCGGAGGCTGGGGTGGCCGGAGCTGCCGGCGGCGACCTCTTTTGCGGCTGCCGGAGCTCGGGTGGGTGCGGGATTAGCGCTGCAGCTTGCAAACAAGCTAGCTGCCACGCTAGCGTTGCTCCACGGGTCGTTGCGAGTGCAACGGACGCACGCGCGGGACCATTTGGTCACCGGGGCTTCGCCGGCGACGAGCCCGTGCGGCGGAGCGTTTCGGCTCCGGTGGAGGGAGCGGCCAGGGGGCGAATTAGTCAACGAGGCATGGGGAAAATGATGCAGCGGCTCACCGCGGTTCTTCTGGTGCTGCTGGCGAGGCAGGGGAGGCACGGGGTCCGGCGAATTGACGGAGGGGAGCTTCGGTGGCCGGCGACGGAACGACGATGGTGGCGGTGTTGCAGGGCTTCCGGAGGGCCGTGGGTCAGTGGGGAGGAAGGAGGGGGTCGAGGCGGAGCTCGTGGGTGTGTCGGAGAGGCTAGGGGTGGCCGGTGGCCACGAGAGAGCTCGTCGGCGGCGGCGGGTGTGTTCGGTGGCTGCGCGCGAGAGAGCCAGAGGAGGAGAGGAGCTCGGGGAGAGAGTGAGAGGCCTGGGGGGGTGCGTGGCGTCGCGGACGGGATCCAGGCAACGAGAGGAAGCAGGAGGTGGCTAGGGGGGGAAGCAGGAGGTGGCCGAGGCAGCGTCGGCGAGCGCCACGCCTCGCCTCTGCTCGTCCTCCTGGCAGAGGAGGAAGAGGACAAAGGAGGAGGAGGTGGGCTGGGCCGGCTGGGGGAGCTGGGCCGGTGGTGGCGCCAGGTAAGGTTTCTCTTCTCTCTCTGTCTTTTTCTAATTATTTCAGTTTTCTATTTTGCAGGTTTGTTTTGAATTTGGTTTTGAAACCAATTCAATTTATTTTGCTTCTGACAATATTTTTAGGAGCTAAAAGAATTAAAACAATGCTCCACAAAATATTTCAGAATTATTGGACCTATATTTATTTAATAGTAGATATAAATCCAATTCAAATAATTATTGATTTAATTCAAATGCCCAAATTAAATGTTTCTGAGACACCAAAAATATTGGTTTGGCTTTTACCTCTTGCCAATATTTCCAGAGGATATCAGGAATATTTTCTTGGACACATTTGAGAAGATTTAATTGTTGGTTATTTTTAGAGGTTTCTGAGGCTTTGAAAATTCCTCAATTCAAATTTCATTTGAATTTAAACATGATGCAGCAAGAAGTCTAGCCTAGTGCATTACCAGAAGCTAGGGATGTGACAGATCCATCCGTTTGGCGTATTCAGAATCAACACAGAGACGATTTTCGATGACTCGAGAGGTCATCGTCGACTCAAGGGCCGAACGGGCGGTCATGATGAAGCCGCCCAGCCAAAGGGTTTGGCCTGAGGCCAGTGCTCCTCCAGAGGTGATATTTTCCTTGATGGCAAGGGGAGCCATCAATCCTTTCGGCAACGGCACAGTGGAACTCTCAATGAAAGCTCCAATGTCAGTGTCAAAACCGATTGATCTCGGGTAGGGGGTCCCGAACTGTGCGTCTAAGGTAGATGGTAATAGGAGACAGGAGACACAATGTTTACCCAGGTTCGGGCCCTCTCTATGGAGGTAATACCCTACATCCTGCTTGATTGATCTTGATGAATACGAGTATTACAATAGCTGATCTACCATGAGATTGCAATGGCTAAACCCTAGAAGTCTAGCCTATATGACTATGATTATGATTATCTATCGATCCGGACTATGCCCTCTGGTTTATATAGACACCAGAGGGGACTAGGGTTGTACAAGGTCGGTTACAAAGAAAGGAATCTTCATATTGGGTCGCCAAGCTCGCCTTCCACGCCAAGGAGAGTCCCATCCGGACACGGGTAGAGTCTTCGGCCTTCGTATCTTCATAGCCCAACAGTCTGGCCCACGGCTAACAGGCCATACGCCCAAGGACCCCTTAGTCTAGGACTCCCTCACCTACTCCTAGTAGGAGTAGGATTCCCCCCCCCTTGGGGCATGCCCCATGAGGCTGGTCGGCCCCCTCCTTCTCTCCTTTATATACGGGGGAGGGGCACCGTATAGACACACAAGTTGATTTCTTAGCTGTGTGCGGTGCCCCCCTCCATAGGTTTCCACCTCGGTCATATTGTCGTAGTGCTTAGGCGAAGCCCTGCATCGGTAACTTCATCATCACCATTAACACGCCGTCATGCTGATGAAACTCTCCCTCGGCCTCAGCTAGATCTAGAGTTCGAGGGACGTCACCGAGCTGAACGTGTGCAGATCACGGAGGTGCCGTGTGTTTGGTACTTGATTGGTTGGATCGCGAAGACGTTCGACTACATCAACCGCGTTACTTAACGCTTTCCCTTTCAGTCTATGAGGGAACATTTTGAAATACTGCGTTCCCCAACAGTGGTATCAGAGCCAGGTCTACGCGTATATGTTATATGCACGAGTAGAACACAAAGGAGTTGTGGGCGTGGGTATATACATATTGCTTGCCGTCACTAGTTGTTTCTTGATTCGGCGGTATTGTTGGATGAAGCGGGTCGGACCGACATTATATGACCGTGTTCATGAGACTGGTTCTACCGACGTGCTTTGCACACAGGTGGCTGGCGGGTGTCTGTTTCTCCAACTTCAGTTGAATCGGATTCAATGAACATGGTTCTTTCTAAAGATAAAAAAGCAATCACTATAGCACGTTGTGGTTTTTATGCCATAGGTAAGAACGGTTCTTGCTAAGCCCGTAGCAGCCACGTAAAACATGCAACAACAAAGTAGAGGACGTCTAACTTGTTTTTACAGGGCATGTTGTGATGTGATATGGTCAAGACATGATTATATAAGTTATTGTATGAGATGATCATGTTTAGTAACACAGTTATCGGCAACTGGCGGGAGCCATATGGTTGTCGCTTTATTGTATGAATTGCAATCGCTATGTAATTGCTTTACTTTATCACTAAGTAGTAGCGATAGTCGTGGAAGCAATAGTTGGCGAGGCGACAACGGTGCTACGATGGAGATCAAGGTGTCAAGCCGGTGACGATGGTGATCATGACAGTGCTTTGGAGATGGAGGTCAAAGGCACAAGATGATGATGGCCATATCATATCACTTATATTGATTGCATGTGATGTTTATCCTTTATGCATCTTATTTTGCTTAGTACGGAGGTAGCATTATAAGATGATCTCTCACTAAATTTCAAGGTATAAGTGTTCTCCCCGAGTATGCATGATTTCTATAGTTCATCGTGCCGAGACACAACATGATGATCGGGTGTGATAAGCTCTACGTTAACATACAACGGGTGGAAGCCAGTTTTGCACAAGCAGAATACTCGGGTTAAACTTGACGAGCCTAGCATATGCAGATATGGCCTCGAAACACTGAGACCGAAAGGTTGAGCGTGAATCATATAGTAGATATGATCAACATAGTGATGTTCACCATTGAAAACTACTCCATCTCACGTGATGATCGGACATGGTTTAGTTGATATGGATCACGTAATTATTTAGATGACTAGAGGGATGTCTATCTAAGTGGGAGTTCTTAAGTAATATGATTAATTGAACTTTAATTTATCATGAACTTAGTACCTCATAGTATTTTGCATGTCTATGTTGTTGTAGATAAATGGCCCGTGTTGTTGTTCCGTTGAATTTTAATGCGTTCCTAGAGAAAGCTAAGTTGAAAGATGATGGTAGCAACTACAAAGACTGGGTCCGTAACTTGAGGATTATCCTCATTGCTGCACAGAAGAATTACATCATGGAAGCACCGCTAGGTGCAAAGCCCGCTGCAGGAGCAACACCAGATGTTATGAACGTCTAGCAGAGCAAAGCTGATGACTACTCGATAGTTCAGTGTGCCATGCTTTATGACTTAGAATCGAGACTTCAACGACGTTTTGAACATCATGGAGCGTATGAGATGTTCCAGGAGTTGAATTTAATATTTCAAGCAAATGCCCGGATTGAGAGATATGAAGTCTCCAATAAGTTCTATAGCTGCAAGATGGAGGAGAATAGTTCTGTCAGTGAACATATACTCAGAATGTCTGGGTACCACAACCACTTGACTCAACTGGGAGTTAATCATCCTGATGATAGTTTCATTGACAGAGTTCTTCAATCACTGCCACCAAGCTACAAAAGCTTCGCGATGAACTATAATATGCAAGGGATGGATAAGACAATTCTCGAGCTCTTCGTGATGCTAAAAGCTGCGGAGGTAGAAATCAAGAAGGAGCATCGAGTGTTGATGGTCAACATGACCACTAGTTTCAAGAAGAAGGGCAAAGGGAAGAAGGGGAACTTCAAAAAGAACGGCAAGCAAGTTGCTGCTCAAGTGAAGAAGCCCAAGTCTGGACCTAACCCTAAGACTGAGTTCTTCTACTGCAAAGGGACTGGTCACTTGAAGCGGAACTTCCCCAAGTATTTGGCGGATAAGAAGGATGACAAAGTGAAAGGTATATTTGATATACATGTTATTGATGTGTACCTTACTAATGCTCGCAGTAGCGCCTGGGTATTTGATACTGGTTCTGTTGCTAATATTTGCAACTCGAAATAGGGGCTACAGATTAAGCAAAGATTGGCTAAGGACGAGCTGGCGATGCACGTGGGAAATGGTTCCAAAGTCGATGTGATCACTGTCGGCACGCTACCTCTACATCTGCCTTCGGGATTAGTTTTAGACTTGAATAATTGTTATTTGGTGCCAGCGTTAAGCATGAACATTATATTTGGATCTTGTTTGATGCAAGATGGTTATTTATTTAAATCAGAGAATAATGGTTGTTCTATTTATATGAGTAATACTAGCACATATGCCCGTGCATTGCAACAGGAGAGATATTTTATTTATGACAAGCAACGGAAAAGATAATCGATTGTGTCCAAAAAAAGAGTCTCCACAACGGTAGGCGACAAAGCAAGGAGTTGCGGTCTTCTCACTGGACATGTTTGGCCCGTGAAATCTTGATAGTGGTGGGGTTGGTAGGCGTGGTGGCGAGCATCCAACTTGTGCCTCCATTTCGGGTTTGTGCACGCCTCCTCATTTGGTGGATGTGTGACGACCATCGGGACAAGGTTGCTTCAATCACTCTCCTACGACGGTGTAACTAGATGGATTACTAATTGCAACGCATAAATCCTCTTTCACAAGCACAATCATCCTTTATTACGATGGTTTATTCTCTTTGATTATTTTAGCACTTACGTTCAAAAAATTTGAAAGCCCGGACAATTTCAGAAAATATGAAAATTTATTTTTTGAAATTCCATACAACTTTAAAAAATAAACAAAATTAGAAAAGAGAATAGTTATTTAAATTCAAAAAAAATATGTTGAAACCTTGAACCTTTTATAAAAATACAACATTATTGATTTTTAAAAGGGGAACATTCAGAAAAAAATAAAAAATGTTTTATTAGACGCAAACATTATTTTGTTTTTGTGAACTTTTCACTAAAATAGGGATATTTTTTGAATATGGAACATTTTATAAAATATTAACTTTATAAAAAAATCTCGAACAATACCAAAACAAAATCTTTTTTAAATGGCAACATTTTTAAAATGTTGAGGAAATTCCGAAACTAGGTTTTTGAAGTTTCTAATATTTTTCGAAACAATAATAAAAATTTGTAATTCCTGTTTTTTTGAATATTTGAACAAAAATTTACGTTCTGAATATATTTTGTATATTTTTATTTCATGGAAAAATAAAAAAAGGGAAAAGGAAAACAAAGCACATGTATAAAAATTTAGTTGAAATGGGCCGGCCCAGTCTTGCGTGACCTGTGTGTTCCTTCAACTATTTGTCGCCACGTGCGACAAATAAGGTATTTTTACGCATGGGCAGGATAATTACTGGGTTGGCTTTGTTGGGCTGGAGTGCGCCCGACCCAATTGAGAAATTCTGGAGAAACTTTTTATTTTTTCTAGTAGATGCACAAAAATTTAGTAGCACCTCGGACAGAAAAAATTATTTTCGACGGTGAACGGATGAAAATATTGGAGAAACGCACCTTACTTTATTAGTAGGTATAAATCTTTTATGGTCATGCACCCTTGATGAGTGGTCTATTTTTACTAAATCTTGATAGTAGTGATACACATATTCATAGTATTGAAGCCAAAAGATATAAGTTTAATAATGATAGTGCAACTTATTTGTGGCACTGCCATTTAGGTCATATTGGTGTAAAGCACATGAAGAAACTCCATGCTGATGGGCTTTTGGAATCACTTGATTATGAATCACTTGATGCTTGTAATCCATGCCTCATGGGCAAGATGACTAAAACTCCGTTCTCTGAAACAATGGAACGAGAAACAGACTTATTAGAAATAATACATACTGATGTATGCGGTCCGATGAGTGTTGATGCTTGTGGCGGGTATCGTTATTTTCTGACCTTCACAGATGATTTGAGCAGATATGGGTATGTCTACTTGATGAAACATAAGTCTGAAACATTTGAGAAGTTCAAAGAATTTCAGAGTGAAGTGGAAAATCATCGTAACAAGAAAATTAAGTTTCTATGATCTGATCATGGAGGTGAATATTTGAGTTATGAGTTTGGTCTTCATTTGAAACAATGCGGAATAGTTTCGCAACTCACGCCACCTGGAACACCACAGCGTAATGGTGTGTCTGAACGTCGTAAGCGCACTTTATTAGGTATGGTGCGATCCATGATCACTACTGCAGGATGCTGCTAACGCGACACTACGATCAGAGACCCTTCGAGAAACTGTGTGCGATGCAATAATCGAAAACATTGCTGTATGAAAACCGTAAAAAATGATGCAAAATGTTTGCGATGAATGATACGTCAAACATGGTCCAGATTATAGTTGCGTGTGTGATGAGGGGCATATGGTTGATCTATACGAACTGTTTACGATGAGACAAAACAACAAAAACGGGTAGCCAGATCAAGGTGTGTGCGATATACGGCATACAGTTCGGTCCGATGAACCGTTTACGAAGAGTGAGGTGAACACAAACGATTCGGCGTAATAAGATGTGTGTGATACCCGGCAAACAGGTTGGTAATCAGAATTGTGTGTGGTCATTATAGATAGCCCATATGGTCTTTTTTGTGAATTGTGTGCTCGTCAGGGCACACAGTTCAACAAACCAACCTGTTGGCGATAATGTAGAAGATCTCTGTCAAATACATATTACTAACCGTGTGCGGTGAGATTGACAGGATAAACAGAGATATATACAGTCTACTTAATTTAGTCCTTCTTCTTGTTGTTCTTGTTGGATGGCCCCGCGACATCATCTTGGCAAGGACGCTTCTTGCCGCTAACTGTTGGCTTTTCATCGCCGCCGCTGTCGTCATTGTCGTTACTATCGTCGTCCTCCTCCTGCTTGTTCGACCGTTCCTCCTCCTCATCATCGTCATCCTCTTCTTCATACTCCGATGGCTCCGCGTCTGTCTGGTTGTCGTCTGATGACTCTGGAGGCGGCGTACCTTCCGTGAACCGGATATAATCAAGGTCTGGGCTCGACGCCGGACTCATGGAAGACGAGCGGGATGATTCCGATGTTGACCTATCATCGATCGCCAGACTGCTGGCCGAACTGTCGTCCTCGCTATTGCTCGACATGGCTGCAGAGTGTGTGCCGTGTGTAGTGCGGCCTACCGGGGATGATGAAGATGGTGGACACTTAAGCGGGGTAATGCATAGAAGAGGAACTGCCAATTGAAGCGGGGATTGAAGCGGGGGTTGACGTATTATCTAACCGCTGATATAATCAACCGCAATTATTTGTACCTAGTCGCTCCAAATTACCGGGGTTGCGTAGGACTCCTTTTTTTGAGGGTTGGTTGCGCAGGACTCCTATTGGCTATTTGGCTGGTTTCCTTTTTCAGGACAAAAACAAGGAACGAGTTTTGGGATTATGCACCGGTACCGGTACGAACGGAGTAGGACAGTTGGCAAGCAATACATTGAGCTCTTCTTATTGATAAAGCCAGTAATAATCAAACTAGAAAGGAATAGAAAAAAGACAAAGAAAAATATATGCACGAATGTTCGCGTAACATCAATGGCTTATGACCTAGATGTGCATTACTTAGAGCACATCTAGATGTGCTTTAGCAATACTCTCAAACAAAACCCTTAATTATCACTTCAAACAGAGCATAGAACATGGCTAATGCAACAACCACAACTACACATGCTAGTTCCTTCTTGTCTCTTGGTTTCATCTGTTGCCTGTGATTGATTCTTTCTTGCTTCATCGTACTGATTGGACATTCCAGATAAGCTAGTTTCTTCTTCAGCTTTACATTATCTTCTGCGAGCTTGGTGATAACACTCCAAGCCCTGCCATGACATTCTTCATCCAGCCAGTTAACAAAGGCACAAGCCTCATATCCCTGCCAATGTTAAATAGTATTCTGTATGAACGGTGGCATTAACCAAAGTAAAATGATGAACTTAATTAGCACTAACCTCTAAGGGACAACTGAGAAACCGCCTGCCAATGTCGAATCCCTCCGTGCATACACGTCGAGCGAGAGTGTGCCCGTGCACACAACTCAACTTTTGGTACTCCTCGGTGGCGCAAAACTCGGAGTCAAACTCGTGTTGCAGGAGTCTAGAGTCAAGCTCCAGATCCGGAGGCAGATCGCTTTCCTGGGGGGGTCATTCAGGACGGATTCAACAAGGATCTATACTTTGGACATGCTAAAAAAGATCGGGATAGATTGGAACCTGACAGGACGATTCAGATCCATAGTACACCTGTCTTCTGATGACCTTAGGCAAGTGCTCGGCGGCGACCGCCGTCGTGGCGGCGATACGAGCAGGAGTAGCCGCACCAAAACCATCAGCACTACTCGTCCACATTCCCCCAATGTCAGCACCACGCGAGGGAATTTGGAGGGTATGTAGGGATTTGGGGCAAATGGGAAACTGTGGAGATAAGCTAATGGTCGGGAACTACTAATGGCACTATATATATGTCGTATACCGCACACTATTTGTACATGTCGTTTGTGTTGGGTATTACAACGTCACACATGATTTCCGCACCAAACCATGTGAGAAGACAATGTAGGTTAGACACAGTTTTCGTTACATAATTGTATGTGATGTACTACCCTGTCCATATAATTGAGTTACAGCGAGATACCGTGTGAACAGCCGCCCCGCGGATATCCATAAAAAACAGCCGCTTTGCATATAGAGATGGCGGCGGCGGCCTAGGCATCGACTACTAGAGAAGAGGTTAATCCTCGGTCGGTGGGCAGTGGCGGCATCATAGGAGGTCAATCCTTGGTCTGCGGCGGGAGATAGGAGGAGGTCAACCATCGAGGTCGGCGGCGGCGTGATTCGAGCACATCCATAGCGGTCGATGGAAGCATAGTGGAGGTCGAACTTCAGGCGATAGCCGCACTAAGCTTTGCTCCTCAACCTTGCTGTTTCGGCATGCCGCCGCATCGCGCTTGTCTGCCTGCTGGGTGGAGGTCACCGCGCAGGTAATTAATCAAGGTATTCTTTTCATGAGTGGCTTAATTAAGGTATTCAATTCCTAGGTATAGTGTTGTGCTAGTATCTCTGCGTGTAAAATGACTGGCCATTATTTTTTTGTCATTGCACGTCTGGATAACAACATGGAGCATCCTCAGTAATTTTTAAAATAAAACCTTGTGATTTATGCACGCATCTCTGGGAAGCAGTTAATCTGTGTATTAATGTTGTTGTTTTGTTTTTAATTACTATTCAGATGGAACAATCTCGATGGATGAAGAATCGGAAAACCGCAGAGTTTATCAGTGGCGTGACAGAGTTCATGAATTTGGCTAAAAGTACAAAGAGGAGAAGTGGTGATGCGGATTACATCCTGTGTCCATGTACTGATTGTGCCAATACAGAGTCACATGAAGTTGCAGATGTCCAGATGCACTTAGTCTCTAGGGGATTCATGGATGGATATACACGTTGGACCAGACACGGTGAAGAGGAGGTCATGGATAAAGATACCCAGGACAGCGAGATGCCAAACCCTGATCAGTGTCACATGGATGTTGAATCCAACATCGGGGCAGAGGTGTCAAGCTACCAATGGAACACCGAAAAGCCGTAACGCCCACTGGAAAACCAAGATGTCCACACAGATGACGACGATCTTGATATGCCATATTTTGCTGCTATGATTGCAGATTTCGAGGGCCCATAAAAGGATATGATTGGGTACAAGGATATGCCAACCATTGATGCGGACTCCAAGAAAGAATTGTATCTAGGTTGCAAAAAGAAATATTCCAGGTTGAGTGCCATCCTGGCACTTGATACGTCTCCAACATATCTATAATTTTTGATTGTTCCATGCTATTATATTATCAACCTTGGATGTTTTATATGCATTTATATGCTATTTTATATGATTTTTGGGACTAAGTTATTAACCTAGAGCCCAGTGCCAGTTTCTGTTTTTCGTTGTTTTGAGTATAACAGAAAATGAAAACCAAATGGAGTCCAATTGACCTGAAACTTCACGGAGATCATTTTTGGACCAGAAGAAGCCCACGAGGACCGGAGCTGGGCCAGAAGAGTTCCGAGGCCACCACGAGGGTGGGGGCGCGCCCTACCCCCTGGGTACGCCCCATACCTCGTGGGCCCCTCGTGGCTCCCCTGACCGACTTATTTCGCATTTATATATCCACATACCCTAGAAACATCAGAGAGCAGAATAGATCGGGAGTTCCGCCGCAAGAAGCCTCCGTAGCCATCGAAAACCAATCTAGACCCGTTCCGGCACCCTGCCAGAGGGGGTAATCCCTCTCCGGTGGCTATCTTCATCATCCCGGCTTTCTCCATGACGAGGAGGGAGTAGTTCACCCTCAGGGCTAAGGGTATGTACAAGTAGCTATGTGTTTGATCTCTCTCTCTCGTGTTCTTGAGTCGGCATGATCTTGATGTATCGCGAGCTTTGTTATTATATTTGGATCTTATGATGTTTCTCCCCCTCTACTCTCTTGTGATGAATTGAGTTTTCCCTTTGAAGTTATCTTATCGGATTGAGTCTTTAGGATTTGAGAACACTTGATGTATGTCTTGCATGTGCTTATTTGTGGTGACAATGGGATATCACGTGATCCACTTGATGTATGTTTTGGTTATCAACTTGAGAGTTCCGTGACCTCGTGAACTTATGCATAGAGGTTGGCACACATTTTCGTCTTGACTCTCTGGTAGAAACTTTGGGACGCTCTTTGAAGTTCTTTGTGTTGGTTGAATAGATGAATTTGAGATTGTGTGATGCATATCGTATAATCATACCCATGGATACTTGAGGTGACATTGGAGTATCTAGGTGACATTAGGGTTGTGGTTGATTTGTGTCTTAAGGTGTTATTCTAGTACAAACTCTATGATAGATTGAACGGAAAGAATAGCTTCGTGTTATTTTACAACGGACACTTGAATAGATCTATCAGAAAGGATAACTGTGAGGTGGTTTCGTACCCTACCATAATCTCTTCATTTGTTCTCTGCTGTTAGTGACTTTGGAGTGACTCTTTGTTGCATGTTGATGGATAGTTATATGATCCAATTATGTTATTATTGTTGAGAGAACTTGCACTAGTGAAAGTATGAACCCTAGGCCTTGTTTCAATGCATTGCAATACCGTTTACACTCACTTTTATCATTAGTTACCTTGCTGTTTTTATATTTTCATATTACAAAAACCATTATCTACTATCCATATTGCACTTGTATCACCATCTCTTCGCCGAACTAGTGCACCTATACAATTTACCATTGTATTGGGTGTGTTAGGGACACAAGAGACTCTTTGTTATTTGGTTGTAGGGTTGCTTGAGGGAGACCATCTTCATCCTACGCCTCCCACGGATTGATAAACCTTAGGTCATCCACTTGAGGGAAATTTGCTACTGTCCTACAAACCTCTGCGCTTGGAGGCCCAACAACGTCTACAAGAAGAAGGTTGTGTAGTAGACATCAAGCTCTTTTCTGGCGCCGTTGCCGGGGAGGTGAGTGCTTGAAGGTATATCTTTAGATCTTGCAATCGAATCTTTTAGTTTCTTGTTTTATCACTAGTTTAGTTTATAAAAGAAAACTACAAAAAATGGAATTAATGGTACCTCATATGCTTCATCTTTTTAATATCTTTCATGAAAATAAGGATTCCGATAATTGTGCCAAAGTGTTAGAAGAAGAATGTATTAAAATGTTTGGAACTAAATCTTTGGATGATGAGCATGATTGCAATGTTGTTAGTATGAATTCTTTCAATATCCATGATGCTAATGATATGCAAAGCCACAAGCTTGGGGATGCTATGTTTGATGAAGATGATATTTTCTCTCCCTCAAGTTTTGATGTGCAAATTTATTATGATGAAAGCATGCCTCCTATCTATGATGATTATTGTGATGACACGTATGCTTTAAAGAATAATGATAACAATGAAACTTGTCATCTTGATTTCAATTTTCAAGCCCATGATAGTTATTTTGTTGAGTTTGCTCCCACTACTATTCATGAGAAGAAAATTGTTTATGTGGAGAGTAATAAAAATTCTATGTTTATGCATCATGAAAAGAGTGCTTTATGTGATGATTATATTGTTGAATTCGTTCATGATGCTACTGAAAATTATTATGGGGGAGGAATATATGCATGTAGGAGTTGCAACAATATCAAGTTTCCTCTCTATGTATTGAAAATCTTGAAGCTATGCTTGTTTTACCTTCCTAGGTAAGTTGATTTTTGTTCCCATAAGTTGTTTGCTCACAAAATACCTATGCATAGGAAGTGGGTTAGACTTAAATGTGCTAGTCATATTTTTCATGATGCTCCCATTATGTTTCAATTCCTATCTTTTATATGAGCATCATTAAAATCATCATGCCTAGCTAGGGCGTTAAACGACGACGCTTGTTGGGAGGCAACCCAATTTTATTTTTGTTCTTTGCCTTTTGTTCCAGTTTAGTAATAAATTAATCATATATCCTGTGTTATGATTGTGTTTTTTACGTTTTAATTAGTTTTTATGCCAAGTAAAGCCTTTAGGATCTTCTTGGGTGATTGTTATTTGATCTTGTTGTAAAAAATAGAAAGTATGCGCTCACGAGAATAATTTTCATTTTTTACTAGAGAGCGATAAAATACCAATTACACTTGCAGTAGATTAATAAACAAATTTCCTAGGACTTCCTAATTTCTCAGGATTTGTGGAGTTCCAGAATTCTACGTTTGATCCAGATTACTACAGACTGTTCTGTTTTTGACAGATTCTGTTTTCTATGTGTTGTTTGCTTATTTTGATGAATCTATGAGTAGTATCGGAGGGTGTGAACCATAGATGAGTTGGAATACAGTAGATATTACACCAATATGAATTTAGAATGAGTTCACATGTAACGCCCCCGATGCGGCTATATCTCCCACGTGTCGAAGAACGACTTAGAGGCATAACCGCATTGAAAGCAATGTCGCAAGTGCGGTAATCTTCACACAACCCATGTAATACATAAGGGAAAAAGATACATAGTTGGCTTACAATCGCCACTTCACACAATTACATGAATAAAGCATTACATCAACCAGATACAATCAAGGTCCGACTATGGAACCAAAATAAAAGAAGAACCCCAAATGCGACAAGGTCCCCGATCGACCCCAACTGGGCTCCACTACTGATCAGCCAGAACGAAACAACATAAAGGACAAGATCTTCATCGAGCTCCTCCTGAGCTTGGTTGCGTCATCTGCACGGTTCAACGGTACCTGCAAGCTGGTTTTGGAAGTATATGTGAGCCACGGGGACTCAGCAATCTCGCACCCTCGCGATCAAGACTATTTAAGCTTATGGGTAAGGTAAAAGGTATGAGGTGGAGCTGCAGCAAGCGACTAGCATTTATGGTGGCTAACATACGCAAATGAGAGCGAGAAGAGAAGGCAAAGCACGGTCGAGGAACTATGATCAAGAAGTGATCCTAGAACAACCTACTTTAAGCATAACTCCAACACCGTGTTCACTTCCCGGACTCCGCCGGAAAGAGACCATCACGGTTACACATGCGGTTGATGCATTTTAATTAAGGTCAACTTCAGGTTTTCTACAACCGAACATTAACAAATTCCCATCTACCCATAACCGCGGGAACGGCTTTCGAAAGTTCAAATCCCTCCAGGGGGGTCCCAACTTAGCCCAAGACAAGCTCTCACAGTCAACAAAGGATATTCCTTCTAGCGGGAAGACCCGATCAGACTCGGAATCCTGGTTACAAGACATTTCGACAAGGGAAAACTAAACCAGCAACACCGCCCGAATGTGCCGACAAATCCCGATAGGAGCTGCACATATCTCTTTCTCAGGGCACACTCAGATTGTCTTAGGTACGGGTAGGCCAGCCCAGAGTTGCCCCTGGTGTCCACCGGCAGCTGACAGGTGGACCAACACTCAGAGGAGCACTGGCCCGGGGGGGTTAAAATAATGATGACCCTTGAGTCTGCAGAACCCAAGGGAAAGAAAACGCTAGGTGGCGAATGGTAAAACCAATGTTGGGCATTGCTGGAAGAGATTTATTCGAGGCGAACTGTCAAGGGGTTCCCATTATAACCCAACCGCGTAAGGAACGCAAAATCCGGGAACATAACACCGATATGACGGGAACTAGAGCGGCAAGAGTGGAACAAAACACCAGGCATAAGGCCGAGCCTTCCACCCTTTACCAAGTATATAGATGCATTAATTAAATAAGAGATATTGTGATATCCCAACAAGTAAGCAATATTCCAACAAGGAACGATCTCCATGTTCCAACAAGGAACAAACTTCAATCTTCACCTGCAACTAACAACGCTATAAGAGGGGCTGAGCAAAGCGGTAACATAGCCAATCAATGGTTTGCTAGGACAAGGTGGGTTAGAGGCTTGGTTCAACAATATGGGAGGCATGATAAGCAAGTGGTAGGTATCGCAGCATAGGCATAGCAAAAGAGCGAGCAACTAGCAAGCAAAGATAGAAGTGATTTCGAGGGTATGATCATCTTGCCTGAAATCCCGCAAGGAAGAAGAACGAGTCCATGAAGAATACAAACGTACATAGTCGAACGGGTCCTCACAAACGCGACATTACCGGAACCAACCAGAAGAAGCAAACACCGGAAAGAAGCACACAACATAGTAAACAAACCACACATGAACATGGTATGATATGCGAGATGCGGCATGCGATGCATATGCTTGATTTGACAAGGAATGATTGAACCTGGCCTCAACATGGAAATCCAAGTGTGCCACTGGAAAGGTGAGATGAAATAGATTGAAAACGATATAAAGAACGCCGGAATCGGAGTCACGGTTTGGAAATGGCAAGCAATTCAAATATGGCACCGGTCTGCGATATATAGCAAGTAGCCATCTAAATGCAACAGGATGAACATGCTACAGCACCCAAACATGGCAACAAAATATATGGCAGGTATCCATTCATAAATCTTAACAAAAAAAGAACACTGAGCTACGGCCAATTCATCCATTAACAGGTTCAAACAAGCATGGCAAAAATGCAGTTGGAAAACAGATTTCAGACTTAGTGAAAATAACACTTGTCTGGAATTTCAGATTAGATAGCACACTTTGGAGCATCAAAACTATATGCTACAGGAACATAACATGGCAAAGTAAAGCATGGCTTGGAGCTACTCAAAGAGCTTAACAAAAATCCCTTAGTGACTTTGAGCCAAAAGGGATCAGAAAATACATTTGCAAGCATGTGAACATGGCAAAAACATAATCAGTTCTCAGACAGTGAAAACTGGAGCATGCAAAATCAGATATCAAGTAGGCATGTTTACGAGCTCGATGCACTCACTACAGAGCACGTCATGACAATCTAAGCATACACCCATCAAGAATACACATTATGCAAGCTAGACATGGCAAGAACAATAACATAGCATGCACGGATCAACTACAACATCATCGGCAAAATCGCTAACAAGTAGACGATCTGCCCAGATTCACGAAATAGCAAAAGTAGAGCTCGATTGACTCAAGCTAGGGTGCTCCATAATTGAAAACAAAGGCATGGATGGATAGAGCACTACAAGATTAACAAAACATCCTTACTGATCATCCTCAAAAGAGGCACAGATCACTAGGAAACAACAAGAACATATGGCATATTGAAATAAACAGATCAAGGACTTAGTGGAATTGCTAAGTCCCTGAAATCAGCATTAACGAATGCACCACTTTACAAGCTTGTGCTAGTCACCACACATGTCACAAAAATAAACGGATAGCACCTCTGGAAAGATGGCATGGCATATAACAAAACACATGTAAAGCTCAGGGGCATATCATGCACACATTAATCATGGCAAAAATGGCAAATAGCTAATTGGAGCAGCAGATCTGACAAATAACTCAAATAGCACTCTTCTAACAGCATTTCAGGCATCAGGATGAACTCAAATGAAAATGATGCAATGAGATGAAATGATGTACTCTCTGAGACGAACATTTTTATATGCTATATGCATGAATCGGAGCTACGGATGCAAAGTTACGACATGATGAACATGGGCATGTGAATATGGGAATCTCGGGGACTAAGTAGAATTTATACACCTCGCGAAAAATGCACCGGGCCGGAGGAGGTGGGCCGGCGGGGACGTAGCTGGACCGCAGACGAGGCCGATTGGGCCGGCCCACGCGGGCGCTCGCGGGTGAGGTCAACGGCCTCGAACAAAGACCGGCTGGATCGGGCTCCTCCCGATCCATGGCGGTGGCGACGCTGGAGAACTCCGGCAAGGGCGCAGCAACGGCGGGGTGACCGGAGAGTGACGGGGAACACCGGAAATGGCACGAGGGCTGCCGGAGCGGCCGGAGACGTCGGATCCGGTCCTCCCTTGACCGGATCCGGCCAGGGCGGTGAGGGGCGGTGCGGCGGAGGCAGCGGCCGGCGATGGCGACCACGGTGGCGGGGCGCGGCGGGGCCTGCCGGCGCCGGAGAAGGACAGGCCCGAGTGGCGGGCGCTACACGAGCGGCGGGGCGCGGCGTCTGGGCCTCGGGGGCCCCGCCTGGGCTCGGCGGGACGGCGCGGCGATGTGGGGCGCGGAGGCGGCGGCAAATGGCAGCACGCCATGTGTCGGCGGCGGGTGCAGCGGACACGTCCGGCGCCGGCGGACGTGTCCGGCGGCGGCGGACATCCAATTTTTAGGGTTTGGACGGGGGGAGATCCGGATTTTCAAGGAGGGGTCTTTATATAGGCATAGAGGGAGCTAGGAGTGTCCAAATGAGGTGCGGTTTTTGGCCACGCGATCGTGATCGAACGACCGAGATGATGGAAGAGGTTTAGGTGGGTTTTGGGCCAAGTTGGAAGGGTGTTGGGCTGCAACACACACGAGGCCTTCTCGGTCCCTCGGTTAACCGTTGGAGTATCAAACGAAGTCCAAATGGTACAAAATGTGACAGGCGGTCTACCGGTAGTAAAGCAAGGCCGCATGACAAGTCTCGGTCCAATCCGGAAATGTTTAATCCCCACAAATGAAAGAAATGTAGAAATGACCACCGGAGGAGAACGGAGCGTCGGAATGCAAAACGGACAACGTGGAAAATGCTTGGATGCATGAGATGAACACATATGCAAATGAAATGCACATGATGGCATGATATGAAATGCATGACACGCAAGCAATGACAAGGCAACAACAACGAATAACTGGACGACACCTGGCACATCGGTCTCGGGGCGTTACAACACTCTACCACTACAAGAGGATCTCGTCCCAAGATCTAGAATGGCACCGGAGGGAAAAACGGAAGGAAAAGAGAAGAGGTAAAACTAAGTTGCTTCTTTAACAAACGAGTGAAACCAAAGAACCTTGCAAAGGTTGAGCAAAATGAAAGAAAGAAAGCAACGGAGAAGAACAAAGTTGAAAGCACTTCGTTATGAAAGAGGAATAAGAAAGAACTGATACGGGTAGCACTTCGGTTGACAAGAGATGAAGACTTGATAAAATGAAAGAGCTTGAGCAAAAGGGGTACAACACTCTGGTTTAAAAGGATAAGCACGAACAGGACATTATCTTTGATGAAACGAGATGATGGTTGAAAAGGCAACATCACAATGCCTCCGGAACAAAAGAATAGAAGATAGATAATTTCCATAGGAGAATTGAGAAGAAAATGCCAACTTCTGCCACAAAAGAGTTTGAAAAGGGATCTTAAGGAGAAAGGTCGAACGGAGTTATTAGAAAGCCAACAACAAAAAGAATAAGCTTGATATGGTCTTATGGAGAACAACTCAAAACTATGAGGTGAAATTCTACCACTCACGGGAAAAGAATTAGATTGATATGAACAAGGAGACGAGAAAATATTTCACCGGGAGGATAGGTGAAGAACTTGGATCATATATTATCACCATTAATAGCCACAATCCTTAGGGAAAGCTTAAGATGAAATATAACCCAAGGTAACTCCAATGAAGAGATTGATGGGTTTAAAATACCTCATCTTGATAACTTGTGAATCATGAAACATGAACTCAAATCATCAAGAATGACATAAAACCACCTCAAAAGATAAGTTAGAAGGAATTGCACTCCGTATTGCAGATGAAGAAAACTTGATCTCCTCCGAAAAGAAACTTGATGAACACTTCGTGAACGAATTAAATCCTTGATGGACCATCATGTAGAACCTCCATGAAGAACTCCGATAATGGAAGAATGATCAAACGAAAGAAAGAGAAGTTGAAAGCACAAGGTGAATCCTTGTAATGACTTAGATGGATCTCCGTGATGAAATAGTTGAAAAAGGTTGGAACTCCAGGAAAAAGAGAAGATGAACAATTGGAAACAAGAATTTTGATGATGCTCCGGGATAAGGAATTGAATCACTTGGATGAAACAAAAATAATAATTACCTTATGCTCATCCTTCACCAATTAAATTGATGACAAGCAAACGGATTTGGCATACTACTTATTCTCGTAAAGAAGATTAAGAGAGATATGGCGCCAACTTGAGAAGGTCTTCAACGAACCACCAGTAGGATTGAAACAACGAATAAAATGATAAAGAAGACAAATCTTGAACGAACCATCGTAAGAATTAAAAAAAATGAACGAAGAGAAGATAAAGAAAACACCGGTAAGAATTAGAAAATTAATGAAGATGCTTGAGAGAATTTAGATAAAAGTGAATATAATAGATCATGGACCGATTAGAGATCACTTGAGGCACCGGTAAGGTTTGGAGAAAGAGAGATGAAAGCTGAAAATGAATACACCTGAATTGATGGACTCCGGATAACAAATTGAGAAGACTCTTGAATTGCTCTGGAAGGGTGAAAAGAATTCTCACAACCGAAAAAAATAATTATGAGCGAATGGCATAAAGCTAGCGCCATGAATCTTGGAGAGAATGGAGCAAGATATGGAGGAAAATTCTTGTTCGGTCTTCAAATGCAGAGAATGACGGCGAGAAACACCACCATGAATTATTTAGACACTCCGGAAGAATGAAAACGAAGAGGTTGAGCCAACGATGAAAAGAATTTGAAAGATTATGGAGAAAACAAATGACAGATGATGAATCATTCTTACGTCAATTTTGAAATGAATTTAGGATAGCTCCGGTAAAATTAGAAGAGTCAGGTAAGATCCTGGGAAAAGACCTGTGGGTTAGGGCCCACTCAAGAGAAACACCGTTGAAATGATTTCAAAGAGAGGTTGCACCGGTTGAATTAAATGGCTTGGATGAGATAACAACCTCGAAATAGGTTGAACGGATCTTGGATGACAAGACGAGCCTTCTGAGATATCTTGAACACTCCCGAACAAATGAATAGCGAGAAGTGAATTATTATGAGGTGCACCGGTATGAGAAGGTATTTGAAAAAAGGAAAAGAATATGATCAACACAAACAGCTTGAATTGAATCCACCGGAGAAGAAAATGAGTGACGAGAGACAAACTTGAAGCTTCGTTAGCATCTTCTTGAGAATCACCGGATAAGAATATTAACGGAAAAGGAATGGAGAGGCTTCACAACAATAAAATGATACTTGAATAAGAAATCTTAGTCCTTGAAGAAAACAAGGGTGGGTGGGCAGGAAAACAAAGACAACTTGGGATGGATGAACGAACACCGTTTAGAAAGCTGAGATTGAATCTTGCGGATGTTGAACATCAACGGATCCGCTTGACGAGAGACACAGCGGTTGAAAAGGATTGACATGACAATCTCGATGAACAAGAAGGATTAGTATTCACATAGGAATACGAGAACACCACTTAGGAAAGGTAAGGAATCAACATTTGACTTCGAAGCAACTCGAATACCACAACTCAAAACAAAACAAAGGATTGGCTTGCAGAATAAGCCAGAGCAAACATATGATAGAGATTTCGTCCGAAGTTTTCGTGGTGGGGCCTACACGGGCTCGATCGTACAGCACCATCATGTACAAGGCAGTGCACATGACATACGAAGCGTCCCCGAGTCGGCATAGCCAAGGACTCTTTAAGACACAACGAGACCACTTTAAAACCAACCATGAATAGGCGGACCACTAGACGTCGAACCCCAATTTCATATCATACATCTGTCGGAAAGATTTCCTAAGAGCTACTTGAATTCCCACTTATAAACTCCCGAAATTTTCTGGTTATGCAATCGGGTGTTGGGGATACAGGGGAAGCATAATATCTCACCCAAAACTAGCAAAACCTACATCCAGTTGTATCCATCCTTCAACACATAACCAAGAAACCTTCGGAAATCATCTACCTCAACCTTCGAAAAGCATCTGTTATACGAGTTATGGAAATACTCCCAAACTCCCGCCCCAGTACTGGGTGGCGTCGAGGTTATCTCACCAACAACTGCATAAAAGAGATTTTCGATGTCGACGTACTAAACTCAGGTATTCCAGAACTGCAATGATAAAATTGTGATGACAACATCTCGGAGCTCAACTCCCCGGGACACTGCCACAACCCCTAAAGACAAGAGGCACCAAGAACAATGTTCTCTTCACAAAACCATCGGAATGATTCCAAGATACCCGCGTGATCCTAAATTTTTTTAGTGAAATTTGAGAAGAGAAGAGTCAAAACTCTACGTCGGGATGCCTCACCAGAGCGATGAAGAGACTGGGGAGTAAAAAGAATTCCTAAACTCTCCGATATATAATTCCTAAATGACTAAAAACATTTTTCTAGACTCAACTCGGCCGCTAATAACGATCAAGCAATGGGGCTCCTGCGGTTGGGAAGGCTCTGATACCAACTTGTAACGCCCTCGATTCGGCAATATCTCCCACGTGTCGAAGCACGACTTCGAGGCATAACCGCATTGGAAGCAATGTCGCAACTGAGGTAATCTTCACACAACCCATGTAATACATAAGGGAAAAAGATACGTAGTTGGCTTACAATCGCCACTTCACACATTTACATGAATAAAGCATTACATCAACCAGATACAATCAAGGTCCGACTATGGAACCAAAATAAAAGAAGAACCCCAAATGCGACAAGGTCCCCGATCGACCCCAACTGGGCTCCACTACTGATCAGCCAGAACAAAACAACATAAAGGACAAGATCTTCATTGAGCTCCTCCTGAGCTTGGTTGTGTCATCTGCACGGTTCAACGGCACCTGCAAGCTGGTTTTGGAAGTATCTGTGAGCCACGGGGACTCAGCAATCTCGCACCCTCGCGATCAAGACTATTTAAGCTTATGGGTAAGGTAAAAGGTATGAGGTGGAGCCGCAGCAAGAGACTAGCATTTATGGTGGCTAACATACGCAAATGAGAGTGAGAAGAGAAGGCAAAGCACGGTCGAGGAACTATGATCAAGAAGTGATCCTAGAACAACCTACGTCAAGCATAACTCCAACATCGTGTTCACTTCCCGGACTCCGCCGAAAAGAGACCATCACGGTTACACACGCGGTTGATGCATTTTAATTAAGGTCAACTTCAGGTTTTCTACAACCGGACATTAACAAATTCCCATCCGCCCATAACTGCGGGCACGGCTTTCGAAAGTTCAAATCCCTGCAGGGGGGTCCCAACTTAGCCCATGACAAGCTCTCACGGTCAACGAAGGATATTCCTTCTAGCGGGAAGACCTGATCAGACTCGGAATCCCGGTTACAAGACATTTCGACAAGGGAAAACTAAACCAGCAACACCGCCCGAATGTGCCGACAAATCCCGATAGGAGATGTACATATATCTTTCTCAGGGCACACTCAGATTGTCTTAGGTACGGGTAGGCTAGTCCAGATTTGCCCCTGGTGGCCACCGGCGGCTGACGAGGTGGACCAACACTCAGAGGAGCACTGGCCCGGGGGGTATAAAATAAAGATGACCCTTGAGTCCGTGAAACCCAAGGGAAAAAGAGGCTAGGTGGCAAATGGTAAAACCAATGTTGGGCATTGCTGGAAGAGTTTTATTCAAGGCGAACTGTCAAGGGGTTCCCATTATTACCCAACCGCGTAAGGAACACAAAATCCGGGAAAATAACACCGATATGACGGAAACTAGGGCGGCAAGAGTGGAACAAAACACCAGGCATAAGGCCGAGCCTTCCACCCTTTACCAAGTATATAGATGCATTAAGTAAATAAGAGATATTATGATATCCCAACATGTAAACAATGTTCCATCAAGGAACGATCTCCATGTTCCAACAAGGAACAAACTTCAGTCTTCACCTGCAACTAACAACGTTATAAGAGGGGCTGAGCAAAGCGGTAACATAGCCAATCAATGGTTTGCTAGGACAAGGTGGGTTAGAGGCTTGGTTCAACAATATGGGAGGCATGATAAGCAAGTGGTAGGTATCACAGCATAGGCATAGCAAAAGAGCGAGCAACTAGCAAGCAAAGATAGAAGTGATTTCGAGGGTATGATCATCTTGCCTGAAATCCCGCAAGGAAGAAGAACGAGTCCATGAAGAAGACAAACGGACGTAGTCGAACGGGTCCTCACAAACGCGACGTTACCGGAACCAACCAGAAGAAGAAAACACCGGAAAGAAGCACACAACATAGTAAACAAACCACACATGAACATGGTATGATATGCGAGATGCGGTATGCGATGCATATGCATGATTTGACAAGGAATGATTGAACCTGGCCTCAACTTGGAAATCCAAGTGTGCTAGTGGAAAGGTGATACGAAATCGCTTGAAAACGATATAAAGAACGCCGGAATCGGAGTCACGGTTTGGAAATGGCAAGCAATTCAAATATGGCACCAGTCTGCGATATACAACAAGTAGCCATCTAAATGCAACAGGATGAACATGCTACAGCACCCAAACATGGCAACAAAGTACATGGCAGGGATCCATTCATAAAGCTTAACAAAAAAAAAGAACACTGAGCTACGGCCAATTCATCCATTAACAGGTTCAAACAAGCATGGCAAAAATGCAATTGGAAAACAGATTTCAGACTTTTAGTGAAAATAACACTTGTCTGGAATTTTAGATCAGATAGCACACTTTGGAGCATGAAAACTATATGCTACTGGAACATAACATGGCAATGTAAAGCATGGCATCGAGCTACTCAAAGAGCTTAACAAAAGTCCCTTAGTGACCTTGAGCCAAAAGGGATCAGAAAATACATTTGCAAGCATGTGAACATGGCAAAAACATAATCAATTCTCAGACTTAGTGAAAACTAGAGCATGCAAAATCAGATATCAAGTAGGCATGTTTACGAGCTCGATGCACTCACAACAGAGCAAGTCATGACAATCTAAGCATACACCCATCAAGAATACACATTATGCAAGCTAGACATGGCAAGAACAATAACATAGCATGCACAGATCAACTACAACATCATCGGCAAAATCGCTAACAAGTAGACAATCTGCCCAGATTCACGAAAAAAGCAAAAGTAGAGCTTGATTGACTCAAGCTAGGGTGCTCCATAATTGCAAACAAAGGCATGGATGGATAGAGCACTACAAGATTAACAAAACATCCTTACTGATCATCCTCAAAAGAGGCACAGATCACTAGGAAACAACAAGAACATATGGCATATTGAAATAAACAGATCAAGGACTTAGTGGAATTGATAAGTCCCTGAAATCAGAATTAACAAATGCACCACTTTGCAAGCTTGTGCTAGTCACCACACATGTCACAAAAATAAACGGATAGCACCTCTGGAAAGATGGCATGGCATATAACAAAACACATGTAAAGCTCAGGGGCATATCATGCACACATTAATCATGGCAAATAGCTAATTTGAGCAGCAGATCTGACAATTAACTCAAATAGCACTCTTCTAACAACATTTCGGACATCAGGATGAACTCAAATGAAAATGATGCAATGAGATGAAATGATGTACTCTCTGAGACGAACATTTTGATATGCTATATGCATGAGTCGGAGCTACGAATGCAAAGTTACGGCATGATGAACATGGGCATGTGAATCTGGGAATCTCGGGGACTTAGTAGAATTTATAGACCTCACGAAAAATGCACCGGGCCGGAGGAGGTGGGCCGGCGGGGACGTAGCTGGACCGCAGATGAGGCCGATTGGGCCGGCCCACGCGGGCGCTCGCGGGTGAGGTCAACGGCCTCGAACGAAGACCGGCTGGATCGGGCTCCTCCCAATCCATGGCGGCGGCGGCGCTGGAGAACTCCGGCGAGGGCGCAGCAACGGCGGGGTGACCGGAGAGCGACGGGGAACGCCGGAAATGGCACGGGGGCTGCCGGAGCGGCCGGAGACGTCGGATCTGGTCCTCCCTTGACCGGATCCGGCCAGGGCGGTGAGGGGCGGTGCGGCGGAGGAGGCGGCCGGGCGAGGCGATGGCGGCCGGCGATGGCGACCAAGGTGGCGGGGCGCGGCGGGGCCTGCCGGCGCCGGAGAAGGACAAGCGCGGGCGGCGGGCGCTACACGGGCGGCGGGGCGCGGCGTCTGGGCCTTGGGGGCCCCGCCTGGGCTCGGCGGGCCGGCGCGGCGATGTGGGGCGCGGAGGCAGCGGCGAATGGTAGCGCCCCACGTGTCGGCGGCGGGTGCAGCGGACACGTCCGGCGCCGGCGGAGATCCGATTTTTAGGGTTTGGACGGGGGAGATCTGGATTTTCGAGGAGTGGTCTTTATATAGGCATAGAGGGAGCTAGGAGTGTCCAAATGAGGTGTGGTTTTCGGCCACGCGATCGTGATCGAACGACCGAGATGATGGAAGAGGTTTAGGTGGGTTTTGGGCCAAATTGGAAGGGTGTTGGGCTGCAACACACACGAGGCCTTCTCGATCCCTCGGTTAACCGTTGGAGTATCAAACGAAGTTACGAAATTTAGCAGGCAGTCTACCGGTAGTAAACCAAGGCCGCATGACAAGTCTCGGTCCAATCCGGAAATGTTTAATCCCCACACATGAAAGAAAGGTAGAAATGACCACCGGAGGAGAACGGAGCGCCAGAATGCAAAACGGACAATGGGGAAAATGCTCGGATGCATGAGATGAACACGTATGCAAATGAAATGCACATGATGGCATGATATGCAATGCATGACACGCAAGCAATGACAAGGCAACAACAACGAATAACTGGACGACACCTGGCACATCGGTCTCGTGGCGTTACATCACAATAGTACCTAAGGGGTGATTTATTTTCTTATACTAACGGAGTTTACGAGTTTTTTTGTTAAGTTTTGTGTTGTGAAGTTTTCAAGTTTTGGGTAAAGATTCTATGGACTATGGAATAAGGAGTGGCAAGAGCCTAAGCTTGGGGATGCCCAAGGCACCCCAAGGTAATATTCAAGGACAACCAAGAGCCTAAGCTTGGGGATGCCCCAGATGGCATCCCCTCTTTTGTGTTCATTCATCGGTAACTTTACTTGGAGCTATATTTTTATTCACCACATGGTATGTGTTTTGTTTGGAGCGTCATTTTATTTTCTTTTGTTTTGCTTGCTATTTGAATAAAATACCAAGATCTGAAATTATTACATGTTGGAGAGTCTTCACATAGTTGCATAATTATTCAACTACTCATTGATCTTCACTTATATCTTGTGGAGTAGTTTATTGTTTGCTATAGTGCTTCACTTATAACCTTTTATAGCACGACGGTGGTTTTATTTTGAAGAAATAGATGAACTCTTGTGATTCACTTATATTATTTTGAGAGTCTTTAGAACAGCATGGTAGTTTGCTTTGGTTATGAAACTAGTCCTAATATGATGGGCATCCAAGATGGGTATAATAAAAACTTTCATATAAAGTGCATTGAATACTATGAGAAGTTTGATACTTGATGATTGTTTTGAGATATGAAGATGGCGATATTAGAGTCATGCTAGTTGAGTAGTTGTGAATTTTTGAGATACTTGTGTTAAAGTTTGCGATTCTCGTAGCATGCACGTATGGTGAACCGTTATGTGATGAAGTCAGAGCATGATTTATTTACTGATTGTCTTCCTTTATGACTAATAGATTTATGTGAACCGTGTAGTACATTGTTTCGATAACTAATAGATTTTTGCGACAAGTATGTGAGTTCTTTATGACTAATGTTGAGTGCATGGATTATACACACTCTCACCCTTCCACCATTGCTAGCCTCTCCAGTACCGCGCAACTTTCACCGGTACCATAAACCCACCTTATATCTTCCTCAAAATAGCCACCATACCTACCTATTATGGCATTTCCATAGCCATTCCGAGATATATTGCCATGCAACTTTCCACCGTTTTGTTTATTATGACACGCTTCATCATTGTCATATTGCTATGCATGATCATGTAGTTGACATTGTATTTGTGGAAAAGCCACCATTCATAATTCTTTCATACATGTCAATCATGAGTCATTGCACATCCTGGTACACCGCCGGATGCATTCATATAGAGTCATATCTTGTTCTAAGTATTGAGTTGTAATTCTTGAGTTGTAAGTAAATAAAAGTGTGATGATCATCATTATTAGAGCATTGTCCCAGTGAAGAAAGGATGATGGAGACTATGATTCCCCCACAAGTCGGGATGAGACTCCGGATGAAAAAAAGTGGCCATAAAAAAGAGAAGAGTCCCAAATAAAAAAGAAAAAAACAAAAAAAATGAGAGAAAAAGAGAGAAGGGGCAATGCTACTATCCTTTTACCACACTTGTGCTTCAAAGTAGCACCATGATCTTCATGATAGAGAGTCTCCTATGTTGTCACTTTCATATACTAGTGGGAATTTTACGTTATAGAACTTGGCTTGTATATTCCAATGCTGGGCTTCCTCAAAATGCACTAGGTCTTCATGAGCAAGCGAGTTGGATACACACCCACTTAGTTTCTTTTTGAGCTTTCATACACTTATAGCTCTAGTGCATCCGTTGCATGACAATCCCTACTCACTCACATTGATATCTATTGATGGGCATCTCCATAGCCCATTGATACGCCTAGTTGATGTGAGACTATCTTCTCCTTTTTGTCTTCTCCACAACCACCATTCTATTCCACATATAGTGCTATGTCCATGGCTCACGCTCATGTATTGCGTGAAGATTGAAAAAATTTGAGAACATCAAAAGTATGAAACAATTGCTTGGCTTGTCATCGGGGTTGTGCATGATTTAAATATTTTGTGTGATGAAGATAGAGCATAGCTAGACTATATGATTTTGTAGGGATAGCTTTCTTTGCCCATGTTATTTTGAGAAGAGATAATTGCTTGGTTAGCTTGCTTGAAGTATTATTATTGCTATGTCAATATTAAAATTTTGTATTCGATCTTATGGATCTTAATATTCTTGCCACAATAAATAGAATTACATGGATAAATATGTTAGGTAGCATTCCACATCAAAAATTCTGTTTTTATCATTTACCTACTCGAGGACGAGCAGGAATTAAGCTTGGGGATGCTGATACGTCTCCAACGTATCTATAATTTTTGATTGTTCCATGCTATTATATTATCAACCTTGGATGTTTTATATGCATTTATATGCTATTTTATATGATTTTTGGGACTAACCTATTAACCTAGAGCTAGTGCCAGTTTCTGTTTTGTTGTTGTTTTTGAGTATTGCAGAAAAGGAAAACCAAACGGAGTCCAATTGACCTGAAACTTCATGGAGATCATTTTTGGACCAGAAGAAGCCCATGGAGTACCGGAGCTGGGCAGAGTCCCGAGGCCACCACGAGGGTGGGGGGCGCACCCTATCCCCCTGGGCATGCCCCCCTACCTCGTGGGCCCCTCATGGCTCCCCCGACCGACTTCTTTCACCTATATATATCCATATGCCCTAAAACCATCAGTGAGCAGAATAGATAGGGAGTTCCGCCACCAAAAGCCTCCATAGCCACCGAAAACCAATCTAGACACGTTCCGGCACCCTGCCGGAGGGGGGTATCCCTCTCCGGTGGCTATCTTCATCATCCCAGCTTTCTCCATGACGAGGAGGGAGTAGTTCACCCTCGGGGCTGAGGGTATGTACCAGTAGCTATGTGTTTGATCTCTCTCTCTCTCGTGTTCTTGAGTCGGCACGATCTTGGTGTATCGCGAGCTTTGCTATTATATTAGGATCTTATGATGTTTCTCCCCCTCTACTCTCTTGTGATGAATTGTGTTTTCCCTTTGAAGTTATCTTATCGGATTGAGTCTTTAAGGATTTGAAAACACTTGATGTATGTCTTGCATGTGCTTATCTGTGGTGACAATGGGATATCACATGATCCACTAGATGTATGTTTTGGTGATCAACTTGTGAGTTCCGTGACCTCGTGAACTTATGCATAGAGGTTGGCACACGTTTTCGTCTTGACTCTCCGGTAGAAACTTTGGGCGCTCTTTGAAGTTCTTTGTGTTGGTTGAATAGATGAATCTGAGATTATGTGATGCATATCATATAATCATACCCACGGATACTTGACGTGACATTAGGGTTTTGGTTTATTTGTGTCTTAAGGTGTTATTCTAGTACGAACTCTATGATAGATTGAGTGGAAAGAATAGCTTCATGTTGTTTTACTACAGACTCTTGAATAGATCGATCAGAAAGGATAACTTTGAGGTGGTTTCGTACCCTACCATAATCTCATCGTTTTTCTCCGCTATTAGTGACTTTGGAGTGACTCTTTGTTGCATGTTGAGGGATAGTTATATGATCCAATTGTGTTATTATTGCTGATAGAACTTGCACTAGTGAAAGTATGAACCCTAGGCCTTGTTTCAATGCATTGCAATACCGTTTACGCTCACTTTTATCATTAGTTACCTTGATGTTTTTATATTTTCAGATTACAAAAACCATTATCTACTATCCATATTGCACTTGTATCACCATCTCTACGCCGAACTAGTGCACCTATACAATTTACCATTGTATTGGGTGTGTTGGGGACACAAGAGACTCTTTGTTATTTGGCTGCAGGGTTGCTTGAGAGAGACCATCTTCATCCTACGAATTCCACGGATTGATAAACCTTAGGTCATCCACTTGAGGGAAATTTGCTACTGTCCGACAAACCTATGCACTTGGAGGCCCACCAATATCTACAAGAAGAAGGTTGTGTAGTAGACATCAGCGCTTCTCAGATTTAAAGCAGCAAATGGTGTATCAAGCATGGGCTTCACAAAGATGTTAGGTCTTTTGAAAGAAACTCTTCGGGAAGATAATGTGCTCCCCAGAAGCACGAATGAAGCGAAGAAAATTGTTTGCCCATTGGAACTTGAAGTACAGAAGGTACACCCTTGTGTGAATGATTGTATATTGTACCATGGTGAGTACAAAGATTATCGTGCATGTCCCACATGCAAGCATGCATGATAAAAGCACAGGAGAGCAAAGGACAAGTACAAATTGGACGACGAGATCAAGACAGGAATCATGTTCCAGGTTGTTTGGTACTTGCCTTTAATTCCAGGGTTGAGGCGTTTGTTTGCAAACCCTAGAGGCAAAGAGGTTGTCGTGGCATCATGATGAGAGAATTGCGGATAGGTTTATGAGGCACCCGAAAGAAGGGGCTCAGTGGGAATTAATCGACAACAAGTTTGAAAAATTTGCCGAGGATCCTAGAAGTATAAGGCTCGGGGAGTGTACTGACGGGATGAATCCTTTTGGCGATATGAGCACCAATCACAGCACATGGCTGGTGCTTCTATGCATATATAACCTAGATCCTTGGTTGTGTATGAAGAAAAAATACATTATGATGTCAATGATTATCCAATGCCCGAAGCAACCTGGAAATGACATTGACATTTACTTTCAGCTACTGGTAGAAGAACTGCTGACAGTGTGGATAGATGCGCCTGCTGTAAAATGTTATGATGCTTACAGAAAGGAGATTTTTGATCTACATGCGATGCTGGCGCACACCATTCAATATATGCCGGCATTAGGCAACACATCAGGGTGGAAAACAAGGGGAGATCTAGGTTGTGTCACATGCATGGATAGGACAGCTAGCAGAAGACTTCCCAACTCGCGCAAAACAGTGTATTTGCATCATCGTAGGTTCTTGCGGATGAATCACCCATAGCGAAAGATGAAAGCTGAATTTGATGGTACGACGGAGGCAGGTGTGGCCCCAAGACCCTATGATGGGGAGGTGGTCCACAACATGGCTAAAAAAATAATGTTGTGCTCGGCAAGAACCACCCTTTGATGGTGAACCTAACACCCAAGGATCAAGTGTTTAAGAAGAAATCTGTGTTCGGGAAATTACCATATTGGGAGATTCTACGTGTACGTCACTACATCAATGTCATGCACGTAGAGAAGAATGTATGTGAAAGCATCCTTGGTACTCTGCTCAAGATTAAAGGTAAAATAAAGGATGGTGACGGTTCAAGGCTTGATATGCTTGCTAATCAATCACAATGCAAGAGTGAAGCAGAAGATGATGACAAATTCATCAAAGCTCGCCAGAGTTACAATTTCAGTACAAAAGAAGTAACACAGTTCTTCATCTATTTGTTGTCAGTTAAGACACCCTCTTCTTACTGCACAAACATCAGAAGTCTCGTGGATGTGAGCTTAGGTAAAATGAAGTTGGGACACATGAAGTCACATGATTTCCACGTAATGTTGACACAAATCCTCCCGGTGGCCATCAGGAAGCTGATGAACAAAGATATAAGAAACACACTCATTGACCTCTGTGATTTCTTCAACAAACTATGGCAGAAAGTTGTAGATCCTAAAGAGTTGGATAATATGCAAGATGATATTGAAAGAATATTGTCCAACCTAGAGATGTTTTTCCCACCGTCATTCTTTGATGTCATGGTCCATATCACTGTGCACCTTGTCGACGAGATAAAGTATTGTGGTCCTGTGTTTCTTTGCAACATGTATCCCTTCGAGCAGTTCATGGGAATACTGAAGCGTTTTTGTTGGAACCGAAACCATCCAGAGGCAAGCATCCTACAAGGTTATACTGCGGAGGAGGTGGTTGAGTTTTGCACCAAATACATGAAACAAAGACCTATAGGTTTACCCCTCTCTGGCTATGAGGGAAGGCTGAAAGGTAAGATGGTACTTGTTGGCACGCAAATGGCTACACCTAGAGAATTGGTAGAGAAAGCCCATTTGACGGTATTGGTTAACAGCCCAGTTCTCATCGCTTATGCCGAAGAACACTTGGCGGAGATACGCCAAAGCTTCTTACCAATGGTGCCTTCATCAGAAGTGGAGATGAAGGATCACACTAAGAAGTACGCCGAATGGCTGAAGAATCGTTTGGGACAAGGATCCATCGATGACATTGCTACGTGGTTGGCACGAAAGCCATCACCTACGGTGTTGATGTACCAAGCATATGACATAAATGGATACACGTTTTACACTAAGGAACATGATAAGAAGACCTCATATCAGAACAGTTCTGTTCGAATGGAATGCATGACTGTAAATGAAGCTGATAAAAGGGTATACTATGGAACCATCAAAGAGATTTGGGAGCTTGACTATGTGAAAGTTAAGGTGGCATTATTCAGGTGCGCATGGATCCCTCTTGGTCAGGTAAGGATTGATGAGTACAGGAAGACCTGTGTTAACAGGACAACAATGGCATATCACGTGGACCCATTCATTCTTGCCAGCGATGCTACCCAGATTTTCTTTGTGGAAGACCCCTTGCATAAGAACGGCCATTTAGCTATGCATGGGAAGATAAGGGTACTGGGTGTCGACAATGTTGCCGATCAGGACGAGTACGATGAATTTGATGAGTTGCCAGCCAAGGGATCGTGCACCAGTGCAATAGAGAAGCGTAAAATCATCAAAAACCACAAGTTCAGTCGGGGTCAATTTAATGATCCCAGTTCCCCCATGTACATGGGAATTAAGCCATAAGACTAGTCTTTAAGCCTACCCTGCAACTTAATTCGTTCAATTTAGAACTGTCGTGTGTACTGAATTTGTGAGTTATGCTCGATTTTGTAACATCCCAAATTTTCATATTGGAATGTTATATAATAGATCATCATTGCATATCATATTTATTGCATTTTGGTTGATCCTAGAAATTTCACGCAACTCAAGGACCCTCGGAGAGAGTTGGGGATTTCGTTAATTTCATATTTTAGTTGTCTCAAATTTTGAAAATATGATCATTTGATTTTATTTATTTATCTTCAATTATTTCTAATACAAAAATTATGAGAGAGGGAATAAAATGACTTTCCCAAAATAAAGAAATATTGAGGATTTAATAAGAAGATCAAATAAGATTTTATTTTGGTTTTATTTGCTATTTTATTTGAATTTAGGAAAAAGTGCACGTTTTCAAAAATTGCATTTAGGGCCAAGAAAATGTTCATCCTGTTCTAAATATTTTATTTAGACGGTGAAATTTTGTTTTGGCATTTTTAGAATTTTATTTATTTTTCCAGAATTTTTTTAGTCGCAGCGAAATTGTTTTAAAAAAGAAAAAAAACGAGACCCCGCGCCCGACTAGGCCAAGGGCCCAGCCGAGCAGGCCAGCCCAACCAGCCGCCGCCGCCTCCCGCCAGGTCGCGACAGGAGTCCCGACCGCCACCGTCGCCGAGTACGGGGAGGACCCGCCTCCCAAGTCTGACCCCTTCCCCAAGTCGCTGCCTCCCCCCCTTTATAACCCTAGCCTCGCCGGAGCCCCGATCCGAGGTAGCCGCTGCCCCGGTTTTATGAGAAAAGCCATTTCGTTTTTTTAGAAAACCCTAGTTTTCGTTTTTTTAAATAGATCGGTTTTTCTCCGGTTTATTTATTTAGCGAGCGTTTGCTCGTCCATTCATTTTAACGAACGCGTTCTTCGTTTAGTCCCAGTTAACCCGTTCTTCATTTTTCTTTTTCTCGGATTAAATTCGCGATTTTTCTGATCGCGATTTCTGATCCGATGTTCGTTTTAGTTTAACTTTTCGCTCGTTTGTCGGAATCAGGCGATTCAAGCGCCTGGAGTTTCGTCTCGAAACCCTTGTTCCATTTAACCAACTCAAACAAGTTTTTGCCTCTGTAAAAATTTCCCTAGATCCAGAATAGTAAGCGATGCCTTTTTCTTTTGCCGATTGTCTTTCGTTGCTTCGTTCGCTTTGGTTCTTTTTGCCAGCCGGAGTTCTTAAGTTGAACTATCTGGTGAGATCTCTTATTCGAGTTTTACCTATGCATTAGATGAGTACTTATTGTATGCTTGTTTGTTTGCGATAGAGTACCCGGAGTGCGCCGCTTGCTACTTCGAATCGCTAGGTTTTGCGGATCATCAGCAAGGCAAGTGAGACTTTGATCATATTTCCTATTACCCAGTTTTTTATTGCATTAGATCAACCCTCACACATTGCATGATTAGGATCTAATTAAATTGTGGGTTTGGGAAGTAGATGAGGTAGTACCTATTACCTGTTTATTATCAAACCTCTGGGAGTTACTTCTATGTTTGCTTCTTATGCCATGATATGCTAGTAGACGTGGATTGGGTGAGTGAAATCCATGACAGATGTGAAAATGTTAAATTAATGGTTTATCTAAGGTGGCAACTTAAATACATGTCTGGGTGGATTGAGGCACCTGGGTATTCCAGCGATTGCCTGTTTTCTTTTGGACCGCCACCCAGGCTCAAAGGGATCATGAGATTATTTCATACTAGACACTTTCGTCTGCAGCCACAAGCTACTATGGGATCTAGCATAGTTTACTAAGTCGTGCGAACTCTTACAGTGGTAGACTAGTAGATGTAGGAGATGTAGGTTGGTACGGTCTACCCGTTCATAAGTTGCTAGCGCTTCTGAAAGACTATGCCTCGGTCATCCGTTTCTCAAACACCATGTAGTGCGAGAATCCCAACGGAGGAGATCGAGTCTTGTGGGGAAAAGTGCGCAAACCTCTGCAGAGTGTATAAACTAATCATGATTAGCTGTGTCCCCGGTTATGGACATCTTGAGTATCTAGTAATTGGATTATCATGTGAATCTCATCATGTTACTCTAATTAATTGTTGGGTTTTTAATGATGATGCTTATTGGGATTGAGAATACTGTCAACCATTCTCAATGTTTAACAACTACCATAATAGTTAAATAAAATTTATTCCTTTGCAGTAGGGAAAAATTGGCTTTACGCAAAACTGTAACCAAAGAGCTTTCCACTAGCCAAATATGCATGTAGTATAGCATTATTCTTTTATTGCTCTCTATGTGTTACCTTGCCAGCATATTCCATGTGCCGACTCGTTTCGGTCTGCAACGTTCATGTTGCAGACTTTTCAGATGACGAGTAAGGTGCCTTTTAGGTCGTGGTTCTATACTCAGTGATGCCGTTGGAGTTGATGGACTCACTTATCTTCCAGGCCTTCCGCTGTTATCGTTATTAGATGGCCTCAAGCCATATTTATTGTAATAAGTTCTCTTTTAAGACACTCAATGTAATAAGTGTGTGATTGCTACTTTGTTATAAATCCTTCAAGTACTATGTGGTGTCAACATTACTGATCCAAGGATGACACCGGAGCATAGAGATTGGACCGTTTGAGGTCTGGTCGCTACAAGATGGTATCAGAGCACACGCTGACTGTAGGACACTACCACTAAGCTAAAGACCTAGATCACTACTCACTCTTCTCATTCTGACTCCTCATATTTTCTACTCTTTTAGGATGGCAGATGCAAGGAACAAGTTCACACAACCGGATGAAGATACACCCTTTGGACGTCACTTGAAGGAAGTCACTAGATACCTGAACATAGGAGTACCAAGCTTCACCAGAACCTACAACGCCACATTACCTGAAGAGCAGCGCTGGATGATTCAAGTTCAAGTTCCAGGAAGAATGTTCATGCCAGTCACTAAACCCATAGAGTTTTCTTTTGATGCACCAACATGGAGTCTAGGAAAGACCATGGCAGCTCACATCACCATGGGATGCATTGGAGAAGTTTACCGCAATGATCTCAAGGATACTATGTACCAGATTTGTGGGCGCCGAGATGAGCACTGGGAGATGATCAGCACCATCAAGGATAGATCAATTGCAGCTTTTATCCAAGAGTTAAACCAGCACATTTCGACGTCAGGAGAACCAAATGTGCACCGACATGATAGAACTGAAGAAGGAGAAGACAAGAATCAAGGAACTGGAGGAAGAACTCAAGGCTACACGTGAAGATTATGAAGAGGAAATCGAAGTACTAGTGGACAAGAATGCCGACCTAACAATGAAGATTGGAATATTTATGGGAGGCCCTACACCAGTAGAGGAAGACGAAGAACCCAAGGAGATTCGCCCGAAAGACTACATCATCATCGACGACACCGACTCGGATCCAGATGATAGCGATCATGACTATGTTGATGAAGCTGGAGTAGATATCATGGAGTCTGCAACCGAAGAATATTTCTAGTAGACCACCCCATCAGTAGTAGTAGTCCACCATGTAAATATAGTAGTCCGAGCACTTCTATGGTAGTTAGATCGATTGTATGCCCTTGTTTGATTGAATGAAGTGAATTGTTTGTTTTGCCTCATGTGAATATGGGTAGTGTTTTCTCTTTAGACCCCTATTTATTCTTAAATATCATCTTTTCTAAACCCTTAAATGCCTCCAAGACGTGACCCCGGATTTACCTTCCCACCGGAGCTCACTCAGTTGATCCAGCAACAGAACACGTTGATGCAGTTGCTAGTCCAGAATCAGAATCAAGGGAACAACAACAACCCACCACCACCTGTTGATCACTTAGCCCGTTTTCTTAGGATAAATCCGCCAGTGTTTTCCAGTAGCATTGAGACGATAGTAGCGGATGATTGGCTCCACAAGACAGCAAGGGAGTTGACCACGGCAGGATGCACAGATGTGGAAAAGGTGAAGTTTGCTGCACACCAGCTTGAAGGATCTGCAGCATCATGGTGGGAGAATTTCACAGCCAGTTTCCCTGTCGACACTGTCACATGGGACCAGTTTCAGCAGGCTTTCCATACTGCCCATGTTTCAGCAGGAGCTATGGCCATGAAGAAGCCATAGTTTCGCAAGTTGCGCCAAGGAGGACGGACAGTTGGCCAGTATGTGGAGGACTTTAGTAAGCTAGCATGTTATGCCCCAGATGACATTGCTACGGATGCAACTAAGCAGGAGAAGTTTCTGGAAGGACTGAATGATGAGTTGAGCATGCAGTTGATGGTAGCAACCTTCAACAACTACCAGGAGTTGGTAGACCGTGCTCTCATGATTGAAGGGAAGCAACAGCAGATTGAGAACCATAAGAGGAAGCATGGACAAGGGAAGTACAATTCTGGAGCTCAGCAGAAGCCACGTTTTACCCCTAGGCCAGGAGGTCATTTTCAGCATACCCATGGAGGAGGTAGCTCGCACAATCATAATGACACTAAGAATGGTAATGGGAATGGAGGAAGCAACGGCCAGAACCATACAAACCCATCAACCCCATCCAAGAGAGACCTGAGCCAAGTGACTTGCTCTAAGTGCTAGAAGACCGGACATTACGCTAATGAATTTCCTGAAGCCCAGAATGGAAATGGCAATGGAAGCTCTGGGGAGAAGTCGAACCCTTTCAACAGGGGACAGGTGAAACACGTAAATGTGGAGGAGGTTGAAGCCCAGCTTGATGCAGTAATAGGTAAGTTTTTGGTTAAGTCATTTACTACACTCATTCTTTTTGATACTGCATCACATTCATACATATCAAGGGGATTTGTGGATAAGTATAAACTGCCAACCCAAGCCCTTAGATCACCCATGTTAGTAACCTCGCCTGGAGCAGAGTATATGGCCAGTCTATGGTGTGATCGGTTACCATTAAGGATTGGTAACTATGTATTTCCCTCAGACCTAATAGTATTGGAATCCCAAGGATTGGATGTGATATTAGGCATGGATTGCTTATTGAAGTATGAAGGAAACATTGAATGTGCCAGTAAGTCAATTTTTCTTACCACCCCAGAAGGGAGAAGGATCAAGTATGTATCCCGGCATGTGCCGAAAAGGACTCAAGTAAATTGCCTAACAGGAGTTGTGCAGGAGGAAGTACCAGTAGTGAAGGATTTCCCTGATGTTTTTCCAGAAGAGTTGCCAGGCATGCCACTGGATAGAGATATTGAGTTTCTGATTGAGCTTTTGCCAGACACAGGGCCAATATCTAAGAGACCATATAGGATGCTCGCAAAGGATTTGGTGGAGATTAAGAAACAGATTAAGGATTTACTGGATAAAGGTTATATTTGCCCAAGTTCTTTACCTTGGGGATTGCCAGTACTTCTAGTGGAGAAGAAGGATGGATCGTTAAGGATGGTTGTTGATTATCGAGGATTGAATGAAGTAACCATCAAGAACAAGTACCCACTACCGATGATAAATGATCTGTTTGATCGCTTGCAAGGAGCTAAGGTATCTTCCAAGATCGATTTGCGATCAGGATACCATCAGTTGAAGATTCGAGAATAGGATATACCTAAAACGGCTTTTACCACCAGGTATGGGCTATACGAGTATACCGTTATGTCATTTGGCCTGACTAACGCACCTGCATATTTTATGAACATGATGAACAAAGTGTTTATGGAGTTTTTGGATAAGTTCATCGTAATGTTCATTGATGATATCTTGGTTTACTTGAAGAATGAAGAGGAGCATAAGGAGCATTTGGGTTTGGTACTCGGTAAGCTCAGAGAACATTAGTTATATGCCAAGTTTAGCAAATGTGAGTTTTGGTTGAAGGAAGTTGGATTCCTTGGACACGTTATACCTAGAGAGGGTATAACAATAGATCCCACCAAGGTTGACAATGTGACAAATTGGGAAGCGCCAACAATAGTTGGAGAGATCCGGAGTTTTCTTGGACTTGCAGGATACTACCGGAGATTCATTGAAAATTTCTCGAAGATTGCGAAACCTATGACAGAGTTGTTGAAGAAGGATACCAAGTTCATATGGACTGAGGAATGTGAGGCTAGTTTCCAGGAGTTGAAGAAACGCTTGGTTACATCACCAATGTTGATTTTGCCAGATCAGACCAAGGATTATGAGGTGTATTGCGACGCTTTATGTCGAGGACTTGAAGCAGTGCTTATGCAAGAAGGAAGAGTTGTTTCATATGCCTCACGACAGCTTAAGCCTCATGAGTTGAATTATGCTACGCACGATTTGGAGTTAGCAGCCGTAGTGCATGCATTGAAAACTTGGAGACACTTTCTCATTGGAAACCATTGTGTGGTGTACATGGATCACAAGAATTTGAAGTACATTTTCACGCAGAAGGAGTTGAATCTCAGACAAAGGAGATGGTTGGAACTCATCAAGGATTATGATATGAGATTGCATTATCACCCTGGAAAGGCTAACGTAGTAGCTGACGCGTTGAGCCGTAAAAGCCATGTCAACACCTTAATGACAGGAGATTTACCAAGAGAGTTAGCCGAGAATCTTAATGAGCTATGTTTGGAGATAGTCCCGAGAGGCTATGTAGCAGCATTGGAGATTCAGTCTATGTTGATGGATAAGATCAGAGAAGCTCAGAAGACTGACAAGGAGATTGCTTCTATTAAGGAGAAAATAAGCAAAGGAAAAGCTAAAGGATTTCGTGAGGATGAGAACGATACCCTATGGTTTGAAGACCGGGTTTATGTGCCTAATGATTCGGAGATCAGGAAGTTAATTCTGCAAGAGGCCCATGATTCACCATATTTGATTCACCTAGGGAATACCAAGATGTATTTGGATTTGAAGGATATTTTCTGGTGGACCGGAATGAAGAAGGATATTGTGGAGTATGTAGCTGTTTGTGATGTATGTTAGAGAGTAAAGGCAGAGCATCAGAAGCCAGCAGGATTGCTACAGCCATTGTCGATACCTGAATGGAAGTGGGATAAGTTAGGCATGGATTTTATCACAGGATTGCCCAGAACTTGTTCAGGCTATGACTCGATATGGGTTGTAGTCGATCGTTTGACAAAGGTAGCTCATTTCATCCCAGTGAAGACTACCTATACCAGTGCCAAGTTAGCAAAGATATACATGACCAGAATCGTATGTCTGCATGGAGTTCCAAGGAGCATTGTATCATATAGAGGAACCCAGTTTACCTCAAAGTTCTGGAATCAGTTGCACGAAACTTTGGGTACCAGGCTAGAATTAAGTACAGCTTTCCATCCACAGACAGATGGACAGACCGAGAGAGTCAATCAGATTTTGGAGGATATGCTGAGAGCTTGTGCGCTAGATTATGGATCTAGTTGGGACGACAATTTACCATATGCAGAGTTCTCTTACAACAATAGTTATCAATCCAGTTTGAAGATGGCCCCTTTCGAAGCCTTGTACGGAAGGAGGTGCAGGACCCCATTGTCGTGGGATAAAGTTGGAGACTGCCAGTTGTTTGGACCAGATCTGATTAAGGAGTCTGAACAGAAAGTAAAATTGATTCGCGATAGGCTCAAGGTAGCCCAGTCCAGGCAGAAGAGCTATGCAGATTCTAAACACAAGGAGACAGTTTACGAAGTCGGAGACCGAGTTTATATTCGAGTATCTCCACTTCGAGGAGTTAAGCGCTTTGGAGTTAAGGGAAAGTTAGCGCCACATTTTGTAGGACCATACAAAGTTGTGGAGCGTATGGGGGAGGTAGCCTACAAGTTGGAATTGCCCGAAGGATTGTCAGGAGTTCACGACGTGTTCCACGTTTCCCAGTTGAAGAAGTGCCACACAGAGATGGCTGATATACCGCTAGGAGATACAGTGCCGCTGGAAGCGATTCAGTTGGACAGTGATTTGACCTATGAGGAGAAACCAGTCAAGATTCTTGAGTATGCCAGCCGACTCACCCACAGCAAGGTTATCATGTTTTGCAAAGTTCAGTGGAGCCACCACATGGAGGATGAAGCCACCCAGGAACGAAAGGAAGATCTGTTGAAGGACCACCCTCACCTATTTTCTAGCCAACCCGAATCTCGAGGGCGAGATTCATCTTAAGGGGGGTAGGTTTGTAACATCCCAAATTTTCAATTTGGAATGTTATACAATAGATCATCATTGCATATCATATTTATTGCATTTTGGTTGATCCTAGAAATTTCACGCAACTCAAGGACCCTCGGAGAGAGTTGGGGATTTCGTTAATTTCATATTTGAGTTGTCTCAAATTTTGAAAATAGGATCATTTGATTTTATTTATTTTATCTTCAATTATTTCTAATACAAAAATTATGAGAGAGGGAATAAAATGACTTCCCCAAAATAAAGAAATATTGAGGATTTAATAATAAAATCAAATAAGATTTTATTTTGGTTTTATTTGCTATTTTATTTGAATTTAGGAAAAATTGCACGTTTTCAAAAATTGCATTTAGGCCCAAGAAAATGTTCATCATGTTCTAAATATTTTATTTAGACGGTGAAATTTTGTTTTGGCATTTTTAGAATTTTATTTATTTTTCTAGAATTTTTTTAGTCGCAATGAAATTGTTTAAAAAAAGAAAAAACCGAGACCCCGCGCCCGACTGGGCCAAGGGCCCAGCCGAGCAGGCCGGCCCAACAAGCCGCCGCGGTTGCCGAGTCCGGGGAGGACCCGCCTCCCGAGGCCGGCCCCTTCCCCAAGTCACCACCTCCCCCCCCTTTATAACCCCGCCGCCGCCCCTGCAGCCCCACACCCCACGCCGCCAGCGCCGCCGCCGCACGCCGCCCGCGCCGCTTGCCGCCGCCGCCCCGCCGCCCCGCGCCGCCTGCCGCCGTGCCGCAACCGCCGCCCCACGGCCCCGCACCACCCGCCGCCGCCGGAGCCCCGCCGGAGCCTCGCCGGAGCCCCGATCCGAGGTAGCCGCCGCCCTGGTTTTCTGAGAAAAGACGTTTCAGTTTTTTAGAAAACCCTAGCTTTCGTTTTTTTAAATAGATCGGTTTTTCTCTGGTTTATTTATTTAGCGAGCATTCGCTCGTCCGTTCGTTTCAACGAACATGTTCTTCGTTTAGTTCCAGTTAACGAACGTTGGTTCGTTAACCCGTTCGTCATTTTTCTTTTTCTCGGATTAAATCCGCGATTTTTCTGATCGCGATTTCTGATCCGATATTCATTTTAGTTTAGCTTTTCGCTCGTTTGTCGGAATCAGGCGATTCAAGCGCCTGGAGTTTCTTCTCGAACCCCTCTTTCCTTTTAACCAACTCAAACAAGGTTTTGCCTCTGTAAAAATTGCCCTAGATCCAGAATAGTAAATGAAGCGTTTTTCTTTTGTTGTTTATCTTTCGTTGCTTCGTTCGCTTTGGTTCTTTTTGCCAACCGGAGTTCTTAAGTTGAACTATCTGGTTAGATCTCTTATTTGAGTTTTACCTGTGCATTAGATGAATACTTATTGTATGATGGTTTGTTTGCGATAGAGTACCCGGAGTGCGCCGCTTGCTACTTCGAATCGCTAGGTTTTCGGATCATCAGCAAGGCAAGTAAAACTTTGATCATACTTCCTATTACCCAGTTTTTTATTGCATTAGATCAACCCTCACACATTGCATGATTAGGATCTAATTAAATTGTGGGTTTGGGAAGTAGATGAGGTAGTACCTATTACCTTTTTATTATCAAACCTTTGGGAGTTACTTCTACGTTTGCTTCTTATGCCATGCTATGCTAGTAGACATGGATTGGGTGAGTGAAATCCATGACAGATGTGAGAATGTTAAATTAATGGTTTATCTAAGGTGGCAACTTAAATACACATCTGGGTGGATTGAGGCACCTGGGTATTCCAGTGATTGCCTATTTTCTTTTGGACCGCCACCCAGGCTCAAAGGGATCATGAGATTATTTCATACTAGAAACTTTCGTCTGCAGCCACAAGCTACTATGGGCTCCAGCATAGTTGACTAAGTCGTGCGAACTCTTACAGTGGTAGACTTGCAGATGTAGGGGATGTAGGTTGGTACAGTCTACCCGTTTGTAAGTTGCTAGCGCTTCTGAAAGACTATGTCTTGGTCATCCGCTTCTCAAACACCATGTAGTGCGAGAATACCAACGGAGGAGATCGAGTCTTGTGGGGAAAAGTGCGCAAACCCCTGCAGAGTGTATAAACTAATCATGATTAGCCGTGTCCCTGGTTATGGACATCTTGAGTATCTAGTGATTGGATTATCATGTGAATCTCATCATGTTACTCTAATTAATTGTTGGGTTTTTAATGATGATGCTTAATTGGGATTGAGAATGCTGTCAACCATTCTCAATGCTTAACAACTACCATAATAGTTAAATAAAATTTATTCCTTTGCAGTAGGAAAAAATTGGCTTTACGAAAACTGTAACCATAGAGCTTTCCACCAGCCAAATATGCATGTAGTATAGCATTATTGTTTTATTGCTCTCTATGTGTTACCTTTCCAGCATATTCCATGTGCTGACTAGTATCAGGCTGCAACGTTCATGGTGCAGACTTTTGAGACGACGAGTAAGGTGCCTTTTAGGTCGTGGTTCTATACTCAGTGATGCCGTTGGAGTTGATGGACTCACTTATCTTCCAAGCCTTCCGCTGTTATCGTTATTAGATGGCCTCAAGCCATATTTATTGTAATAAGTTCTATTTTGAGACACTCGATGTAATAAGTGTGTGATTGCTACTATGTTATAAATCCTTCAAGTACTGTGTGGTGTCAGCATTACTGATCCAGGGATGACACCGGAGCACATAGATTGGACCGTTTGAGGTCTGGTCGCTACAGGTTTTCTGTTGATGTAAGAACTATTAATATGTTGACCTTGATATGCTGTCAGCTCAGGCAATGAATATGAACTATTTTCTGTTATTATTATTATTATTATTATTATTATTATTATTATTATTATTATTATTATTATTATATCATAGAGGTAGCACACTCAATCGATGTCACTACAGTATGTGTGAACAAAAATATGCAATCTGGTTTGCGAATAGCACACGGTTCGTTGATGAAAGTCGTGTGCCGACCAAACCCCGTCACCCCGCCCACGATCTGAATCGTGCTTTCTGATCGGCCAGAACCCAAACCCCACAGATCGTACGTCTGCACCGTTGGATGCTCCCAGATCGAACGACGATCCTCATCCCTTTCGATAGCACATGTAGTTAAGGTTGTAATTTTATTTTTATGCACAAAATGCACGTTAATCTCAAAAATGTCTTGAATATAGCTAAAGATACCTGAAATGCGCCAGAAAATCAAACCTGTGGTATAATGGTGATTGCGTACCATGGAAATTTTTATGAGGCCAAACGATGAAGTTACCGACCACAGGAGTTTGAATTGACACATCTCCTTTTGGAAAACCATGATCCTTCATGTGAGATGCTCCGGTTTGGAAGGAGCGGTCATCAAAACTTGTGCCAAATTTTACCAATTTTTCCATAGGGCCATGAGAGCACGCCACTGGCACACATCAATTTTGATGATGTCCGAACTCCATCTGAATTTTCTGTAACTAAAATACCAACTAGGCCTACTCTAGTGGCCGCACCTCACAGTCGAAATGTTTGAAACTTCTCCCCGCTTCTCGAACAAACGGATGAAAACTCACAAAGCGACGCACAAATGATATGTGCACCTTTGCTAGGCTGATAGTAAGGGGGTATCATAGCTAGTATATATCATGCATGCCAACTAGGCAATTTTGATGAGCCATCATAGAATTAATTAAATGAAGAAAGAGAGGGTTAAGTATCATATCATGAAACCGTATCATAATAAATGTTATGCTACTATGTGTCATGCATGACAATATAAATTAAGTACTACATATGATACTAGCTAGCTACTCTATGATACTATGCATTGGAGCAAGTAAGTACACAATAGAGTGGCATAAGACTAGCGACAATGGGTAGTAACATAGAATGTTACTAGTCTATGTTACCACCTCTATAGTGGGGAGTAACATGCAACACTTCATTTATTAGGCTATAGACTCATCTTGCCTTGAGATGTGTGATGTTACTCAGACTAGCCACAATGTGTAGTAACATAGACTAGTAACATGCCCACGTGTTACTAGTCTATGTTACTACCTCTTTAGTGGGGAGTAACATATATGTGTGGTAACATGCAACACTTCATTTATTAGGCTATAGATACATCTTGCCTTGATATGTACATGTGATGTTACTCATACTACTAGTAACTATCTATGTTACTACTTTCCTCCCTTTATTCATTTATTGCTTGCCACATCATCTACTTAATTTATCTAGATATGTGTGATGTCACTATATACCTATGTTACTCCCATTGTGGGTAGTCTCATACTATAGTAAGACTAGTCACAGTGGGTAGTAACATATGTGTTATGTCATGCATCACTTCATTTATTAGGTTGTAGACTCGTCTTTTCTTGATATGTGTGATGTTATAGTAACTAGCTATGTTACCACATGCCTCTCTTTCTTCATTAATTACATGTCACATCATCTATTTTGCCTAGATAAGTGTGATGTTACCACCTATATATGTTACTCCCACTGTGGGTAGTCTAATTAAGACTATACCCATAGTGGGAGTAACATAGGTAGTAACATCACACATATCCACTTTCCTCCATTTCTTCATTTATTGCTTGCCACATCATCTATTTTATCTAGATATGTGTGATGTTACTACCTATGTTACTCCCACTGTGGGTAGTCTGGCTATAAGGAATAGAATAATATCCATGTGCTTATTAGTTGGAGTAAAGAGAAGAGAAGCGGGCTCTTGGTTAGTAGCAAGGTAGTCAGAGTCGGGATTCGGAGTCAGATCGATTTTTCTTAGACAGAATCAAAACGTAGTATCGAGTCGTGGAATCGAGGATTCTACTAGATTTACTCAAATAAGATATTTTGTATCCACGGAAGAAATTTATATGGGTTCTATAGAGTTTTGACACTAAATATAGAGCAAAGACGTACACATCAATGCTAGTTCTGTTCCACTTCTTTTTATGGCTAACCTACTATTAGCTTGGATGTATGGAACATATATGAGGCAAATATATAAAACATTATCAAAGATTTTATTGTCAGCCCAGTCCACGATGACCCACCCACCCACCCGCCCACGATGACTTTTGCATGGCATTCTTTCCGTTTGGACGAACACAATGTGGGCCTAGCACTTGAATCAGCCATTGGTGGATATTGTTCTGCTCTCAAGGTATCTCAACTGCATGATCATGTCTTCTCTTTCAATGTTTCGTGCAAAGAAGTTGGGTTTTTTATCTTGCGTCAAAGGATTTTTGTCTGCCCGCAATTCAAATGTTTCTTTCATCTTTGGGGTCATGGTGGCCCTGATTGGGTAAAGGAATTTAGGCTATGGCAATCTGAATGTGATCAGGAGTGGACTTTGATCAGTCCATCTAAGAGGAGAGCTAGGTTAGGCTTGGAAGCCATGCAACATGTCCCGGGGAAATCTTCTCTTCATTGTCAATCAGCTAGATCATTCCAAGCATATTCAATTTGCCACGTTCATGCAATACCTGGCTAAAAAGGTTATAATTATGGGCCTACATCTGATGAGGTCACAACTGTCCGGGAGGCAGGTTACGTGGTCTCTGTGCATGAATCTCTTCCTTCCACGTTGTCGGCATCTTCGCCGGTGACAGTATCCTCTCCGTCGTCGGCATCTTCGCCGCCGGCGTGCCTAATCATTCAGTTTGGATCATTACTGCCTTCCCCGCAGGGTTTATCCCATGCATGCGGTACGTATGGATTCTCTGGCGGTCTGTTGTTACCTGCCACGGCAAGTGCAGATCCACCCGTATTGCCTTCAGTTGCATATTTGGGCTTTATCATGGCTTTGGGCTCTAGTGCCCAGCCCATATGCCTATCGAATGATGAAGTTGATAGCCCATCTTCGTCGGTGATTCAGTTTCCCTCTCCGAAAGAAATTGTTGATGATCTTCAGAGTTTTGATGAGATGATTGAGGATTTAGCCGCAAGTTATTGGGACTACCAAAATTGTTTAGGCATGCGCCACACATTAGAGACCTGCACGAACCTGACACGGTGTAGAAATTGTTTTTGTTCTGGTCATATTAAAAAAGATTGCACCCGCCGTGCTCCTGACTTATCCCTTTGGGTGCCCAAAGTCCCATCACCTAGCTTTGGAAATCATGAGAGGAAGAAAAGTTACTCTACCTCTTCGGCTGCTTCGGTTTCCTAAGAACAAACTCCTCAGCATCAGAAAACCCCACCTCCTGCTACTCCGCCGGCGTTGCCATCGACACACCCGCCGCCCCAAACCACATATCACAAAGCAGCACCAAGCTCTGATCCTTGCCCGCCCCCTCCAATGGCGGTGTATGAGATCGATCCCTTCCGCTTCATCCCGGCTGGCTTCGACATTGTGGATGGCGGGGCGGATCGTCCGCCGCGCACCTACTACACTCCGGCGATCCCTCCCCCCCGAGCGCACGAGCAGTACATGGTGGGAATCATGGAGCCTGCACCCCTGGCTCATCTAGTTGGTGCTCGTCGACAGCAGGTGCTCAACTTCTAAATCCAGACCATGCATGTTCCTGTCCGCTCTGCTAAAACTTGGTATCAAGGAGTTGGGTTATTCGAGATGGAAGATCCTGTGGTCCATGCCTCCTTCACTTCGCACCCGCCTTTTCCTTTGGGTTTAGACGAGGATGGTCAGGAGTTCTTTGTCAGGTTTATTTTGCATAACCAAGGAGAGGGTTTCAGATCTTTACATGGACACAGGCAGGGTTGGTTGATGTTTATTGGCATACCTCTGGATTATCGTAATACACAATGCATTGCGGATATGGTTAGCACCTTTGGTAAGTTCCACTACTGGAATAGTACAGATCGTCGGAAGGTCAGGTCTTTGGTTCGCGTTTTGTTCCCTGACAGCGCGCTGGTTCCACGCTCTATTACTTTTAGGGAATTTGCCACTTGGGGCGGTACTCTAGTTTCTTGGACGGCCGACTGCTATATCCTGGATGGTGACTTTGTGGATGCTTTGATTCCTGCCGATGAGGACCCAATGCCCCTGGATGGCAACCCACATCCTATGCCAGGGGCTAATGCTCCCCTCAGTCGTTCTGGGCCATGCCACCTTACCCTGCTTTGGGTTGGAATGCGGTTCCCCCTGGCCATGAGCAAGGACACAATGATGCGCCAGGCTGGGGACATAACTTGAACAATGACGATGGTTGGGGCCCTTGGGAGGATGCTAACCAGCCTGACCAAGATCCTGTACATGACCCAATCGTACAGGATCACAACTCCATGATCCTCAATCCTTCAATGAATTCTGACGATGATGCTGACATGGAAGAAGTTCAACAGCCTTTGGTCCATGTTCATCCAGCAGGCCCTCTAGATCCTATTAATTTGGGCATTGTCAGGGTATTTTATGGGCCAGTGCTACCGCCAGCAATGATTTGGGAAAGATCCTTCAAGTCTTTGATGCCAGAGTTCTTCATAAAAAATGTTCCAAGCTGCCTGCCAGGTCTTTGCTTCCCACCGTGCCTGTTAAGATGAGCTCCCCCCTTTTGGAGCAACACTGGCAATCCCTGGCCTACGATAAGTCTGATTTCTGCACACATCCACGCTCCTCTATTATTCTTCAAGAGATACCAGATGATTTGCAGGACCCTGTCTCTCAAGCAATACATCATTCCCAGGATGACTTTCAGTTCACAACTGTCACTCCCTCGCCCTTGGGAAAGAGACCAAGATAACGCCCCAAGGCCAAGAAGCTCAAGCTTCACGAGGAGGCAGGCCAAGACACTCCACTGCCACGTCCGACGCCCATCGCTACAATGCAGGCAATCGGGCATCACTTGGGATCGCTCTGGAGGAGTTATCAGTGGAGAAGCTTATGGCTTCTCCTAAACAAGCTCCACAAGACGACAGTTCTCATGATGAGTGATCTATAGAGTTATTTGCTGGGACCATGGAAACACCTGGTCGTTTGTCCTTTTGGTTTACTTTTGTCTTATGTTGCTCTGAACTTGTCTGATATGGCTGTGTGTTACTCTGTGGCACTTATAGCTGAGCTGTTAAGCAGCGCAGTTCGACTCTATTGTCTTTTGTTAGTTATCTATGGAGACTACATCGTTTCGTAATTGGAATGTGTTGTGCTGGAATGTGCGTGGCCTGAACTCTGATGCTCGACAGCGTGACATTAGATCTAAGATAGAGGAGAGTCACTGCTCCATAATTTGTTTGCAGGAAACAAGTGTGAGCAGTTCAACATTAGGAAGATTCGGTCCTTCTGCCCTAGGTGTTTTGATCAATTTGATTTCTCTCCTTCTGTGGGTGCTTCTGGTGGAATCTTGGTGATTTGGAATTCTTCAGTATTTGAGGGGGAGCTAGTGGAAAGCTAGCGCTTCAGTATTGTTGTTTCTTTTAAGTCTGTTCATAACTCAGAACGACGGACTCTGGTTTCTGTGTATGGGCCATGTGATGGTCAACCTAGCGACGATTTTGTGAGTTGGTTATATCACCTCACTATCCCCTTGGATGAGAATTGGTTGCTCCTTGGTGATTTTAACTTCATCCGCTCTCTAGATAACAGAAATCTGCCAGGAGGAGATATAAATGACATCTTTCTCTTTAATGAAATCATTGGCCATCTTGGACTTCTGGAATTGCCAATAAAGGGTAGAAGCTTTACTTGGTCCAATATGCAGCAAATCCCTCTCTTGGAACAACTTGATTGGTTCTTCACATCCTCTGATTGGATCTCTCACTACCCTAATACAGTTGTCTTTCCTTTGGCAAAAACCTCATCGGATCACGTGCCATGTGTGGTTTCAATCGACACTAAAATTCCCAAGTCCAAGATTTTTAGGTTTGAAAATTACTGGGTTGAAATGCCAGGGTTTATGGAGTGTGTCAAGAAATCTTGGGAGGCCCCTATTTTTCTGATCTCTCTGCATCCGCAGTTTTAACTAGGATATTTAAACGCCTCAGGTATGACTTAAGAGTTTGGAGTAAAAACCTCTCTTACCTTAAGAACTTAACTGTGGAATGCAGTAAAGTTATTCTCTATTTTGATAAGTTGGAGGAGTTACGGCCATTGGTTAGATCTGAGTTCAATTTCAGGAAAATAGTCAAGCTGCATTATGAGCATTTGTTGAAGCTCCACTATATCTATTGGAAGCAGAGGTGTACGATTAGGTACATCAAGGTGGGTGAGGAAAACTCAAAAAAATTCCATGCCATGGCATCTAAGCGCATGAGGAAAAACTCTATAGCTAGTCTAAAAACGCAGGGGGTGGATGACCCTGTTTCTGATCATGATCAAATGGCGGGAATCCTCTGGGCTTCCTTCAAAAACCAAATGGGCCAGGCCCAGGACATTTCAATGGGCTATGATCTGGGCACACTCATCCAGCCTGTCCCTGGTTTGGAGGAATTGTCGCTTCCCTTCTCTGATGCCGAGATTAAAAAGGTCTTGCAGGAGCTGCCAACTGACAGGGCGCCAGGGCCTGATGGTTTTAATGGCATGTTTGTCAAGCATTGTTGGCCCATCATTGAGAAAGATTTCTTAAGTTTGATCAAAGACTTTTATGAAGGGAAACTTTCTCTGGAAAACATTAATGGGTCTCGCATTACCCTTATCCCTAAGATGTTATCTCCTGAGGGGCCGTATGATTTTAGGCCCATTTCTCTTACAAACACCTGCTTGAAGTTTCTCACCAAGCTGCTAGCTAATAGGTTGCAAAGGGTGATTCTAAACCGCATCCATAAGAATCAGTATGGTTTTCTTAAGGGTAGAGCAATCTAGGACTGTCTGGCTTGCAGTTTTGAGTATATACATCAATGCAAACAGTCCAAGAGGCCTATTGTTATTCTAAAATTAGATTTTGCCAAGGCTTTTGATACTGTTAATCATGAGGTTATTTTGCTGATGCTCAAACACAAAGGTTTTGATGATAAATGGATTGGATGGACCAAAGAGATCCTTTCTACAGGGTCTTCTTCTCTATTGCTAAATGGCATCCCTGGCAAGCAGTTCAAGTGCAAATGTGGGGTCAGACAAGGGGATCCTTTATCACCTCTTCTATTTGTAATTTCAGCTGACCTTTTACAATCTGTGATTAATCAAATGCTGACAAAGGGTGTCTTATCACTCCCAATCCCCACCCATGACCAAGAGTTTCCCATTATACAGTATGCTGATGATACTGTTATCTTTCTGTCAGCTAGAGATGAGGAGTTGGTGGCTCTCAAGAACATGCTGCTCACCTTTCAACAATCTACTGGTCTCAAGGTCAATTTTGCAAAGTCCTCAATGATCCCACTCAACATTGATGAAGGTGATGCAATTCGGTTAGCTGCTCTATTTGGCTGCAGGATTGGCCAACTCCCTTTTACATATCTAGGGCTGCACCTTGGAACCACTAGACCCAGGATTGTTGATCTCATGCCTTTAGTGGATACTTTGGAGAGACGTTTGACTGCTAGCTCATGCATGCTCAATCAAGGATCACGCTTACAGCTCCTAACTTCGGTCCTGACTTCCATGCCAATTTACTTTCTTTGTAGCTTGCAAATACCTCATGGTATTATCAAACAGTTGGACAGAATCTTCAGACAATGCCTCTGGAGGGGGAGTTCTGATGCTCCAAAGCAATCTTTGGCTGCTTGGGATCTAGTTTGTCGGCCAAAAGATAAAGGAGGTCTTGGGGTGATTAACTTAAACATCCAAAACAAAGGGCTACTACTCAAGCATTTGCATAAGTTCTATAATAAGGTTGACATACCATGGGTGTCCCTCATCTGGAACAGTTATTATGCTGATGGTGTCCCACATGCTACAACCCAAGTGGGGTCCTTTTGGTGGAGAGATAATCTCAAGCTCCATGATGCTTACACACCTATTGCCTCAGTGCACATCAACATGGGTGACTCTGCTCTGTTCTAGACTGATGCTTGGCATATTGGTGGATCTTCTAGACCTTTATGTTGGAGACTGCCAAGGTTATTTTCCTCTGTTAACAATCACAAGGTTTTAGTGCATGAATTCCTCATATCACAGGATATTTTTTCAATGTTCTTCTTGCCATTGTCTCATGAGGCTGCTTAGGAGTTGCATGTGCTAGAGGATTGGATAATGGCCTTGGACAGGGACACTAACATACCGGATGTTTGGGTCTAGCCGGGCAAATCTGGTGCATTCTCAGCCAAGAGTTTCTACACCTTAATGCACTCACATTTGCCCACAATTCAACCGTGTAAATGGTCGTGGAAAAGCAGATGCACATTGAAGATCAAAGTCTTTGGCTGGTTACTTTTCTTTGACAGGCTTAACACCAAGGACCTCCTGATCCGCAGGCACTGTAGATCCCCTTTGGATGATAATCTTTGTGTTATCTGTCAGGAACTATCATATGAGGATAGGCTGCATTTGTTCTTCAACTGCAATTTCAGTCGGAGGGTTTGGAACTATCTTTCTATTGATTGTTCAAGAGGGCCGGACATTTTGCATTGTATCCAACATGCTAGATCAAGTTTCAGGCATACTTTCTTCTTTTAAGTAATGCTGACAGCTGTCTGGAACATTTGGATCCTCAGGAATGGAAGAACTTTTAGAGGGGAGAGAGCTACTTTTGCTGCTTGGAGGTCTAATTTTGTACATGATCTCACACTTCTATCTCATAGGCTCAAGGAGGATAGCAGCATCAAGCTTAAAGCTTGGATAAATGCTTTAGTCTAATTAGTCTAGGTAGGTAGATGTACTCTGGTTCTTTAGCTTTCTAGACTAGTTTCTTAGCTCTTGTATATATTCCTTTTGTACTTTTGTACAGTTATTTCCTTTTAATAAAGGGTTGTGGGGCTTTGCCTCTCAGTAAATATTAAAAAAATATAGAACATTGAAATCTTCGATGCACGATATTTACTTAAGGATTTTTTAGAATACGTGAATAGCCGATCACTTGTATATCCGCCCTATAGTGCCAAACCTTGAAGGGTCTTGCTCTCCTTCTCCGATCAATCTTGACGCATCCTCCTTCCCACACCAATTCCATTTGTTGACAAGTCTATTCCTCAATATTGATGTAGGTGCTGAGAGCCAGCTCAAAGGTGTCGGCGGCTGAGCATTTGGTCTTGGGAGGGGAATAAAGGGCCATGAGGCATGTGAAAATGGTTTGGATGATGGCATACTGTTGTGGTACAATTAAACAAACGACTTAGATAAATTAGTAGAATCGGACATAGTCCATCGCATAGTTGGGATTCTACAGTTTTGTACATGATTCTATGGTTTGTATCGTGAGTCAACATGGATTCTACCTGATCCGGTTTCATATTGGGACTTGGATCGACATGGTTCCGTAGGATTCTAGGAGTCGAGTCGGGATTCTGACTACCTTGGTTAGTAGAGCCAGCTGCAACACGAGACCCAAGACACTTTGTGAGGATGTAAGGTGGGCCAACTATTGATAAACTAGTACGTCTATAAAACTTATTATTGTACATGCCCACTAAGAGGTTGGTTGTATATGACATGGCAACTTCTTAGAGCCGACCCTTGGCTTTATTATTAACCATGCTCTTAGTGAGGTAGCTAGTATATCATAGACGACTAGCTAGTATCAGACTGGCCATAGTGGGAGTAACTTCAGCAATAACACCGACTCCAACTCAGCAAACTTGCTTATGTGGCAATAAGTTAATGAGGAGAGAGATAGTTTCAGTAACTTAGCTAGTTACTGTAGCATCACATGCATGTACCAATGCAATATGACTCTGTAACCTAAGAAATGAAGCTTTGCATGAAACTACACTTATGTTACTACCCACTATGAAGGTAGTAACATATATAGTCTAAGGATACGTGCATGTTACTAGTGTACTACTCTCCATTGGGGCTAGTCTCATACTCCCCCTCCTTTCCGGTTTAGGCTGGTTGTAATGGTATTATCATAAGCGGTATCATGCATGCCAACAAGACTTTCTGGATGATGTAGCACACAAGAGACGATGTGGTATCATATCATGATACCATGTCATATTAAATGTTGTACTACTACTTTGTGTGATGCATGACAATTACTAAGGCAACCTAAGATGTTAACTTATGGTACTATGCAATACGGAAGTAGTATCCTAGCTACACTATCATATATATGCATGCATGATTAGGGATGGCAATTTTATCCATGGATTTGGATACCCATGGATACCCGACCCGGTTGGGCAAGGGTATGGAGCACATTTCTGCCCATGGGTCGGTGGATATGGATACCCACGAACATACGGGTTGGGCATGGTTATAGTTTGTGCTCCATGGATATCCAATGGATACCCGTATGACATGTCGGGACAAATTCCAGTGACAGTAGAAAGAGCGACTCAATGGGAGATTGCAGGAAATATGCAACTTGTGCCATGATCTATATGCTACAGAATCAACCTTTGGTATGTCACACTTAAGGACTCATTGTATTACTTGTTACCTACTTATGCATGTAGCTTATGTTATCATTTGTGAGTGAATGATGACGAGTTGATTTGGTCTTTGGGAAGGCTTGATGCTGACTTTTCTATGCCCATGGAGCTCCATGGGTATGTGGGTATCCAGCGGGTTTGGGCATGGGCACAAGTTGTGCCCATGGATAATTTGGTGGATGTGCAGAGGGTAGGAAGATGGGTCATGGGTTGGATTTGGACCAGCTCCACCCGCCCCAAACCCAACCCATTGCCATCCCTATGCATGATACTACTAGTATATATATATATATAATAATCCCCATTACAACCAACCTTATAGGGCTCAATTCATAAATACGATCATCTATGATATATACTCCCTTCGTAAACTAATATAAGAGCGTTTAGGTCACTATTTAGTAATCTAAACGCTCTTATATTAGTTTACAGAGGGAGCTAGTACTACTCTATGATACTATATATGCACTACATACGTAGTATCATACACTAGTATCATATGCATGATACTATATCTATAGTATATATGATACTCCCCACTTTATAAGGCTGGCCATAGTGGTGGTATCATAGCCGACGATGTCATGCACTTGGAAATAGAAAGTATGCTGATGTGGCAAAGAATTAAATATATAAAGAGGGTTAGAGTAACATATAGTAGGTAGATATTGTATCATGTTAAATGTGATGCTAATTTGTGTCATGCATGGCAATAAATATGATCTATATATGATACTATACTCTATGTATTATACTATGCGCTATAATTAATTAAAGGTAGTATCATATGTATTGTATATTCATGATACTAGTATATGACACTCTCCACTATACTCATGATTTCTTACCGTGGAAAAAATTGGAGGCGAAACGATGAACTCATATTTTTGTTCGAACAAAAATATGGTGTTAGGTAATCTAAATGTTTTCAAAGAGCACACGGTTCACTCACGAAAGCCGTGTGTCCACTAAACCGTGGCCGATGCACCCCCACCCCTCTACCACTCGCACGATATGAGTCGTGCGTTCTGATTGGCCAAAACCCAAACCCCACGGATCGTACGTCTGCACCGTTGGATGCTCCCAGATCGAACGACAATCCTCATCCCTTTCGACAGGAAATGCAGTCCAACTAGGAATTGATTTATATGCCAACATGCACGGTAAATGCCAAAAAATGTCTTACATATAGCACACGAGACCTGAAATGCGCCAGCAAATCAAACCCGTGGTAAAATTGTGCTTGGTTTACGTGCGGAAAATTTAGAGACGAAACGATGAACTCACGTCTTCATTCCAAAATTAGTACGTCTTCATTTCAAATGAAATTATTTTGCTTGTGCACACGAGCGCTTAGAGGCAACCATTTGCATAGGCTTTCCGTGCGTGCGGCGACTGGGGATATTTTTCACCCTTTTCACCTAGGCCGCCAACACCCCCCAACGTCCGCCCGCATTTCACTCAACTAGTCCACCCAATCTCCTTCGCCAGCTCCCCCCTCCCCTAGATCCACAACAGAACCCTCTCCGGCGCCGCCGTTCTCACCCCGGCCATGTGCCCGCTATTCTGCATCAACCCTACCTCCACTGTCGTTCCTAACACGCGGCGGCCTGCGCCTCACCATCTTCGTTTGCTCGCCAGCCACCCTCGATCATAACGATGTAGTAACCCTCGCCTCTCCTATGGTCTGGCCGGGTTTGCATTAAGAAGCCTGTTAGTTACTGCTCTCCATCACAGTGAGGCATATTTCCTCGCAATCCCTCTTCCAATTTTGTTCGTATGTTCCAAAATTGGCTATAAAATAACGGAGAGCGTATATATGTTCATTATCTACCATCCTTACAACATATAAGTTGTATTTGTTCCAATAAGTTACTGCCTAATTACATATCACGGGTGCGCGAGTCACACAAACTTAACAAATTAGTTGTACATTTTCTAAATTATTGCATGGCATATTTAGAAAGCTTGATACCAAGTTGTTAGTTTTATGCTTATCCTCGTTTCCCGAGTTTCGCAAGTGTTCTCTATAGATTCCGAGTAGCAACGACAACACTCATTCAGGCCATGTATCTTCATCTGATTCGGACAACCCTAGGTCTTCAGCAGATTGTGAGGGATCAAGTAGTCTTGAACATGATAGAGCTGCAGAAATTACCCTTCCGGTTAGGACACGGAGGAACGCTCCAAGGAAGCCCACACACCAGCCTAAAGGTGTATATGAAGTAAACGAGATTGATTTAAAGTCATGGGCTCCAACTAAACCAGATAAAGCATGCATGAGGTTCAGGAGTGTGTGTGGATTTGTTGGCAGGGCAAGTCTCAACATTAATCTGCCTGGGTTTCAGTAGGATGACACAAAAACACGGCGAAGGATAGTCCAGGAGATCATGGATCACTTCAACATTCCAGAGCAGTGGAGAATGCATGAGGAACACGCTGCACTGAAGAAGGCTAGGGATGCTTGGAGAAACTGGAAGAACGTGTTGTGCAAGAAGTACTTGTGTGAAGGCAAGGACCCAATCCCCGCATACCCCCAAATTACAAAGGCAGACTCGGCAGAATTCAAAAGGGTCAAGGCAACTCCAGAGTTTGCTACGAAGAGTTTCAAGCAATCAGAACTTCAGAAGAAGAACATACACCCCCACCATATGGGTGTGGTAGGATACTACGGCATGAAACTGATATGGGAACAGGAGGACAAAGAAGCAGTAGCGGCGGGTGGGAATCCGGCCATTAGTGAAATCAAGGGCGAACGCGCCAGAGGCTACTTGCGGGCACGTGCCAAGAGGCATGATGACGAAACTTATTACTTTGAGAACGCACGTGATGCCAAACTGTATGAAGTGATGGTAGAGGCTTCCAAGATCCCTGGAAGGTTCTACAGGAACTCAGGGCCATGTGACATTCTGTCTATTTCTTTGGACACAAAAGATCCCCCTGGCCATGCAAGGGGTATAGGTGTTAATGTCCCGCACAAGAGGGCTTTCACACTCAGCAAAGAAGAGTGGCTCAACATGAAAAAAGCGAGGAGTGAAATGAAGCAGAATGCATTATTTGAAAAGTTGAAGAAGGAGATTTATCCGGCTATTTGAAAGGATGTTGAGGAGTCAATGATGACGCAGAAGACTCTAACACTGGCAGATAGCCAGCAGATGGGAGGGGAGGCGGGCATGGATGATACTTCTTATTGTCCGGCGACAACACTGCACAAGAGTAGATGTGCATCAGCTGACACAAGCGACACTGAGACTGCAGCTGCTCGTGATGATGTTATATCTGATCTATCTAGAATGAAAGACAGACTGAAAGGTGTGCTTACACATTATGAAGGTACATTGAAATGTGCAACATCCTGGGTTTGCCCACCCTTCTTGGAAGATGGCCTCTTCTTGGACAATGTGCCATTGAAGTCGGGCTGTTGAAGTGCTACATGTAACACCCTCGATGCGACTATAGCTCCCACGTGTCGAGGCACGATTTAGAGACATAATCGCATTGAAGGCATATGTCGCAATTTAGGCAATCTTCACAACATCCCATGTAATATAAATAATAAAGGGGAGAATAACATAGTTGGCTTACACTCGCCATGTCAATCAAGTACATAAATGACATTACATCATCCAAACACTCATGGCCCGACTACGGCGCCAAAATAAAAGATAACCCAACATGCGACACGGTCTCAATCACCCCAACTGGGCACCGCTACTGATCATCAGGAAAGGAAACATAGTAACGTTGAGAGTCCTCGTCGAACTCCCACTTGAGCTCGAGCGCGTCACCTGGAGCAGAATCATCAGGCCCTGCATCTGGTGTAATAGTAATCTGTGAGCCACAAGGACTCAGCAATCTCGCACCCTCGTGATCAAGACTATTTAAGCTTAGAGGTAAGGCAAGGTAAAATATAAGTGGAGCTGCAGCAAGCGACTAGCAAGTATGGTGGCTATCCTGTTCGCAAAAGAGAGCGAGAAGAGGAGGCAAAGCGCGAGCGAGAAACTAGAGGGCAACCTGCGCAAACATTACTCCAACACCGTGTCCACTTCCCGGACTCCGCCGAGAAGAGGCCATCACGATAACACACTCAATTGATTCATTTTAATTAAGTTAAGGTTCAAGTTATCTACAACCGGACATTAAAAAAATCCCATCTGCCCATAACCGCGGGCACGGCTTTCGAAAGTTCAAATCCCTGCAGGGGAGTCCGAACTTAGCCCATGACAAGCTCTCACGGTCAACTAAGGAATATACCTCCTCCCAAGACGTTCGGATCAGACTCGGTATCTCGGTTCTTCAAGACACTTCGATAGGTTAAAACAAGACCAGCAACACCGCCCGAATGTGCCGACAAATCCCGATAGGAGATGCACATATCTCGTTCTCAGGGCACACTCATATGAGCGCTCCGTACAACTAAAGCCAAACCTCGAGTTTCCCCGAGGGGGCGCTGCACAGGACTCTAGTTTGGACCAACACTCAGAGGAGCACAGGCCCAGGGGGGCTAAAATAAGATGACCCTTGGGCTCCGGAAACCCAAGGGAAAAAGAGGCTAGGTGAGTGTTGGTCCACTTATAACCAAGGTTGGGCATTGCTGGAAAAGCTTTAATCAAGGCGAACTATCAAGGGGTTCCCATTATAACCCAACCGCGTAAGGAACGCAAAATCCGGGAACATAACACCAATATGACTGAAACTAGGGCGGCAAGAGTGGAACAAAACACTAGGCGAGAGTCCGAGCCTTCCACCCTTTACCAAGTATATAGATGCATTAAGATAACAAGATAATATATAATGATATACCAACAAGTAAATAAATGTTCCAACAAGGAACGGCCTTCAATCTTCACCTGCAACTAGCAACGCTATAAGAGGGGCTGAGCAAAGCGGTAACATAGCCAATCAAACGGTTTGCTAGGACAATGGTGGGTTAGAGGTTTGACATGGCAATTTGGGAGGCTTGAAAGCAAGTGGTAGGCATCGTAGCATTGGCATAGCGAAAGAGCGAGCAAACTAGCATAGCAAAGATAGTAGTGATTTCGAGGGTATGATCATCTTGCCTGCACAGTTGTCAGAGTTGACTGGATCCTCGAAAGTAAACTCAATGGGCTCCTTGTTAGCGAACTCGTCTCCTGGCTCTACCCAAACAAGACAAACAAGCAACAAGGACACAATCAACCACGTGCAAGGATCAAACAAGATGATGCAAAGATGATATGCTATGCGGGATGCGAAGCGGGATGCATATGCAAGATTTGACAGGAAATGCAAGATCCTGGCCTCAACTTGGAAATCCAAGTGTGCCACTGGAAACATGAGATTAAATCGCTTGAAAACGATATAAAGAACGCAGGAATCGGAGTTACGGTTTGGAAATGGCAAGTGATTCAAATATGACAACGGTCTGCGATTTACAGCAAGTAGCCATCTAAATGCAATGAGATGAACATGCTACAACACCCAAACATGACAACAAAATGCAAGGCAGGGATGCATTCAAGATGCTTAACAAAAGTCTAGCACTAAGCTACGGCCAATTCATCCATTAACAGGTTCAAACAAGCATGGCAAAAATGCATATGGAAAACAGATCTCAGACTTAGTGAAATTAACACTTGTCTAGAATTTCAGATCAGGTAGCACTCTTCGGAGCAACAAAACAATATGCTAGAGGACCTGAACATGGAAAAGTAAAGCATGGCATGGAGCTACTCAAAGCGCTTATTAAAAGTCCCTTAGTGACCTTGAGCCAAAAGGGACCAGAAAATACAATTGCAAGCATGTGAACATAGCAAAAACATATTCAGATCACAGACTAGGTGAAAACTAACACATGCTGAAATATATCTCAAGTAGGCATGTTTACGAGCTCGATGCACTCACTACGGTGCAAGTCATGATAAGCTAAGCATACATCTATTAAGAACACACAAAATTAAGGCTAGACACGGCAAGAACAATAGCATAGCATGCACGGATCAACTACAACATCATCGGCAAAATTGCAAACAAGTTGACAATCTGCCCAGATTCACAAAGTAGCAAAAGTAGAGCTCGATTGACTCAAGCAAGGGTGCTCCATAATTGCAAACAAAGACATGGATGGATAGATCACTACAATATTAACAAAACAGCCTTACTAATCATCCTCAAAAGAGGCACGGATCACTAGGAAACAACATGAACATATGGCATCATGAGCTAAACAGATCAAGGACTTAGTGGAAATGCTAAGTCCCTGAAAACAGAATTACCAAGTGCACCACTTTGCAAGCTTGTGCTAGTCACCACACACATCACAAAAATACATGGGTTGCACCTCTGAAAAGATGACAAAACCCTTAACAAAACATATGTAGAGCATCAGGGCATATCATGCACACAATAATCATGGCAAATATGACAAAAAGCTAAATGGAGTAGCAGATCTGACAATTAACTCAAGTAGCCGTCTTCTAACAGCATTTTGGGCATCAAGATGAACTCAAATGAAAATTATGCAATGGATTGAAATGATGTACTCTCTGAGATGAACATTTTGATATGCTATATGCATGAATCGGAGCTACGGATGCAAAGTTACGGGGCTATGAACAGGAGCATATGGATCTGGAATTTTAGGGACTTAGAAGAAAAAAACAACCCCGAGATCTAGGGTTTTGGTGGCATGCAGATCGAGGCGGCGGCGCTCTCGCCGGAGTTGACGAGGACGACGGCGGCCGGAGTTGGTGGAGCTTGCCGGCGCGAGGGGAGGAGGAGGCCGGAGTCGCCGGAGTTGGTGGAGCTCGCCGGCGTCCTCCTCGGGGCCGGAGCGGGCGGCTGCGGCGGTTGGGGCGTCGGGGCGGCTCGGGCGGCGGCCACCGGAGTGGGGCGGCGCGGCAGGGCAGCACGCGGCGGAGTGGGGTGGCGCGGCAGGCAGCGGGAGGCGGCGCGAGGCGGTGCGGGATGGTGGGTCTGGAGGGCCGCGGTCGGACCCTGCGTGCCGGCGCGGTGGGAGGCGGCGGCACGCCAGGTGGCGAGCAACGAGTGGCTGCAGCGATCTGTCCTGCGGCCGACGGACGTGTCCGGCTGCGCGGAGAGGAGCGGGGCTATGGTTAGGGGTGGTTTGGATCCGGAATTTCGGGAGAGGATCTAGTTTTATAGATGGAGGGAGCTAGGAGAGTCCAAATGAGGTGCGGTTTTCGGCCACGCGATCATGATCGAACGCTCTAGATGATGGAGAGGGTTTAGGTGGGTTTTGGGACAAATTGGAGGGGTGTTGGGCTGCAACACACACGAGGCCTTTTTGGTCCCTCGGTTAACCGTTGGAGTATCAAACGAAGTCCAAATGATACGAAACTTGACAGGCGGTCTACCGGTAGTAAACCAAGGCCGCTTGGCAAGTCTCAGTCCAATCCGGAAATATTTAATCCCCACACACGAAAGAAAGCTAGAAATGACCACCGGAGGAGAACGAAGCGCCGGAATGCAAAACGGACAACGGGGAAAATGCTCGAATGCATGAGATGAACACGTATGCAAATGCAATGCACATGATGACATGATATGAGATGCATGACAATGAAAACAACACACGGAGACAAGGACCCGAACCCGAGGAAATAAAATAACTTAACGCCGAAAACGGCAAGAGTTGGACTACAAATTGGGAAAGTTACATCCGGGGTGTTACAACACTCCACGACTATGAAAGGATCTCGTCCCGAGATCTAGGACTGAAAGAACGCCGGGTACTCAGAACGGAGGTGATCCTCGCGTTCCCAGGTAGCTTCATGGTCAGAATGGTGTGACCACTTGACTTTGAGAAATTTGATTGACTTATTGTGAGTCTTGCATTCAGTCTCTTCAATAATAGCAACTGGGTGCTCACGATAAGAGAGATCTTCTTGGAGCTCAATGTCCTCGAAGTTGACGGTGCGGTCAGGAGTCTTGAAGCACTTTCAAAGCTGAGAGATATGGAACGCGTCATGAACATTTGCAAAGTTTGAAGGAAGCTCGAGTTGATAGGCGAGGTCGCCTCTCTTGCTGACAATCTTGAAAGGTCCCACGTATCTAGGGGCAATCTTCCCTTTGATACCGAAGCGATGAGTACCTTTCATAGGAGAGACGCGGAGGTAAACATGATCTCCAATCTCGAAAGCCAAATCACGGTGCTTACTATCATAGTAGCTCTTCTGGCGGGATTGGGCTGCTTTGAGGTTATCATGAATGACTTTACACATTTCCTCAGCCTCTGTGATTAAGTCATTACCCAAAAGCTGACGTTCACCGGTTTCAGACCAGTTGAGCGGGGTACGGCACTTCCTGCAATACAGAATTTCAAGTGGGGCCTTGCCCGAACTTGCTTGAAAACTGTTGTTGTAGGAGAATTCAGCATATGCAAGACAATCCTCCCACTTCATGCCGAAGGAGATCACACAAGCCCTGAGAATATCTTCAAGAATCTGGTTGACACACTCGACTTGACCGCTAGTTTGAGGATGGAAAGCTTTGCTGAAGCGGATGTTAGTGCCCATGGCCTTCTAAAAAGAATCCCAAAACTTGGAGGTAAAGATGCTGCCACAGTCTGAAGAGATCACTTGTGGAATACCGTGCAGAGAGACAATCCAAGAGGTATAGAGTTCCGCCAATTGAGCTGCACTGATCGACTCTTTGATAACCAGAAAGTGAGCCACTTTGGTGAGTTTGTCGATGACAACGAATATAGCATCATTGCCACGCTTGGACTTTGGAAACCCAGTCACGAAGTCCATTTCAATGTGGTCAAACTTCCATTCTGGAATGGCAAGAGGTTGGCGGAGACCAGCTGGCCTTTGGTGTTCTGCCTTCACTCTTCTGCAGACATCACATTCATTCACGAACTGAGCGATCTCACGCTTCAGTCGAGTCCACCAATAAGCCTGCTTAAGGTCCTGATACATCTTCGTGCTCCCAGGGTGGATGGAGAGGAGAGAATTGTGAGCCTCGTTCATGATCACTTTACGGAGGTCACCTTTGGGTACAACAATACGATCCTCGAAGAAGAGAGTGTCCTTGTCATCAAGGCGGTAGCACTTGTACTTGGGCTGACTCTTGGCAATCCCAATCTTCACCTTTTTCACCATAGCATCAAGAAGCTGGGCTTGGCAAATCTGGTCTTCCAAGGTAGGAGAGACTTGAAGGTTGGCGAGGAAACCTTGAGGAACAACTTGCAGATTAAGTTTGCGTAAAAGTTCACAAAGCTCGGGTTGATAAGGCTTGAGAATCAGACTGTTGCAATAGGAGTTTCTGCTCTATGCATCAGCAATCACATTGGCCTTGCCTGGAGTATAATCTATACTCGGATTATACTCTTGAATCATTTCGACCCATCGAGTTTGCCTGAGGTTGAGATTAGGCTGAGTGAAGATGTACTTGAGACTCTTGTGATCAGTGAAAATGTCCACTTTTCTTCCCAATAAGAGATGTCTCCAAGTCAAAAGAGCATGCACAACTGCCGCCAACTCGAGATCATGAGTGGGGTAGTTCTTCTCATTTGGCTTCAACTGGCGAGATGTATAGGCAACAACTTTCTTCTCTTGCATCAATACTGCACCATGACCTTGGAGAGAGGCATCACAAAAGACCTCGTACGGCTTGGATTCATCAGGCGGAGTCAGAACTAGAGCAGTGATCAATTTCTCTTTCAAAGTGTTGAAAGCAATGTCACACTCCGGAGACCAAACGTACTTGACGTGCTTCTGGAGGAGATTTGAGAGAGGCTTCGCGATCTTAGAAAAGTTTTCAACGAATCTTTGGCAATAGCTTGCGAGACCGAGGAAGCTACGGAGTTTCTATACGTTCTGAGGAGGTTCCCAATTCACAATTGCAGACACCTTCTTAGGATTCACGGCAATGCCCTTGGCAGAGATGATATGACCAAGATAAAGAACCTCATCGAGCCAAAATTCACACTTGGAGAACTTGGCGTAGAACTGATGTTCTCTAAGCTTATCGAGTACCAAACACAAGTGCTTGGCATGATCTTACTTGTTCTTCAAGAAAACCAGAATGTCATCGAGATAGACCAAAACGAAGTCATTGGTGTAGGCGTTGAAGATGAAGTTCATCATGCGAGAGAACGTCGGAGGAGCGTTGACGAGACCAAAAGACATGACGGTGTATTCATATGAACCAAAGCTTGTCCTGAAAGCCGTCTTGGGAATATCTTGCTCACGGATTCGAATCTGATGATAACCCATATGGAGATCAAGCTTGGAGAATACTTGGGCACCTTTGAGTTGTTCGAACAGCTCATTGATGTTGGGAAGTGGGTATTTGTTCTTGATGGTCTTCTTGTTCAATGGACGGTAATCGACACAAAGTCGGTTCGTTCCATCCTTCTTCTTCACAAAAAGAACACCACGACTCCACGGAGAAGAACTAGGCCGGATGAGACCCATTTTCTCTTGAATATCGAGTTGCTTCTTCAACTCCTTCAAGTCTTCAGGTCCGAGCTTGTAAGGATGCTTACACACAGGTTCCGTGCCAGGCTCAAGATCAATAACGAATTCAACTGGCCGGTGCGGAGGCATTCCTGGAAGCTCTTCTAGGAAGACGTCTTGATATTCGCAAACGACTGGAATTTGAGAGATGGCATCGAGTTCACCCTTCTCATTGAGAGAAAGCAGACGGATGGTATTATCCCGAGCGGCAAAGACAATTACATCCTCAGACGAATGAGTCAATTGAATCTGCCTGGCAGCACAATCAAGATGTGCCTTGTGCTTAGAAAGCCAATCCATTCCGAGAATAAGATCAATATCTGAGTTACCAAGAACAATTGGGGAAGAAAGGAACTTGTAGTCGCCCAATGTGATAGTAATCTCCGGGACGCAGGTGTTAGCTGTCATCTGCTTGCCCCGGTGACACAATTTGCAAGGAATTTTGCAGATACTGATAATCGCACTCATACTTTGATGCAAAAGGTTTGGAAATGAAACAATGCGATGCACCAGTGTCAAAAAGAACTTTTGTAGGGATATCATTAACAGGAAGGTTACCCATGATGACATCTGATGAGTCCTCTGCCTAAGCTGCATTCATCAAGTTGACCTTGGCGTGCTTGGGGTTATGCTTGACCACAGCTGTACTTGCCGATCTCACAGGAGGAGGAGGAGGAAGACGCCTCTGGTTGAGACACTTGTTGGCATAGTGACCCTTCTGTTGGCACTTGTCGCACGTGACCTCTGAAAGCGGACGGTGATACGGAGCACTCGATCTTGGAGCTTGAGACGAAGTCTTGTTCTGAAAGCCAGGGTTGGGTGAGTGGGAAGAACCACTGCCACCTTTGCTCTTCTGCTGATACGGCTGACGGAACGGAGGAGGAGGAAGCCAATACTTCTGCTGCTTGGCCACTTGAGTAGAGGAAGAAGGAGTAACATCTCTGACTCGCTTCTTGGAAGCATGACACCTCAACTGAGCAGCCTCTTGCTTCAGTGCCATGTTGTAGAACTCATCGTACCTCCAGGGCTCGAAGAGAACAAGAGCGAGCTGGATTTCTTCTCTGAGACTACCCCTGAACTGGTATATCATGCTCTTCTCATCAGGAACGTCCTGCTTGGCAAAGCGGGCGAGCTTCTGAAACAACTTGTTGTAGTCATAGACAGACAAAGAGCCTTGCTTCAGGTTGGGGAATTCCTCACGCTTGCTTTCAACCACGCTCTGAGGGATATGACGAGCTCGGAAATCTCGACAGAAATCATCCCAAGTGATAACACGTCCGCCTCTGGAGTCCTTGTACTGCTGGAACCATTCTGCAGCTTGATCTTTGAGTTGGAAGGAAGCGAACTTGACAAAGTCCTCAGGCTTGACGTTACTGCACTCGAAATGCTTGCACAGATCCACTAGCCAATCGTCAGCATCGGTTGCCTCAACACAATTGCTGAAAGTCTTTGGCCCATTAGCAAGGAACTGGTTGAGTGTAGCAAAGTGATTCTGATTGTTGCCTTGATTCCCTTGGTTGCCTTGATTGCGCTCTTGGAGAATTTGCATGATCAACTGTGTGTTTGCATTGGCTGCGGCCATCACAGCTTGCCATGCCTCCGGAGGAGGTGGAGGTGGTGGCGGATCAGGATTTGGAGTCGTGCACATTGGAGGAGCCATCCTGAAGAGGTTGACATCCATTAGCACATTGATAGACAAATATTGAAGCTGAATCCAACGGAATGAAAATTGCAACATATAGTCTTCACATCCGAACAAAATGAAAGAATGCATTCCTCTTGAAATGGTCACATATACATAAATTGAGAAGCCACTTAGAATTAAGGTAGATAAGTAAATCAACAAGGTACGGATCAAGAATGAATAATCGGTAAGAAATCCCAATCTCAAACCAATATCCGTGGAAGAAGAACTAGAGCTACGAGAATTCCCACCTATGAAACTCCCGAACCTTTCCGGTTATGCAATCAGGTGTTGGGGATACAGGGGAAGCATAATATCTCACTCAAATCTAGAAAATCCTACATCCAGCTGTATCCATCCTTCAACACATAACCAAGAAACCTTCAGAAACCATCTACATCAACCTTCGAAAAGCATCCGTTATACAAGTTACGGCGATACTCCCGAACTCCCGCCCCAGTACTGGGTGGCGTCGAGGTTATCTCACCAACGAACTGCATAAAAGAGATTTTCGATGTCGGCGTACTAAACTCAGGTATTCCAGAACTGCAACGATAAAATTATGACGACAACACCTCAGAGCTCAACTCCCCGGGACACTTCCACTAAACCCCTGACAGGAGGCACCAAGACAATGTTCTCATCATAAAATCATCGTTACGATTCCAAGATACCCGCGTGATCCTAAAATTTTTTTTAGTGAAATTTGAGAAGAGAAGAGTCAAAACTCTACGCCAGGATGCCTTACCAGAGCGATGAGGAGACTGGGAAGTAAAAAGAATTCCTAAACTCTTCGATATATAATTCCTAAATGACTCAAAACATTTTTTCTAGACACAACTCGACCGCTAAAAACGATCAAGCAATGGGGCTCCTAAGGTCGGGGAAGGCTCTGATTACCAACTTGTAACACCCTCGATGCGACTATAGCTACCACGTGTCGAGGCACGACTTAGAGACATAATCGCATTGAAGGCATATGTCGCAAGTTAGGCAATCTTCACAACATCCCATGTAATATAAATAATAAAGGGGAGAATAACATAGTTGGCTTACACTCGCCATGTCAATCAAGTACATAAATAACATTACATCATCCAAACACTCATGGCCCGACTACGGCGCCAAAATAAAAGATAACCCAACATGCGACACGGTCCCGGTCACCCCCAACTGGGCACCGCTACTGATCATCAGGAAAGGAAACATAGTAACGTTGAGAGTCCTCATCGAACTCCCACTTGAGCTCGAGCGTGTCACCTGGAGCGGACTCATCAGGCCCTGCATCTGGTGTAATAGTAATCTGTGAGCCACAGGGACTCAGCAATCTCGCACCCTCGTGATCAAGACTATTTAAGCTTAGAGGTAAGGCAAGCTAAAATATAAGTGGAGCTGCAGCAAGCGACTAGCAAGTATGGTGGCTATCCTGCTCGCAAAAGAGAGCGAGAAGAGGAGGCAAAGCGCGAGCGATAAACTAGAGGGCAACCTGCGTAAACATTACTCCAACACCGTGTCCACTTCCCGGACTCCGCCGAGAAGAGGCCATCACGATAACACACTCAGTTGATTCATTTTAATTAAGTTAAGGTTCAAGTTATCTACAACTAGACATTAACAAAATCCCATCTGCCCATAACCGCGGGCACGACTTTTGAAAGTTCAAATCCCTGTAGGGGAGTCCCAACTTAGCCCATGACAAGCTCTCATGGTCAACGAAGGAATAGACCTCTTCCCAAGATGTTCCGATCAGACTCGGTATCTCGGTTCTTCAAGACACTTCGACAGGTTAAAACAAGACCAGCAACACCACCCGAATGTGCCGACAAATCCCAATAGGAGATGCTCATATCTCGTTCTCAGGGCACACTTAGATGAGCACTCCGTACAACTAAAACCAAACCTCGAGTTTCCCCGAGGGGGTGCTGCACAGGACTCTAGTTTGGACCAACACTCAGAGGAGCACTGGCCTGGGGGGGCTAAAATAAGATGACCCTCGGGCTCCGGAAACCCAAGGGAAAAAGAGGCTAGGTGGCAAATGGTAAAACCAAGGTTGGGCATTGCTGGAAACGCTTTAATCAAGGCGAACTATCAAGGGGTTCCCATTATAACCCAACCGCGTAAGGAACGCAAAATCCGGGAACATAACACCGATATGACGGAAACTAGGGCGGCAAGAGTGGAACAAAACACTAGGCGAGAGGCCGAGCCTTCCACCCTTTACCAAGTATATAGATGCATTAAGATAACAAGATAATATATAATGATATACCAACAAGTAAATAAATGTTCCAACAAGGAACGACCTTCAATCTTCACCTGCAACTAGCAACGCTACAAGAGGGGCTGAGCAAAGCGGTAACATAGCCAATCAAATGGCTTGCTAGGACAATGGTGGGTTAGAGGTTTGACATGGCAATTTGGGAGGCTTGAAAGCAAGTGGTAGGCATCGTAGCATTGGCATAGCGAAAGAGCGAGCAAACTAGCATAGCAAAGATAGTAGTGATTTCGAGGGTATGATCATCTTGCCTCCACAGTTGTCAGAGTTGACTGGATCCTCGAAATTAAACTCAATGGGCTCCTTGTTAGTGAACTCGTCTCCCGGCTCTACCCAAACAAGACAAACAAGCAACAAGGACACAATCAACCACGTGCAAGGATCAAACAAGATGATGCAAAGATGATATGCTATGCGGGATGCGATGCGGGATGCATATGCAAGATTTGACAGGAAATGCAAGAACCTGGCCTCAACTTGGAAATCCAAGTGTGCCACTGGAAAGATGAGATTAAATCGCTTGAAAATGATATAAAGAACACCGGAATCGGAGTTACGGTTTGGAAATGGCAAGCGATTCAAATATGACACCGGTCTGCGATTTACAGCAAGTAGGCATCTAAATGCAATGAGATGAACATGCTACAGCACCCAAACATGACAACAAAATACATGGCAGGGAAGCATTCAAGATGCTTAACAAAAGTCTAGCACTGCGCTACGCCCAATTCTTCCATTAACAGGTTCAAACAAGCATGGCAAAAATGCATATGGAAAAGAGATCTCAGACTTAGTGAAATTAACACTTGTCTGGAATTTCAGATCAGGTAGCACTCTTTGGAGCAACAAAACAATATGCGACAGAACCTGAACATGGCAAAGTAAAGCATGGCATGGAGCTACTCAAAGCGCTTAACAAAAGTCCCTTAGTGACCTTGAGCCAAAAGGGATCAGAAAATACAATTGCAAGCATGTGAACATAGCAAAAACATATTCAGATCACAGACTTAGTGAAAACTGACACATGCTGAAATATATCTCAAGAAGGCATGTTTACGAGCTCGATGCACTCACTACGGTGCAAGTCATGATAAGATAAGCATACATCTATTAAGAACACACAAAATTCAAGCTATACATGGCAAGAACAATAGCATAGCATGCACGGATCAACTACAACATCATCGGCAAAATTGCAAACAAGTTGACAATCTGCCCAGATTCACAAAGTAGCAAAAGTAGAGCTCGATAATTGCAAACAAAGACATGAATGGATAGAGCACTACAATATTAACAAAACAGCCTTACTGATCATCCTGAAAAGAGGCACGGATCACTAGGAAACAACATGAACATATGGCATCATGAGCTAAACACATCAAGGACTTAGTGGAAATGCTAAGTCCCTGAAAACAGAATTACCAAGTGCACCACTTTGCAAGCTTGTGCTAGTCACCACACACATCACAAAAATACATGGGTTGCACCTCTGAAAAGATGACAAAACCCTTCACAAAACATATGTAGAGCATTAGGGCATATCATGCACACAATAATCATGGCAAAAATGACAAAAAGCTAAATGGAGTAGCAGATCTGACAATTAACTCAAGTAGCCCTCTTCTAACAGCATTTCTTGCATCAATATGAACTCAAATGAAAATGATGCAATGGAATGAAATGATGTACTCTCTGAGATGAACATTTTGATATGCTATATGCATGAATCGGAGCTACGGATGCAAAGTTATGGGGCTATGAACAAGAGCATATGGATCTAGAATTTTAGGGACTTAGAAGAAAAAACAACCTCGAGATCTAGGGTTTCGGTGGCACGCGGATCGAGGCGGCGGCACTCTCGCCGGAGTTGACCAGGACGACGGCGGCTGGAGTTGGTGGAGCTTGCCGGCGCGAGGGGAGGAGGAGGCCGGAGTCGCCGGAGTTGGTGGAGCTCGCCGGCGTCCTCCTCAGGGCCGGAGCGGGCGGCTGCGGCGGTTGGGGCGGCGGAGCGGCGGCCACCGGAGCGGGGCCGCGCGGCAGGGCGGCACGCGGCGGAGCGGGGTGGCGCGGCAGGCAGCGGGAGGTGGCGCGAGGCGGTGCGGGAAGGCGGGCCGGGAGGGCCGCGGTCGGGCCCCGCGGGCCGGCGCGGTGGGAGGCGGCGGCGCTCCATGTGGCGAGCAACGAGTGGCTGCGGCGATCTGTCCGGCAGCCGGCGGACGTGTCCGGCCGCGCAGAGAGGAGCGGGGCTAGGGTTAGGGGTGGTTTGGATCCGGAATTTCGGGAGAGGATCTAGTTTTATAGATGGAGGGAGCTAGGAGAGTCCAAATGAGGTGCGGTTTTCGGCCACGCGATTGTGATCGAATGCTCTAGATGATGGAGAGGGTTTAGGTGGGTTCTGGGCTAAATTGGAGGGGTGTTGGGCTGCAACACACATGAGGCCTTTTCGGTCCCTCGGTTAACATTTGGAGTATCAAATGAAGTACAAATGATACGAAACTTGACAGGCGGTCTACCGGTAGTAAACCAAGGCCGCTTGGCAAGTCTCGGTCCAATCCGGAAATATTTAATCCCCACACACGAAAGAAAGCTAGAAATGACCACCGGAGGAGAATGAAGCACCGGAATGCAAAACGAACAACGGGGAAAATGCTCGAATGCATGAGATGAACACGTATGCAAATGCAATGCACATGATGATATGATATGAGATGCATGACAACGAAAACAACACACGGAGACAAGGACCTGAACCCGAGGAAATAAAATAACTTAACGCCGAAAACTACAAGAGTTGGAGTACAAATTGGGAAAGTTACATCTGGGGTGTTACACTACGTGACTGAAGTAAAGCCTGGATGCAATGAATTTGCCCTGAAGAATGTCCTAGGAGACTTCGATGAGCAAAGGACCTTGGGAGAAACACTGTTACATCACATCCAGTGGCCACGGAAGGAAATAGAGTTCATCGATGAGATTCCTGAAGCCCCGCCAAGAGCAACCACTGTCGCCCCTCAACCGGTGACGCTCTCCTTGCCACAGCAGCTCTTGCGGGGCTGATGCACCAACCTGTGATCAACCGGACTGACTTTGTGGCATACATGCCATGTCATCCTCTGCCCCGAAGCAGCCAGTGGAAAGGCCTATGACTACTGATGACGCACCACCGGTTCAGATGCTGGCCGCTGAAGCGGTGGGGGGAGATCCAGCTGCAGCACATGCTCAGCAGACCAACCTAGTGGAATAGACTGCTAAGTAGTCTGATGCTTCGGAACTGCCTGCTAAGCAGTCTACAGGTCCAGGACCGACTGCTCATCAGTCCTTCGGTCCGCAGGTGCGTGATCAACATACCAATGCGTCAACACTTCCTGCTCAGCAACCCAACGCGTTGGCACGGCCTCCTCAGCACACCGACTAGTTGGCACCACCTTCGCAGAAACCCAACATAGCTTCAACGCATGGTCAGCAGTCCGATGCCTCTGCTCCTACAGCCCAACAGTCCGTCACAGCAGCACCACTAGCTCAACGGTCCGACATAGATAAACCGTCTGCTAAGCAGTCCGTCCAAGCTTCACTGTCTGCTCGGCAGTCTACCGTGCAGGAAACCAGACGTCTTGCCAGAAATGCTTCAAGTACCAAAGAGGAAGTGGCCAAAAAGGCTACACCCATGACCATGAGGAAGCGCAGCGGGAGAGTGAAGAGAAAAGAGAACGATTGCCTCTTACTTAAAGCATTCATCGCCGAGAACCAAATTAACATCAGCTTGTTCGAATCGGGGAGTAATATTATTTCTGATGCCATGGGTGATGAAGAAGTACATTTGTTGCTTGCTAAAAATAAAGTAGGCGTACTTGAAGCACGTAATTACGTCCATGGCCAGTCATTTCTTGTTGGCAAATAGATTGATGAGTGCAGCTCCAATTGCCATGAGTTACATGAATATTGCATGGATCAAATGTCAGAAGGTCATCACCATTTGCTAGTCCACTATAATAGAGATCATTTCCGACACGATGCTGGTTCCATCATTGTGAGTTTCGAGGACTTACATCTCTTCTTCAACTTCAACGTGCTCGATGCCACTCTTGTTAGATGCGTGATTTTGTAAGTACTTAACAATCTCTAATCAATTTCTCCATACAAGGCTGTAAATGATAAACAATTAATTGCATTTTATTCCTCTCAGGGGATTGAACACGCAGAGAAGACAAAGTGAGAGTGTGTATTTCAACGATTCTGCATTAGAAAATGGCACACCATTACATGAAAAGGACCGACGGGACTGGGCCATTAACACGGTCATCTGTATCTTCGAAAACACGTCCCATGCAGAATCATTTCTCTGGCCATGGTAAGTCAAGTAAACAACCACGCATACACTGAATGTCTTTTAGATTTCGACATCATTCGTAAGTTCATGGATTTCTTAATATGTAGAAATCCCTGGATATTGGTATTCCTTGATCCAAACAAGAACATAGTTTACTACATCGATTCTCTCAGAGAGTCAACAAACGCTCAGGATCTGACGCATCTTCAACAATTCTTGGATAGGTATTGAATTCTATGGTGTTCAAGAGGACACTACCTCTGCAACACGAGATCGTTTCTCCAGTAACACACCGAAATCCATTATTTTCGGAAAATTTATCCAACAGTCTGCAAATACCTTTCCTTACGCTAGTAAAATGTTCAAGCTTCTAAATAAACCTCTTTCTATTTAGTCCAAAGAAAAAATAATAAATCTAACACCGGTTAGGTTGTTCCTATCTGGACAAATACATGACTAATTTTGTACAAAAAAATTAGTGTCCTCAGCAAGAAGCAGGGACCAACCATTGTGGATACTATGTTTGCAGACACATGATCTCCATCTGCAAATCTGCTGATAGTTGTGACGATCCTCGTGAATTAGTACCAGTTAGTCTATCTTAATTAATATCTTCTACTCCACTCATATGGCACATTCTGATCTTAAAAATACTGCAACTCATCTTAAAACCGAGGACACCTGAACCGCTCCTGACTGGTGAATTGCTGATGGTTCGGAGATTTATCAGCAACTTGTTCCCGGATCACTACATCAATCCCACTGGTGATAATGAAGATTTCAGCATGCGTTCTCCTGAAACATTGAGTAAGAGTTAGTCGCTAAACATATAACACATGGATCCATTGTTTTCCATCTGATGATGTCTTCGTATTTCGTAAACTATGATTAATTATGTAATTCATATATGTGTGGACAAATCATTGGAATTTAGCTACCATATGTTCAATTGCGATTGTTGCGAAATCTGATGAATGTTCTTCTTGTGGACACTATTTGTTCAATTGAATATTGTGGCGAATTTGCTTTTTGTATGCCCATTCAAAATGGGACATTTTTTGTTTATTTGTTCAACTGAATATTGCGACGAATTTGCTTTTTGCATGCCGATTCAAAATTGGATATTTTTGTTTTAACCTGGAAATTGCACCGCAGACGGTTCAACTAAATGAGTGTGTGCGATCCACATCGGAAAGCATACGTCAATCATAGCGGAACCGTCCGTGATACACAGCAGATCGCAAATGATTTGCAGCGCTATTACGTGTGCGTAGGTTCTCCGGAACCGTTTGTGATATCGTGTTATCACACACGAGAACTGGGAGTAAACCATGCCCAATGCAAAATACAATCCCAGTCGTATTTTTTCAGGAAACGTGTGGGATCCCAAACAAAAAGTGCACGTCACTCTTGCGGCAACCGTCGGTGATACCTAACAAATCACAAACGGTCTGCAACACTTGTATGTGTGTGAAGGGGCTCCTGAATTGTTTGTGATAGAACATTATCACAGACGGTAATTGTTGGAAAACGTGTGCGATGGAGTCTAGCATGGCAGACGGGTTACGCAGAAAACTCGTGTGCGATAGGGCACAAATCACACACAGTTTATATGTTGGCCCGTGTGCCTTAGATACTGTTTCCCAACGGTTCGTTACGATAGACCGTATGGTTTCACTGCGTCATTAGAAATGCTTAATCACCGATACCACACATGCGAAAGAATTTAGTGTGTGCTGCATCGCGCACAATTACATTTTGGAAGGCCTCTGGATCACTGTTCCATATCCCCGACGGTTTCTGGGTCGTGTGGGATGGACCCCCTATTGCACACACTCACGTGGTGATGGTTCCAAAGGCCGTCCTGGGAAGGGGTTAAAAACCGTTTGTTTAGGACCGACGCGCAACAGTGGATGTCTCTTACTGATTTACCGCTATCGTTTTGGGGTTATGATTTAGAGACGACTGCATTCATGTTAAATAGGGCACCATCGAAATCCGTTGAGACGACACCATATGAACTGTGGTTTGGCAAGAAACCCAAGTTGTTGTTTCTTAAAGTTTGGGGCTGCGATGCTTACGTGAAAAAGCTTCAACCTGATAAGCTCGACCCAAATCGGAGAAATGTGTCTTCATAGGATACCCAAAGGAGACTCTTGGGTACACCTTCTATCACAGATCTGAAGGCAAAATATTCATTGCTATGAATGGATCCTTCTAGAGAAGGAGTTTCTCTCAAAAGAAGTGAGTGGGAGGAAAGTAGAACTTGATGAGGTAACTGTACCTTCTCCCTTATTGGAAAGTAGTTCATCACAGAAATTAGTTCTAGTGATTCCTAGACCAATTAGCGAGGAAGCTAATGATGATGATCATGAAACTTCTGATCAAGTTACTACCGAACCTCGTAGGTCAACCAGAGTAAGATCCGCGCTAGAGTAGTACGGTAATCCTATTCTATAATTCATGTTACTTGACCATGAGGAACTCCGACGGGTGAGTCTTGCCATTGTACTTTTCCCCAACATCAGGTTTGAACATGCGGTAGGAGGGCCACTGGAACTGCCGCAGCTCTCTGGTAGAGGCCGGACAACCAACCTCGTAAGGCAGGTCGCCAGAGCCCCCCGGCGCTGGGTGGTCCATAGCAGGCCCTGCACGCTGATCTGACCGATGAGCGCCTCGAACCGTCGCTCGATGGTAGTCCAAGCGTCTTCCCGAGCTCACTCTCGAAGAACTCGACGTTGGTCACATTGGGTTTTCGGGGTCAGAGGATGCTGTGGAAACGTTGTCACAGGCGTCGCCCCGATGAGCCGGTGGCTGCTGTCGTGGCCGTGGGGGAGGAGAGTGCACCATGGTCGCTGATACATCTCCAAAGTATCTACAATTTATGAAGTATTAATGCCAAGTTTACAATAATTTTATATGATTTGATTAGAACTAACCCAGATTGACGCTATTATCAGCAGAACTACCGTGGTGTTGTTTTTGTCCAGAAATAAAAGTTCCCGGAATGCGATGAAAATCAACGAAGAATTTTTCTGGAAAATATAAAAAATACTGGAACAAAAATCTACCGGAGGGGAGTACTGTGGGCCCCGCGAGGGTGGGGGGCACTCCCCTGTGCCTCGTGGACTTCCCGTGGGGCCCCCTGACTTGTTGTTGATGCCAAACTCTCCTATAAATGCCCAAACCTCCCGAAAATAACCTAAGTCGGAAGTTCCGCCACTGCAAGCCTCTGTAGCCACGAGAAATCAATCTAGACCCTCTCTGGCACCCTGCCGGAGGGGGCCATCATCACCGGAGGGCATGGAGGAGGATCCCAGAGGGGCCATCGTCAGCATAAAGGCCAAGTACCAGAGGGGGAACCTCTCCCCATCCAGGGGGAGGCCATGCAGGAGGAAGGACAATGGGGAGAACCTCTCCTCCTCTCTCTCGGTGGCGCCGGAGTGCCATCGGGAGGGGAATCATCACCGCGGTGATCGTCTTCATCAGCATCACCATCATCATCACCATCCTCATCTTTTTTACGTGGTCCACTCTCCCTTACCCCCGCTGTAATCCCTACTTGAACATGGTGCTTTATGCCACATATTATGATCCAATGATGTGTTGCCACCCTATGATGATCTAGATTGGTACGAGTTGTATGATTTATTTTGGTGCTGTCCTATTGTGCCCTCCATGTCGCGCAAGCGTGAGGGATTCCCACTGTAGGGTGTTGCAATATGTTCATGATTCGCTTATAGTGGGTTGCTTGAGTGACAGAAGCATAAAGCCGAGTAAGGGGGTTGTTGCGTATGGGATAAAGGGGACTTGATGCTTTAATGTTGTGGTTGGGTTTTACCTTAATGATCTTTAGTGGGTGCGGATGCTTGCTAGAGTTCCAATCATAAGTGCATATGATCCAAGATAAAGTCTGTTAGCTTATGCCTCTCCCTCATATGAAATTGCAATGACGACTATCGGTCTTGTTAATAATTGCCTAGTACAATTCCGCACACCGACCCATCATTATTCCACACTCGCCATTTATAATATTTAGTAATATATTATAACTTTATGATAACAGCACCTACTTTTATATTTTATCTCTCCGATATCATGCAAAGTTATCCTCTTCATACCCACAACGTAGTTTTATTTCTAGTTTCTAGTTGGAAGCAAACGTTCGGTGTACGTAGAGTCGTATTAGTGGCAGATAAGGCTTGAGATAATATTGATCTTACCTTTAGCTCCTTGTGGGTTCGACACTCCATACTTTTCACTTCCACCTTTGGGAATTTCTATGATGATTCCTTGCACTTGGGGATTATCAAGCTCTTTTCTGGCGCCGTTGCCGGGGAGCAATAGCGTGGGGTTGATATTCTTGTGTATGCGTGTTTGCTTTCTTCACTAAGTAGATTTTGTTTTTCCATTTTTGTTTCTGTTTAGTTGTGGGTGAAACATACAAAAAAGTTTAAAGAATGAAAATACAAAAAAATTACTTGCCTCTCATACCTAATTTTTTTTTCAATAAGAGAACTGTTTGGAAGGTTATGCATTGGAGAAGTGAGGGTCGACCTTGAACACTTGTGTTCATGCTCATGGAAACAATGTAAAACTTTTCATGGAAGCTTCTCTGAAAATAATTATCCCCTTGTATATATCCATTGTATTATAAAAATAATGTGCCAAGCCTTGGTTTTAGGATGATTAGATTGCTTGTTTACTTTGTGCAGTACAAAAACAGAAACTTTGGCTATAGCGCGTGAATTTATATTTTTTACTGGAAAGTCAAATGGGTCTGAAACATTTTGCACATTACTTCTGTATAAAATTTTCAAATTTTCATATTTTCTTAGAATTATTGGAGTTACAGAAATATACTAAACTTCCAGATTACTACAGACTGTCCTGCTTTTGACAGATTCTCTTTTCTATGAGTTGCTCACTTATTTTGATGAATCTATGGGTAGTATTGGGGGGTATGAACCATGGTGAAGTTGCAATACAGTAGATATAAGGATACTCAAGCATCTAAGCTTGGGGATGCCCCGGTTGGCATCCCATATTTCTTCTTCAACAATTATCAGTATACATCGGCTTTTGTTTTGTTCACATAATTTGTGTCCTTTGTGTTTTTATTTTTCCTTTAAGAACTATGCTAGTATGAGATAGCCCTTTATTGATTTATATAATACTTCATGTGCTTCACTTATTTCTTTTAAGTATGATCTTATAGAATTGCTCTTTGTGCTTCACTTAAATCTTTTGAGTATGGTTTTATAGAATGACTCGTGTGCTTCACTTATATATTTTGAGCTTGGATATTGGTTAGTCTATATTAACTGTAGGATGCTCCATGAACTTCACTTATATCTTTTGGATTATGAATAATACTATCATCTAAAGTGGATTTAGAAGAAGGTTGCTCCCACTATTCTGAATGAGAAGAATTTTGCTTATGTGAAGACTAGTCAAATTTGTATGCTTGTAGATCATGAACAGAATGCTTTATGTGCTGGTTATATTGTTGAACTCATTCATGATTCTACTGAAAATTATTATTAGGGAGGAATACATGCTTTTAGGAGTTGCAATAATATCAAGTTTCCTCTCTATGTGCATAAAGTTTTGAAGTTATACTTGTTTTGCCTTCCTATGCTAGTTGATTCTTGTTCCCATGAATTGTGTGCTCACAAAATCCATAGGCATAGGAAGTGGGTTAGGTTTAAGTGTGCTAGTCGTATTCTTCATGATGCTCTCTTTATGTTTCAATTCTTATCTTTTATGTGAGCATCATTGAAATCATCATGCCTAGCTAAAAGGCATTAAAAAAAGCGCTTGTTGGGAGACAACCCAATATTTATGCTTACTGTTTTTGTGTGTTCTCGTGATTAATCTACTTTATTAATCATGCATTATATCTTTTGTTTCAATAAAGTTCCAAGTAAGACCTTTGGAAAGACTTGGGTGAAAGTTAATGTGATCTTGCTGTAAAAAACAGAAACTTTGTGCTCACGAGATTAGCTGGCATTTTTTACAGAAGAGTGCGACTGAGTTGATTATTTTTTCAGAAGATTAATAGACAAATTCCTCACGTCCACCATTTTATTTCATAATTTTTGGAGTAGCAGAAGTATGGTTGGTGTTCAGATCATTACAGGATGTTCTGTTTCTGACAGATTCTGTTTTCATTGCATAGTTTGCTTGTTTTCTAGTTCTATGGCTTATATTTCTCAATATAAATTGTAGAAATGATATGGTACAGTAGGAATTGTGTGAGAACAATTATGAACCTTGTCTTTGACAGTACCAAAGTGAATGGTTTACTCTTTATCATTCTAAACTATCTCACTAGTTCCGTTATGTTTTGTGTGATTGAAGTTTTCAAGCTTTGGGTGAGATATCGATGTGAGGAGAATAAGGAGTGGAAAGACCCTAAGCTTGGGGATTCCCAAGGCACCACAAGGTAATATTCAAGGAAGACTGAAGCGCCTAAGCTTGGGGATGCCCCAGGAGGCATCCCCTCTTTCGTCTTCAAAACTATTGGTATACCTTACTCGGAGCTATATTTTTATTTGTCACATGATATGTGTATTTCTTGGAGCGTATTTTAAATTTTACTTGATGTTTGAATAAAATCATTGGATCTGAAATCCTGAATGAAGAAGAATCCTCCCATGGCTATTTAATTATTTGACTACTCAGTATTCTTCACTTATATCTTTTTGGAGTAGTTTGTCATATACTCACGTGCTTCACATATATCCTATGAGTAAAATTGAATGAATTGAATATCACAAATTTGAATTTATATACGTTTCATATGCTTACAACATGAGGAGTAATGACTACACACATAATAAGTATAGGTAGTAAACTTCTTGGAAGTTAGCAAACGCAGAATTGGTCACTTGAACAATTCATGAAAGAATACTGAAGGAAGAGAGATTTCACATATAAATATACTATCTTGGACATCTTTTGTAATTGTGAGCACTCGTTAAAATATGACATGCTGAAAAGTTGATGTTGGACAAGGAAGACAACTTAATGGATTATGTTTTCCTATATTCGAAATGTTCTATTATCTTGGATCATCCAACATGTTGATCTTGCATTTCCCCCTCATGCTAGCCAAATTCTTTGCACCAAGTAGAGATACTACTTGTGCTTCTGAATATCCTTAAACCCAGTTTTGCCATGAGAGTCCACCATATATACCTATGGATTGAGTAAGATCCTTCAAGTAAGTTGTTATTGTTGCAAGCAATAAAAATTGCTCTCTAAATATGCATGATCTATTAATGTGGAGAAAATAAGCTTTATACGATCTGGTGATGTGGAAGAAATAAAAGTGATGGACTACATAATAAAGGTCCATATCATAAGTGGCAATATAAAGTGACGTTCTTTTGCATTAAGATTTTGTGCATCCAACCATAAAAGCGCATGAAAAACTCTGCTTCCCTCTGCGAATGGCCTATCTTTTACTTTTATCGTCTATCCTTATACAAGAGTCATGGTGATCATCACCTTTCCTTTTTACACTTTTTCCTTTGGGAAGCACTTTGTGTTGGATCGATCCAGACATATATATATATATATATATATATATATATATATCCACTTGGATGTAGGTTATCATAAATTATTATTGTCGACAGTACCCTTGAGGTAAAAGGTTGGGAGGCGAAACTATAAGCCCATATCTTTCTCTGTGTCCGATTAAAACTTTGAACCCATAAATATCACATGAGTGTTAGCAATTGTCAAAGATTAAATGATAGTTGATTATGTGGAGTTTGCTGAATCAATGCTCTTACATAGACCCTTCCCAAAAATAAGATGAATTGCAATTGTTTGATGACTAAGAGCACGGTTTGTTAGTTTTCAAGAAAGTTTATGATCTATACTTTAAAATGTGAATAGCTTGTTACTTGGTCATGAGAAGTTTCTTGAGTTGAACTACTGTTATGATATGAAATGATGCTAGAAAAAGTGATTGGAACTATCATTGATCAAACTTATGAACTTGCTAGCATTCACACTTCATAAATTATTTCTTTTATCATTTACCTACTCGAGGATGAGCAGGAATTAAGCTTGGGGATGCTGATACGTCTCCAACGTATCTATAATTTATGAATTATTCCTGCCAACTTTACAATAATTTTATATGATTTTGGTATGATTTGATTAGAACTAACCTGGACTGACGCTGTTTTCAGCAGAACTACCGTGGTGTTGTTCTTGTGCAGAAATAAAAATTCCCGGAATGCGATGAAAATCAACGGAGAATTTTTCTGGAAAATATAAAAAATACAGGAACAAAAATCTACCGGAGGGGAGTCCCTGGGCCCCACAAGGGTGGGGGCACGCCCCTGTGTCTCGTGGACTTCCCGTGGGGCCCCCTGACTTGTTCTTGATGCCAACCTCTCCTATAAATGCCCAAACCTCCAGAAAATAACCTAAATCAGAAGTTCCGCCGCTGCAAGCCTCTATAGCCATGAGAAATCAATCTAGGCCCTCTCCGGCACCCTGCCGGAGGGGGCCATCATCACCGGAGAGCATGGAGGAGGATCCCAGAGGGGCCATCATCACCATGAAGGCCAAGTACCAGAGGGGGAACCTCTCCCCATCCAAGAGGAGGCCATGGAGGAGGAAGGACAATGGGGAGAACCTCTCATCCTCTCTCTCGGTGGCGCCGGAGTGCCATCGGGAGGGGAATCATCATCGCAGTGATCATCTTCATCAGCATCACCATCATCATCACCATCCTCATCTTTTTTACGCGGTCCACTCTCCCTTACCCCCGCTGTAATCCCTACTTGAACATGGTGCTTTATGCCGCATATTATGATCCAATGATGTGTTGCCATCCTATGATGTTTGAGTAGATATCCTTTGTCTTTCGGTTGATTGATGATCTAGATTGGTATGAGTTGTATGTTTTATTTTGGTGATGTCCTATTGTGCTCTCCATGTCACACAAGCGTGAGGGATTCTCGCTGTAGGGTGTTGCAATACGTTCATGATTCGCTTATAGTGGGTTGCTTGAGTGACAGAAGCATAAAGCCGAGTAAGGGGTTGTTGCGTATGGGATAAAGGGGACTTGATGCTTTAATGCTATGGTTGGGTTTTACCTTAATGATCTTTAGTAGTTGCGGATGCTTGCTAGAGTTCCAATCATAAGTGCATATGATCCAAGAAGAGAAAGTATGTTAGCTTATGCCTCTCCGTCATATGAAATTGCAATGACACCTATCAGTCTTGTTAACAATTGCCTAGGATAATTCCGCACACACTACTAGAGAAAACCTTACTAGTCGCGCCGGTTTTTTACATAGTAGTAGAGCGGGGACCCGTGCTACTGCTAGGGCACTACATCTATTATTTAGCAGTAGCACATTTCTAAACAAGCGCCGTAGCTAAAATACTTAGTAGTAGCGCCTCTTTCTCTACCAACGCTACTACTATCATCACATAGTAGTAGCGCCCTATTTTCTCCCCACGCTACAACTAGGTAAGTAGAAATAAAAAATAAAAAAGGAGTTAGAGGCAATATTCATGGAAATCAAGACAAGTCCAGTGCAAATAAACTAAGTTCACAGAACCATCTCACAAGCATTAACGACAAATACCACATTTAATATAACCACACAATCTCGCAAACTCACATATAGTAGTTAACAATGCATGGATAGATCATAGTTGATAATTTTACTAGGTAGTCATACTAGCATATATATGGTTCAGCAGCCACACGCATGCATGGATAGATCTCACAAGCATATGTAGTTCTAGATGATATCAATGACGACCATCATCCTCAAGCCAGGGCGGTGGGTGTTCCTGATAGTAATTAGGATTGCCTGTCCAACATGAAGATTCTTGCCGATGAGGAAGCCCTTCCACCCAACCGAGTTGAAGTGTGTGCGACCGTCCGTGTCCACGCCGTAATCACAAGTGGTGACAGAGCCCCTCGCGGTAAGGCGTATTCTAGCAGAGTCTTCTTCATCAGGCTTGATACCACAACTCTCAGATAGGCTCTTTGGCAATTTCTGAATAAGAAAACCATATCAATTAATAAGTAGCCTCACACATTCTACACTATCAAAAGACAGTACTACATTTCTACACTAAGTATAACAGTAAAGCATATATATCATCGGATTCACTAAGCATATAAGATTCACTAAGCATATATATTATCGGATTCACTAAGCATATAGATCATCGGATTTACTAAGCATATAAGATCATATAAGATTCACTAAGCATATATACCATCGGACTCTACACTAACTATAACAATAAAGCATATTATCAAATTACTACAGTAAATGCAACATACCATGATATGCTGATCAACCATGGTACTTGTCAGGCGGGTCACGAATGGCACCCCGACGAAGTCAGCACGTGGCGGAATGATGTCCCATAGGTTGCACACCTCCTCCTCGCTCATCCTCATTCTTTGAGCAACGATGGCTTCACCAAGTGGGTCGTCATCATCCTCATCATCTTCATCATCTTCTGCTTTGTTGATATAAATCACAGCCAACTTGGGTCTTTCCGCTCTGAAGGAGAAGGGGATCAACTCACCACCGGTGATACGCATGTGAGCGATGAAACGGACCCGTCCATCTCCTCCCACCTTTGTCATATTTTGTCCTTTCTCGACCTGCATAGTGTAGGGGCCCCCAGGAGCCTCAAAGGTCACAGAGTCTCTGGTCAGCTTGTTGAATTCTGACCTCACATTGCATGGGACGATCTATGTGCAAAAAGCAAAATGATATATACACGATGCATTAATGCCAATAACACTAAAATCAAAATAGTGGTTACTAGTTTCATATAATTTATTACCGCTGCATGAAGAAAACTCGACTGGTAGTAGATGCCGAACAACGTGCCAGTTGCAAGGCTGCTGGCGCACCTTGACTTGCACCATCGGCATGGTGGTGGTGGTGGTGGCGTCATTTCCCTAAAGCAATATGATTAGAGGATTAACGATCCAAAAATTAAACATAAAGTTTTAAATACACACATCAGGTTTTGAATAATATACACATCATAGAGAATACACATGAGGTTCACATGGCAAGCAAAATAACAACAAAATTGTAGTTCAGTTCAGACAATAACCTAATAGAGATCATGTAACGCAAACAGAGCCTAATAACCCAAACAAAGCCTAATATAGAATTCACAAGTGGGTGAAAATGTAGCCAACATTTTCTACTACAAAATATAAGCACCAGACTAAGAGGTAATACAAGGGAAGAACAATCGCACACACAGACAAAAGATAGCATCAACCTGTCCTAATTAACACAGCAAAATCAGTTTTCTCATTCAAGAAAACAGAGACATGAGACAGATCAGTTAGCATTTTTTTGAAATAGGTGTTAGCATATATTCAAATGTGCACCATAACAACTTGGCCATTTTAGCATCACCACATATAGACACTCTCTTCAACTTGAAAGAGTATTGAATCAAGCATTGTTTTTTCCATGAAACCACATAACAGTGAGGGCTTCTTGGTCATATCTTTGTACGCATCAACAAAGAAGCTAGTGGATCAAATTCACACATAGGGTAGCTCACCACGAGGATACAAACATTTAGACCTTTAAGAAGAACTGGCACAATCAACATCATTCAGATGAAAGGAGGAGCATTCACGACATAACCCTAGTGTCAGGAAAGAACCCCTCTCTAAACCCTAGAACACGAGGCACCGTCGTGCAAGCACTGAAATAATAGGTAACATATAGTTTTGTGATAAGATAATTGGTAACGAGTAACAAGTAACAAAAGTAAATAAAGTGCAGCAAGGTGGCCCAATCCTTTTTGTAGCAAAGGACAAGCCTGGAAAAACTCTTATATCATGTAAAGCACTCCCGAGGACACATGGGAATATCGTCAAGCTAGGTTTCATCACGATCATATGATTTGCGTTCGGTACTTTGATAATTTGGGATGTGGGTGGACCGGTGCTTGGGTGCTGTCCTTACTTGGACAAGCATCCCATTTATGATTAACCTCTATTGCAAGCATTCGCAACTACAACAAAAGTATTAAGGTAAACCTAACCATAGCATGAAACATATGGATCCAAATCAGCCCCTTACGAAGCAACACATAAACTAGGATTTAAGCTTCTGTCACTCTAGCAACCCATCATCTACTTATTACTTCCCAATGCCTTCCTCTAGGCCCAAATAATGGTGAAGTGTCATGTAGTCGACATTCACATAACACCACTAGAGGAGAGACAACATACATCTCATCAAAATATCGAACGAATACCAAATTCACATGACTACTAATAGCAAGACTTCTCCCATGTCCTCAGGAACAAACATAACTACTCACAAAGCATATTCATGTTCATAATCTGAGGGGTATTAATATGCATATAGGATCTGAACATATGATCTTCGACCAATTAAACCAACTAGCATCAACTACAAGGAGTAATTAACACTACTAGCAACCCACAGGTACCAATACCAGACTTGGAGACAAGACTTGGATACAAGAGATGAACTAGGGTTTTGAGAGGAGATGGTGCTGGTGAAGATGTTGATGGAGATTGCCCTCTCCCGATGAGAGGAGCGTTGGTGATGACGATGGCGATGATTCCCCCCTCCCAGAGGGAAGTTTCCCCAGCAGAACAGCTCCGCCAGAGCCCTAGATTGGTTCCGCCAAGGATCCGCCTCGTGGCGGCGGAGTCTCGTCCGGAAAGATGGCTTATGATTTTTTTTTCTCATTGAAACACTCCGTATAGCAGAAGATGGCCACCGGAGGGCCACCAGGGGGCCCACGAGGTAGGGGGCGCGCCCAGGGGGTAGGGCGCGCCCCCACCCTCGTGGGAAGGGTGTGGCCCGCTTGGTGAACTTCTTGCGCTCAGTATTTTTTATATATTCTGAAAACGTCTTCCGTGAAGTTTCATGACTTTAGGAGCTGTGTAGAATAGGTCTCTAATATTTGCTCCTTTTCCAGCCCAGAATCCCAGCTGCCGGCATTCTCCCTCTTTATGTAAACCTTGTAAAATAAGAGAGAATAGGCATAAGTATTGTGACATAATGTGTAATAATAGCCCATAATGCAATAAATATCGATATAAAAGCATGCTGCAAAATGGACGTATCAACTCCCCCAAGCTTAGACCTCGCTTGTCCTCAAGCGAAAGCCGAAATCGAAAAATATGTCCACATGTTTAGAGATAGAGGTGTCGATAAAAATAAAATACGGAGATGAGGGCATCATGATCATTCTTAGAACAACAACTTATATAATTCGTGTCATATGATCTCTTATGCTAGAGTAATAATACAATCACAATTTCAAGTATGAATCATAAACTTCATTTAAAGCTAACAAACTATAATCTCAGTCATTGGAGCAATTTCAATTTATCATAACATAGGAAAGATTCAATATAAGATCCTTTCAGCAAGTCCACATACTCTACTATCATATAGTCTTTCACAATTGCTAACACTCATGCAATACTTATGGCTATGGAGTTTTAATCGGACACAGAGAAAGATATGGGCTTATAATTTTGCCTCCCAACGTTTTACCTCAACGGTAATGTCAACAATAATAGTTCATGAAAACTCTCATCCAATTAGCCATATATACAAGGATCTTTCCAACATGTTGTGCTTGCCAAAGGATAAAAAAAAGGGTGAAGATCACCATGACTCTTATGCAAGGTAGGAGATAGAAGTAAAAGATAGGCCCTTCGCAGAGGGAAGCAGAGGTTATCATGCGCTTTTATAGTTGGATGCACAAAATCTTAATGCGAAATAACGTCACTTTATATTGCCACTTGTGATATGGACCTTTATTATGCAGTCTGTCGCTTTTATTTCTTCCATATCACACGATCATATAAAGCTTATTTTCTCCCACACTAATAAGTCATACATATTTAAAGAGCAATTTTTATTGCTTTGCACCAATGACAACTTACTTGAAGGATCTTATTCCATCCATAGGTAGGTATGGTCGACTCTCATGGCAAAACTGGTTTAAGGGTGTTTGGAAGCACAAGTAGTATCTCTACTTGGTGCAATGAATTTGACTAGCATGAGGGGTAAAAGCAAGCTCAATCATGTTGGATGATCCAAGACAATATAATTTATTTCAGATGCAAGAGAACATAACCCATTATGTTGTCTTCCTTGTCCAACGTCAACTCTTTAGCATGTCATATTTTAATTAATGCTCACAATCATAAGAGATGTCCAAGATAGTATATTTATATGTGAAGACCTCTCTTTCTTTATTACTTCCTATTAATTGCAACGATGACCAAAACTATGTTTGTCAACTCTCAACAACTTTTATTCATCATACTCTTTCTATGTGAGCTCATTACTCTCCATACGATCCATATGATCTCTTTGCTTCTTTTTATTCTTTCTCTTTTCTTTTATTCACTCAAGATCATGGCAAAAATAGTCAAGCCCTTGACTCAACACTAATCTTTATTATATATAGCTCACAAACTCGATTACATAGAGGGATCGTAAAGCAAAACTCACAACTAGATCATACTAAGAACTTTTATTCTACTAGATCAAAATATTACCAAAAGGATCAAACTAAGAAAAACGGTAAAGATAGAAGTGATGGTGATACGATACCGGGGCACTCCCCAAGCTTGGCAGTTGCCAAGGGGAGTGCCCATACCCATGTGACTATGTCTCCTTTGTTGGTGAAGAAGGTGCTGGTTTTGTTAATGGCATAGGCTTCTTCCTTAATTTGCGCTTGAGGACAGAATTTTGTTCCCTTAGGTCCTTAATCTCCTGCTCCAGGCTAAGTATGTTTTTGCATAGTTCCTTCTTATTTTCCTGCAAGAGGCGAAAAGGGATAAACTCGATCTTAGGTTTCTTTACTCTACCCGGGAGGCTTGACTTTTTGAACTGCACATGCATGTCCCCAGGTTGAGGAAATGGGACTTCATCTTCTTCTAATCTCATCTCCTCCCTTCCTTTGGGTTCATAGTCCTCTTCTTCTTCCGTAGTCCAACCACAACGCTCCACATCCCCATAGACCTTAGGATCTGCAAGGTAGTCAGCCACATAGCTTTCTCCTTTCGAATCCTGGGATGACATGTTGCTCTAATCTGTAGCAGGATAGCCCGAAAAAAAAGACAGGAGATATTTGCGTGATACAGGAGTCAAAACCTCCGGGGGATTATATAATGAATTTTTACGGACCAAAATACGTATCGTGTAAGAAAATAGAGTCCGGAGAGCACACGAGGTGCCCACGAGGTAGGGGGCGCGCCCAGGGGGGTAGGGCACACCCTCCACCCTCGTGGAGCCCTCATGTCCTTCCCGGACTGCTTCTTATTTTTCTATTTTTCTAAATATTCCAAAACGGAAGATAATTACCATTAGAACTGTTTTGGAGTCGGTTTACTTACCGTACCACATACCTATTCCTTTTCGGAGTCCGAAACATTCCGGAAAGTGTCCCTTATGTATTCCTCCGAGGTTACGGTTTCAATAACATTGGTTTCAACATTTATAGGATTACCTGAGATATAATGTTTAATTCTTTGACCGTTCACCACCTTCAGATTTGTGTCAAGTTGTTGATTTTTATGGCACCGGAACGATAGACCTCCTCGATAACGTAAGGACCTTTCCATTTAGAGAGAAGTTTTCCTGCATAAAATCTTAAACGAGAGTTGTATAGCAATACATAATCACCTACATTAAACTCACACTTTTGTATTCTTTTGTGATGCCATCTTTTAATTTTTTCTTTAAATAATTTGGCATTCTCATAGGCTTGGGTTCTCCATTCATCAAGTGAGATAATGTCAAATAACCTCTTCTCACTGGCAAGTTTGAAATCATAATTGAGCTCTTTAATGGCCCAATATGCCTTATATTCTAGTTCGAGAGGTAAGTGACATGCTTTTCCATAAACCATTTTATACGAAGACATACCCATAGGATTTTTATATGCAGTTCTATAGGCCCATAATGCATCATCAAGTTTCTTGGACCAATTCTTTCTAGATCTATTAACAGTCTTTTGCAAAATTAATTTCAGCTCTCTATTGCTCAATTCTACTTGACCACTAGAGTGTGGGTGATAAGGAGATGCAATTCTATGATTAACATCATACTTAGCAAGCATTTTACGGAAAGCACCATGAATAAAATGTGAACCACCGTCAGTCATTAAATATCCAGGGACTCCAAACCTTGGAAAAATAACTTCTTTAAGCATCTTAATAGAGGTATTATGATCAGCACTACTAGTTGGAATAGCTTCTACCCACTTAGTAACGTAATCAACAACAACTAAAATATGTGTATATCCATTAGAGGCAGGAAAAGGTCCCATATAATCAAAGTCCCAAACATCAAATGGTTCAATAACAAGTGAATAATTCATAAGCATTTCTTGACGTCTACTAATATTACAAATTCTTTGACATTCATCACAAGACAAGACAAACTTATGGGCATCCTTGAAGAGAGTAGGCCAATAAAAACCGGATTGCAATACCTTGTGTGCAGTTCTATCTCCAGCATGGTGTCCTCCATAAGCCTCGGAGTGACACTTGCGTAGGATCTGTTCCTGTTCATGGTCAGGTATACAACGTCTAATAACACCATCTACTCCTTCTTTATAAAGATGTGGGTCATCCCAAAAGTAATGTCTCAAATCATAGAAGAACTTTTTCTTTTGCTGGTATGTGAAACTAGGTGGTATAAATTTAGCAACAATGTAATTAGCATAATCAACATACCATGGAGTAGTGTGAGAAGCATTTATGACATTTAGTTGTTCATCGGGAAAGCTATCATCAATAGGTAGTGGGTCATCAAAAAACATTTTCTAACCTAGACAAGTTGTCTGCAACGGGGTTCTCGGCTCCCTTTCTATCAATAATATGAAAATCAAATTCTTGTAGCAAGAGAACCCATCTAATAAGTCTAGGTTTAGCATCTTTCTTTATCATAAGATATTTAATAGCAGCATGATCCGTGTGAATAGTTACTTTAGAATCAAAAATATAAGTTCTGAACTTATCACACGCAAATACAACTGCTAAGAATTCTTTTTCAGTAGTAGCATAATTTCTCTGAACATTGTCTAGAGTTTTACTAGCATATTGAATAACATTTCATTTCTTATCAACTCTTTGCCCTAGAACAACACCTACAGCATAATCACTAGCATCACACATGATTTCAAAAGGTAAATTCCAATCAGGTGGCTGAACAATAGGTGCAGAGATCAATGCTTTCTTAAGTATTTCAAATGCTTCTACGCAATCATCATCGAAAACAAATGGTATATCTTTTTGTAATAGATTAGTCAAAGGCCGATAAATTTTTGAGAAGTCCTTAATGAACCTCCTATAAAAACCGGCATGACCAAGGAAACTTCTTATACCTTTGATGTCCTTGGGACATGGCATCTTTTCAATAGCATCAACCTTGGCTTTATCAACTTCAATACCTCTTTCAGAAACTTTATGCCCCTAAGACAATACCTTCATTAACCATAAAGTGGCACTTTTCCCAATTCAAGAAAAGATTAGTTTCTTCACATCTCTGCAAAACTCGGTCAAGGTTGCTTAAGCAATCATCAAAACATGATCCATAGACGGAAAAATCGTCCATGAAAACCTCACAAATCTTTTCAGAAAAGTCAGAGAATATAGCCATCATGCATCTTTGAAAGGTAGGAGGTGCATTACATAAACCAAAAGGCATATGTCTATAAGTAAAAGTACCAAAAGGGCAAGTAAAAGTAGTCTTTGATTGATCATTGGCTGACACAGGTATTTGAGAGAAACCAGAATAACCATCTAGAAAGCAAAAATGTGTATGTTTGGATAATCTTTCTAGCATTTGATCAATAAAAGGTAAGGGGTAATGATCTTTTTTAGTAGCTTTATTTAATTTGCGGAAATCAATTACCATCCTATAACCTGTAATAATTCTTTGCAGGATCAACTCATCTTTATCATTAGGAATGATAGTAATACCTCCCTTCTTAGGGACACAATGGACATGACTTACCCACTGACTATCAGCAACGGGATAAATTATACCTGCCTCAAGAAGCTTTAGTATTTCCTTTCTTACCACTTCCTTCATCTTAGGATTCAGCCGTCGTTGATGATCACGAACTGGTTTGGCATCTTCCTCCAAATTTATTTTGTGTTGACACAGAGTGGGACTAATGCCCTTAAGATCATCAAGAGTATATCCAATAGCAGCACGGTTCTTCTTCAGAGTTTTCAATAATCTTTCTTCTTCATGCTCTGAAATGTTAGCACTAATAATAACATGATATATCTTTTTCTCATCAAGATAAGCATATTTAAGAGTATCAGGAAACGGTTTAAGCTCAAACACGGGATCACCCTTGGGTGGAGGAGGATCCCCTAGGATTTCAACAGGCAAATTGTGTTTCAGGATGGGTTCCTGTTTAAAGAATACTTCATCTATTTCCCTTCTTTAATTCATAAACATATCATTTTCATGGTCTAGCAAATATTGTTCTAAAGGATCACTAGGAGGCACAGAAATAGAAGCAAGACCAATGATTTCATCTTTACTAGGCAATTCCTATTCACGGTGTTGTCAACAAAATTTAGAGAAATTAAATTCATGAGACATATCATCTAAACAAATAGTAACAACATCCTTTTTGCAATCTATCTTAGCATTAACAGTGTTCAAGAAGGGTCTACCAAATATAATGGGACAAAAGCTATCTTGTGGGGAACCAAGAACAAGAAAATCAGCAGGATATTTAGTTTTCCAACACAAGACTTCAACATCTCTAACAATTCCCATTGGTGAAATAGTATCTCTATTGGCAAGTTTAATTGTGACATCAATATCTTCTATCTCAACAGGTGCAATATCATGCATAATTTCTTTGTATAAGTCGTAAGGTATTGCACTAGCACTAGCACTCATATCACATAAGCCATGATAACAATGATCTCCTATTTTAACAGAAATAACAGGCATGCCTACCACAGGTCTGTTTTTATCTTTAACACAAGGTTTAGCAATTCTAGCAGTCTCATCAAGGAAATGAATAACATGCCCATCAATATTATCAGACAAGAGATCTTTACCAATAGCAATATTAGGTTCAAATTTAATTTGCTCAGGAGGTGTATAAGTTGTAATATTGCTTTTACGAACCACAGTTGAAGCTTTAGCATGATCTTTTATCCTGACAGGAAAAGGTGGTTTCTCAACATAAGAGGTAGGAACAATAGGATCATTATAAGTGAAAGTCTTTTCTTCAACTTTAATAGGTGCAACCACTTCTCCCTAGGGAGATCAACATGAGTAGCAAAAGATTCACAGAAAGAAGCTACTATCTTAGAGTCAAGTCCATATTTAGTGCTAAATTTACGGAAAACATCGTTATCCATAAAAGATTTAACACAATCATACTTAGGTGTCATACCTGACTCCTTACCTTTGTCGGGGTCCCAATCTTCAGAGTTGTGTTTAATTCTTTCCAATATATCTCATTTGAATTCAATAGTATTCATCATAAAAGAGCCAGCACAAGAAGTATCGAGCATGGTGCGATTGTTATCAGAAAGCCGAGCATATAAATTTTGAATAATCATTTCTCTTGAGAGCTCATGATTGGGGCATGAATATAACATTGATTTAAGCCTCCCCCAAGCTTGAGCGATGCATTCTCCTTCGCGAGGCCAAAAATTATATATATAATTGCAATCACGATGAACAAGATGCATAACATAAAACTTCTGATGAAATTCCAACTTCAATCGTTTGTAGTTCCATGACCCCGTATCATCACATAGCCTATACCATGTCGATGCATCTCCCTTCAAAGATAAAGGGAAGACCTTCTTCTTAATAACATCTCCGGGCACACCTGCAAGCTTAAATAACCACAAACTTCATCCACATATATTAGGTGCTCATTAGGATGCTTTGTTCCATCTCCTGCGAAAGGATTAGCTAGCAGTTTTTCTAACATACCTGACGGAATTTCGAAGCAGAAATTTACATTTTCAGTAGGTTCAGTAGGTTGAGGAGCAACTCTTTGCTCTACTGGTCGGGGTGAAGATACCCCGAACAAGCCCCTTAGAGGATTACTTTCCATAGTAACAAGTGACAGTAAATTTCAGCACACTATATAATTTTTTCCATACCAAATTCCACCTACCAAAGGCGCTTCACTCCTCGGCAATGGTGCCAGAAAAGAGTCTTGATGACCCACAAGTATAGAGGATCTATCATAGTCCTTTCGATAAGTAAGAGTGTCGAACCCAACAAGGAGCAGAAGGAAATGATAAGCAGTTTTCAGCAAGGTATTCTCTGCAAGCACTAAAATAATAGGCAACAAATAGTTTTGTGATAAGATAATTGGTAACGAGCAACAAGTAACAAATGTAAATAAAGTTCAGAAAGGTGGCCCAATCCTTTTTGTAGCAAACGACAAGCCTGGATAAACTCTTATATGATGTAAAGCACTCCCGAGGACACATGGGAATATCGTCAAGCTAGGTTTCATCACGATCATATGATTCGCGTTCGATACTTTGATAATTTGGTATGTGGGTGGACCGGTGATTGGGTGCTGTCCTTACTTGGACAAGCATCCCACTTATGAGTAACCTATATTGCAAGCATCCGCAACTACAACAAAAGTATTAAGGTAAACCTAACCATAGCATGAAACATATGGATCCAAATCAGCCCCTTACGAAGCAACGCATAAACTAGGGTTTAAACTTCTGTCACTCTAGCAACCCATCATCTACTTATTACTTCCCAGTGCCTTCCTCTAGGCCCAAATAATGGTGAAGTGTCATGTAGTCGATGTTCACATAAAACCACTTGAGGAGAGACAACATACATCTCATCAAAATATCGAACGAATACCAAATTCACATGACTACTAATAGCAAGACTTCTCCCATGTCCTCAAGAACAAACATAACTACTCACAAAGCATATTCATGTTCATAATCAGAGGGGTATTAATATGCATAAAGGATCTGAACATATGATCTTCCACCAATTAAACCAACTAGCATCAACTACAAGGAGTAATTAACACTACTAGCAACCCACAGGTACCAATCCCAGACTTGGAGACAAGAATTGGATACAAGAGATGAACTAGGGTTTTGAGAGGACATGGTGCTGGTGAAGATGTTGATGGAGATTGCCCTCTCCCGATGAGAGGAGCGTTGGTGATGACAATGGCGATGATTTCCCCCTCCCGGAGGGAAGTTTCCCCGGCAGAACAACTCCATCAGAGCCCTAGATTGGTTCCGCCAAGGTTCCGCCTCGTGGCGGCGGAGTCTCGTCCGGAAAGATGGCTTATGATTTTTTTCCTCATCGAAAGACTCCATATAGCAGAAGATGGCCACCGGAGGGCCACCAGAGGGCCCACGAGGTAGGGGGCGCGCCCAGGGGGTAGGGCGCGCCCCCACCCTCGTGGGTAAGGTGTGGCCCCCCTGGTGAACTTCTTGCGCTCAGTATTTTTTATATATTCTGAAAACGTCTTCCGTGAAGTTTCAGGACTTTTGGAGCTGTGCAGAATAGGTCTCTAATATTTGCTCCTTTTCCAGCCCAGAATCCCAGCTGCCGGCATTCTCCCTCTTTATGTAAACCTTGTAAAATAAGAGAGAATAGACGTAAGTATTGTGACATAATGTGTAATAACAGCCCATAATGCAATAAATATCAATATAAAAGCATGATGCAAAATGGACGTATCACGCCGCCGCCACTGCTCTAGGGACAGCAGCCAAGAATTGAAACTCAAGTTTCAATTATATGTGCTAAACTTCTAATCAAGAATTGAAATCCAAGTTTCGGTGAGCAACAAAAAGCCTCTACTTGTCTCACCTAACCCCTCTCTCTATTCCCTCCCCAATCACACGAGGAAACAAGCCTGGAACACGACACATGAAAGCATGGAGTCACCGTGCAATCCCTAAATCCCTTTCCCCCCACTAAAAATCCCAAAACACGGCAAGCCGCCGCGGCGAATCGATTGGAGCCTAGCTAGTGGTGGCGCGCGCAGGGAGGAGGAGATCGAGGGTGACTTACGGGGATGGAGCGTCAGAGGAGGCGAGAGGCGACCGCACGTGGTGGTGGCTGAAAGGATCGAGAAGTGGAGTCTAGAGGGGGGTGAATAGAATTTAATCAAGAAAAATTGCAGTTTTTAATTTCTTTAGGTTTAAGTAGAGTTTCGGCACAAGTTTAAGCATTCACAATACATATCAAGCAAGAATGACAAGAGTATATGAGCAGCTCAAAGTAAAGCATGCAAGTTGCAAGTATGTAAGGGGACGAGATTGGAGAGTGTAAACGCAATTGGAGACACGGAGATTTTTGGCATGGTTCCGATAGGTGGTGCTATCGTAAATCCACGTTGATGGAGACTTCAACCCACGAAGGGTAACGGTTGCGCGAGTCCACGGAGGGCTCCACCCATGAAGGGTCCACGAAGAAGCAACCTTGTGTATCCCACCATGGCTGTTGCCCACGAAGGACTTGCCTCACTCGGGTAAATCTTCACGAAGTAGGCGATCTCCTTTCCCTTACAAACTCATTGGTTCAACTCCACAATCTTGACGGAGGCTCACAAGTGACACCTAGCCAATCTAGGAGACACCACTCTCCAAGGGGTAACAAATGGTGTGTTGATGATGGACTCCTTGCTCTTGTGCTTCAAATGATAGTCTCCCCAACACTCAACTCTCTCTCATAGGATTTGGATTTGGTGGAAAGATGATTTGAGTGTAAAGCAACTTGGGGAAGGCTAGAGACGAAGATTTATGTGGTTGGAGTGGAATATCTTGACCTCAACACAAGTGTAGGTGGTTCTCTCTCAGAAAATGTATGTTGGAAGTGTAGGCATGTTCTGATGGCTCTCTCTTCGAATGAAGAGTGGGTGGAGGGGTATAAATAGCCTCCACACAAAATCTAACCGTTACACACAAATCACCAAACTCGGTGGGACCGAATCGTGAAACTCAGTCAGACCGATTTAGTTCAAAATGTGAATGTTTGGATTTTCGGCGGGACCGACATAATCGACTCGATGGGACCGATGTGCTAGGGTTAGGGTAAAGCCTCATCTCGGTTTGACCGATTATGCAAACTCAGTGGAATCAATTTGGGTAATAAGCAAGACAGAAAGTTGGCCAAGCAAACTCGGTGGGACCGATTGCATGTCTCGGTGGGACCGAAATTATTACAAATAGGCAACAGAGAGTTTGCAAGCCCATCTCGGTGAGACCGAGATACCATCGGTGAGACCGAATTGATTAGGGTTTCTGGTAGTGGCTATGTTAAGAGAACTCGGTGTCGCCAGATAGAAAGTTTTGGTGGGGCCGAGTTTGACTTTTGGTTTGGGACAAATGTGGATATGAGAAAGTGGTTGAGGGCTTTGGAGCATATCACTAAGCACTTTGAGCAAGCAAGCCATTAGGCAACACCTCATCCCCTCTTAATAGTATTGGCTTTCCTATGGACTCAATGTGATCTTTGATCACTTAAAATGGAAAGAATGGAGTCCCGAGCTTTGAGCTTGAGCCAATCCTTTGTCCTCACCATTTTGAAGCAGTTTCGCATCCTCTAGTCCATGCCACTCCGTTGTTGAACTTATGTGAACCATACTAGGTAGAAGCATTAGTCCAACAAGAGATATGTTCTCATTAATTACCAAAATCACCCAGGGAGCACTTGTGCTTTCAATCTCCCCATTTTTGGTAATTGATGACAACATACATTAAAGCTTTAGATAAAGATATAGAAAATAACAAGTAAAGCTTTGGAAAGACATGTAACAGGCATAGGCTCCCCTACATGTATGCAAACATGTAAATATGGAATATAGGAGCATGTGAATGCATGAGCATGACAGAGTAAGCAATGTGTTACATGTATCTTGGCTATATGCATCAGAGCAAATAATGTGAAGGAAATGTACCTTCATGCTCATGAGTCCTTCTTGCAAATAGTATGTACATCAGCAAGAAATCTTCATGCACATGACTGTGATGCATATACTTACCTTGTGGTCTTGAGTTGGCTTAGGAAGGAATGAACCTGAGTAAAAAAGGTTATATAACACACATACACCTACTAGCCAGAGCGAACAAAAGAAACCACAGGAGTACCAAGACTGGGATGACAAGTAGAGAGTGAGTACTGAGTACCCTATTGGATATAGAAATGTGCCCAAAGGTAAAGATGTGCAATGAATACAAGGATTTCCTTCCCTTAGATGTCCTGATCCCCCTGAAACTAGCATGGGATACTGGGAGAAGATAGGGAACAGAAAATCAGAGCAATGAAAAGAAACAGAGCTAATGCAAATAATCAAATATGAACATGTCTTTCCCCTCTTAAAGACATGTGACTTCTCTCCTCTAGAACACCAAGCATCTGGGGTTTCTTACACTCTCCGCTGAGTATTCTCCCCCTCTATAGAAATGATTAAGCTTTGATGTGATCTCCCCCCCCTTGACATCAATTTCAAAGAAGGGTTCTTCTAGATTTTTGTTACAAATGGGTTTGGTCCTTGAGTCACAAAGCAAAGCAGCAAGTCGAATGTGATGCTGGTAGGGGACAAAAATCATTGAGTGGAGCTGGAGCAGAAAGAATGCAGGAACAAGTGGCAAGCTATCTTTCCTGCAGTGGAATCGGCGGCACCGAGTTGTGTACTTCGGTGGCGCCGAAAAAATTCGGTTGAACCGAAGAAAATAAATCGGTGTGACCGAGTCCATCACAGAGAAAACACTTGTCACCTCAGCTCACTAGGCAATTTAGATCTCACATGGATTTTCAAGGAATTTGATGAAAGATTTGCAATGAATTGGATGCAGGGAATGCAGAAAACAAATAATCGGAAAGGAAATCTAGATGGAGTTTTTTTGAAAGGGGAAAATAAATATGGACGAGACAAATGCAAGAGCACAGAGAAACACAAGAGAACTTCATCTAGAATTGGTCGGCGACAAAGTCACCTATGTTAGAGTATATTGACTTAGGAGTCAAGTGAGGACACTTGATCATAGGTCATACTCATCGTTTAAGCTCAAACTTGGGTTACCATTTTTTTTCTTTAAGCATCTTGATGTATTTACATCTTGTTGAGTTTCTTTGATCCATGTCTTGGACTAAAGCTTCTCTAAGATGGAATAACATACCTTGGGTGGTGGTGTTGATCTTGATCATGTAGTTGAACTTGTGTGGGTTGCTCAAGGTTGATGTAGCTCATCAAGAGTTGGGAGCACCACTTGGAATTTGAGTTCATCTTCCTACATGGGTTAGCTTTGCAAGGAAGAGCACTTATATATCCATCATGACAATCATAAAACTTGATGTAGAATTTGTCAAAGGATATGTTTGAAGGATTTCGTGCTTCCTTGACTTCAACCACCATTGTGTAGAGACTTGGTGATGTAGAGATTGCTCAAGATATGAGTGAGTTACAACCGGATTTAGATTCATCCAAGTACCTACAAGGGTTAGGTAGCATGCAAGGATGCAAGTATATCCAAGACATATAAATAGCATCATGAAATAAATATCAAGGATTAGTCAAAAGGCTCATGCCTTGCATGTACCCAAATGGAGTTTCTACTCCAAGTTTGAAGCATCAATGATGTTCAATTCTCCTCTCAAATGGCAAAAGACTTTCTCATCAAGTGGTTTGGTGAATATATCTGCCAATTGCTTATCGGTACGAACATGCTTAAGATCAATGTCCCCTTTGGCAATGCGATCTCAAATGAAATGATGACGAACTTCAATATGCTTAGTTCTAGAATGTTGCACGGGATTGTGAGCAATCTTGATAGCACTTTCATTGTCACAAAGCAATGGAACATGTTTCACGTATATCCCATAATCTTTAAGAATTTGGGTCATCCAAAGTAATTGAGCACAATATGAACCGGCGGCAATATATTCCGCTTCGGCGGTTGATAAGGATACCGAGTTTTGTTTGTTGCAAGACCAAGACACAAGAGATCTACCAAGAAATTGACAAGTACCCGAAGTGGACTTTCTATCAACCTTGTATCTGGCATAGTCTGTATCGGAGTAACCAACAAGATTGAAAGAAGACCTCTTAGGATACCAAATGCCAAAATTTGGTGTGTGTATTAAGTATCTCACTATCCTTTTCACAGCCTTAAGATGACATTATTTAGGAGCCGCTTGATATCGTGCACACATGCACACACTTAGCATAATATCGGGATGAGAGGCACATAGATATAACAATGAGCCAATCAGGGAGCAGTAAACCTTTTGATCAACCGATTCACCATCTTTGGTCAAATCAAGATGTCCACTAGTAGGCATGGGTGTAGTCATACCTTTGCATTCTTGCATGTTGAACTTCTTGAATAAGTCCTTGGTGTACTTTGTTTGAGAGACAAAGGTACCTTCCTTAGTTTGTTTGGTTTGCAAACCAAGAAAGAATTTGAGTTCACTCATCATAGGCATCTCAAACTTCTCCGACATTAGCTTTCCAAACTTCTCACTAAAATGAGGGTTAGTCGAACCAAATATTATATCATCAAAATAAATTTGGCACACAAATAGTTCTCCATTAACCCTTTTAGTAAAAAGAGTAGAATCTATTTTTCCAATTTCAAAGCCTTTTTCAATAAGGAACTTGTTCAAGCATTTATACCACGCTCTAGGAGCTTGTTTAAGACCATAGAGAGCTTTGTGAAGTTTGTAAACATGATTAGGTTTCTTAGGATTGACAAAGCCATGAGGTTGCTTAACATAAACTTTCACCATTTAGAAAGCACTTTTGATGTCCATTTGGTACAAGGTGATATCATGGTGATTAGCATAAGCAAGTAAGATGCGAATGGACTCAAGTCTTGCAACGGGAGCGTATGTCTCACCATAGTCCATACCTTCGACTTGAGTGTAGCCTTGGGCGACTAGATGTGCTTTGTTGCGAACAACTTGTCCATCTTCATCTTGCTTGTTGCGAAACACCCATTTGGTACCGATGATGTTGTGGTTGTTGTCGGGCTTCTCAACCAATGTCCACACTTGATTTCTCTCAAAGTTGTGTAGCTCTTCATGCATGGCGTTTATCCAATCTGGATCTTCTAATGTTTCTTCAACCTTCATAGGTTCAATGCTAGAGATGAATGAATAATGTTCACAAAAGTTAGCCAAACGAGTTTTAGAGCGAGTGATTCTCGTGGTTTGGATATCATCGTAGATTTGCTCGACGGTATGGTCTTTGGCGACACTTGCTCGATCTCGTGGGAGCTTTTGCTTGGATCGGGGTGGAACATCCTCTTCATCGTGTTCTTCTTCTTGGCCTTCTTCATTGTTGACTTTGTCGTTCTCTTGTCGTGGTGGAGAAGGAATTTGTTGACATTCATCTTGGTGTACTTCCTTGTTTTCTTCGTCTTGGTGTTTCCCACTTGTGGATGCTTCTGTATCAACTCTTGGTTCACCTTGTCGTGAGGTGGAAGCTTCCACTTGGACGGACGAGGTACTCTCCTTCACCTGTGTTGGACAAATCTTGCCAATAGACAAGTCTTGGATTGCTTCCGAAGGGTCTTTTTCTCCTACATCAATTGGCAATTGCTCTACTTGCAAGCCGTTAGATTCATCAAACTTCACATCTACCGTCTCTTCAACCTTTCGGGTGAAATTGTTGTAGACACGGTAAGTGTGAGAGTTTGAGCCATAACCATGTAGGAAACCTTCACGAGATTTAGGAGCAAATTTAGAACGATGATGCTTATCAAGAATGTAGCACTTTGAGCCGAATACTCGAAAGTATCCAACTTGGGGTTCGTTACTGGTGAGGAACTCGTATGCCGTCTTGCCGAGTAGCTTGTGAAAATACAAGCGATTCGTTGCATGTCAAGCTGTCTCAACCGCTTCCGCCCAAAAGTGTTTTGGATTCTTGTAATCATCAAGCATCGTTCTTTCCATATCAATAAGAGTCTGGTTCTTCCTCTCAACAACTCCATTTTGTTGAGGTGCGTACATAGCCGAGAACTCGTGTGAAATCCCCTCTTCGTCAAGAAAGGTATCCACATTTGCGTTCTTGTACTCCATTCAGTTGTCACTCCGAACCTTCTTGATCTTCACTTCAAATTGATTTTGGGCCTTCCTAGCGAAGTTTTTGAAGATCTTTTGGACCTGCAATTTATCATCAAGGAAGAACACCCACGTAAATCTTGAAAAATCATCGACTATGACTAGACCAAATGAGTTACCACCGAGACTCTTGTAGGCATTGGGACCAAAGAGATCCATGTGAAGTAGCTCAAGCGGTCTTCTCGTGGTCATGATGTTCTTCATAGGGTGACTCCCTCCAACTTGTTTTCCTGCCTGACAAGCACTACAAAGTCTATCCTTGTCAAATATGACATATTTTACTCCAAGGATATGATCACCTTTAATAAGCTTATCAAGATTTCGCATGCCCACATGACCTAGCCATCTATGCCACAGCCAGCCTTTAGAGGATTTAGCAATTAAGAAAGTCCTAGGTTGAGCCTTTTTAGTGAAATCAACAATGTAAAGATCACCGCTACGTATACCGGTAAAGACCATTTTATGATTGTCTCTTCGAAACACTTGGCAGTCTACTTCAGTAAATAGGACATTGAAACCGAAATCAGCAAGTCTAGATACTGAAAGTAAATTGTACCCAAGAGATTCAACGAGCATGACATTTTGTATGGAGCTATCATGTGAGATGGCTACCTTACCGTGGACAACCACCTTACCCTTTGAGTTATCACCAAAAATGACATACTTTCAAGGGTCGTCGTTTTTAGCAAGCTCACGAAACATATCTTTGTATCCAGTCATATGATCAGTACATCCACTATCAAGAACCCATTCCTTTCCTCCAGCCATGTAGCCGTGAAGATTAGCCATAAGACCAAAGTGTCTCATCGCATCATCAAGATCATGGTCACTATCATCATCCTCATCATAGTATCCATGTTCAACATCGTCATGTGATGGATCAACTCCTAGAGAGGGTAATTCATTAGAAGTATGACCGTAACAATGCTCATCTCTATGGATTCTAATGACTTCGGAAATGATATTGCTAATAATTCCCACATCTCCTTTTGCACTTGTAAGATTAGTAAGCTCAAATAAGCAATCACCAAATTTGGGATTATTAGAATTCATCTTACTCAAGGCAATAGACTTATGAAGAATCTCATCTAGAATTTTCAAGGAATAATTTGGGAATCATTCCTCAAGGAATCTCCATAATGTGTAGGCACAATCAGAAGTAGTCAAGCTGGGAAGCAAATTTCTAGGAAAACCTCTAGTGATTAAATTGACCGTTCTAAGATTACGGATCATGTCAATAGACTCATTAAGGGTAGGATGCAAAGGATCAACAATGCGAGCACAAGGAGTAGTAATGTACTGGTCAAATGATATTCATTGAAAATCTCAAGCATCTCATTTTTCCACTCATGAAAGAACTCTCCATCAAGAATAGGCACTCTACGTCTAAGACTCCCCAACGTAGACTCATCCATCTTCCTCCAATGGTGATTAAACCAAAGCAATGGAGACCAAAGCTCTGATACCAATTGAAAGGATCGAGAAGTGGAGTCAAGAGGGGGGGTGAATAGACTTTAATCAAGAAAAAATGCAGTTTTTAATTTCTTTAGGTTTAAGTAGAGTTTTGGCACAAGTTTAAACATTCACAATACATATCAAGCAAGATGATAAGAGTATATGAGCAGCGGAAAGTAAAGCATGCAAGTTGCTAGTATGTAAGGGGATGGGATGGGAGTGTGCAAACGCAATTGGAGGCATGAAGATTTTTGGCGTGGTTCTGATAGGTGGTGCTATCGTACATCCACGTTGATGGAGACTTCAACCCACAAAGGGTAACGGTTGCGCGAGTCCACGAAGGGCTCCACCCACGAAGGGTCCACGAAGAAGCAACCTTGTCTATCCCACCATGGTCGTCGCCCACGAAGGACTTGCCTCACTCGGGTAGATCTTCATGAAGTAGGCGATCTCCTTGCCCTTACAAACTCCTTGGTTCAACTCCACAATCTTGACAGAGGCTCCCAAGTGACACCTAGCCAATCTAGGAGACACCACTCTCCAAGAGGTAACAAATGGTGCGTTGATGATGAACTCCTTGCTCTTGTGCTTCAAATGATAGTCTCCCCAACACTCAACTCTCTCTCACAGGATTTGGATTTGGTGGAAAGATGATTTGAGTGGATAGCAACTTGGGGAAGGCTAGAGATCAAGATTTATGTGGTTGGAGTGGAATATCATGACCTCAACACAAGTGTAGGTGGTTCTCTCTCATAAAATGTATGTTGGAAGTGCAGGCATGTTCTGATGGCTCCCTCTTCAAATGAAGAGTGGGTGGAGGGGTATAAATAGCCTCCACACAAAATCTAACCGTTACACACAAATCACCAAACTCGGTGGGACCGAATCATGAAACTCGGTCAGACCGATTTAGTTCAAAATGTGAATGCCAGGATTTTCAGTGGGACTGATATAATCGACTCGGTGAGACCAATGTGCTAGGGTTAGGGTAAAGCCTCATCTCAGTTTGACCGATTACACAAACTCGGTGGGACCGATTTGGGTAATAAGCAAGACAGAGAGTTGGCCAAGCAAACTCGGTGGGACCGATTGCATGTCTCGATGGGACCGAAATTATTGCAAACAGGCAACAGAGAGTTTGCAAGCCCATCTCGGTGAGACCGAGATCCCATCGGTGAGACCGAATTGATTAGGGTTTCTGGCAGTGGCAATGTCAAGAGAACTCGGTTGCGCTGGATAGAAAGTTTCGGTGGGTCTGAGTTTGACTTTTGGTTTGGGACAAATGTGGATATGAGAAAGTGGTCAAGGGCTTTCGAGCATATCACTAAGCTCTTTTAGAAAGCAAGCCATTAGTCAACACCTCATCCCCTCTTAATAAAATTTGCTTTCCTATGGACTCAATGTGATCTTGGATCACTTAAAATGGAAAGAATGGAGTCCTGAGCTTTGAGCTTGAGCCAATCCTTTGTCCTCAGCATTTTTAAGCGGTTCCACATCCTCTAGTCCATGCCACTCCATTGTTGAACTTATCTGAACCATACTAGGTAGAAGCATTAGTCCAACAAGAGATATGTTTTCATTAATTACCAAAATCACCCAGGGAGCACTTGTGCTTTCAGCGGCGCACGACGCCGTCGACGGGGGTGAGGCGGCCGGGGAGGAACCCTAACCGCAGCGACGTCGTTGGGCGGAGGGGATCAATTGTGAGGGTGAGGGGGTGCGGGGGGCACTCGCGCAGGATTTCATTTCCCCTAGTAGTAGCGCTGGGTAGAGGCCGGCGCTATTGCTAATCCCACCAGCTGTAGCGCCCGTTTGAAACAAACGCTACAGGTTAGTGGGCAACCATTTTTCCCATGCGGCCCATGTAACAGCAGCGCAGCCCAAGCTAACAAATGCTGCTGTTACTAAATAGTAGTAGCGTGTTTTCTACCCAGCGCTACGGGTAAATACCAGTAGCGTGGGGTCAAAAACAGGCACTACTGGTAAACTTCTACCTATAAGCACTTTCCTAGTAGTGACACCGACCGATCATTATTTCACACTCACTATTTATAATATTTAGTAATATATTCTAACTTTATGATAACAAAAGCTACTTTTATATTTTAGCTCTTTGATATCATGCAAAGTTATCCTCTTCATACCCAGAACGTAGTTTTATTTCTTGTTTCTAGTTGGAAGCAAACGTTCGGTGTACGTAGAGTCGTATTAGTGGTAGATAGGGCTTGAGAGAATATTGATCTTTCCTTTAGCTCCTTGTGGGTTCGACACTCCATGCTTATCACTTCCACCTTTGGGAATTTCTACGATGATTCCCGGCACTTGGGGATTATCAGTCGCAGCGTCTCCGGTCCTTCCACCGCCGGCATGCACTAGCTCGACAGAACGCGGGCATCAGGGTCCTGCCGGGAGCGGTTCGTCTTTATTTGCGAAGCGGATGAGGCTTCGGATGGTGGCCCTCCACTCGTCGAGCTTCTCCGCAGCAGGGGGAAGTCGAGGAGCAGTTGCACGCGCGCCAGTGCTTCTGCTGGCGGGCGGTGGCGAAAGCCGCGTGGACCGCGACGCGCTCTAACTTCTAACCAAGTTAGAAGGAGCTCTCTCACGGTGTCGCGGTCGAACGTCGCTTTTGCCGACATCTGGGCGCGTACGCCGGCCTGGTACGTCCTGAGAGTGGCGCACATGGCTCTTCCCGCGGCGGTGCCCGGGAGCTCCGGTGTCGCGGGTTCGCTCATCGCACGCGGCCTCGGAAGGCCGCGGCGCGGGTGCCAGCTGGGGCGCTGTAGAGGTTGCCACGCCTCCCGTGGGTAGCACGGCCTGCCCCCAGACCCAGAGGCGCGCGGCTCATCGTCTCGGATCCGAACGATGCCACCTGCCTGGCTCCGATTGCCAGAATGTCGTGGATGCTCGCGGGCCACGTCTTCGGCACCATCCGTTGCCCCTCGATCGCCTGCTCTCCCTGGCGCGGACGGGCCGGCTCCGGACGACCCGATCGCTGTGATCCCCTTTTCTTGGAGGCCATGGTGATGATGAAGTCGATGCACTAACTTCCCAACTGGATTGTCATAGATTACGCCCCCTACCTGGCGCGCCAAAGATGTTGGGGCTCAGGAACGACACCTATGGGATCAGAGGGAATCCCTACTACGAGTGCTGGGGCGCGGGGCTGTAAAAAGAGCGGGTTTAGAAGATCAATGCATGGGGGAGTTTATCTAGGTTCGGGCCGCAAATCGTGAGTAATACCCTACTCCTTCTAGTTTGTGTTTATCTGGTGTTCTTGGACTAGATACAAAGCATGCAGGGTCCGAAAAGTCCGAATCCTCTCACAGTATGCCGCGGGCCTCATTTTATAGTCAAAGGGGCTGGCACAGTGGCACACAGGAGGTGGAATGTTGTAAAGTAGTCGAGTTTATTGCCTGACATTACGGGAAAAATTCATTAAATGCTCTACTTAGGTGTCATCTTGCTTTTTCGGGGATGACAATGAAGCCCATCCCATCCGTCGCTACTTCACCTTGCTCGGACACGCGTCCAGGCCAACGAGGCATGCAACGCCATGTAGGCTAGCAGGCTGCTGAGCTGGCGTGGTGGCAGGGTCTTCACGAAGATCTGCATGCCACGACGTAGGTGCTTGACTAGTTAGCTTAGGAGCCACGTACTGCCACGTGGGTACCTGCTTAGTTGGTGGGTCGGCTGCGGAGCTGGGGTGGCGACGGGGAGGCAAGGTCTTGTTGCGGTCTTGCTGATCTTCCCGGCAAGGGTCTTGCTGGGGCCTTGTGGGCGCCCTCGGCAAGAGTCTTTCCGGGGCCTCATGGGTATCTTTGGAAGGAGCCTTGCCGGGGCCTCGTGGGCATCCTCGGCAAGGGGTCTTGCTATTGTCTTGTTTCTTGGTTCCTATCTAGGCCTCGCAGGCCCTTTGTCTTCACAAAGGTCTGCATGGCACCATGGAGGTGCCTCACAAGCCTTGGTGTCGATGTGGTTGATGGCGTCGGGACTCTTAGACTCAAGGGTGGCGGCCTTGTTGGTGTTGGGAAAATCGCCCCAACAAGGTTTAACACCCTCGATGCGACTATATCTCCCACGTGTCGAGGCACGACTTAGAGGCATAATCGCATTGAAGGCATATGTCGCAAGTTAGGCAATCTTCACAACATCCCATGTAATATAGATAATAAAAGGGGAGATAACATAGTTGGCTTACACTCGCCACGTCAATCAAGTACATAAATAACATTACATCATCCAAACACTCATGGCCCGACTACGGCGCAAAAATAAAAGATAACCCAACATGCGACACGGTCCCGATCACCCCCAACTGGGCACCACTACTTATCATCAGGAAAGGAAACATAGTATCGTTGAGAGTCCTCGTCGAACTCCCACTTGAGCTCGAGCGCGTCACCTGGAGCGGAATCATCAGGCCCTGCATCTGGTGTAATAGTAATCTGTGAGCCACAGGGACTCAGCAATCTCGCACTCTCGCGATCAAGACTATTTAAGCTTATAGGTAAGGCAAGGTAAATATGTGGAGCTGTAGCAAGCGACTAGCAAATATGGTGGCTATCCTGGTCGCAAAAGAGAGCGAGAAGAGAAGGCAAAGCGCGGGCGAGAAACTAGATAGCAACCTGCGCAAACATTACTCCAACACCGTGTCCACTTCCCGGACTCCGCCGAGAAGAGGCCATCACGGTAACACACTCAGTTGATTCATTTTAATTAAGTTAAGGTTCAAGTTATCTACAACCGGACATTAAAAAATTCCCATCTGCCCATAACCGCGGGCACGGCTTTCGAAAGTTCAAATCCCTGCAGGGGAGTCCCAACTTAGCCCATGACAAGCTCTCACGGTCAACGAAGGAATAGACCTCCTCCCGAGACGTTCCGATCAGACTCGGTACCTCGGTTCTTCAAGACACTTCGACAGGTTAAAACAAGACCAGCAACACCGCCAAAATGTGCCGACAAATCCCAATAGGAGCTGCACATATCTTGTTCTCAGGGCACACTCAGATGAGACTAGCTACGAGTAAAACCAACCCTCAAGTTTCCCCGAGTTGGCCCCGCAGGCAGCTCAGTCGGACCAACACTCAGAGGAGCACTGGCCCGGGGGGTTTAAATAAGATGACCCTCGGGCTCCGGAAACCCAAGGGAAAAAGAGGCTAGGTGGCAAATGGTAAAACCAAGGTTGGGCATTGCTGGAAAAGCTTTGATCAAGGCGAACTATCAAGGGGTTCCCATTATAACCCAACCGCGTAAGGAACGCAAAATCCGGGAACATAACACCGATATGACGGAAACTAGGGCGGCAAGAGTGGAACAAAACACTAGGCAAGAGGCCGAGCCTTCCACCCTTTACCAAGTATATAGATGCAATAAGATAACAAGATAATATAATGATATCCCAACAAGTAAATAAATTTTCCAACAAGGAACGGCCTCCAATCTTCACCTGTAACTAGCAACGCTATAAGAGAGGTTGAGCAAAGCGGTAACATAGCCAATCAACGGTTTGCTAGGACATGGTGGGTTAGAGGTTTGACATGGCAATTTGGGAGGCTTGAAAGCAAGTGGTAGGCATCGTAGCATTGGCATAGCAAAAGAGCGAGCATCTAGCAAAGCAAAGATAGTAGTGATTTTGAGGGTATGATCATCTTGCCTGCAACGTTGTCAGAGTTGACTGGATCCTCGAAAGCAAACTCAAAGGGCTCCTCGTTAGCGAACTCGTCTCCCGGCTCTACCCAAACAAGACAAACAAGCAACAAGACACAATCAAGCACGCGCAAGACTCAAACAATATGATGCAATGATGGTATGCTATGCGGGATGCGATGCGAGATGCATATGCAAGATTTGACAAGGAATGCATGAACCTGGCCTCAAATTGGGAATCCAAGTGTGCCACTGGAAAGATGAGATGAAATCGCTTGAAAATGATATAAAGAACGCCGGAATCGGAGTTACGGTTTTGAAATGGCAAGCAATTCAAATATGACACCGGTCTGCGATTTACAGCAAGTAGCCATCTAAATGCAAAGAGATGAACAAGCTACACCACCCAAACAAGACAACAAAATACATGGCAGGGATGCATTCATGATGCTTAACAAAAGTCTAGCACTGAGCTACGGCCAATTCATCCATTAACAGGTTCAAACAAGCATGGCAAAAATGCATATGGTAAACAGATCTCAGACTTAGTGAAATTAACACTTGTCTGGAATTTCAGATCAGATAGCACTCTTTGGAGCAACAAAACTACATGCTACAGGACCTGAACATGGCAAAGTAAAGCATGGCATGGAGCTAATCAAAGAGCTTAACAAAAGTCCCTTAGTGACCTTGAGCCAAAAGGGATCAGAAAATACAATTGCAAGCATGTGAACATAGCAAAAACATAATCAGATCACAGACTTAGTGAAAACTGGAGCATGCTGAAAACAGATATCAAGTAGGCATGTTTACGAGCTCGATGCACTCACTACGGAGCAAGTCATGATAATCTAAGCATACACCCATCCAGAATACACAAAATGCAAGCTATACATGGAAAGAACAATAGCATACCATGCACGGATCAACTACAACATCATCGGCAAAATCGCTAACAAGTAGACAATCTGCCCAGATTCGCGAAGTAGCAAAAGTAGAGCTCGATTGACTCAATCTAGGGTGCTCCATAATTGCAAACAAAGACATGGATGGATAGAGCACTACAATATTAACAAAACATCCTTACTGATCATCCTCAAAAGAGGCACGGATCACTAGGAAACAACATGAACATATGGCCATATGAGATAAACAGCTCAAGGACTTAGTGGAAATGCTAAGTCCCTGAAATCAGCATTACCAAGTGCCTCACTTTGCAAGCTCGTGTTAGTCACCACACACATCACAAAAATATATGGGTTGCACCTCTAGAAAGATGGCAAAACCCTTGACAAAACATATGAAGAACTCATGGGCATAGCATGCACACAATAATCATGGCAAAAATGACAAATATCTAAATGGAGTAGCAGATGTGACAATTATCTCAAGTAGCACTCTTCTAACAGCATTTCGGTCATCAAGATGAAATCAACTGAAAATAATGCAATGGAATGAAATGATGTACTCTCTGAGACGAACATTTTGATATGCTATATGCCAAAAACGGAGTTACGGATGCAAAGTTACGATGCGATGAACATGGCAAGAAAATTAGGGTTTCGGGAGAAGAAACAACCGTCCGGATCTAGATCTGGAAACACTGTAGCGGGCACGGGAAACGAGGTTCGTCGGGAAGCTCGAGCTCGCCGAAGATCGTCGGGGAACGGTGGTCGGGGCACCGGATCCGGCCTCGGGCCGCGGGGAGGCGCCGGCGACGAGGAGTAGGGGCGGCGGCGTGGTTCGGCGGGGTGGGCGGCGTCTGGGCGCGCGGTGGCCGGCGAGTGCGGCGCGGTGGCGGAGGTGGCCGGCGACGGCCCGGTGACGGCGCGCGACGGCGTCGAGCGAAGGGAGGCGGCGCGGGCGCCCTGGCGGCGAGGGGAGCGGCGCTTGGGAGAAGGGCCTCAGGGGCCCGGGACGGGCTCGCGGGCCGGCGGCGAGGGAGGCGGCGGCGCGACACATGTCGAGCAGCGATTGGCGGGGTGTTTTGTCCGGTGCGGACGGACAATGTCCGGCGCGGCGGAGACGAATTTTTAGGGTTTGGACGGGGGAGAGATCTGGATTTTCGGAGGAGGACCTATTTATAGGCATAGGAGGAGCTAGGAGAGTCCAAAAGAGGTGCAGTTTTTGGCCACGCGATCGTAATCGAACACTCTAGATGATGGAGCAGATTTTGGTGGGTTTTGGGCCAAATTGAAGGGGTGTTGCGCTGCAACACAAACAAGGCCTTTTCGGTCCCTCGATTAACCGTTGGAGTATCAAACGAAGTCCAAATGGTACGAAACTTGACAGGCGGTCTACCAGTAGTAAACCAAGGCCTCTTGGCAAGTCTCGGTCCAATCCGGAAATGTTTAATCCCAACACATGAAAGAAAGGTAGAAATGACCACCGGAGGAGAACGGAGCGCCAGAATGCAAAACGGACAACGGGGAAAATGCTCGAATGCATGAGATGGACACGTATGCAAATGCAATGCATAAGATGACATGATATGAGATGCATGACAATGACAACAATACACGGAGACAAAAACCCGAACCCAAGAAAATAAGATAACTTAACGCCGGAAATGGCAAGAGTTGGAGTACAAATTGGGAAAGTCATATCCGGGGTGTTACACAAGGCTCTTGCCAGGGTCGTGAAGGCCACCCCGACAAGGGCCTTGCTGGAGGAGTTTCACCTCGCCCCTCTGCTCTTCATGCCTCTGGCCTCGAGCACGGGTCTAATAGTCTTATGTCTTTCCTTCCTCTTCTGCCCCGCCAAGCGTGGCTGCAGGCGTGTGGCTGAGACTGCCCGTGCACAAGTAAAGGGGTACAAAAAGGACCCCTACTTTTGTACACCGACGCTAGGTGTAATACCTAGTGCACCGGGTCCAATGAAAATCATTTGTGTCAATACTGGTGCAATTTCCTTGGCAAAGGAATCCAGATTTCACAAGAGAACCAAGAACATCAAGAGACGCTTCAATTCCATCTGCGATCAAGTTAACGAAGGAGACATAGAGGTTTGCAAGATACATACGGATCTGAATGTTGCAGACCTGTTGACTAAGTCTCTCTCAGGAGCAAAACATGATCAGCACCAAGACTCCATGGGTGTTAGAATCATTAGTATGTATTCTAGATTATTGACTCTAGTGCAAGTGGGATACTGAAGGAAATATGCCCTAGAGGCAATAACAAAGTTGTTATTTATATTTCCTTATATCATGATAAATGTTTATTATTCATGCTAGAATTGTATTAACCGGAAACTTAGTACATGTGTGAATACATAGACAAACAGAGTGTCCCTAGTATGCTTCTACTATACTAGCTCGTTAATCAAAGATAGTTAAGTTTCCTAGCCATAGACATGTGTTGTCATTTGATGAATGGGATCACATCATTAGAGGATGATGTGATGGACTAAACCCATCCGTTAGCTTAGCACTATGATTGTTTAGTTTATTGCTATTGCTTTCTCCATAACTTATACATATTCCTATGACTATGAGATTATGCAACTCCCGAATACTATTGGAAAACTTAGTGTGCTATCAAACGTCACAACGTAACTGGGTGATTATAAAGATGCTCCACAGGTGTCTCCGTTGGTGCTTGTTGAGTTGGCATAGATCGAGATTAGGATTTGTCACTCTGATCACTATGAGCCTTGCAAGCAATGTGACTAATGAGTTAGTTACGGGATGATGCATTACAGAACGAGTAAAGAGACTTGCCAGTGACGAGATTGAACTATGTATGATGATACCGACGATCGAATCTCGGGCAAGTAACATACCGATGACAAAGGGAATAACCTATGTTGTTATGTGGTTTGACCGATAAAGATCTTCGTGGAATATGTAGGAACCAATATGAGCATCCAGGTTCCGCTATTGGTTATTGACCGGAGATGAGTCTCGGCCATGTCTACATAGTTCTCGAACCCATAGGGTCCGCACGCTTAACGTTCGATGAAGATATGTATTGTGAGTTATGTGATTTGATGTACTAAAGGTTGTTCGGAGTCCCGGATGTGATCAGGCACATGTCGAGGAGTCTCAAAATGGTCGAGACATAAAGATTGATATATTGGAAGGTTATGTTTGGACACCGGAAAGGTTTCGGATAGGTTCAAGCATTTCCCGGAGTACCGGGAGGTTACCGGAACCCCCCGGAGGGTTAATGGGCCTTCATGGGCCTTAGTGGAAGAGAGGAGGAGGTGGCCAGGTGAAGGTTCCCCCCGCCCCCAAGCCCAATCCGAATTGGGGGGGGGGGGCTTTCCTTCTCTCCTTCCTTCCCCTCCTAGTTGGACTAGGAAAGGGGGGAACCTACTCCTAGTAGGAGTAGGATTCCCCCCCCCCTTGGGGCGCGCCCCATGAGGCCGGCAGATACGTCCATTTTGCATCATGGTTTTATATCGATATTTATTGCATTATGGCCTGTTATTACACATTATGTCACAATACTTATGCATATTCTCTCTTATTTTACAAGGTTTACATGAAGAGGGAGAATGCCGGCAGGTGGAATTCTGGGCTGGAAAAGGAGCATATATTAGAGACCTATTCTGCACAACTCTAAAAGTCCTGAAACTCCACAGAAGTCAGTTTTGGGATATATAATTGGGCGAAGAAAGCACCAGAGGGGGCCCACCCACCATCCACGAGGGTGGGAGGCGTGCTCTACCCCCCTGGGCGTGCCCCTGTCTCATGGACCCCCTCGCAGGCCTCCGGTGCCCATCTTTTGCTAGAAAGTCTTTCGCCCTGCAAAAAATCATAAGCAAGCTTTCAGGACGAAGCACCGCCACCACGAGGCAAAACCTTGGCGGAACCAATCTAGGGCTCTGGCGGAGCTGTTCTGCCAGGGAAGCATCCCTCTGGGAGGGGGAAATCATCACCATCTTCATCACCATCGATCCTTTCATCAGGAGAGGGTCAATATCCATCAACATCTTTACCAGCACCATCTCATCTCAAACCCTAGTTCATCTCTTATATCAAATCTTTGTCTCAAAACCTCAGATTGGTACGTGTGGGTTGCTAGTACTGTTGATTACTCCTTGTAGTTGATGCTAGTTGGTTTATTTGGTGGAAGATCATATGTTCAGATCCTTTATGCATATTAATACCCCTCTAATTATGAACATGAATATGATTTGTGAGTAGTTATGTTTTTTCCTGAGGACATGGTAGAAGTCTTGCTATAAGTAGTCATGTGAATTTGGTATTCGTTCGATATTTTGATGATATCTATGTTGTCTTTCCTCTAGTGGTTTCATGTGAATGTTGACTAGATGACTGTAATGCCCCGAGACCGATGTGCCAGTTGTCTTCCAGTTATTCGTTGTCATTGCCATGTCATCCGCTTGCGTGTTGCATCTTGTCATGTCATCATGTGCATTGCATCATCATGTTTTCAAAACTTGCATCCGTCCCGGTCTCCTCGTTCCTTCCATTGTCCGTTCTGAGCCCAGACACACTTGCACGCGCCCGCGGCATGTCCGAAATATTATTTTTTAAGTGGCCGGAAATGTTCACGGAATGTGATGAAAGTTGGCGTGTGTTCTTTTTATGTTGTTAGTAGACTACCTGTCAAGTTTCATCGCATTCGGAGTTCATTTTATAGCCCAACCGTTAAACTATAGCGGCATTATAGCCGGTCTAACGTCGGACGTTTTCGGTCTCTGGAAGCTGCTGCTGGGCCTCTCTCTCTCCTCTCTTCTCAGCCCACTAGCCCACCTACTTTCCCCTCCGCTCCGGACCGTTCGGTCGAGATCCGATGCCCGAAAACGGAAGAAAACCCCTCCTAATTTTCCCTAACCCTAAACCTTCCCTATATATAGCCCCATCCTGCCATTTTTGGGCAGCCTAGCCCCTCCACCTACCTCTAGCCTTCCCCCTCCTCAGATTCCGCGCCTAGCCGTCCCTCCGCCGCCACTTGGCGCCGCTCGAGTGGGTAGCCGCCACCAGTGCCGCTGCCTGCATCCACTTGGCGCCGCCCGAGTGGGTAGCCGCCACCCTTTCCCTCTCCTTCTCATCTCTCTCCCAGACCTCACATCTCTCTCCCTCGCCCTCCAGGATCCGCCATGGCCGCCCGACCACGAAGCCCATACGTCGACGCCGCTCACCTCTTGGGCGTGCCTCCACTAGATCCGGGACCCCTCGCTTGGATCTGCCCGTTCCCTACAGCGCCGGCCGCGCCTATCGTTGTTTCCCCATGCTTCGCCCTCGCCGGAGCCGCGCTATGCCGCCGCCGTCATCCTACTTCGAGGAGACGAGCTTCCCGCCCGCTCGCGTTGACTCCCGCATGGGTCGGATTTCAAGGCCCAGCGCCGCTGGCCTCCTCTGCCAAGCCGGGCCGAGCCCCATGGTGAGGCCACCCCAGCGCCCATCCTTTTTTTCCCTTTGTTGGGCTTCCTGTCCAGATTCGGCCCAGTTCCTGTTTTTTTTTAGATCTGCGTTTTAGCCATTTATCCTGAGACTGTAGTTTTACAGAAAAGTCCCCCTGGTTCATGCATTTAATAACTCACTAACCATGCATTAAAATGTTTTATATATGAAACTTGATTAAAATTGTGTCTAGTTTCATAATATGTCATTTTCATCCATGTTTAAAATGTCTAAAATGATGTTTGTGTAAATTTGCTCCTATGCCATGCTAAAATGATTTAATTCATAACTATTTAACCGTAGCTCCAAACCTAACAAACTTTATATGTAAATGGGGTAGAATTTTGCCTAGTTTATCATGGTGACTTTGTTTTGCATGCCTAACAACTCTAAAATATGGTTTTGGGCAGAACAGGACCTAACCTAATATATGCACATGAGGAGTTTCCGGAATTGTTGTTTGTTGTTCCCGGCCTCGTTTAAACTTGACTAGATGGGTAGTTTTCTTTTGCTTCACCCTCTTGCCATGTTTAACAACATTCAATATTGTTGGGTACATAAACGAGATCGAACTAAATAATTGATGTGGTGCTCCGTCAATATGCAACTCGTTGCATATTGAGCTCCACTTAATTTGTAGGATTGTTTGTGCACTTTGTCATGCCATGCTTCATTAAACCGGACATGCATCGTACTTGATTGTGCATCATGCCATGTCTATGTGGTGGTTGTTTACTATGTTGTTTGCTCTTTTCCGGTGTTGCTTCTTCGGGTTGGTTCCGATAACGTCGCGTTTGTGAGGGCTCGTTCGTCTACGTCCGTTTATCTTCTTCATGGACTCGTTCTTCTTCCTTGTGGGATTTCAGGCAAGATGATCATACCCTCGAAATCACTTCTATCTTTGCTTGCTAGTTGCTCGCTCTTTTGCTATGCCTATGCTGCGATACCTACCACTTGCTTACCATGCCACCCATATTATTGAACCCAACCTCTAACCCACCTTGTCCTAGCAAACCATTGATTGGCTATGTTACCTCTTTGCTCAGCCCCTCTTATAGCGTTGCTAGTTGAAGGTGAAGATTGAAGTTTGTTCCTTGTTGGGACATGGAGATGTTGTTCCTTGTTGGAACATGTTTTACTTGTTGGGATATCACAATATATCTTATTTAATTAATGCATCTATATACTTGGTAAAGGGTGGAAGGCTCGGCCTTATGCCTGGTGTTTTGTTCCACTCTTGCCGCCCTAGTTTCCGTCATATCGGTGTTATGTTCCCGGATTTTGCGTTCCTTACACGGTTGGGTAATAATGGGAACCCCATGACAGTTTGCCTTAAGTAAAGCTCCTCCAGCGATGCCCAACCTTGGTTTTACCATTTGCCTCACCACCACCTACTTTTCCCTTGGGAGTCGCTCTCTCGAGGGTCATCATTATTTTAACCCCCCCGGGCCAGTGCTCCTCTGAGCGTTGGTCCGACCGAGTAGACTGTGGGGCCACCTCGGGGCAACTTGAGGGTTGGTTTTACTCTTAGGATGTCTCATCTGAGTGTGCCCTGAGAAAGAGATATGTGCAGCTCCTATCGGGATTTGTCGGCACATTCGGGCGGTGTTGCTAGTTTAGTTTTACCCTGTCGAAATGTCTTGTTGTACCGGGATACCGAGTCTGATCGGAACATCTCGGGAGGAGGTCTATTCCTTCGTTGACCGCGAGAGCTTGTCATGGCCTAAGTTGGGACACCCTTGCAGGGATTTGAACTTTCGAAAGCCGTGCCCGTGGGTATGGGCAGATGGGAATTTGTTAACGTCCGGTTGTAGAAAACCTGAAGTCAACCTTAATTAAAATGAATCAACAGCGTGTGTTACCGTGATGGTCTCTTTCCGGCGGAGTCCGGGAAGTGAACACGGTGTTGGAGTTATGCTTGACGTAGGTTGTTTTAGGATCACTTCTTGATCATACTTTTATCGACCGTGCCTTGCCTTCTCTTCTCGCTCGCATTTGCGTATGTTGGCCACCATATATGCTAGTCGCTTGCTGCAGTTCCACCTCTTACCTTTACCTTACCCATAAGCTTAAATAGTCTTGATCGCGAGGGTGCGAGATTGCTGAGTCCCCGCGACTCACAGGTACTTCCAAACCCAGCTTGCAGGTGACGATGAGTTCGTGCAGACGATGCAACCAAGCTCAAGGAGGAGCTCGATGAAGATCTTGTCCTTTGTGTTGTTTCGTTCTAGTTGATCAGTAGTGGAGCCCAGTTTGGGTCGATCGGGGACCTTGTCGCATTTGGGGTTCTTTTTTTTTGGTTCCGTAGTCGGACCTTGATTGTATCTGTTTGATGTAATTCTTTATTTATGTACTTGTGTGAAGTGGCGATTGTAAGCCAACTATCTATCTCCTTCCCTTATATATTACATGGGTTGTGTGAAGATTACCTCACTTGCGACATTGCTTTCAATGCGGTTATGCCTCTAAGTCGTGCTTCGACACGTGGGAGATATAGCCGCATCAAGGGCGTTACAAGTTGGTAATCAGAGCCTTCCCCGACCTTAGGAGCCCCATTGCTTGATCGTTATTAGCGGCCGAGTTGTGTCTAGAAAAATGTTTTGAGTCATTTAGGAATTATATATCGAAGAGTTTAGGAATTCTTTTTACTTCCCAGTCTCCTCATTGCTCTGGTAAGGCATCCTGACATAGAGTTTTGACTCTTCTCTTCTCAAATTTCACTAAAAAAAATTTAGGATCACGCGGGTATCTTGGAATCGTTCCGATGGTTTTATGATGACAACATTGTCTTGGTGCTTCCTATCAGGGGTTTTGTGGAAGTGTCCCGGGGAGTTGAGCTCTGAGGTGTTGTCGTCATAATTTTATCGTTGCAGTTCTGGAATACCTGAGTTTAGTACGCCGACATCGAAAATCTCTTTTATGCAATTCGTTGGTGAGATAACCTCAACGCCACCCAGTACTGGGGCGGGAGTTCGGGAGTATTGCCATAACTTGTATAATGGATGCTTTTCGAAGGTTGAGGTAGATGGTCTCCGAAGGTTTCTTGGTTATGTGTTGAAGGATGGATACAGTTGGATGTAGGATTTGCTAGTTTTGGGTGAGATATTATGCTTCCCCTGTATCCCCAACACCTGATTGCATAACCGGAAAGGTTCGGGAGTTTCATAGGTGGGAATTCAAGAAGCTCTTAGAATATCTTTCCGACAGATGTATGATATGAAATTGGGGTTCGACGTCTAGTGGTCCGCCTATTCACGGTCGATTTTACAGTGGTCTCGTTGTGTCTTAAAGAGTCCTTGGCTATGCCGACTCGGGGACGCTTCGTATGTCATGTGCACTGCCTTGTACATGATGGTGCTATACGATAGAGCCCGTGTAGGCCCCACCACAAAAACTTTGGACGAAATCTCTATCATATGTTTGTTCTGGCTTATTCTGCAAGCCAATCCTTTGTTTTGTTTTGAGTTGTGGTATTCGAGTTGCTTCGAAGTCAAATGTTGATTCCATACCTCCCCAAATGGTGTTTTCATACTCTGATGTGAATACCAATCCTTCATGATAATCGAGATTGTCATGTCAATCCTTTTCACCGGTTTGTTTCTCTTTAAGTGGATCTGAACATTTCAACATCCGCAAGATCCAATCTCAGCTTTCTCAACGGTGTTCGTTCATCCATCCCAAGTTGTCTTTGTTTTCCCGCCCTCCCTCCCTTGTTTTCTTCAAGGACTCAGATTTCTTAATCAAGTATCCATCTTATTGATGTGAAGCCTCTCCATTCTTTTCCTTCAATGTTCTAATCCGGTGATGCTCATGAAGATTTTAACGAAGTTTCTAGTTCACCATTATTCATTCTTTTTCTTCTCCGGTGGATCTAATTCAAGCTTTCGGTGTTGATCATATTCTTTTCTGTATTTCAAATGCTTTTATCATACCGGTGCACCTCATAATCATCCACTCTTCACTATTCATTTGTTCCTGTGTGTTCAAGATATCTCGAGTCTGTTATATCATTCAAGCCTTTTTATTCAACCGGTGCATTCTCCTTTTCAAGTAATCATTTCAACGGTGTTTCTTTTGAGTGGGCCCTAACCCATAGGTCTGTTCCCAGGATCTTACCTGACTCTTCTTATTTTCCCAGAGCTATCCTAAATTCCTTTTAAAGTTTGACGTAAGAATGATTTATCATCAGTCAAATGCCATCTCCTAAATCTTTCACAATTCTTTTCATCGTTGGCTCAACCTCTTCGTTTTGATTCTTCCGGAGTGTCTAAACAATTCATGGTGGTGTTCCTCATCGTCATTCTCTGCAGTTGGAGACCGAAGAAGAGTTTCTTTTAAATATTGCCCCATTCTCTGCCATCCTCTCATAATTGTTTTCTTTTGTGAGATTTTCACCCATCCGGAGTAATTCAGGAGTCTTCTCAGTTTGCTATCCGGAGTCCATCAATTCATGTTTATTTCATTCTTCAGCTTTCAGTTATCATTCTCCAAATCTTATCGGTGCATCATTCAAGTTTTCTCTAATCAGCTCGTGATCTCTTCATTCTCATGGATCTAATTCCCTCAAGCACCTTCGTGCATTTGATAATTCTTCCCGGTGTTTCTTTATATTTTTCATTGTTCATTTTCAATTCTTACGGTGGTTCGTTCAAGGTTTTTTTCCTTCTTTTCTAATCATATCTATGCATTCGTGCTTTTCAAATTCTACCAGTGGTTCCTTGAAGACCTTCTCAAGTTTGCGCTATATCTCTCTTAATCTTTGCTACGAGAACAAGTAATATGTCAAATCCGTTGATTGTCATTAATTTAATTGATGAAGGATAAGCATAATGTAATTCTTATTCTTGTTTCATCCAAGTGATTAATTCCTTACTCCGGAGGCTCATCAAATTCTTGATTTCATTTGTTCATCTTTCTTTTCTGGAGTTCCAAGCTATTCTGCATTATCTCGTCGCGAAGCTCCATCTAAATCATTGCAAGGCTTCACCTTGTGTTTTCAACTACCCATTTCTTTCCGTTTGATCATTCTTTTGTTTAACGGAGTTCTTCATGGAGGTTCTACATGATGGTTCATCAAGGATTTATTTCCTTCTCGAAGTTTTCATCGAGATTCTTTTAAGGAGCTCAAGCAGTCTTCTTCTTGTAATCCGGAGTGCAATTCTTTCTTCCGTACCATTGGAGGTGGTATTATGTCATTCTTGATAATTTTCCTTCATGCTTCATGTTTCTCAAGCTATCAAGAATGAGGTATTTTCAATTCATCAACCTCTTCGTTGGAGTTATCTTGTGTCGTGTTTCACCTAAAGCCTTCCCTAAGGATTGTTGCTATTTACGGTGCTTATAAATGATCCAAGTTCTTCTTTATCCTCCCGGTGAAATATGTTCTCGTCTCCTTGGTCATACCATTCCAATTCTTTTTCCCATTAGTGGCAGAATTTCACCTCATAATTTTGAGATGGCTTCTATAAGTCCATAAGAATCTTTCTCTTTTCGTTGTTGGTGTTCCAACAACTCCATTCGACCCTTCTCCTAAAGATGCCTTTTCAAACTCTTTTGTGGTAGATGTTGGCATTTTCTTCTCCATTCTCCTATTTCAATTATCTATCTTCTATTCTTTTGTTCCGGAGGCATTGTCATGTTGCTCTTTTCAACCATCATTCTCGTTTCATCTAAGATCATGTGCTTTCCTGTGCTTATCCATCTAACCGGAGTGTTGTGCCCTTTTGCTCAAGCTCTTTTCATTTTATCAAGTTTTTGATTTCCGTTTCAACCGGAGTGCTGTCCGAATTTGTTCTTCCTTGTCCCTCTTTTCTAACGGAGTGTTTTTCAACTTCGTGCATCTCCGTTGTATTCTTTTTCTCGAAATGGCTTAACCTCTCAAGGTTCTTTGGTTTCTCTCGTTTGTTAAAGAAGCAACTTATTTTTACCTCTTCTCTTTCTTTTCCGTTTTTCCCCTCCGGTGCCATCCTAGATCTCGGGACGAGATCCTTCGTAGTGGTGGAGTGTTGTAACGCCCCGAGACCGATGTGCAAGGTGTCTTCCAGTTATTTGTTGTCATTGCCATATCATCCGCTTGCGTGTTGCATCTTGTCATGTCATCATGTGCATTGCATCATCATGTTTTCAAAACTTGCATCCGTCCCGGTCTCCTCGTTCCTTCCGTTGTCCATTCTGAGCCCAGACACACTTGCACGCGCCCGCGGCATGTCCGAAATATTATTTTTTAAGTGGCCGGAAATGTTCTCGGAATGGGATGAAAGTTGGAGTGTGGTCTTTTTATGTTGTTAGTAGACTGCCTGTCAAGTTTCATCGCATTCGGAGCTCGTTTGATAGCCCAACCGTTAAACTATAGCGGCATTATAGTCGGTCTAACGTCGGACGTTTTCGGTCTCTGGAAGCTGCTGCTGGGCCTCTCTCTCTCTCCTCTCTTCTCAGCCCACTAGCCCACCTACTTTCCCCTCCGCTCCGGACCGTCCGGTCGAGATCCGATGCCCGAAAACGGAAGAAAACCCCTCCTAATTTCCCCTAACCCTAAACCTTCCCTATATATAGCCCCATCCTGCCATTTTTGGGCAGCCTAGCCCCTCCACCTACCTCTAGCCTTCCCCCTCCTCAGATTCCGCACCCAGCCGTCCCTCCGCCGCCACTTGGTGCCGCCCGAGTGGGTAGCCGCCACCAGTGCCGCTGCCTGCATCCACTAGGAGCCCGCCACGTCGCCTCTCAGCCTCCTCCACCCCGCGCGGCCGCCCGAGCCCGCAACCGGCCCGCCTTGGGCTGGATCTGGGCCCAAGCGCCTCCGCCCCCAGCGCCCCGTCTTCCTCCAGCGAGGAGGATCCCAAGAGCCTGTGCTCCGTCGCCTCGTCTACCTCGTTCACCGGAGCACGCCGCACCATCCGCCGGTGACCTCGACCCCAGGCCGGACCTCCCTTTGCCGCCACGTGCCCTTCCCTTTCCCTCTCCTTCTCATCTCTCTCCCAGACCTCACATCTCTCTCCCTCGCCCTGCAGGATCCGCCATGGCTGCCCGACCCCGAAGCCCATACGTCGACGCCGGTCACCTCTTGGGCGCGCCTCCACCGGATCCGGGACCCCTCGCCTGGATCTGCCCGTTCCCTACACCGCCGGCCGCGCCTGTCGTTGTTTCCCCGTGCGTCGCCCTCGCCGGAGCCGCGCTATGCCGCCGCCGTCATCCTACTTCGAGGAGACGAGCTTCGCGCCCGCTCGCGTTGACTCCCGCGTGGGTCGGATTTCTCTCCGCCGGCCCAGCCGCTCCCCTGTGCCGCGCAAGGCCCAGCGCCGCTGGCCTCCTCTGCCAAGCCGGGCCGAGGCCCATGGTGAGGCCACCCCAGTGCCCGTCCTTTTTTTCCCTTTGTTGGGCTTCCTGTCCAGATTCGGCCCAGTTCCTGTTTTTTTTCAGATCTGCGTTTTAGCCATTTATCCTGAGACTGCAGTTTTACAGAAAAGTCCCCCTGGTTCATGCATTTAATAACTCACTAACCGTGCATCAGATTAAAATGGTTTATATATGAAACTTGCTTAAAATTGTGTCTAGTTTCATAATATGTCATTTTCATCCATGTTTAAAATGTCTAAAATGATGTTTGTGTAACTTTGCTCCTATGCCATGCTAAAATGATTTAATTCATAACTATTTAACCGTAGCTCCAAACCTAACAAACTTTATATGTAATTGGGGTAGAATTTTGCCTAGTTTGTCATGGTGACTTTGTTTTGCATGCCTAACAACTCTAAAATATGGTTTTGGGCAGAAGAGGACCTAACCTAATATATGCACATGAGGAGTTTCCGGAATTGTTGTTTGTTGTTCCCGGCCTCATTTAAACTTGACTAGATGGGTAGTTTTCTTTTGCTTAACCCTCTTGCCATGTTTAACAACATTTAATATTGTTGGGTACATAAACGAGATCGAACTAAATAATTGATGTGGTGCTCCGTCAATATGCAACTCGTTGCATATTGAGCTCCACTTAATTTGTAGGATTGTTTGTGCACTTTGTCATGCGATGCTTCATTAAACCGGACATGCACCGTACTTGATTGTGCATCATGCCATGTCTATGTGGCGGTTGTTTACTATGTTGTTTGCTCTTTTCTGGTGTTGCTTCTTCGGGTTGGTTCCGATAACGTCGCGTTTCTGAGGGCCCGTTCGTCTACGTCCATTTATCTTCTTCATGGACTCGTTCTTCTTCCTTGCGGGATTTCAGGCAAGATGATCATACCCTCGAAATCACTTCTATCTTTGCTTGCTAGTTGCTCGCTCTTTTGCTATGCCTATGCTGCGATACCTACCACTTGCTTACCATGCCACCCATATTATTGAACCCAACCTCTAACCCACCTTGTCCTAGCAAACCATTGATTGGCTATGTTACCGCTTTGCTCAGCCCCTCTTATAGCGTTGCTAGTTGCAGGTGAAGATTGAAGTTTGTTCCTTGTTGGGACATGGAGATGTTGTTCCTTGTTGGAACATGTTTTACTTGTTGGGATATCACAATATATCTTATTTAATTAATGCATCTATATACTTGGTAAAGGGTGGAAGGCTCGGCCTTATGCCTGGTGTTTTGTTCCACTCTTGCCGCCCTAGTTTCCGTCATATCGGTGTTATGTTCCCGGATTTTGCGTTCCTTACGCGTTGGGTAATAATGGGAACCCCTAGACAGTTCGCCTTAAGTAAAGCTCCTCCAGCGATGCCCAACCTTGGTTTTACCATTTGCCTCACCACCACCTACTTTTCCCTTGAAGTCGCTCTCTCGAGGGTCATCATTATTTTAACCCCCCCCCCCCCCGGGCCAGTGCTCCTCTGAGTGTTGGTCCGACCCAGTAGACTGCGGGGCCACCTCGAGGAAACTTGAGGGTTGGTTTTACTCGTAGGATGTCTCATCTGAATGTGCCCTGAGAAAGAGATATGTGCAGCTCCTATTGGGATTTGTCGACACATTCGGGCGGTGTTGCTGGTTTAGTTTTACCCTGTCGAAAAGTCTTGTTGTACCGGGATACCGAGTCTGATCGGAACGTCTCGGGAGGAGGTCTATTCCTTCGTTGACCGTGAGAGCTTGTCATGGGCTAAGTTGGGACACCCTTGCAGGGATTTGAACTTTCGAAAGCCGTGCCCGCGGTTATGGGCAGATGGGAATTTGTTAACGTCCGGTTGTAGAAAACCTGAAGTCAACCTTAATTAAAATGAATCAACAGCGTGTGTTACCGTGATGGTCTCTTTCCGGCGGAGTCCGGGAAGTGAACACGGTGTTGGAGTTATGCTTGACGTAGGTTGTTTTAGGATCACTTCTTGATCATACTTTTATCGACCGTGCCTTGCCTTCTCTTCTCGCTCGCATTTGCGTATGTTGGCCACCATATATGCTAGTCGCTGGCTGCAGTTCCACCTCTTACCTTTACCTTACCCATAAGCTTAAATAGTCTTGATCGCGAGGGTGCGAGATTGCTGAGTCCCCGCGACTCACAGATACTTCCAAACCCAGCTTGCAGGTGCCGATGAGTTCGTGCAGACGATGCAACCAAGCTCAAGGAGGAGCTCGATGAAGATCTTGTCCTTTGTGTTGTTTCGTTCTAGTTGATCAGTAGTGGAGCCCAGTTGGGGTCGATCGGGGACCTTGTCGCATTTGGGGTTCTTCTTTTATTTTGGTTCCATAGTCGGACCTTGATCGTATCTGTTTGATGTAATGCTTTATTTATGTACTTGTGTGAAGTGGCGATTGTAAGCCAACTATCTATCTCCTTCCCTTATATATTACATGGGTTGTGTGAAGATTACCTCACTTGCGACATTGCTTTTAATGCGGTTATGCCTCTAAGTCGTGCTTCAACACGTGGGAGATATAGCCGCATCGAGGGCGTTACAATGACACTTCACCATTTTTTGGGCCTAGGGGAAGGCATTGGGAATTAATAAGTAGATGATGGGTTGCTAGAGTGACAGAAGCTTAAACCCTAGTTTATGTGTTGCTTTGTAAGGGGCTGATTTGGATCCATATGTTTCATACTATGGATAGGTATTCCTTAATACTTATTTTGTACTTGCAGATGCTTGCAAAATGGGTTAATCATAAGTGGGATGCTTTTCCAAGTAAGGGCAGTACCCAAGCACCGGTCCACCCACATGTCAAATTATCAAAGTAACGAACGTGAATCATATGAGCGTGACGAAAACTAGCTTGACGATAATTCCCATGTGTCCTCGGGAGCGCTTTCCTTTATAAAAGAGTTTGTCCAGGCTTTTCCTTTGCTACAAAAAGGATTGGTCCACCTTGCTGCACCTTGTTTACTTTTATTACTTGTTACTCGTTACGAATTACCTTATCACAAAACTATCTGTTACCAATAATTTTGGTGCTTGCAGAGAATACCTTACTAAAAACCGCTTGTCATTTCCTTCTGCTCCTCGTTGGGATCGACACTCTTACTTATCGAAAGGACTATGATAGATCCCCTATACTTGTGGGTCATCAAGACTCTTTTCTGGCACTGTTGCCAGGGAGTGAGGCGCCTTTTGTAAGGAAAGATTTATATAGTGTGCTGAAATTTACTGTCACTTGTTACTATGGAAAGTAATCCTTTGAGGGGCTTTTTCGGGTTATCTTCACCCCAACCAATAGAGCAAAGTGTTGCTCCTCAACCTACTGAAAATGTTTACTTTGAAATTCCTTCGGGTATGATAGAGAAACTGGTGGCTAATCCTTTTACAGGAGATGGAACATTACATCCCGATTTGCAGTTAATCTACGTGGATGAAGTTTGTGGATTATTTAAGCTTGCAGGTATGCCCGAGGATGTTATCAAGAAGAAGGTCTTCCCTTTATCTTTGAAGGTAAAGGCATTGACATGGTTTAGGCGATGCGATGATATTGGATCGTGGAACTACAATCGATTGAAATTGGAATTTCATCAGAAGTTCTATCCTATGCATATGGTTCATCCTGATCGTAATTATATATATAATTTTTGGCCTCGCGAAGGAGAAAGCATTGCTCATGTTTAAGGGATGGTTAAGTCAATGTTATATTCATGCCCCAATCATGAGCTCTCAAGAGAAATTATTATTCAAAAATTTAATGCTCGGCTTTCTCTTAATAATCGCTCCATGCTTGATACTTCTTGTACTGGTTCTTTTATGATGAAGACTATTGAATTCATATGGGATTTATTGGAAAGAATTAAACACAACTCTTAATATTGGGAACTCGACGAAGGTAGGGAGTCAGGTATAACACCTAAGTTTGATTGTGTCAAATCTTTTATGGATACCGATGCTTTTCGTGAATTTAGCACTAAATATGGACTTAACTCTGAGATAGTAGCTTCTTTCTGTGAATCATTTTCTACTCATGTTGATCTCCCTAAGGAGAAGTGGCTAAAATACCATCCTCCCATTGAAGTAAACGTAGGTGAACCTATTAAAGCTGAAGAAAAGACTATCACTTATAATGTTGATCCTATTGTTCGATGCCATGAAATGATTTTTGGTGAGTGGCATGAGCTTGCAAAGTTTCTATCATGAATCTGTTTCTGCCATGCTATGTTTTTCTACTGTCTGAAACTGTTCATATCACTTACCATGTTCGCATTGATCCTACCATCTTTTCTGTGCATCTTTGGCTAAAGTTCAGTAAGGGAGTTTTGTTCATTGCCTTTAGTACTAGCATGCCATACTCTTGTTTGCATGATAGGATACTGTAGCATGTTGTTTTCTAGCTCTAAACATTGCTACCTGATGCTGTTTATGCCATGTTTAGTACTTTCTCTAAGTCTGTGAAACTGTTGTCATTTGCATTTTAGCCATGTTGTGTTAGGCTTGTTCTAGTGAGTTCTAGCAGGAGCTCAGTGTTCATGATTTGTAGAGCTTCACTTTTATTTTACTTCCATGCGCTTTGTTGCTATGTTGGAGTGTTATAGCATAGTTTCTTGATGCATCTTAAGTGCTATGATGCTGTGATACGTCCATTTTGCATCATGCTTCAATATCGATATTTATTGCATTATGGGCTGTTATTACACATTATGTCACAATACTTATGCCTATTCTCTCTTATTTTACAAGGTTTACATAAAGAGGGAGAATGCCGGCAGCTGGGACTCTGGGCTGTAAAAGGAGCAAATATTAGAGACCTATTTTGCACATCTCCAAAAGTCCTGAAACATCATGGAAGACATTTTCAAAATATATAAAAATTACTGAGCGCAGGAAGTTCACCAGGGGGGCCACACCCTGCCCACGAGGGTAGGGGGCGCCCCTACCTCGTGGGCCCCCTGGTGGCCCTCAGATGGCCATCTTCTGCTATATGGAGTCTTTCGATGAGGGAAAAAATCATAAGCCATCTCCTCGCATGAAACTCCGCCGCCACAAGGCGGAACCTTGGCGGATCCAATCTAGGGCTCCGACGGGGCTGTTCTGCCGAGGAAACTTCCCTCTGGGAGGGGGAAATCATCACCATCATCATCACCGACACTCCTCTCATCGGGAGAGGGCAATCTCCATCAACATCTTCACCAGATCCATCTCCTCTCAAAACCCTAGTTCATCTCTTGTATCCAATTCTTGTCTCCAAGTCCTGGATTGGTACTAGTAGGTTGCTAGTAGTGTTAATTTCTCCTTGTAGTTGATGCTAGTTGGTTTATTTGGTGGAAGATCATGTTTTCAGATCCTATATGCATATTAATACCCCTCTGATTATGAACATTAATATGCTATGTGAGTAGTTACGTTTGTTCCTGAGGACATGGGAGAAGTCTTTCTATTAGTAGTCATGCAAATTTGGTATTCGTTCAATATTTTGATGAGATGGATGTTGTCTCTCCTCTAGTAGTGTTATGTGAACGTCGATAACAGAACACTTCACCATTATTTGGGCTTAGAGGAAGGCATTGGGAAGTAATAAGTAGATGATGGGTTGCTAGAGTGACAGAAGCTTAAACCCTAGTTTATGCGTTGCTTCGTAAGGGGCTGATTTGGATCCATATGTTTCATGCTATGGTTAGGTTTACCTTAATACTTTTGTTGTAGTTGTGGATGCTTGCAATAGAGGTTAATCATAAGTGTGATGCTTGTCCAAGTAAGGACAGTACCCAAGCATCGGTCCACCCACATAACAAATTATCGAAGTATCGAACGTGAATCATATGAATGTGATGAAAACTAGCTTGACGATATTCCCATGTGTCCTCGGGAGCGCTTTTCTCTATATAAGAGTTTGTCCAGGCTTGTCCTTTGCTACAAAAAGGATTGGGCCACCTTGCTGCACTTTATTTACTTTTGTTGCTTATTGCTCCTTACAAATTATCCTATCACAAAAGTATCTGTTACCACTTATTTTAGTACTTGCAGAGAATACCTTGCTGGAAACCGCTTATCATTTCCTTCTGCTCCTCGTTGGGTTCGACACTCTTACTTATCGAAAGGACTACGATAGAGCCCCTATACTTGTGGGTCATCAAGACTCTTTTCTGGCGCCGTTGCCGGGGTGTGAAGCTCCTTTGGTAGGTGGAATTTGGTAAGGAAAAATTTATATAGTTTGCTGAAATTTACTGTCACTTGTTACTATGGAAAGTAATCCTCTGAGGGGCTTGTCCAGGGTATCTTCACCCCGACCAGTAGAGCAAAGAGTTGCTCCTCAACCTACTGAACCTACTGAAAATGAAAATGTCTACTTTGAAATTCCTTCGGGTATGATAGAAAAACTACTAGCTAATCCTTTTGCAGGAGACGAAACAACGCATCCTGATGAGCACCTAATATATGTGGATGAAGTTTGTGGATTATTTCAGCTTGCAGGTGTACCCGAAGATATTATTAAGAAGAAGGTCTTCCCTTTATCATTGAAGGAAGATGCATTGACATGGTATAGGCTATGTGATGATACGGGGTCATGGAACTACAAATGATTGAAATTGGAATTTCATCAGAAGTTTTATCCTATGCATCTTGTTCATCATGATCGCAATTATATATATAATTTTTGGCCTCGCGAAGGATAAAGCATCGCTCAAGCTTGGGGGAGACTTAAATCAATGTTATATGCATGCCCCAATCATGAGCTCTCAAGAGAGATGATTATTCAAAATTTATATGCTCAGCTTTTTGATAACAATCACACCATGCTCGATACTTCTTGTGCTGGCTCTTTTATGACGAAGTCTATTGAATTCAAATGGGATTTATTGGAAAGAATTAAACGCAACTCTGAAGATTGGGACCTCGACGAAGGTAAGGCGTCAGGTATGACACCTCAGTTTGATTGTGTTAAATCTTTTATGGATACCGATGTTTTCCGTAAATTTAGCACTAAATATGGACTTGACTCTAAGATAGTAGCTTCTTTCTATGAATCTTTTGCTACTTATGTTGATCTCCCCAAGGAGAAGTGATTTAAATATCATCCTCCCATAGAAGTAAAAGTAGCTGCATCTATTAAAGTTGAAGAAAAGACTATCACTTATAATGATCCTATTGTTCCTACTTCTTATGTTGAGAAACAACCTTTTCCTGTTAGGATAAAAGATAATGCTAAAGCTTCAACTGTGGTTCGTAAAAGCAATATTAGAACTTATACCCCTCCTGAACAAGTTAAAGTTGAACCTAATATTGCTATTGTTAAAGATCTCTTGTCTGATAATATTGATGGGCATGTTATTCATTTCCGTGATGAGACTGCTAGAATTGCTAAACCTTGTGCTAAAGATAAACCTAGATCTTTGGTAGGCATGCCTGTTATTTCTGTTAAAATAGGAGATCATTGTTATCATGGCTTATGTGATATGGGTGCTAGTGCTAGTGCAATACCTTTTGACTTATACAAAGAAATTAGGCATGACATTGCACCCGCTGAGTTAGAAGATATTGATGTCACAATTAAACTTGTCAATAGAGATACTATGTCACCAATGGGAATTGTTAGAGATGCTGAAGTCTTGTGTGAGAAAACTAAATATCCTGCTGATTTTCTTGTTCTTGGTTCCGCACAAGATAGGGATTATCCCATTATATTTGGTAGACCCTTCTTAAACACTGTTAATGCTAAGAGATATTGCAAAAAGGATGTTGTTAATATCGGCTTAGATGATATGTCTCATGAATTTAATTTCTCTAAATTTAGTAGACAACACCGTGAGGAAGAACTACTTAGTAAGGATGAAATTATTGGTCTTGCTTCTATTGCCATACCTCCTAGTGATCCTTTAGAACAATATTTGCTAGACCATGAAAATGATATGTTTATGAATGAAAGAAGGGAAATAGATGAAGTATTCTTTAAATAGGAACCTATTCTGAAACACAATTTGCCTGTTGAAATCCTAGGGGATCCTCCTCCACCCAATGGTGATCCCGTGTTTGAGCTTAAACCGTTGCCTGATACTCTTAAATATGCTTATCTTGATGAGAAAAAGATATATCCTGTTATTATTTGTGCTAACCTTTCAGAGCATGAGGAAGAGAGATTATTGAAAACTCTGAAGAAGCACCATGTTGCTATTGGGTATACTCTTGATGATCTTAAGGGCATTAGTCCCACTCAATGTCAACATAAAATAAATTTGGAAGAAGATGCTAAACCAGTTCGTGATCATCAATGACGACTGAATCCTAAAATGAAAGAAGTGGTAAGAAAGGAAATACTAAATCTCATTAAGGCAGGTATAATTTATCCCGTTGCTGATAGTCAGCGGGTAAGTCATGTCCATTGTGTCCCTAAGAAGGGAGGTACTACTGTCATTCCTAATGATAAAGATGAATTGATTACTCAAAGAATTATTACAGGTTATAGGATGGTAATTGATTTCTGCAAATTAAATAAGGCCACTAAAAAGGATCATTACCCTTTACCTTTTATCGATCAAATGCTAGAAAGATTATCCAAACATACACATTTTTTCTTTCTAGATGGTTATTCTGGTTTCTCTCAAATACCTATGTCAGCCAAGGATCAATCAAAGACTACTTTTACTTGCCCTTTTGGTACTTTTGCTTATAGACGTATGCCTTTGGGTTTATGTAATGCACCTGCTAACTTTCAAAGATGCATGATGGCTATATTCTCTGACTTTTGTGAAAATATTTGTGAGGTTTTCATGGATGATTTCTCCGTCTATGGATCTTCTTTTGATGATTGCTTGAGAAACCTTGATCGAGTTTTGCAGAGATGTGAAGAAACTAATCTTGTCTTGAATTGGGAAAAGTGCCACTTTATGGTTAATGAAGGTATTGTCTTGGGGCATAAAGTTTCTGAAAGAGGTATTGAAGTTGATAAAGCTAAGGTTGATGCTATTGAAAAGATGCCATGCCCCAAAGACATCAAAGGTATAAGAAGTTTCCTTGGTCATGCCGGATTTTATAGGAGGTTCATTAAGGACTTCTCAAAAATTTCTCGGCCTCTGACTAATTTATTACAAGAAGATATACCATTTGTCTTTGATGATGATTGTGTAGAAGCATTTGAAATACTTAAGAAAGCATTGATCTCTGCACCTATTGTTCAGCCACCTGATTGGAATTTACCCTTTGAAATTATGTGTGATGCTAGTGATTATGTTGTAGGTGTTGTCCTAGGGCAAAGAGTTGATAAGAAATTAAACGTTATTCAATATGCTAGTAAAACCCTAGACAATGCTCAAAGAAATTATGCTACTGCTCAGACCTTATATTCTTACTAGTTGTATTTGCTTGTGATAAGTTCAGACCTTATATTGTTGATTCTAAAGTAACTATTCACACTGATCATGCTGCTATTAAATATCTTATGGAAAAGAAAGATGCTAAACCTAGACTTATTAGATGGGTTCTCTTGCTACAAGAATTTGACTTACATATTTTTGATAGAAAGGGAACTGAGAACCCCGTTGCAGACAACTTGTCTAGGTTAGAAAATGTGCTTGATGACCCACTACCTATAGATGATAGCTTTCCTGATGAGAAATTAAATATCGTAAATGCTTCTCATACTGCTCCATGGTATGCTGATTATGCTAATTACATTGTTGCCAAATTCATACCACCTAGTTTCACATACCAGCAAAAGAAAAAGTTCTATGATTTGAGGCATTACTTTCGGGGTGACCCACATCTTTATAAAGAAGTAGATGGTGTTATTAGACGTGTACCTGAGCATGAACATGAACAGATCCTACGCAAGTGTCACTCCGAAGCTTATGGAGGACAGCATGCTGGGGATAGAACTGCACATAAGGTATTGCAATCTGGTTTTTTATTGGCCTACTCTCTTCAAGGATGCCCGTAAGTTTGTCTTATCTTGTGATGAATGTCAAAGAATTGGTAATATTAGTAGACGTCAAGAAATGCCTATGAACTATTCACTCATTATTGAACCATTTGATGTTTGGGGCTTGACTATATGGGACCTTTTCCTGCCTCTAATGGTTGTACACATATTTTAGCTGCTGTTGATTACGTTACTAAGTGGGTAGAAGCTATTCCAACTAGTAGTGCTGATCATAACACTTCTATTAAAAATGCTTAAAGAAGTTATTTTTCCAAGATTTAGAGTCCCTAGATGTTTAATGACTGATGGTGGTTCACATTTTATTCATGGTGCTTTCCGTAAAATGCTTGCTAAATATGATGTTAATCATAGAATTGCATCTCCTTATCACCCACAGTCTAGTGGTCAAGTAGAATTGAGCAACAGAGAACTCAAATTAATTTTGCAAAAGACTGTTAATAGATCAAGAAAGAATTGGTCCAAGAAACTTGATGATGCATTATGGGCCTATAGAACTGCATATAAAAATCATATGGGTATGTCTCCGTATAAAATGGTTTATGGAAAAGCATGTCACTTACCTCTCGAACTAGAACACAAGGCATATTGGGCTATTAAAGAGCTCAATTATGATTTAAAACTTGCCGGTTAGAAGAGGTTATTTGATATTAGCTCACTCGATGAATGGAGAACCCAAGCCTACGAAAATGCCAAGTTGCTTAAAGAAAAGTTAAAAGATGGCATGATAAAAGGATACAAAAGCATGAGTTTAATGTAGGTGATTATGTATTGCTATACAACTCTCATTTAAGATGTTTTGCAGGAAAAATTCTCTCTAAATGGGTAGGTCCTTACGTTATAGAGGAGGTCTATTGTTCCGGTGCCATAAAAATCAACAACTTCGAAGGCACAAATCCGAAGGTGGTGAACGGTCAAAAAATCAAACATTATTTCTCAGGTAATCCCATAAATGTTGAAACCAATGTTATTGAAACCGTAACCCCGGAGGAATAAATAAGGGACACTTTCAGGAACGTTTCAGACTCTGAAAAGGAATAGGTATGTGGTACGGTAAGTAAACCGACTCCAAAATAGTTTTTAAGGCTATATTTCTCCGTTTTGGAATATTTCAAAAAATAGAAAAATAAGAAGCTGTCCGGGAAGGACACGAGGCCTCCACGAGGGTGGAGGGCGCGCCCCCTACCTCCGGACTCCATTTTCTTACACGACACGTATTTTGGTCGGTAAAAATTCATTATATAACCTCCCGAAGGTTTTGACCACCGTATCACGCAAATATCTCTTGTATTTGTTTCGAGTTGTTTTCTGTCAGGGTTATCAAGGCCAGGCATTATGTCGTCTCCCTCCTCCTCCAACCATGAGGGCAACGATGCTTGGCTAATGAAGATAGAGCTGATGAGAGAAGAACCCATGGAGACCAACAAGGATGAAAGGATCAAGAAGGCCACGGAGGACCAAGTCTCGGCAACATAAGACATCCTTCAACTTGATCACAATCTTCTTACCCCAATTGAGATCGAAGCTTTCAAGATGATTAAGTTAGCTCGTTTACAAAATAAGTATCTCACACGTGAAAATATTTTGTTGAAGGAGCATATCATCGCACTCAAAGGAATTATCCGCGAGTTAGAAGACCTCCTATGATCGATGTGCGACTATCCACCATCAATAACTCCACCTTCTCCACCAACAAAGATGAATTGAGTATCTGGTATGGGCACTCCCCTTGGCAACTGCCAAGCTTGGGGAAGTGCCCCGGTATCGTATCACCATCACTTTTATCTTTACCGTTTTTCTTAGTTTGATCCTTTTGGTAATATCTTGATCTAGTAGAATAAAGTTTATGGCATGATCTAGTTTTGAGTTTTGCTTTATGATCCATCTATGTAATCGAGTTCGTGAACTATATATAATAAAGATTAGTGTTGAGTCAAGGGATTGATTATTTTTCCATGATCCTAAGTGAATAGAAGAAAAGAGAAATAAATAAAAAAGGAAACAAAGAGATCATATGGATCTTATGGGTCTTATGGAGAGTAATGAGCTCACATGGAAAATGTATGATGAATAAAAGTTGTTGAGAGTTGACAAACATAGTTTTGGTCATAGTTGAAATGAATAGGAAGTAATAAAGAAAGAGAGGTCTTGACATATAAATACACTATCTTTGACATCTCTTATGATTATGAGCACTCATTAAAATATGACATGCTAAAGAGTTGATGTTGGACAAGGAAGACAACGTAATGGGTTATGTTTTCTTACATCTGAGATAAATTATATTGTCATGGATCATCCAACATGGTTGAGCTTGCCTTTCCCCCTCATGCTAGCCAAATTCATCGCACCAAGTAGAGATACTACTTGTGCTTCCAAATACCTTTAAACCAGTTTTGCCATGAGAGTCCACCATACCTACCTATGGATTGAGTAAGATCCTCCAAGTAAGTTGTCATCGGTGCAAGCAATAAAAATTGCTCTCTAAATATGTATGACTTATTAGTGTGGGAGAAAATAAGCTTTATACGATCGTGTGATATGGAAGAAATAAAAGCGACAACTGCATAATAAAGGTCCATATCACAAGTAGCAATATAAAGTGACGCTCTTTAGCATTAAGATTTTGTGCATCCAACCATAAAAGCGCATGACAACCTCTGCTTCCCTCTGCGAAGGGCCTATCTTTTACTTTTATCTCCTACCTTGCATAAGAGTCTTGGTGATCTTCACCCTTCCTTTTTTACATTTTGTCCTTTGGCAAGCACAGTATGTTGGAAAGATCCTGGTATATATGGCTAATTGGATGTGAATTTTCATGAACTACTATTGTTGACATTACCCTTGAGGTAAAACGTTGGGAGGCAAAACTATAAGCCCCAATCTTTCTCTGTGTCCGATTAAAACTCCATACCCATAAGTATTGCGTGAGTATCGGCAATTGTGAAAGACTATATGATAGTTGAGTATGTGGACTTGCTGAAAAGCTCTTATACATTGACTCTTTCCTATGTTATGATAAATTGCAATTGCTCCAATGACTGAGATTATAGTTTGTTAGTTTTCAATGAAGTTTACGATTCATACTTGAAATTGTGATTGAATTATTACTCTAGCATAAGAAATCATATGACAAGAATTATGTAAGTTGTTGTTCAAAGAATGATCATGATGCCCTCATGTCGGTATTTTACTTTTATCGACACCTCTATCTCCAAACATGTGGACATATTTTTCGATTTCGGCTTTCGCTTGAGGACAAGCAAGGTCTAAGCTTGGGGGAGTTGATACGTCCATTTTGGATCATGCTTTTATATCGATATTTATTCATTATGGGCTGTTATTACACATTATGTCACAATACTTATGCCTATTCTCTCTTATTTTACAAGGTTTACATAAAGAGGGAGAATACCGGCAGCTGGGACTCTGGCTGGAAAAGGAGCAAACATTAGAGACCTATTCTGCATAGCTCCAAAAGTCCTGAAACTTCACGGAAGTCGTTTTCAGAATATATAAAAAATACTGAGCGCAAGAAGTTCACCAGGGGGGCCACACCCTACCCACGAGGGTAGGGGCGCGCCCTACCCCCTGGGTGCGCCCCCTACTTTGTGGGCTCCCTGGTGGCCCTCCAATGGCCATCTTCTGCTATATGGAGTCTTTCAATGAGGAAAAAATCATAAGCCATCTCCTCGGATGAAACTCCGCCGCCACGAGGCGGAACCTTGGCGGATCCAATCTAGGGCTCCGGCAGAGCTGTTCTGCCGGGGAAACTTCCCTCCGGGAGGGGGAGATCATCGCCATCATCATCACCAACGGTCCTCTCATCGGGAGAGGGCAATCTCCATCAACATCTTCACCAGCACCATCTCATCTCAAAACCCTAGTTCATCTCTTGTATCCAATTCTTGTCTCCAAGTCCGGGATTGGTACTAGTAGGTTGCTAGTAGTGTTAATTACTCCTTGTAGTTGATGCTAGTTGGTTTATTTGGTGGAAGATCATATCTTCAGATCCTATATGCATATTAATACCCCTCTGATTATGAACATTAATATGCTTTGTGAGTAGTTACGTTTGTTCCTAAGGACATGGGAGAAGTCTTGCTATTAGTAGTCATGTGAATTTGGTATTCGTTCGATATTTTGATAAGATGTATGTTGTCTCTCCTCTAGTGGTGTTATGTGAACGTTGACTACATAACACTTCAGCATTATTTGGGCCTTGAGGAAGGCATTGGAAAGTAATAAGTAGATGATGGGTTGCTAGAGTGAGAGAAGCTTAAACCCTAGTTTATGCGTTGCTTCGTAAGGGGCTGATTTGGATCCATATGTTTCATGCTATGGTTAGGTTTACCTTAATACCTTTGTTGTAGTTGCGCATGCTTGCAATAGAGGTTAATCATAAGTGGGATGCTTGTCCAAGTAAGGACAGTACCCAAGAACCGGTCCACCACATACCAAATTATCAAAGTACCGAAGGCGAATCATATGAATTTGATGAAAACTAGCTTGACGATATTCACATGTGTCCTCGGGAGCGCTTTTATCTATATAAGAGTTTGTCCAGGCTTGTCCTTTGGTACAAAAAGGATTGGGCCACCTTGCTGCACTTTATTTACTTTTGTTACTTGTTGCTCGTTACAAATTATCCTATCACAAAACTACCTGTTAGCACTTATTTCAGTACTTGCAGAGAATACCTTGCTGGAAACCATTTATCATTTCCTTCTGCTCCTCATTGGTTTCGACACTCTTACTTATCGAAAGGACTATGATAGATACCTTATACTTGTGGGTCATCATGTTGTTAAGCATAGTTTTTGCATCATTCTTGTTTTGCTCGTCATTTGCAAACCATGCATCCGTTTCTGGTGATCCCTATATCGATTTCGACCAAAAAGACTCACTCTTTCTAGTGGCATGCTTAATTTGCCAACTTGATGCCATGATCATATTTTTCCTTCCCGAGTTCCCAGATGCATTGCACATCATATCTTGCATCCCATGCCATGTCTTGCATCATGTTTCTTGTGCATTGCACCGTGATTGATTGTTATTCCGTTGCTTGTGTTCTTGCTTGGGTAGAGCCGGGAGACGAGTTCGTGAACGAGGATCCTATTGAGTACATTTACAAGGAGCAAGCTTTCGATAACCCTGAGAACTTTGCAAGCAAGATGATCATTACCCCCGATATCACTTCTATCTTTGCTTGCTAGTTGTTCGTTCTATCGCTATGTCGCGCTACCTACCACTTTTTTATCATGCCTCCCATATTGCCAAGTCAAGCCTCCAACCCACCTTCCTAGCAAACCATTGTCTGACTATATTACCGCTTTTTCTCAGCCCCTCTTATAGTGTTGCTAGTTGCAGGTGCCTTGCAGGTTGTTCCATGTTGCAACATGGATATGTTGGGATATCACAATATATTTTATTTAATTAATGCATCTATATACTTGGAAAAGGGTGGAAGGCTTGTCCTTTTGCTCGGTGTTTTGTTCCACTCTTGCTGCCCTAGTTTTTGTCATACTGGTATTAAGTTCCTTGATTTTGCGTTCCGGTTGGGGTTATAGGACCCCCTTGACAGCTCGCTTTGAATAAAAATCCTCCAGCAAGGCCCAACCTTGGTTTTACCATTTGCTTAATAACAACTAAAAACTTGCCTAGGGACTTTTCGGTCCCCGAGGATTTCTTAATTCAACCCCCCAGGGCCAGTGCTCCACTGAGTGTTGGTCCGAACTGGGCAGCCTGCGGGGCCACCTCGGGGAAACTCGAGGGTTGGTTTTACTCCTAGCTTGTCCCATCTGGAATGCCCTGAGAACGAGATATGTGCAGCTCCTATCGGGATTTGTCGGCACATCCGGGCGGTCTTGCTAGTCTTGTTTTACCATCGTCAAATGTCTTGTAACCAGGATTCCGAGACTGGTCGGGTTATTCTGGGAGAAGGAATATCCTTCGTTGATCGTCAGAGCTTGTGATGGGATAGGTTGGAACACCCCTGCAGGGTTTAAACTTTCGAGAGTCGTGCCCGTGGTTATGTGGCAGATGGGAATTTATTAATATCCGGTTATAGAGAACTTGACACTTGACTTATTTTAAAAGACATCAACTGCGTGTGTAACCGTGATGGTCTCTTTTCGGTGGAGTACGGGAAGTGAACACGGTTGGGTTATGTATGAACGTAAGTAGTTCAGGATCACTTCTTGATCATTTCTAGTTTACGACTGTTTGCATAGTTTCTCATCTTACTCTTGCACTCGTATGTCAGCCACCATATTTGCTTAGCGCTTGCTGCAACTCCACCTCATAACCACATCCTACTCATAAGCTTAAATAGTGTTGATCTCGTTGGTTTTGAGATTGCTGAGTCCTCATGACTCACAAATACTACCAAAACAGTTGCAGGTGCCAATGATACCAGTGCAGGTGATGCCACTGAGCTCAAGTGGGAGTTTGATGAAGACCTTGGCCGTTACTATGTTTCATTTCTGTATGATCAGTAGTGGTGCCCAGTTGGGACGATCAGGATTTAGCATTTGGGGTTGTCTTCTTTTCATTTGGTTCCGTCCGTAGTCGGACTATGTGTGTACTCTGAATGATGTATGATATTTTTATCATTGTGTGACGTGGTGATTATAAGCCAACTATTTATTCATCCTTGTTCTTATACATGGGATTGTGTGAAGATGACCCTTCTTGCGATGAAACCACAATGCGGTTATGCCTCTAAGTCATGCCTCGACAAGTGGGAGATATAGCCGCATCTTGGGTGTCACACCAACGGGGAGGTCAAGGTAGAACAAATATTCCCACAAGTTGTATCGACCACCGATACAACTCTACACACACTTGACGTTTGATTTACCGGAAACAAGTATGAAACTATTTTGCAAGAATAAAACTACGATTTCTTTGCGAGAATAAAACAACAAATAACCTGCAAGGTTATAAAAGTGGGTAGCTTGTGTCAACAAGAAAGTCATTTGTCCCTAGGCAAGCGATAACAAGTACCGGTAATCATTCTTGCAATTTTATATGAGGGAGAGGCATGAGCTAACATACTTTCTCTACTTGGATCGTATGCACTTATGATTGGAACTCTAGCAAGAATCCTCAACTACTAAAGATCATTAAGGTCATGAAACCCAACCATAGCATTAAGTATCAAGTCCTATTTATCCCATACGAAACAACCCACCTACTCGGGTTTAAGCTTGTGTCACTCTCGCAACCCACCATAAGAAATCATGAACATATTGCAACACCCTATAGCGAGGGGCCCTCACGTTTGTGCGAGACGGAGGGCGCCATAGGACAACACCATAAATAAAATATACAATCATACCAACCAAGATCATGATTAACCCATAGGACAAAACGAGTCTACTCCAACATCATAGGATAACCATAGATCATTGGGAAATAATATGTGGAGTTGAGCACCATGTTTAAGTAGAGATTACAGCGGGGAGAAGAGGTGTTACACCGCTGCATAGAGGGGAAAAGAGTTGGTGTTGACGGTAGCAAGATTGTTGATGTAGATCGCCGTCACGATCCTTGCCCCGTCAGCACTCAGGCGCCACTGGGAGAGAGGGGAGAGAGCCCCCCTTCTTCTTCTTCCTTGACCACCCCCTAGATGGGAGGAGAGTTCCCCCTCTGGTCCATGGCCTCCATGGTGGTGGAGGGGCAGGAGCCCCTCCGAGATTGGATCTCCCTCTCTGTTCTCTTCTGTTTCGCATTCCTCAGATTTGGCCGAAAACCATTTCATATATTCCAGGAGATCCATAACTCCCATTGCGCTGAGATTTTAACATGATTTTTTTCCAGATATAAGCTTCCTTTCCCCTAAAGTTGAGCTCCAACCGATGTTCGGGGAGGGCACAACCCACCATCACGCGAAAGGGGCCTCTGGCGCACCCTGGTTTCTTGTGGGCTATGTGGGCCTCCGTTTGTGCTGATTCCAACTCCCAAAAATCACATATATTCCAAAATAATTCTCTGTAAAATTTTATTGCATTTGGACTTCGTTTGATATGGATTTTCTACGAGACAAAAAACATGCAAAAAATAGGAACTGGCACTAGGCACTGGATCAATAGGTTAGTCCAATAAATCATATAAAAAGTTGCCAAATTATGTGAAAGTTGTATAATATTGGCATGAAACAATCAAAAATTATAGATACGATGGAGACGTATCACCGCTATGTACTTCTAGTTTCATCCTTGCAAACTTATCCTTACACCTACAAAGTAGTTTCGTACTTATTCTAGGTAATCCAAACATTAAGTGTGCATAGAGTTGTATCGATGGTCGATAGAATTTGAAGGGAATATAAATTCTACCCTTAGCTCCTCATTGGGTTCGACACTCTTATTTATCTAAAAATATATAGTTGATCCCCTACACTTGTGGGCTATCAAGACCTTTTCTAGCGTCGCTGCCGAGGAGCAATAGTGTGGGGTGAATATTCTCATGTGCGCTTGTTTGCTTTATAACCAAGTAGTTTTTATTTTATGTTCTAAGTTGCTCTCTATCTTTAGTTATGGATATGTGATGACCCACATGTATAGGGGATCAGTGGTAGTTGTCGGTTTCAAAACTGGCGGATCTCGGGTAGGCGGTCCCGAACTGTGCGTCTAGGCTGGATGGTAACAGGAGGCAGGGGACACAATGTTTTACCCAGGTTCGGGCCCTCTTGATGGAGGTAAAACCCTACGTCCTGCTTGATTAATATTGATGATATGGGTAGTACAAGAGTAGATCTACCACGAGATCAGAGAGGCTAAACCCTAGAAGCTAGCCTATGGTATGATTGTATGTTGTGGTTGTTGTTGTCCTACGGACTAAAACCCTCTTTGGTTTATATAGACACCGGAGAGGGTTAGGGTTACATAAGGTCAGTTACAAAGGAGGAGATATCCATATCTGTATTGCCTAGCTTGCCTTCCACGCCAAGTAGAGACCCATCCGGACACGAGACGAAGTCTTCAATCTTGTATCTTCATAGTCTAACAGTCCGGCCAATGGAGATAGTCCGGCTGTCCGGAGACCCCCTAATCTAGGACTCCCTCAGTAGCCCCTGAACCAGGCTTCAATGACGATGAGTCCGGCGCGCAGTATTGTCTTCGGCATTGCAAGGCGGGTTCCTTCTCCGAATACATCACAGAAGAATTTGAATACGAGGATAGTGTCCGACCCTGCAAAATAAGTTCCACATTCCACCGTAGAGAGAATAATATTTCCGCAGATCTAATTTGCTGACTTTTCTTAATAGTATGACGTCATGTCATGGCCCGATGATTATTCGAACCGTTCCCTTTAACCAGCCCCGCACATAACGCGAGGCAGTTTTTTGACACGTCTTGTCAAAGCAGAGATCGTGTCCCCTTATTGCGGGATTCTCATCAATACGGGCATGGGTAACCCAACCGCGCCATCAATTGCAGCACTTGGGAGATAAGCGAGTTTTACCAGGAATGTGGGGACGCTTAGCTTCGTCTGCCCATATAAAGGGATAAGGATTCACCTTTCTATCCACGCCTTCTTCCTCCTTTGCTCATCCGTTTTCGCACACTCGAGCTCTAGCGCCCAAGCCCACACTTCCCACCTCAACCTTCTCCAACCATGTCCGGAGCGGGAGGCAGGTGGATGGTCTCCTCCGTCACGGAGGGAGACATCAAGAAACTGAGGAGAGCCGGATACCTGCCCGACGACATCGCGCACCGGCTCCGAGATGAGGGGCAGCTCATCCCCACCCCCAGGCCCCACGAGAGGGTAGTATTCCTCACCCATTTCCTCTGTGGACTAGGATTCCCTCTCCATCCATTCGTCGGGGGCTCATGTTCTATTATGGCCTGGATTTCCCCGATCTGGCCCCGAACTTCATCCTCAACATCTCGGCGTTTATCGTTGTGTGCGAGGCCTTCCTCCGCATCCAGCCCCACTTCGGCTTATGGCTGAAGACCTTCAATGTCAAGCCGAAGGTGGTGGGCGGCCGCCAGGCGGAGTGCGGAGGCACCATGGTGGGCAAGATGCCCAACGTAACATGGCTCGAGGGCTCCTTTGTGGAAACCATAAAGGGGTGGCAATCGGGGTGGTTCTACATTACCGAGCCGCGTGACCCTGTATGGGCGGCGGCCCCCGAGTTCCGATCTGGCATCCCCATGCGGCTCACCTCCTGGAAAGAGAAGGGCATGTCCTGGGGTAGTTCGTAAGAGCTGACCGGACTCCAAACATGTATTCAAAACATGGTGAACAAGAAGCTCAAGCTTGTCAACATAGTCCAAGTTATGCTCATCCGCCGGATCCTCCCGTGCCAACAACGGGAGCTCAACTTGTGGGAGTTCGACCCGGCGCAACACCAAACTCTGAACAGGCACTTCGACACAACTCATGAAGATGCCTGGAGGGTGCTATTCAAAAGTGCCGAGGTCCCCCCTCGTATTACTGAGGATCGCGGATTCAGCGCGAAGCGCCAAGCCAGTGCAGTAAGCTGCTTTACCTTTCACATGATACTTATTTTTTTATAAATTGACTCTATGCGGGATCTAAACTCCCATACTTTTGACAGGACTGGCAGAAGATGGCCGGACAAATCGACTGTCCGGCTCCTTTGCCCAAAGGCCCCGCAGACGCTCTTCTGGCGAAGATGTTGACTCCGGCCCCTTATATGGTGCCGGAGAAGACAAAGAAGGCCAAGGGAACCCGAAAGAGTTCCCGATGCCAGGCGTCATTGGACTCACCGTCCGATGACTCTGCGACACACTCTTCCCCCGAAGACGACGAAGAAGAAGAAGAAGATGCTCCCGCACCGACTGGGGGAGACAGGAAAAGGAAGGTCGCCCCAACTGGGGGGGCGAAGGGTCCAAGAAGGGAAGGACTCTCCTTCCGGAAAGCTCCACCGCCGCCGACAAAGGCAAAGACGAGTGGTTGCCTAGGGCCAAGCCCCCAGGGAGATCGTAAGTATTCGGATACCAGAGTACCTATAGGATTCCTTTGTCGCACTAATTTCCCTAACGCCGGACACAATTATGCAGGCCGCCACGAGCCAGTATCGATGTATCGTCGGACGACTCCTTGGGCTTGTCGGACATGGATAGTGATCCAGTCCCGACCGCCACCTTCCCTCATCTTGCCGACGACGCCGAGGTGTTGTCTCAAGAGGCACCGGATCAAGGGGAGACAGTCTTGGAGGCACCTCAAGGCGACCTTCTGGACTCCGGGAGCCGAGGGGACGGGGCCCCTGAGAGCTCCGATTTCGGCCCTCACCCGAACACCGCGCCGGAACCTCTAGCGGTTCCAGGCTCGGGCAGGCGGCCTCCTTCTAAGAGGGGCAAGACGCCTGTGCCGGTGACCTCTGTCCATCCAGAGGCGCCGGACAATCTGCTAGAAGCGCTTCACAGCGCTTCCATCAACGAGGAGCACCGCACTATCATGAGTGCGGTGATCCAAAAGGTTCAGTCTGCCAAGAGGGGATTGACTGAAGCCTGTGCTAGCCTTCTAACAGGCTTCGAGGTAAGTGTTTTAAAATGTAGTAAATATTACCGCATAGACAGTAGCCCCTGATGCTTTGTTTCGTGTTCACAAAGAAAAGCCGAATAGAGGATCAAATAATATCGCAGGAGTCTAACATAAGTGTGTCAATATGCATATGCAGGCTTCGCTGCTGGCGTCGCCGCACTGACTGCGGAGGTCGTCGTACTAAAGCAGGACCTCGAGGGGTCCAGGAAAGAGCTCGGCCTTGCCAAGAGGCAGCTCGAGGAGAACAAGGGTAAGTAATACTCTGTTTATAGATATGTATATATATAAAAGAGGACGCGATTGCAAAATGACAGGATCATCGTATGTTTGCCAGGGGCCACAACCGAGGTGGCGACCCTGAAGCAAGCGCTAACCAAGGCTGAAGATAAAGCAGCCAAGGAGCGCACCGAGCGAGAGAAGTACGAGGCTCGGGAGGGCGAGGTGCAGCAAGAGCTCCAGGCTCTCATGGGGAAGCACGAGGCATTGGAGCTTGACTCAAAGACGCGGGAGTCTGAGCTTGCCGCGGCCCTCGAGAGTGTAAAATGTGCCAAGGCCGAAGCCCAAAAGGCCCTCCAAGAGATCGACACGATGAAGAAGATAGCGGCGGGTAAGGCTTTCTATATGCAAAGCAAGCATGTAAAAGTAAATTACCGATTACTTAACCGGATCCGGAGCTCTTCAGGAGCATTCACAGATTTGCCCCGCTGTTCTGGTCTCAGTATGCTGAGGCCGGACATCCGATGCCAATGAGCGACCAGCTGAAGCAGATGGTCGAGCTACATAAGGCGGCCGATCTGGCCATGAAGAGCTTTATAGTCCGGTTGTGGCCTGGCGACGCCCTTCCGAACACCTTCTTCGGCCTAGTGAGGCGGCTTGTGGATGCCTGCCCGCGGCTGGAGGTCGTCAAGCAATCTGTCTGCATTGAAGGTGCACGCCGGGCTTTCGCCCGTGTGAAATTGCAGTGGGTCAAGCTAGACGCCGTGGAGCTGATCAAGGAGGGGCCGCTGGAGGGCAAGGAGCACCGCCACCCCGAGATGTACTACGAGGGTGTTCTGTCGGGTGCCCATCTCATCGCGGACGAGTGTTCAAAAGATGTAATATTTGAACGAGACTTGCTCGTTTTATCCTGTATGTATGAAAACTTGTTTCATATGCGCTATGCAACGCTTGTTGGAATTTAAAATACTACCTTCTGTTTGGCTAATTATACAATCTGAGAGATGGCTAGTCCTCGGCTTCCACCCCCATGCCACGAGTGCTGGGGTGTTCGGGATAAACCTGAGCACTCTTGTTCCCATGTTTGGGTCCTTCGAGGGAGGTGCTCAGCACAGCGAATGAGGCAAACAGACTAATAATGCTTTATCACTCTCACTTAGCTATAGAATTCTATAATTTTAAATTTCGGCGAAGCCCCTGGTATTCGGAAGGCCGAATTCAGGGCGCGATACACGCCTTTAAGCCGAACAGAGCCGGCCCCTCGCTCTAAGCGGCATAAGTCTTTAGGGACTTAAAAACCTCGCCGAACAGCGACCAGTCTCTCGCTTTATCATGACAAGCACTTTTAGCTTTCTCTACTGAGGTGCTGAACCCAGCAGAACCGGGGCACAATCGCAGTAGTTCTCCTAGCGCTACCTTAGCCGATAGAGCGGAACGTAAGGTACCAAAACATAGGAGCCGGGCAAACCCAACATTTGACCAAAGACATGATTCGAAGCTGATGCATATAATGCTATAAGTTCGGGGTGCCGCACTTGTGAAAGTGTTCGGACTTTTCACACCGCATTGTGGGGTACGTAAGCCCCTGGTGTATTGGCCGTACCATAGTGTACGGTTGCAAGGCATCATTAATGAACACATAGATAGATATATATATATATAACAAGAATGCAATAATAGTCGTAATGTCATGCATTGTTAATTAAAAAATTGCATTAAAGCAGAGTGATACAGATAGTGCGATAAGAAAAGAGTAGGACTATGTACCTTCCAAGGGCAAGCTGAGGAATGATATTAAATTGAATATTTCACTCATTACTGTAATCAACCTGGGGAACTCCGTGGTATAACGTAGTTGTCTGCCTCCTTGGTTGCTGCATCATGTGTTCGGCAATAGTGCTACCGGACAGTGTTTCCAGAGATTAAGGTCCTGAAAAAAAAAGAAAAATAACCAAACGGGAAGCCCCTAGTGCGGTTTAGGCCGCGTCTTGGGGCGTGCCACAGTTGTGCCCCCCTCCCCACCTGTGCCCATGGTATTTTTAATGCGTAATTATGTACGCGCGGCACCGGTTTCGCCGCTGGGCAGGGATTGGGGTGGCCGCCATATTGCTACGCGAGCTCAGATCGTGCCAGGCGGTCTATTTGCCGATTGCCCCGAGCGCGCTTGAAGGTGTCCGGGATGTGAAGCGCGAACTGGTTGATTGCCTTGAGAGGCTGCTTTGCATTTCTGCTGCAAGGGATGCGGTGTGCTCCTCTGTTCGGAGAGAGCGCTCTGTGTTTCCATTGACTGTAATAACTCCGTGAGGTCCTGGCATCTTGAGCTTGAGGTATGCATAATGTGGTACCGCATTGAATCTAGCAAATGCGGTTCGCCCGAGGAGCGCGTGATAACCACTGCGGAACGAGACTATATCGAAGATTAACTCTTCACTTCGGAAGTTATCCGGGGATTCGAATACCACTTCCAGTGTAATTGAGCCTGTGCAATGGGCCTCTACACCTGGAATGACGCCCTTAAAGGTCATTTTTGTGGGTTTGATCCTTGAGGGGTCTATACCCATTTTGTGCACCGTGTCCTGATAAAGCAGGTTCAGGCTGCTGTCGCCATCCATAAGGACTCGAGTGAGGTGAAATCCATCAATGATTGGGTCTAGGACGAGTGCGGCGAATCCGCCATGACGGATACTAGTGGGGTGGTCCCTGCGATCGAAGGTGATCAGGCAGGAGGACCAAGGGTTGAACTTTGGGGCGACTGGCTCCAACGCATATACATCCCTGAGCGCACGCTTCTGCTCCCTCTTGGGGATGTGAGTTGCGTATATCATGTTCACCATCCGCACTTGAGGGGGAAACCTCTTCTGTCCTCCAGTGTGCGGCTGCCGGGGCTCCTCCTCGTCATCGCTATGCGGCCCCATGTCCTTGTTTTCGGCAATTAACTTGCCAGCCTGCTTGAACACCCAACAATCCCTGTTGGTGTGATTGGCTGGCTTCTCTGGGGTGCCGTGTATTTGACATGAGCGATCGAGTATACGGTCCAAGCTGGACGGACCCGGCATACTTTGTTTGAATGGCTTTTTCCGCTGACCGGGTTTAGAGCCTTTGAATCCGGCATTGACTGCCGTATCCTCAGTATTTTCACTGTTAATGCGGTGCTTATGTTTGTTGCGACGTGACCTGCTATGGCCATCCTTGGTATCTAAGGTACCATGGTTCTTTGATATGTTATTACTGCGAGCCAGCCAGCTGTCTTCTCCCGCACAAAAGTGGGTCATGAGCGTCGTGAGAGCTGCCATAGATTTCGGCTTTCCTGAGCAAGGTGCCGGGCTAGCCACTCGTCTCGGATGTTGTGTTTGAAAGCCGCTAAGGCCTCCGCATCCGGTCAGTCGACAATTTGATTTTTCTTTGTAAGGAACCGAGTCCAGAATTGCCTGACCGACTCTTCTGGCTGCTGAATTATGTGGCTCAAGTCATCGGCGTCTGGTGGTCGCACATAAGTGCCCTGAAAGTTGTCGAGGAATGCGGCTTCCAGATCTTCCCAATAGCTAATGGAGTCCGCTGGCAAGCTGTTAAGCCAATGCCGTGCTGGTCCTTTGAGCTTTAGTGGGAGGTATTTGATGGCGTGTAAGTCATCACCGCGGGCCATGTGGATGTGGAGGAGGAAATCCTCAATCCATATTGTGGGATCTGTTGTGCCGTCGTATGATTCAATATTTACAGGTTTGAAACCTTCTGGGAATTGATGTTCCATTACTTCGTCTCTGAAGCATAAGGGGTGTGCGACGCCTATGTATTGGGCTATATCGCGACGCAGCTCGAATGGGTCTTGCCCGCTGTGTTCGGCCCGGCTGGATTTGCTTTTACTGGATCCGGCGTGATGTTTATCGTCTCGCAGAGTGGTGCGCCGTCGTGATCCGTAGATCCATCTTGCATGCTTTGCTTTATCCTCCAATATGTCTCGCAGGTCTGGCGTATCTCCCCATGCCTTTTTATTTGAATGGCGTTGGGGTGGAGGCTGAGCTTTTGGCTGGAATGCCTCTCTATCGCGGCCACGAGGTGGCCGATCAGCCGTATCATACGCTTCTTCCTCCAGTCGGGGTAGTAACCTGCACTTTGGGAAATTCTTGGAGGGGCGCTCGAGTTTATATTCCTCGGCCACGAGGACTTCAGTCCATCTGTCAGCTAGCAGATCTTGACCAGCTTGAAGCTGCTACTGCTTTTTCTTCAGGCTATTTGCCGTGGCCATAAGCCGGTGTTTGAAGCGCTCTTGTTCGACGGGATCCTCTGGTATGGCGAATTCACCGTCACTGAGGCTTGCCTCGTCTTTGGAGGGGGGCATGTAATTGTCATCCTCCTCCTCTCCGTCTGCCGCTCTCTCAGGAGAGCTGGCTTCTCCATCCTCCTGCTCTAAATCATGCTGGAGGGGATTGTTGTTGTCTTCGGCACTATCGGAAGTGTTATTATCTCCTGTGTCGGTATCACCACTTTTGCTTTGGCGGGACTTAGAGTGGCACCGCTGACGTCGGCGCTTGGGTTGCTTCTTGGAGGGGTCATCCTCCGCTATCTCGTCGCCATTGCCTTCGTTGGGTGTATCCACCATGTATATGTCATATGACGAGGTAGCTTTCCAGTGCCCTATAGGCGCTGGTTCATGTTCGTCTCCTACATCGTCGTCCATACCGTCGATGTCTTCGGAGTTGAAGTCGAGCTTGTCGGTTAAGTCATCGACAGTGGCTACGAAGTGGGTGGTGGGTGGGCATCGAATTTCTTCATCGTCCGCATCCCAATCCTGTTAGCCATAGTCCGGCCAGGGCTCTCCTAACAAAGAGAGAGACCTTAGTGAATTCAGAATGTCGCCGAAGGGCGAGTGCTGAAAGATATCTGCGGTGGTGAATTCCGTGATCAGCGCCCAATCGGATTCGATTGGCAGGGGTGCGGGCAGTTCGGAGTCAGAAAAAGAGTCCGGTACCTTGGAGTCACGGGTTGCGCGGAGGGTTAGGCAGGTGTTCGGCTCGATCACCGTTGAGACTGCAGCCCCTGAGGCGGTGTCTAACCACCCATCCTCGATTGGTGCAGTGGGCTCCGGGCTAAGGGTCGGAGCTGATGCGGGCGCGGCCTCTGGGGTACTGTTCGGCGGCAGAGCTAGGTCATACCCATGGTGACAGTGGGGCGCGCCTGGCTGGGGCTCGGATCCGTCGAATATCAAGTCTCCGCGGATGTCGGTCGTGTAGTTCAAACTTCCAAATCTGACCTGATGGCCAGGGGCGTAGCTTTCAATCTGCTCCAGATGGCCAAGCGAATTAGCCCGCAGTGTAAAGCCGCCGAATACGAAGATCTGTCCGGGGAGAAAAGTCTCCCCCTGGACCGCATCGCTATCGATGATAGTAGGAGCCATCAAGCCTAATGGGGACGACACAGAGGAACTCTCAATGAAAGCACCAATGTTGATGTCAAAACCGGCGGATCTCGGGTAGGGAGTCCCGAACTGTGCGTCTAGGCTGGATGGTAACAGGAGGCAGGGGACACAATGTTTAACCTAGGTTCGGGCCCTCTTGATGGAGGTAAAACCCTATGTCCTGCTTGATTAATATTGATGATATGGGTAGTACAAGAGTAGATCTACCACGAGATCAGAGAGGCTAAACCCTAGAAGCTAGCCTATGGTGTGATTGTATGTTGTGGTTGTTGTTGTCCTACGGACTAAAACCCTCTTCGGTTTATATAGACACCGAAGAGGGTTAGGGTTACATAAGGTCGATCACAAAGGAGGAGATATCCATATCTGTATTGCCTAGCTTGCCTTCCACGCCAAGTAGAGTCCCATCCGGACACGAGACGAAGTCTTGAATCTTGTATCTTCATAGTCTAACAGTCCGGCCAATGGAGATAGTCCGGCTGTCCGGAGACCCCCTAATCCAGGACTCCCTCAGTAGTCCTTTCTATAAGTAAGAGTGTCGAACCAATGAGGAGCAGAAATAAATGACAAGTGGTTTTCAGCAAGTTATTCTCTGCAAGCACTAAAATTGTCGGTAACAGATAGTTTGATAGCAAGATAATTTGTAACGAGCAAGTAACAGTGAAAGTAAATAAAGTGCATCAAGGTATCCCAATCCTTTTGTGTAAAAGGACAGGCCAAAACGGTTTCTTACAAGGGGCAAACCGTTCTTGAGGGTACACGGGAATTTCATCTAGTCACTTTCATCATGTTGATTTGATTCGGGTTCGCTACTTTGATAATTTGATATGTGGGTGGACCGGTGATTAGGTGCTATTCTTACTTGAACAAACCTCCTACTTATGATTAACCCCCAGAAGCATCTGCAACTACGACTAAAGTATTAAGCTAAATTTAACCATAGCATTAAACTTTTTGGTCCAAATCGGTCCGTTACGATGTAGCGCATAAACTAGGGTTCAAGCTTCTATCACACTAGCAACCCATCATATAATAACTACTCCACAATGCATTCCCTTAGGACCAAATATGGTGAAGTGCCATGTAGTTGACGTTCACATGACACCACTAAGGGAATCACAACATACATATCATCAAAATATAGAACACATATCAAGTTCACATGATTACTTGCAACAAGATTTCTCCCGTGACCTCAAGAACAAAAGTAACTACTCACAAATGATAAGCGTGCTCAAGATAAGTGGGGTATTAAATAGCATAATTGATCTTAACATATAGTCTTCCACCAAATAAACCATATAGTAATAAACTACAATATGTAATCAACACTACTAGTCACCCACATGTACCAATCTAAGGTTCTAGTACAAAGATTGAACACAAGAGATAAACTAGGGTTTGAGAGGAGATGGTGCTATTGGAGATGTTGATGGACATTGCCCTCCCAAAGATGAGAGGGTTGTTGGTGACGACGATGGCTTCGATTTCCCCCTCTGGGAGGGAAGTTCCCCTGGCGGAATCGCTTCGCCGAAGGGCAAAAGTGCTCCTGCCCAAGTTCCGCCTCAATACGATGGCGCTATGTCCCGAAAGTCCTCTCATATTTTTTCTAGGTCAAAACGACCTATATGCCAGAAGATGGGCACCAGGGGTGGGCCGCGTTGGGCACAGCCCACCAGAGTGCGCCTAGGGGCCCAAGTGCACCCTGGTTTCTTGTGCTCACTAGGTGGGCCCCCTCCGGTAGTTATGTGCTCCATTATTTTTCATATATTCCAAAATAATTCTCCGTAAATTTTCATCTCATTTGGAGATGTGCAGAATAGGTGCCATGACATAGCTTTTTCAAGTCCAGAATTCCAGCTGTCGGTATTCTCCATCTTTGTGTAAACCTTGCATATTATCAAAGAAAAGGCATTACAATTACTCCATAAAGCATTATTATGCATAAAAAATTATAAATAACAGTATGAAAACATGATGCAGATGGACGTATCAATATGGAACACGAAATACCAATAAAAATAGTTATACTTGCTACACATGGAGATGGGGAACCTCCTAAAACCCTCGATGCTCGTTATGTGGAAACTATTAAACACTAATTTGATAATCCTGATAAATCCCCATTCAACTTGATAATGGGAGATACAAACAGGAATAATTTAGGGATTATCGCTTGTCTAAAAAGGGAAACACTTATGGGATCAAATTGATTATTTGCAATAGTATGCTTGGAATTTGTGCTTGAGATATGATTATACGTGTTGCTCTAGGATGAAGGCTCGACACCTTCCCTTTTCATGTGAATCTAATGATAATGAAGCCTTGGCTTCTTATGCTAATGGTGTCACACCCAATATGCGATCCTATCCGAGAGGAACTCGAAGGTCCCACCAAGGATAGAGTCGCATATTGAAACACTTTTGCGAGGTGGATATAATTACATCGTACCATTACATAATAGTTGGGGATACATACAAAGGGCATACCAATGCCACAAGAATACATCAAACATCATACATGAGAGCAACATCCGACTATGGATAAAACACAAACAGAAATTCAAATGAAATCCACCCTGCTAGCCCAGGCTGCTGACCAGGAACCTATCCCCTGATCGACGAAGGAGAAGAAGAACTCGAAAACAAGTAAACAACACTGTCATGTCATGATCATCGCATTACCTGTGCCTACAACTTTTGTTGTAATAATCTGTGAGCCACGAGGACTCAACAATCCCATTACCATGGGTGTTAAGACTAGCAAAGCTTAATGGGAAAGGAAGTGATAAGTTGAGGTTGCAACAACACTAAGCATTGAATGGTGGCTAACTTACGAGTACAAGAGTAAGATGAGAAACTACACAAGCGGACGCAAACTAGTAATGATCAATAAGTGATCCTGAACTACTTACGTTCAAACATAACCCCACCGTGTTCTCTTCTCGAACTCACTTGAAAAGAGACGGTCACGGTTACGCACACGGTTGGTGTATTTTATTTTGGATCTGGTGTCAAGTTCTCTACAACCGGATATTAAAAATTTCCATCTGCCACATAACCACGGGCACGACTCTCGAAAGTTTAAACCCTGCAAGGGTGTCTCAACTTAGCCCATGACAAGCTCATGATCCGCGGAGACAATCCTCCATCTTGGGACAACCCGATCGGACTCAGGATCCCGATGCGCAACACATTTCGACAATGGTAAAACAAGTCCAGAAAGACCTCCCGGCGTGCCGACACCCTGATAGTAGTCGCACATATCTCGTCTTAAGCCACGACCAGATGAACACTACGTATGGCAACCGAAAGCCCCATGTGAAGGTGTGGCACCGCAAGTGGCTTTGTTTTGGGACCAACACCATCAGCACTAGCCCCCCTATATTATGTTGAAAAGAATCCTCAGGGACGCGACCCCCTATGCCAATTAATTAATTAACAGGTTTAGTTATTATGTTGAGCGAATGGTAAAACCATTGTTGGGCCTTGTTGGAGGAGTTTTATTCAAAGCAAAATGTCAAGAGGGGCCCATAAACCCTCATCGTGTTAGGGACACAAAATCAAGGAACATAACACCGGTATGACAGAAACTAAGGCGGCAAGAGTGGAACAAAACACCAGGAAATAGGCCGAGCCTTCCACCCTTTACCAAGTATATAGATGCATTAATTAACTAAAAGATATTGTGATATCCCATGATATCCATGTCCCAACATGGAACAACTTACACTGCACCTGCAACTAGTAACGCTATAAGAGGGGCTGAGCAAAGCGGTAACATAGCCAAACAACGGTTTGCTGGGTTGGTGGAAAAGGTTAGAGGTTATTTCATGGCATATTGGGAGGCTTGATAAACAAGTGGTAGGTAGCGGGACATAGCGATAACACCGAGACAACTAGCATAGCAAAGATAGTAGTGAGATCCAAGGTGACAGTCATCTTGCCTGAAATCCCGCTAGGAAGAAGATCAAGTCCATGAAGAAGATGAACCCACATACTCGAACGGATCCTCAAAATCGCAACGTTACTGGAACTATCAAGAAGAAGCAACACCGGAAAGAAGCAAACAACATAGTCAACACACAACACATAACAAGGCATGATACTCATCCAAGTATGATGCATGACGAGTCTACATGATGCTACTCATGGCAAGAGATGATGCATACAAGAACCAGACATCAAAGCAAGTATAAATGAGGTTGGAATCAACATATAAAAATTCTGGAAACGCCCCATTTGCAAATTTCAAAATTGGTCTAGATCTGAATAACACATTATGTTGAAGTTGTTAAACAGCAAGTAAGTACACAATGATGATCTACGCGGTTTTCTAGTCAAGTTACATATAAAGTTCATTTAATTTGGAGCGGCCTAGAAGATATGAGCAAAACAAGATAAACATGGCATTATGCAAATGCAAGCAAAACACAATGACAAACACTCCAAAACATGGATGCAACATGGCATGATGAAACTACATGCAAAACCAAGCAAGTTACATATAGAGCATGCTCCAAACGGAGCCACAGTTCAACACATACACGTGAAACAAGTGTAAAGGACAAGCTGTCCAAAACAGCAACTAGGCATCTTACAAGCATCATAACAACATGCTACAAGATCAAGATAGGCACAAACATGATACACTTAAAGTACAGATTACATGCTTCAATTATCATCAAGATCCAGGTTCATAGGCATCAAGATTAATCCAACATGATCAAAGCAAAATGCAATTTTATTACACAAATTAAGACTTAGTGAAAAATAGGGCATACATGTGAGCAGGAACAACATGTTGACATGTGGGAGGCATGAAACAAACATGCTGTAGTGCAAGATCATGGCAACAAAAGCATGGCATTAAAGTACAAGTTAAATATGGAAAAACATTATTACTAAGCATCTCCATATAACCTCTCAATCAATGGCAGTCATCAAGGCAAGATTGCAAGTCATAACAGATTCTCAGACTTGGTGAAAAACAGAGTAAGGCTGAAATCAGAATCATGATGCATACTTTGAGACAACAAAAGTATATGCTACAGGAACATTTCATGGCATCAAAGGTCACGACAAGTATGTACAAGTAGAGCACTACAAAACATGATCACTGAGCTACTGCTAGAAACCACAAGAACAAGCTCAAAACATCATGTCAAGAATGCAAATGATAACAGATTCACAGACCTACTGGAATTTACTGGACATGGCAGAAACAGCGACAAGTAGGCATGTTTGCAAGCTTGTGAAACTCACCACAAAGCATATCATGGCATGTTAATACACACAACAACAAGAAGGAATATTTGTGCAGTTACTCATTGCAAGAACATGGTCATAGGATGCAAAGAACACTAGCTATTCACATGGCAAAACTGAACTTATTGATAACAGGCTGACAGAAACATTATTTAGAAACTTGAGAGCATTGTAATGACAAGCTATAGCAGGCCAAATATCGCGGGATATCCACGGTCACCTATGGGACCAGGAGGCCCCTTGCTGGTTCGGCAAGGGGATGTCGCGTTGCAAAAAGAGCATACCAGCACATGGGAGCACGACAGAGAGCACACAAGCTATTTACCCAGGTTCGGGCCGCCATGAGGAGTAAAACCCTACTCCTGCTTTGGTGGATTAATGGTGGATTGTAGGTGGGGAGGCGTAGTACACTTGCCCGGCAGGGGTTGCCTATGGGTAGTTGTGACTATGCGCGTATGGGTTTGTCAACTTTCTAACCCTCTCTCCCTAACCCCTCCTACGGGTGCCATGGGCCTCCTTTTATAGATTAAGGGGTCTCCACAATGGCAAAATGGTCATTATCCACTGATATGATAGCAAGCGGTTCTATCATACCTAACTCTACGGGATGATAGGGTGCATTAAATGCACCGCTTAGTGTGACATCACTAGCTACCCGGCAAGGCTTGTCGGGATATCTTGCCAGCTCCGCACCCGTTCTCTTGACACATCGTTGGACAAGTGTCACTTGTGGGTTCCTTTTGTAGGAAATGGCTGCCACTTAATCACCTTGCGTCTTGACACCACACTGATTGACGACGTGGGTCATGCTTGAGTGCTTCGTGGGGTGGTTCTGCCTCCGCGAGTGTAGGATCGAAAGTATGTCTATTGGGGGGTGATTAGACTACTTGACCGAATAAAAATCTAGCCTTTTCCCAATTTTAATTCTTGGCAGATTTTAGCAACTTAGCACAAGTCAAGCAAACAACCTACACATGCAATTCTAAGAGTATAGCAGCGGATTGTAAAACAATTGCATATGAAGGTAAAGGGAGGAGTTTGGAGGGAGCAAACGCAATGTAGACATGGAGATTTTTGGCGTGGTTCCGATAGGTGGTGCTATCGTACATCCATGTTGATCGAGACTTCAACCCATGAAGGGTAACGGTTGCGCGAGTCCATGGAGGGCTCCCCCCACGAATGGTCCACGAAGAAGCAACCTTGTCTATCCCACCATGGCCATCGCCCACGAAGGACTTGCCTCACTAGGGTAGATCTTCACAAAGTAGGCGATCTCCTTGCCCGTACAAACTCCTTGGTTCAACTCCACAATCTTGACGGAGGCTCCCAAGTGACACCTAACCAATCTAGGAGACACCACTCTCCAAGAGGTAACAAATGGTGTGTTGATGATGAACTCCTTGCTCTTGTGCTTCAAATGATAGTCTCCCCAACACTCAACTCTCTCTCATAGGATAGGATTTGGTGGAAAGATGATTTGAGTGGAAAGCAACTTGGGGAAGGCTAGAGATCAAGATTTATATGGTTGGAATGAAGTATCTTGACCTCAACACAAGTGTAGGTGGTTCTCTCTCAGAAGATGTATGTTGGATGTGTAGGCATGTTCTGATGGCTCTCTCCATGAATGAAGAGTGGGTGGAGGGGTATATATAGCCTCCACACAAAATCCAGCCATTACACACCAATCATCAAACTTGGTGGGACCGAATCATACAACTCGGTCAGACCGATTTAGTTCATAATGTGACCGTTAGGGTTTTCGGTGGGATCTACATGTCAACTCGGTGGGACCGATATCATTAGGGTTAGGGCATGACATAATCTCAGTGAGCCCGATTTTGGTAATAGACTAACCAGAGAGTTGGTTAGGCAATCTCGGTGGGACCGATTCGCTCTCTCGGTAGGACTGAAACGTTACGAAAGGGAAATAGAGAGTTTGCATTGCAATCTCGGTGGGACCGATCGCTCATCTAGGTTGGACCGAAACGTTATGAAGGGAAACATAGAGATTAGAATCCCATCTCGGTGAGACCGAGATCCCCATCGATAGGACCGAAAACACTAGGGTTTGTGGCAGTGGCTATGTCAAGTGAACTCGATGGTGCCGGATAGATCAAATCGGTGGGGCCGAGTTTGACTTTTCGTTTGGGATATATTTGGATATGAGAAAGTGGTTGAGGGTTGTGGAGCATATCAATAATCACTTTGAGCAAGAACCTCATTAAGCAACACCTCACCCCCTCTTAATAGTATTAGCTTTTCCTATGGACTCAATGTGATCTTGGATCACTAAAAATGAAATGTAGAGTCTTGTGCTTTGAGCTTGAGCCAATCCTTTTGTCCTTAGCATTTTGAGGGGTACACTTCCTAATCCATGCCATGCCAATCAATGAGCTTTTCCAGAAATATTTATCGTCAAGTAGCATTAGCCTAATGAGCTATATGTTGTTAGGAATTACCAAAACCACCCAGGGATAGTTGCACTTTCAGCGAGCCCCGGCAGACCTTGCCGGGGGCCTTGGTTCCCTGCTTCTGGTGGTGGCCTCACCCCTTGCCGGGCTTGCCCGCTCAGCAAGGGAGGCCCTTCTTTTGCCGATATCTTGCTCCTCTGGCTCAATCTTGGTCCCTCTGAGCCGTATGTTGGTTCTTCGAATCTCTTGGTCTTTCAATCTCTGACTTGGGCTGGTGCTTCAATCTTTTTCCCGTGCCTATGCATAGTCTGGGCGACAGACCCAGGGTCTGTTGCACCTACAAAATCCCTCATGCCTTCCCCGAATGCGCTGCTGAGCATCGTCGGAGTAGGGCCTAATAAGTGCACAGGCATGGTTGTTGAATGGGCTGGCCCCTTTAGGTTTCCATTGCTACTTCATTAGCCTTGATTTCGGGCTAGTTTCCGGTTTCCCCACGCGTGGTGTAAATCCAATAGTGGTGGGGCCGCTCCAGTGATGGCCCATGAATGACTTTAATGCACGGGGTAGAAACTGCCAATTTACTCTTCCCACAGTGCGTCCTCATCCTTGGCCACGTCCGTTTCATGCATCACGCAAGGTAGGTAACGGCGGCGCGTGGCGCGGGAGAGCATCTTGTAGAGGGTCCACCCGCCTTGAATTGGCGGAGAAGGGCGGTGGTCATCCGTTGATGGCGAGGCTTCCCTTCCCCGTCTGGCCTATAAAAGGGAGGGGCGGAGGAGGGTGGAGTCGTCCATCTTTGAATTCCCTCTCTTCTATCCTTGTTCTCTACTTCTGCCGGCGATGCCGAAGGTAAGAGTCTGGGGCCAGCCCTCGGGCTCCTGCTTGGGGTCATTATTGCCCCATGCTGTGCCGACACTCAGGGAGTGAGCCTGGTCCTTGGCGTGGCGAATCTCTTGGTCCCTTCGTGGCTCAACCGGGAGGCAGGGCTGGAGATCATTGGTAATCCCAACATTGCCCCTCCCGGAGGTCTTGGGGCGGATGTCAACGAGAGGTGCGCCTTCCTGCCCGCCAAGGTCACGAGCGGCGTGCCTCAAGCCCCCTGGCCGCTCCGGCTGCCTGCTGTTTCTCTGCTGGATGCGTCAGACTGGAGTCTTCGCGCTTCCCGGGAGTAGTGGTGGTGAGGAGAAAGCGAGGGAAGATGGGTAAGGTGGGTGGCGGGGGGTCAGGTCGGAGTACGATGGCGTCGATGCCATCGCCTCTGACCGGGGACCTGCCGCCTCATCTTTCTGCTCTTCCCCTCCCTCCTCGGCACCATCATCACCAGCCTCTTTGGGTGATAGCCGGGGAGGGATGTTCTCTTGGCGCCTTCTCCTCGCCTCCGGCAGTCTTCCGCTGGGCTTTGGTGGATGACTCCACCGACGCTCAAGTCGGGGCTTCTTGATGGCTCTGGAGGTGGCGACCAGAAAGTGCCGCCCCGTCCCCCGCACTCCTCCTTCGCAGCCTCACCACTCCCGGTCTTTTTAGGCCATGTGCGACGGGCCCTGATGAGACCGGGGTGGGTGATACGTCTCAAACGTATCTACTTTTCCGAACACTTTTGACCTTGTTTTGGACTCTAACTTGCATGATTTGAATGGAACTAACCCGGACTGACGATGTTTTCAGCAGAATTGCCATGGTGTTATTTTTGTGGAGAAATAAAAGTTCTCGGAATGACCTGAAAATCAACGAAGACACGTTTTGGAATTAATAAAAAATACTGCCAAAAGAATCAACACCAGGGGGCCCACACCCTGTCCACGAGGGTGCAGGGCGCCCCCCGGGGGGCGCGCCCCCTTCCTCGTGGGCCCCCTGAGGCTCCACCGATGTCAACTCAGACTCTATATATTTACGTTGAGGGAGAAAAAAATCAGAGATAAGGATTCATCGCGTTTTACTATACGGAGCCGCCACCAAGCCCTAATCTTCATCAGGAGGGCTGATCTGGAGTCCGTTTGGGGCTCCAGAGAGGGGAATCCGTCGCCATCGTCATCATCAACTTTCCTCCATCACCAATTTTATGATGCTCACCGCCGTGCGTGAGTAATTCCATCGTAGACTTGCTGGATGGTGATGGGTTGGATGAGATTTACCATGTAATCGAATTAGTTTTGTTAGGGTTTGATCCCTAGTATCCATTATGTTCTAAGATTGATGTTGCTATGACTTTGCTATGCCTAAAGCTTGTCACTAGGGCCCGAGTGCCATGATTTCAGATATGAACCTATTATGTTTTCATGAATATATGTGAGTTCTTGATCCTATTTTGCAAGTCAATAGTCACCTACTTTGTGTTATGATCCGGTAACCCAAAGTGACAATAATCGAGACCACTCCCAGTGATGACCATAGTTTGAGGAGTTCATGTATTCACTAGGTGTTAATGCTTTGGTCCGGTACTCCATTAGAAGGAGGCCTTAATACACCTTAGTTTCCAATAGGACCCCACTGCCACGGGAGGGTAGGACAAAAGGTGTCATGCAAGTTCTTTTCCATAAGCACGTATGACTATATTCGGAATCCATGCCTACATTACATTGATGAACTGGAGCTAGTTTTGTGTCACCCTATATTATAACTGTTGCATGAGGAATCGCATCCGACATAATTAACCATCACTGATCCATTGCCTACGAGCTTTTCACATATTGATCTTTGCTTACTGACTTTTCCTGGCCACTGTTACAATCACTACAAAAGCTACTACGATTACTTTTACCACCATTATCGCTACTTCCATATTACTTTGCTACTAAATAATTTGCTGCAGATATTAATTCTTTCAGGTGTTATTGAATTGACAACTGAACTGTTAATACTTGAGAATATGCTTTGGCTCCCCTTGTGTCGAATCAATAAATTTGGGTTGAATACTCTACCCTCGAAAACTGTTGCGATCCCCTATACTTGTGGGTTGTCATTGGGCTACTTCTTGGGTACTCATTTTCTCGTATTTTCCTCCTTCCGCCACAGTGCCCGAAGGAGGGAAAACAAAAAGATTGGATCACGGGACACTTATCTTTTTTTGATCTCAAACTTGTAGGCAATCACCAAATTTTAATTCAAGTAATGTAATCCTTTGAGTCCATCTTTGTGTTCTGTAATGCCTTTACTTGTATTAGCATATGAATGAAAAATATGAACCTTGTCGAGAACCAATGCATGTTTATGTCCATGCAGAGGTAGAGCGCCTCTTTAATGAAAATAAACGAGTTTTCCCCGGCAGGATATCCTGCCGGACCCTCTTTGTCTGCCGGGGAACAGACACAGGGGCCAGCCCCCCACTAACTCTTTTTCACCAAAGGCTACTGCGACCACCCTGACTGAAGCAACGTTGAGTCATGGATGGGAGCACCTAAGTTTCAAAAGAGAGGCGAGGTTTTTTGATGCAAAGTTATAGCTTTTGTAACATCGCAAAATTCTAAATTTTGGAATTTTATATTAAATAAATATTTATGATTGTTTTTTTGAATGTGGTGTGAATTGATTGTGTGAATTTGAGTGGAATTTGAAACTTCTTGAAAGTTGAATGAGAGGGAATAAAAGGACTTTCCCAAAAGTTTCTATTTTGAATCCTTATTGAATTTTAAGTTTGAATCTTGTCAAAAATTCCTTGGAAAAGAAATATGAGAGGAGAAATATGACACTCCAACAATCAGAGACAAGGTGTGACAATTTATTTGAAAATCAAATTCTATTTCATTTTGGAGTTATTACAAAAATGTTTGTTGTATTTTATTTTGGTCTAGAAAGCATGTTCATGTTTTTGGAAATTTTATTCTGAAATTTTTGGTATATAATATGTCTATATAAAATGTTTTTTATTCACTTTATTTATTTTGTTTTCTTGCTATTTTTTTAAAGGGGCCCGGTCAGGCCAGGCCAAGTGCGCCAGGCGGCCCAGTCGTAGCGCCAGCTAGGCCATGGCTCAGCTAGCCACCAGCTAGAGCTAGCGCTAGCCAGTGAGGCGAGCGTCCCAGCGCCCCAGCCCCACGTGACAAAAAAAGGGCAGCTCCCAACCCTGACTCCCTTCGCTTGTCCGCTGCCTCCCTCCCCATGCCCGACATATCTCTCTCACACCTGGCACTTAGCCCCACCTCTTCTTTCTTCTTCCTCCCGTACAAGACCAGAAACATACGCGTAAATGCACTCGACACTGCTCCGCGTCCGATTTCTTTGGAAACCCTATCCCTAGTCGACCCCATCTCCAAGCAATATGTCCTATAAATACCCGAGGCTGTCCTCGTACGATTCCCCTTTAGAACCCTCGCCAAAACCATCTCTAAGTGACGTCATTGCCATTCCAATCTAGGCCAGCCGAGCAGAGTACACCGCTCGACTTCAACCGTCGGTGAGCTGTTCGAGGCCTCTCTTTCCAGGGGTTCCTACCCCTCGTATTTACGCATGTTTTTGACATACTTTGGGCACCCAGGTTCAACCGGAGCTACCGCCTCAAGCTCGCAACGCTGCTGGAGTTCACGCAGAGCACGAGAGTTTGTGCCAACGCCCGCTCGACCCCGACGTCTCCTCACCTCACCATCAACAGAAAATCGGACACCCTCGCCGCACTGCATCGCCTGGACACTACCGCCGCCGCCCACGACCGCCGGGGCCGCCGCGTGATGTCTACTACACAACCTTCTTCTTGTAGACGTTGTTGGGCCTCCAAGTGCAAAGGTTTGTAGGACAGTAGAAAATTTCCCTCAAGTGGATTACCTAAGGTTTATCAATCCGTAGGAGGCGTAGGATGAAGATGGTCTCTCTCAAACAACCCTGCAACCAGATAACAAAGAGTCTCTTGTGTCCCCAACACACCCAATACAATGGTAAATTGTATAGGTGCACTAGTTCGGCGAAGAGATGGTGATACAAGTGGTACATGGATAGTAGATAAAGGTTTTTGTAATCAGAAAATATAAAAAGAGCAAGGTAACTAATGATAAAATTGAGCGTAAACGGTATTGCAATGCGTTGAAACAAGGCCTAGGGTTCATAATTTCAGTAGTGCAAGTTCCCTCAACAATAATAACATAATTGGATCACATAACTATCCCTCAACATGCAAGAAAGAGTCACTCCAAAGTCACTAATAGCGGAGAAAAAACGAAGAGATTATGGTAGGGTACGAAACCACCTCAAAGTTATTCTTTCCAATCAATCCGTTGGGCTATTCCTATAGGTGTCACAAACAGCCCTAGAGTGTGTACGAGAATAACACCTTAAGACACAAATCAACCAAAACCCTAATGTCACCTAGATACTCCAATGTCACCTCAAGTATCTGTGGGTATGATTATACAATATGCATCACACAATCTCAGATTCATATTTTCAACCAACACATAGGACCTCAAAGAGTGCCCCAGAGTTCCTACCGGAGAATCACGATGAAAGCGTGTGCCAACCACTATGCCTAGGTTCATGGGCAGAACCTGCAAGTTGGTCACCAAAACATACATCAAGTAAATCACGTGATATCCCATTGTCACCACAGATACGCACGGCAAGACATACATCAAGTGTTCTCAAATCTTTAAAGACTCAATCCGATAAGATAACTTCAAAGGGGAAACTCAATCCATTACAAGAGAGTAGAGGGGGGAGAAAACATCATAGAATCCAACTATAATAGCAAAGCTCGCGATACATCAAGATCATATCACCTCAAGAACACGAGAGAGAGAAAGATAGATCAAACACATAGCTACTGGTACCTACCCTCAGCCCCGAGGGAGAACTACTCCCTCCTCATCATGGAGAGCACCAGGACGATGAAGATGGCCACCGGAGAGGGATTGCCCCTCCGGCAGGGTGCCGGAACGGGTCTAGATTGGCTTTCGGTGGCTACGGAGGCTTTTGGCGGCGGAACTCCTGATCTATTGTGCTCCCCGATCGTTTTAGGGTATATGGAGATATATAGGAGGAAGAAGTGCGTCAGGGGGGCCACAAGGGGCCCACGAGGGTGGAGGGCGCTCCCTAGGGGGGTGGGCACGCCCCCCTGCCTCGTGGCCTCCTCGTAGATCCCCTCACGTGCACTCCAAGTCTTCTGGGCTTCTTCTGATCCAAAAATAAGTTCCGTGAAGTTTCAGGTCAATTGGACTCCGTTTGGTTTTCCTTTTCTGCGATATTCTAAAACAAGGAAAAAATAGAAACTGGCACTGGGCTCTGGGTTAATAGGTTAGTCCCAAAAATGATATAAAAGTGTATAATAAAGCCCATAAACATCCAAAACAGAAGATAATATAGCATGGAGCAATCAAAAATTATAGATACATTGGAGACGTATCAACATCCCCAAGCTTAATTCCTGCTCGTCCTCGAGTAGGTAAATGATACAAACAGAATTTTTGATGCGGAGTGCTACTTGGCATAATTTCAATGTAATTTTTCTTAATTGTGGCGTGAATATTCAGATCCGAAAGATTCAAGATAAAAGTTCATATTGCCATAAAAATAATAATTACTTCAAGCATACTAACTAAGCAATTATGTCCTCTCGAAATAACATGGCCAAAGAAAGTTCATCCCTACCAAATCATATAGTTTAATCGTGCTCCATTTTCGTCACACAAGAATGCTCTCATCATGCACAACCCCGATTACAATCCAAGCAATTGTTTCATAGTTTAGTAATCTCAAACCTATAAACTTTCACGCAATATATGAGCGCGTGCCATGGAGATATCACTATGGGTGGAATAGAATATGATGATGGGGTTATGTGGAGAATACAAAAAGGAGAAAGTCTCACATCAACGAGGCTAATCAATGAGCTATGGAGATGCCCATCAATAGATATCAATGTGAGTGAGTAGGGATTGCCATGCAACGGATGCACTAGAGCTATAAGTGTATGAAAGCTCAACAAAAGAAACTAAGTGGGTGTGCATCCAACTTGCTTGCTCACGAAGACCTAGGGCACTTGAGGAGGCCCATTGTTGGAATATACAAGCCAAGTTCTATAATGAAAAATTCCCACTAGTATATGAAAGTGACAAAACAAGAGACTCTCTATCATGAGGATTATGGTGCTACATTGAAGCACAAGTGTGGCAAAGGATAGCAACATTGCCCCTTCTCTCTTTTTCTCTCATTTTTTAATTTTCTTTTTTTGGGCCTTCTCTTTTTTATGGCCTCTTTTCTCTTTTTTTTATTTCGGCTTCTTTGGCCTCTTTTATTTATTTATTTTCGTCCGGAGTCTCATCCCGACTTGTGGGGGAATCATAGTCTCCATCATCCTTTCCTCACTGGGACAATGCTCTAATAATGATGATCATCACACTTTTATTTTCGTACAACTCAAGAATTACAACTCGATACTTAGGACAAGATATGACTCTATATGAATGCCTCTGGCAGTGTACCGGGATGTGCAATGGCTCATGAGTAACATGTATGAAAGAATTATGAATGGTGGCTTTTCCACAAATACAATGTCAACTACATGATCATGCATAGCAATATGACAATGATGGAGCGTGTCATAGTAAACAGAACAGTGGAAAGTTGCATGGCAATATATCTCGGAATGGCTATGGAAATGCCATGATAGGTAGGTATGGTGGCTGTTTTGAGTAAGGTAAATGGTGGGTTTATGGTACCGGTGAAAGTTGTGCGGTACTAGAGAGGCTAGCAATGGTGGAAGGGTGAGAGTGTGTATAATCCATGGACTCAACATTAGTCATAAAGAACTCACATACTTATTGCAAAAATCTATTAGTTATTGAAACAAAGTACTATGCGCATGCTCCTAGGGGGATAGATTGGGAGGAAAAGACCATCGCTCGTCCCCGACCGCCACTCATAAGGAAGACAATCAATAAATAAATCATGCTCCGACTTCATCACATAACGGTTCACCATACGTGCATGCTATGGGAATCACAAACTTTAACACAAGTATTTCTCAAATTCACAACTACTCAACTAGCATGACTCTAATATCACCATCTTCATATCTCAAAACAATCATCAAGTATCAAACTTCTCATAGTATTCAACACACTCATAAGAAAGTTTTTACTAATCTTGAATACCTAGCATATTAGGATTATTTAAGCAAATTACCATGCTATTTAAGACTCTCAAAATAATCTAAGTGAAGCATGAGTGTTCATCTATTTCTTCAAAATAAAACTACCACCATGCTCTAAAAGATATAAGTGAAGTACTAGAGCAAACAACAAACTTCTCCGAAAGATACAAGTGAAGATCAATGAGTAGTTGAATAATTATGCAACTATGTGAAGACTCTCTAACATTTAATAATTTAAGATCTTGGTACTTTATTCAAACAGAAATCAAAACAAAATAAAATGACATCTAAGAATAGCAAACATCATGTGAAGAAGCAAAAACTTAGGATCAACCGATACTAACCGATAGTTGTTGAAGAAGAAAGGTGGGATGCCAACCGGGGCATCCCCAAGCTTAGACGCTTGAGACTTCTTGAAATATTATCTTGGGGTGCCTTGGGAATCCCCAAGCTTGAGCTTTTGTGTCTCCTTAATTCCTCTCATATCATGGTCTCCCTAAATCTCAAAAGCTTCATCCACACAAAACTCAACAAGGACTCGTTAGATAAGTTAGTATGAACCATTGCAAAAACCTTATCATACTCTACTGTAGAAAATCACTAAAATTATTATTTAACATTGCATACTAAATGCCTCTGCATATTTAATAGTCCTATCCTCAAATAGAATCATTAAAGAAGCAAACATAAGCAAACAATGCAAACATAACAGCAATCTGCCTAAACAGGACAGTCTGTAAAGAATGCAGCAACATCCATACTTCCCTAGCTCCAAAAAAGTATGAAAGAAAATTACCAATGTAGTAAATTTATCAGATCTTAATATGCAAAAGGTTTCAACATTTTATCACATTCTTACTTTTCTAGGGAATTATTGCAACAGTGGTAAACTTTCTGTTTTCAAACAGCAACATGTGGACTTCTAAAATAGGCATAGTAAAGGCTATCAATGCCACTTTTATTGAAATAAAAGATGAAAAACATTGTTACAAATAACATCAAGCAAATATTAACAAAATAAATTGACGCTCCAAGCAAAACACATTTCATGTGGTGAATAAAAATATAGCTCCAAGTAAAGTTACCGATGAACGAAGACGATAGAGGGGATGCCTTCCGGGGCATCCCCAGGCTTAGGCTCTTGGCTATCCTTGAATATTACCTTGGGGTGCCTTGGGAATCCCCAATCTTACGATCTTGCCACTCCTTATTTCATAGTCCATCGAATCCTTACCCAAAACTTGAAAACTTCACAACACAAAACTTAACAGAAAACTCGTAAGCCCCGTTAGTATAAGAAAATAAATCACCACTTCAAGGTACAGTAATGAACTCAATATTTATTTATATTGGTGTTAAACCTACTGTATTCCATCTTATCTATGGTTTATAAACTCTTTTACTAGCCATAGATTCATCAAAATAAGTAAACAACACATGAAAAACAGAATCAGTCAAAAACATAACAGTCTGTAGTAATCTGGATCAAACGTATACTTCTGTAACTCATAAAATTCTCAAATAAATTTCTGGAACTGAGGAATTTATCTATTAATCATCTGAAAAAAGAATTAACTAAATATAACTCTCCAAATAAAAATGGCAGCAATTCTCGTGAGTGCTAAAGTTTCTGTTCTTTTACAGCATGATCAACAAGACTTTCCCCAAGTCTTCCCAAAGGTTCTACTTGGCACAAACACTAATTAAAGGAATAAAACCACATATAAACAGAGGCTAGATGAATTATTTATTACTAAACAGGAGCAAAAAGCAAGGAAAAAATAAATTTGGGTTGCCTCCCAACAAGCGCTATCGTTTAACACCCCTAGCTAGGCATGATGATTTCAATGATGCTCAAATAAAAGATAAGAATTGTAATATAAAGAGAGCATCATGAAGAATATGAATAACACATTTAAGCCTAACCCACTTCCTATGCATAGGGATTTTGTGAGCAAACAACCTATGGGAACAATAATCAACTAGCATAGGAAGGCAAAACAAGCATAACTTCAAAACTTTAAGCACATAGAGAGGAAACTTGATATTATTGCAATTCCTACAAGTATATGTTCCTCCCTTATAATAATTTTCAGTAGCATCATGAATGAATTCAACAATATAACCAGCATCTAAAGCATTCTTTTCATGATCTACAAGCATAGAAAATTTACTACTCTCCACATAAGCAAATTTCTTCTCGTGAATAATTGTGGGAGAAAACTCAACAAAATAACTATCATGTGATTGAAAATTAAGATCAAGATGACAAGTTTAATGGTTATCATTGTTATTTAGAGCATACATGTCATCACAATAATCGTGATAGATAGGAGGCATGCTTTCATCATAATAAATTTGCTCATCAAAACTTGGGGGACAAAAAATATCATCTTCATAAAACATAGCTTCCCCAAGCTTGTGGCTTTGCATATCATTAGCATCATGGGTATTCAAGAATTCATACTAACAACATTGCAATCATGCTCATCATTCAAATATTTAGTGCCAAACATTCTAATGCATTCTTCTTCTAGCACTTGAGCACAATTATCTGAATCCTTATTCTCACGATAGATATTAAAAAAATAAAGCGTATGAGACAAACTCAATTCCATTTTTTATAGTTTTGTTTTATAAACTAAACTAGTGATAAAACAAGAAACTAAAAGACTCGATTGCAAGATCTAAAGATATACCTTCAAGCACTCACCTCCCCGGCAACGGCGCCAGAAAAGAGCTTGATGTCTACTACACAACCTTCTTCTTGTAGAAGTTGTTGGGCCTCCAAGTGCAGAGGTTTGTAGGACAGTAGAAAATTTCCCTCAAGTGGATGACCTAAGGTTTATCAATCCGTAGGAGGCGTAGGATGAAGATGGTCTCTCTCAAAGAACCCTACAACCAAATAACAATGTGTCTCTTGTGTCCCCAACACACCCAATACAATGGTAAATTGTATAGGTGCACTAGTTCGGCGAAGAGATGGTGATACAAGTGGTATATGGATAGTAGATAAAGATTTTTGTAATCTGAAAATATAAAAACAGAAAGGTAACTAATGATAAAAGTGAGCGTAAACGGTATTGCAATGCGTTGAAACAAGGCCTAGGGTTCATACTTTCATTAGTGCAAGTTCCCTCAACAATAATAACATAATTGGATCACATAACTATCCCTCAACATGCAAGAAAGAGTCACTCCAAAGTCACTAATAGTGGAGAAAAAACGAAGAGATTATGGTAGGGTACGAAACCACCTCAAAGTTATTCTTTCCAATCAATCCGTTGGGCTATTCCTATACGTTTCACAAACAGCCCTAGAGTTTGTACGAGAATAACACCTTAAGACACAAATCAACCAAAACCCTAATGTCACCTAGATACTCCAATGTCACCTCAAGTATCCGTGGGTATGATTATACGATATGCATCACAGAATCTCAGATTCATCTATTCAACCAACACATAGGACCTCAAAGAGTGCCCCAAAGTTCCTACTGGAGAATCATGACGAAAACGTGTGCCAGCCCCTATGCATAGGTTCATGGGCGAAACCTGCAAGTTGGTCACCAAAACATACATCAAGTGAATCACGTGATATCCCATTGTCACCACAGATACGCACGGCAAGACATACATCAAGTGTTCTCAAATCTTTAAAGACTCAATCCGATAAGATAACTCTAAAGGGGAAACTCAATCCATTACAAGAGAGTAGAGGGGGGAGAAAACATCATAGGATCCAACTATAATAGCAAAGCTCGCGATACATCAAGATCGTATCACCTCAAGAAAACGAGAGAGAGAGAGAGATCAAACACATAGCTACTGGTACATACCCTCAGCCCCGAGGGAGAACTACTCCCTCCTCATCATGGAGAGCACCAGGATGATGAAGATGGCCACCGGAGAGGGATTGCCCCTCTGGCAGGGTGCCAGAACGGGTCTAGATTGGCTTTCGGTGGCTATGGAGGCTTCTGGCGGCGGAACTCCCGATCTACTGTGCTCCCCGGTCGTTTTAGGGTATATGGAGATATATAGGAGGAAGAAGTGCGTCAGGGGGGCCACGAGGGGCCCACGAGGGTGGAGGGCGCGACCTAGGGGGTGGACGCGCCCCTGCCTCGTGGCCTCCTCGTAGATCCCCTGACGTGCACTCCAAGTCTTCTGGGCTTCTTCTGATCCAAAAATAAGTTCCGTGAAGTTTCATGTCAATTGGACTCCGTTTGGTTTTCCTTTTCTGCGATATTCTAAAATAAGGAAAAAACAGAAACTGGCACTGGGCTCTGGGTTAATAGGTTAGTCCCAAAAATGATATAAACATGTATAATAAAGCCCATAAACATCCAAAACAGAAGATAATATAGCATGGAGCAATCAAAAATTATAGATACGTTGGAGACGTATCACCGCGCCACCGGAACCGAAGCCGACCCGACACGCATGATCTTCTCTGTAAGCGTATGCCTGTTCTTCGTTTCAGTTAGAAAAAACAAGTTTTGGTTTTCTTTATATTGATCGGTTTTATTTAGATCGGTTTAGTAGATCGGTTTGTTTGGTACATCGGTTTTCTTCGGTTAGATCGAACCGGTCCGCTGTTTTTTTATAAAGAGTGGACTAGAGTTTTAGTTATCTTACAGCCGAGCACCGTATAGATTCGGATCGCACACTTCCCTGGCCCAATAGCAGCCCGACTTGTAGCCAGTGCCTGATCTGTTTTTTTGTTTTCGTTTCTGTTTTAAAAACAGAAAAGTTTCAATCTTAGATATTCAATATCTTTTATGTTTTAGATCCAAATTGAGTGTTCTTTTTGCATTAAATTCAAAATTTCTTGAATATTCTGTTATTGCAATTGGATTTCAAATTTTAGTAGTTTAAATTTGAGTTTGCATGAATTTGTTCAAAATCACTATTTTGGTCATATTTTGAGTTTTATAAAATATTTTTTATTGATTCTTTTTGCTACTATTTTATTATGGTTTTGTCTATCCAGTAGCATATAGTTACTTATTTTTAGTTTATTTTAAATTAGGTTTTTAGCAAAACAGTACTATTTTAGTTATAGTTTTGTTTTAGTCTTTTCTTTATTGTTTTATTAGTTTTAAATTATTTATTTTTGTCACTCTTAAAAAAATTAATTTTGTTCCTGTTAGTCAACAAAAGAAAATTTTGTTTTTATTTTAAAAATTTATTTTACTTAGTTTTGTATGAAAACTTGTTTAGGTCATAGTTAGTGTTTCATAAAAGCTTTTTATTTGTTTCTTTTTGCAAATAATTTTTTTTGAAAAATACCTTCTGTTAACTTAGTTGTTTTACTTTGTATTTTCTGTTAATTTATTAGTTTAGTGTTTTAATTGTTGTTAAGTTTTTACATAGCACAAAATTGTTTTGTGATATGTCTTAGAGTTTTCTTTAGTAGTTTTGTTGTGTAGTTTTCCTTTGTTCTTATTTGGTTTCCCTTGTTGTTTTGTAATTTATTTGTTGGTTTTATTACGAGTGTTAGAATTGCTTGCTAGTATGTTTGCTTATATGAATGCTATGTTTGACTATATAGATTTTCAACGGAGTGACGAATAGTTCCACTAAGTCATTATTCTGAGAGCGTTGTTATCTTCATCAAGTAATACCAGGCAAGTTCACTTTGACCATGTTTTTCATACCTATGTTTTATTTGCATGTAGTAGCACCCTTTCAACAATCCCTCTAGTAGTGTTATTGAATCTTGTAGTTGAGTAGAATGCATGAGGTAGGAACCCATCTCCCTGTTACCATGCCCGGGACGTTATATAGTTTTAATGCTACGCTATAGTAGGCGGGGTTTGGTATGAGTGCACGAGAGTGGTGTGAGAATGGAGGACTCTACGCCAATTACGACAACTCCGTGATGGCATCTGCAAGGACTACATTTCCAAGGCCTCAAGACTTCAAGACCTCGAGATTTCTAGACTCGAGACAAGAATTCAATACACACTACTGGGGGAAGGACGGTTGACGGGAACCCTGGAGAAACCAGTGGATGGTCGGGATGCATGGAGAAGCGCCATGACATCTTGCAGAAAGCTTCACCGAGACTCAAAGAGACGGAAGAATACTTCATGCCCGGAAGCTTACCTGTGCAAGCGCAAGTCACTATGGGCTCTGGCTTGGTTGACCCTAGTGGTGACTCTGGCTGGGACGGTGCTAGCAGATGTAGAACTACGGTAAGATTGGATGAGCACTGGACAGTGGTCAGGGGAACTCTTTGGAAAACCATGTTTCGGTCATCTTCTTCTCAAACACCTTGAAATGCGAGAACGTAAAAAGAAGGATCGAATCTTGCGGGTAAAGTGTACAAACCTCTATAGAGGGTTAAAACCTAATCGATTAGCCGTGTCCCCGGTTACGGACAATTTGAGCCTCTGGACTTGGATCTATCTTGGAACTCTGAACACCGGACTAATAACATAATTGTGGGCAACTTATGATGATTTGGGTATGAGACATCGGTTGGCGGAACCATGTCATGATAGAAAACTCCATAGTACAGACTCCTGATATTCCTTTGTTGTAGGGAAAATAAAACCAGCTTTTAAGCAAAAAGATCAGACATAGAGCCACAAAGCCATATTGTATATAGAATAGTATTATCATCATCTGCTTTCTCATGTTGTGATCTTGCCGGTGCATTCAATGTACTGACCTACAAGGCTGTAACGTCTCATGTTGCAGATATGTTCCCTCCGGCGAGTAAGATTACGGTACAGGGTTACGGTCTACACTCAACCTGCCGATGGCGTTGATGGGACTCCACACTCGATTGTTTGTTTCCGCTGAGACTTATGAGGTATATATCGTTTTTACGTTATTTATACATGTGATTGCACTTTGATATATACATTGATGTACTGTGTGTGCCAGCATACCGATCCAGGGATGGCACAGATACATAGAGGCTTGACCTTCTGAGGTCGGGTCGCTACAGATATGGTATCAGAGCACATGTTGACTGTAGGACGTGACCCTAGAAATCGGAAAGCCTCTAGGATAGGAAATCTCTAAAACTTTATTTTCAAAAAAATCCATTACTTCTCATCTTTTCTCATTTTATCAAATATCTCTCTTACCTCAAATAGTTAGAATATACCCCTTTCTCTTTTGACCACACAAAGGATCAACTAAAGCCGCTCCAAGAAGGACAAGATATCGGACAACCGATCACCTCGTCAGAGTAAAGAGAATTTCACCATGCATTAGAAGAGTTGAAGCTACAATAGTTGAAGACTCCGAAGACTTGAAGAATCTAAAGAATTATTTGACCTTTAGAAGAGCAAACCCCTATTATATACTTACGTTAGATGCAGCGATTTGTGAGCTATCATTTGTTTGATGTTTGTCTGACAACCACAAAAGAAAACCCGTTTCTTCAAAACTATTGTTTGTATTGTGTGTATCTCCCTCCACTCTTCTCTTGTAGCTCATCCCAAAACCTTTGGATCCAATAGATGGTGAATGGAGAAGGACTAGTATTCTCTGGACTGATGACTCAATGGGAGGTAGAACTATGGATTCAGAATATGAAGGATCACTTTAGGAACAACTTGATTGGAAGCAAGTATGAGGTTCAATACGCTCTTTGGTACTTTACAAAAAGTGCTTCAACCTGGTGGAAAATGCATCAAGCCATACAAGGATGCAACGGAGCAAGAACTTGGGAGGAATTCAAGAAGACTCTGTTAAGATCTCGTCTCATCCGGAAGCACTGGTATAACCCGATGAAGAAACCTTGTGCCTACAAGATTTGCGGAGAAATAGGACACACCAATGAAGAACACAAGGATGGATGCCCTCATTGTGACAGAAATCACTCAGCTGAAGAATGCCCAACTGGGTAGGTTACTTGTTTCATGTGTGAAGGAACTACACACTACCCTGCTCAATGTCAGATTTACCCCAAGGTACAAGAAATTACCAAGCAGCGGAAGGAAGCCATGAAAAAGCCCTCAGGGAAAGTTTAGAAGAACCCGTCATGGAGGAAGTTATTGAAGACCCTGATGGTGAAGGCCTAAACATATTTTTCACCCAAGCCTGCTACTCATGTGGAGAATAAGGACATTTTTCAGAGTATTGCACGACGGAAAGCCAAGAGTATCTCAGGGACTTCCCAATACCAGAAGTGAAGTTTGACCCTCAGCAAATAGAAGCTCTGATCATTATGGAGAAATCCAGGAAGAGAAAACGAAGGCATCCTCAGAACAACCCAATTTCTGCAGAGAAGGACCTGAGTCATATCACTTGTTACAGATGAAAGGATTTAGGCCATTATGCTAGCAAATGCCCAGCAAGGAAGCCAACAACCCAAGGAGCCAAGATAACCACCAGGAAGCCCCTAGATTTGTCTGAAGTCATTTGTTTATGCTGCAAGGGAGTAGGAAATTTTGCCAGAGAATGTTCAGACAGAGGAAAGCTTGAGCAAAGTAGTTGAGATCTTGATATTGGAATAAAGCATGTAATAATATGGACTACACTTTTATTTTTGGAGATGTTGAGGTGAGTTATGAAATGGAAATTGTAATAGCTCATGAAGCAATAAAAGTTGATGTGGTTGGAATGTCATGTGAAATGTTATGAGTTGTTGATTGTGCGTGCCTCTCTCATTATCTCACCTAGACTTAAACCTTGAACCCATGGACAAGCTGATCCCCAAACCTTTTCCGAAAAAACCACATTTCACCCAAGGAAATATATACATTACCCTGAGTACCCCTTCTATCTTATATCTGCAGATGACAACCCTTTACGAGTCTTTTCTCAAGCGCCCGGAAACGATCATGACCCTGACAAGTGATCACGATTACCCGAAGATCCTGAAGGACATGATGAAGCATATTCACCTTGAAGGAGATGCAGTCTAAAAAGGCTACCCCTTCATGCAAAAGGGAGTGGAAATTTGGTATGTGGAGGTACACCTCCACTGTATGAAAGCAGTTTGCCCAAAGACAATGGGGCAGTACGTTTTCATCTCACGTGTACCACAGGCAACTTTCTTCGACGCTGATCATGAAGCATCCATGAAAGCCATACGCCGGATCGGAGAAATACTTGAAGCAAGGCTCCGTTATACTCAGGAATACCTAAGAGAAGTGCATGCAGAGATGATGGAGATGAAGCTCAAGGCCACTATAATGAAACAGAAGATTGAAGATTTCAAGGCGCATGTCACACAATTCCAGTGGGACTGAAGAATCCTCAAGGAGGAAAAAAATGAATAAAGTTGGAAGTAATGCCTGACCATATCAAACTATGTGGATGGCAACATTTGTAATAAAGTACTGTTGGAGTTTGAATTTTGAGTAGTGATTAAGGATGTAATACATGATTTGATATGAAGAGAGTATGAATTATGGATGCACTACTACATTTTATTTTTATGGTAATACCCTATGAGAACACCTGACCAATGGAAAGGAATATGTATTCCACATAGTGGAGTTTGGACAAAATGAGTTGGAGTTTTGTTTTAGTTATGATCATTACCACAAGGGTATGAAGGAACGAAATACTATTGGATTCAAAGGTGGTGTAAAGTTGGAGTATGGAACAATTATAACTTCCAGGATGAATAGAAGTTGTACCCACATTGAAGTGGGCCCATAACCCATAGGCCCAGGAGTTAATAAGAAGCTGCACACTCTTGCGGAAGGAAGGAATTTTGGAAGAAAAACTCCGATTTAATCAGCAGACGTTTCTTAGGAGGATACGAAAACCTGAGAGTTGTGAAGTAACGCTAGATGTTTCATTCAGCTTGCAGAATCAATGGATTTATTCAAACTCAGTTCACCGACAAGAGAAATTCTGCAATGCTTGTGAGTATGCCCAAGTGTTAGAATATGTGATTCGATGTTTGCATATGTAGTAATGGTTCAAGTACGGGATGGATTGGCCCCCATACCGGAGACTTCTATCATGAATTACATTTGTTGATGGAAAATCAGAGAGCCTTGAAAACCTTAGAAGAGTGTCAACACGTCAAGCCATAAAACTATAGAATCATAGGACGATGGAACCCTTTACAGGAAACCGTTGCCCATCGTAGGATATACGATGATATTCAATCCCGACCATTTTCCTGCAAGAGAAGCCATATATATGGAGAAGCCATAAACCGTTGCTTTCTCATGTTGTGATCTTGCCGGTACATTCAATGTACTGACCTACACGGCTGCAACATCTCATGTTGCAGATATGTTCCCTCCGACGAGTAAGAGTACGGTACAGGGTTACGGTCTACAGTCAACCTGTCGATGGCGTTGATGGGACTCTACACCCGATTGTTTGTTTCCGCTGGGACTTATGAGGTATATATCAGTTTTTCGTTATTTATACATGTGATTGCACTTTCATATATACATTGATGTACTATGTGTGCCAGCATACCGATCCAGGGATGGCACAGATACACAGAGGCTTGACCGTCTGAGGTCGGGTCGCTACAGCTTTACATAACACTAATGGACAAGAGGTAAACTTATTTGTTTGGCTTGCCGGGGATCGTTGTGTCATGCAATCTTCTCGTCTCTTGCCGAAGCCAAGTTCACGACATGAACCTACAACTTCATGTAGATGAGAATGAATGCAGGATGCGATCCTATCTTTATGCATATGCAAATGCTCATGAAATGCTTATGCAGTGATCTTGCTGTGCTCATGCATGCCTAGAATCTTAGTTTGCCCCCCTACATCGCTTCTCTATTTTCTTTTGCACGGGGTCATCGCCCCGGCTACGTACAAGGGGTTACATGCAGTTGAGGCAAGGCCTGTACAATAGGGTGGCTGCTGGGAAGTGCCCGACAGCCTCACGCCTTACGGGTAGTACTTGCGGAGATGCTCAATGTTCCATGAGTTTTGCAACTGAGTGCCATCTCCGGTCTCCAGATGGACTGCGCCGGGTCTGGTGACTTGTACCACCCGCTAAGGGCCTTCCCACTTTGGTGACAACTTGTTTGTACCCTTGGCCACTACAAAAAAAATACACTTCTATGATGATACGTGTTTGTCACAGTAGGTCGCTTTTTTGTCATGCATGTACATTCTTGACAAATTTATGACAGAATCAAGATAGTCATACCTGTGCTGTCGTAGAAGTGTTCCATGACATTACCAAAATGATCATCACGGAAGTCTCCACTTCCATGACGATAAATCGCGCGTCACAGAAGTGCTTTCGTCAAGGGTGACCAACACATGGCATCCACCGTAACGAAACGCCGTTAAGCTATCGGGTCGGGTTTTGGATCCGATAACCCATTAACAGCCCCGACCAATGGGGATTTTCCATGTGTAAAATCATCATTCGCTGGAGGAAACACGTGTCGGCTCATCATTGGGACAGATGTCAACCACTCATTGGACGGAAGGCGCCTATGATACGTCGACACGTGGCATGGCCCAACAGAGGCCCATTCTTGTGAAAAGGCCGGCCCGTTTGACTTGGTCAAAAGGTGGCGGGCCGGCCCATAGAAAGCCTGTTAACGGCATGTTCGTATATAGCCCATTTACAGCCCGCTAACCCAAGGCCCATTACGCCCTATCCGAATTAGGCCCAGTAGCATCATCTGGGCCATCCAATATGATTCCAGCCCGTTTTCACTTCTGGACCATGACGTCTTTCGGCCCATATGAGGCCCTATGTAACTCTTTGCCTATTAACGGCCCGTGGTGAAACTGGCCCGTAATGAACAGTGTATCACTTTACACCCATTAACGGCCCGTGGTGAAACTGGCCCGTAATGAACAGTGTATCACTTTATACCCATTAACGGCCCGTTATTCCATTGGGACGTTTCGAGCCCATGTTATCTTTCGGCCTTCTCAGAGCCCATTTATTTTTGGGCTCATTTCCAGCATTCGTTTACTTACGGCCCGTTACTGTCATTTTCTGCTTATGGGCCAAATTCAGCCCGTGGTTATAGTCGGCCTGTTTGTGGTCCGTTAATACGTTGGGCCGTTTTCATAGCGTCACCAAATACGGCCTATTAACGATGGCCCGTTGCGGTAGGCCCATGAACGGACGATTCCAACTCTAGCCCGTTTACGGCCATAATGCGGCCTATTATTGGCCCATGTTTGACCAATCGATCATACGGCCCGTATAAGGCCCATTGATGATACGGCCCGTAGAAGGCCCATTGTTTCTATGGCTCGTAGAAGGCCTACTGTTTCTACGGCCCGTAGAAGGCCCACTGTTTCTATGGCCCATAGAAGGCCTACTGTTTCTATGGCCCGTAGAAGGCCCACTGTTTCTACGGCTCGTAGGAGGCCTAGTGTCACTACAGTAAATATTATCCCATGGTTATTGTGGCCTAGTTTTAAAAATAGGTTATTGCACCCACTAGTTAACCGCGGAAAAATAACTGCAATGACTACAAGCAAACAAATAAACAAGACAACATGGAAATAAATAAGCAAGCAACTAACGCTAGGCTATCACGACTATTAAACATATTACATCCACTAGGCATCAAAGTTCGCCACCAGTGCAAATATAGGGAACAAATCAGCATATCATATGCACTGGCCGTCAAAATTGGCCACCAGTGCAAATAAACGTGGCAGCAAAACAAGAGCATAACTGAAACAACTTCAGAAGAGCTCAAGAAACGTTATCTTGGGTATCCACCATGCTGGCAATAAGCTTAGCAAGCTGATTAGCTTTGTCCTGTTTGGCGCTAAAATCCTCCAACGCTTGATGTTGCACCAGAAAGTATGCATCTGAATGCTCTAGGGACTTCTGCAGTCCTTCCGCTTCTTGTCACAGCACAGCTGATCGATGTCTTTCAGCTTGTAGTTGAGACTCAAGAAACTGAACTGATTTAGACAGTGAGTTTGAATAGCTTGTGCAAGTGGTAGTGGCCAGGAACTCCAACACTAAACCAAGACAAGATGTGTCACTATCCTGAACCTTATCTGCATTACTTCCTTTACCGTTGCTTAATAAGGCACTCTTCCCCAATATTCTGTCAACATTCTAAAAGAAGAAACAAGCAGACACATAACAAGTTTAGCATGTACTAGTATATGAAACTCATTTCAGTGAACCAGTTCATTAGTAAGGTGGACAGGATTAAACTACCAAGTCTTCTATTGCCAAGTACTAGTACATAATGAAAGCATCAAACAAACATATATCTATGTCCTATGGTAGTAATGGAATCTTAAATTAGAACAGTTGTTCTTCAGGTTTAGGCACTTGTTCTACATGAACAAAGTATAGTAAGACGCAAGAATATAATACTTAAAAATAGAAAATGAGCTCATAGACCTTACCACATTCTTGGTTCGGGACTAGTACAGAACAAGGCGTTCCCAGTCATCGTCCAGTAAATGTGTCTCAGGAGAACGTAAGGGAATTTGATGAGTTTCTTTGCCAGTGAAGTATGTTTTCTTCAGGTAATTCCGATACTGCCACCAAGCATTCTTGAAGATAGCAGAGGTATTAGCACAGGTTACCTCATCCTGACTTTCCAAATCGGTCCTTCTCTATAGAGAAAAATGAGAAAATTTGTTGTATTATAACCATCATGGAGGTAGGATGTATGGGACGAAGCAAAGTAATTGCCATGAATAACATTACTTACACATAACTCCTAGACAAACACCTACAACTGTCATTTTCCTTCATCTTTAGTATAATATTTCCAAGATGGGAAGATACGCACATACGATTTGACAACATCAAATGCGATAGATGCTAAACTATGACTAGCTGGTTGTGCTTCCTCCACAGGAATAGGCGCACTAACTGGTGGAGTTGGGGTTCGCCATGATAGTACTGGCCCTTTGGGCACTGGAGCTGCCTTACTAACTGCTCTTGTTTGGGAGCTCTGTGGTGGAGATGGTGTTGTGTCAACAGGAACTGGGTTACTATCGGCTGGGGTTGGGGTTAGATTGGGTGAAGCTAGTTCTCTGTCCATCGTAGTAGGGGTACAATCTGTGAGAGTTTGGGTTATGTGTGGTAGGGCTGGTTCTTATGCATGTACAACCGGGGTGCTATCTCCACCAAGAGGTAGCACTGTTTTATTCGAAGACCGTGTTTTTAGTCCGGTAGATACTGGCATCACCCGCTCCAATTCAAATGGCTGATAAACAGGAAACATAGTTGAATGTACAGACATTGTATGAGAGACAGATGCAATAGATAGTGTGGAAAAAAGAGGGCATGAAATGGTTGACATGTATATTGTTTAACTAAAACGGATAGCATGACATAATTTCACATATATGACGTCTATCTAAACTGGATATCATAGCATAACATAATTCAAAGATATGATGAATAACTAAACAGGATCGAATGACATAATTCACCTACATGTTATCTAAGTAATCAGGATCGCATCATTTAATTCACATATGTGATTTATATGCTAAACAGAGGGCATTAAATATGATGTCTGAACTAAGAACATGGTGTTGAATATTGTGTATATGATGTCTAAACTTTGCAATGCAAGATACCGTATGAATGATATGAGCAGTATAACCGTGCCAAGTTAGAGCATACACCTCAATGGGGGAATAGGACTGGTCATCTATCTCTGAATCCATCTCTGAGGAGCTATCGAGACCCAACAAGAGATCTGCTTCGACAGGTAGCACTGTCTGCTCTGAAGGCCTTGTTTTCACTCCAGATTTTTCCATCTCCCACCCAAATGGCTGATTCACAGGAAGAGTAGTTTAATGTACAAACATTGTTGACAAATGGAAATGTAATGAAGAAAAGGATGGGCAAGATATCATTCAAATATATGATGCCTGGTTAAACAGGATGGCATTGCACATTTCACATATATTATGGCTGGCTAAAAGACATGAGACTGCATAATTCCCATATATGATATAGAAACTAAATAGGTGGCATTACAGAACATGTCTAAACTAAGCAGATGACATATATATGTCAAAAGTAGGCACTGCAAGGCAACATATGCATGATATGACTAACATCATCATGCCAAGGTAGAGCAAACACCTTGGGGGTAAATAGGAGTGGTCAGCGGCGTACGAATCCGCCTCAGAACAGATATCTTCCTCTGGATTACAATCTGGAGAGGGGTGGGGAGGGTTTTCCATTGAACCCACAATGGAGCGATGTCTGCATGACATTGTATTGCCGTGCAAAACTCTTCTCTTTTTCTCTACATGTTCAGCATGACTGTGTACAATATCTGACATGCATACGAAAAAAATATGGTGAGATTATGTAAGGAGAGCATGCAAAAATTTAGAGTGATGGTAACAACTAGTGGATCGATGTTTTTCCGTTGAACCAAAATAGCCCTAATGGATCGACGTGAATGTATAGTAATAAGTGATGCAACAAGTGTACAACCTCTTTGCCGTAGCCGTGTCGACCTCAGCATCATTTGGTTGGTCGCTGAAGCAGTTGAGGCAGAGGTGGCTTTCGGAGGTGTGGAGGAAGATCTCAGGGCAATGTAGACGGCGTCCAGGGCACCGCTCTATTGTGATGGATCGTTCTGTCATTCGAGCAGCTCCGGTGAGCCGTAAGACGTCAAGGTTGAAGCAGCACAAGACAGACATCGTCAATCTCAAGTGGGATTCTAATAGCGTCTCCAATAGATGATGTAAAATGGATGTAAAATTAACATCACCAAAAACCACCTGACTACAACAGATGAGGTCAAAACTGTTGACTCTGAACTTAACTGTCGAAACTGAAATTTACTGTGGAATCTAAATGCTACTGTCAAAACTGAACGCAAGGGTAGCAGAGAGGCACTTGACATGTAGTTTAGGGAGGGCTTGCAGTTCATCTTCAGCCTGCACCCCCCTGAGCCGCCAACCACCACTGGCCGAACCACCGGCCCCAGCGCCGCCTCGCCGCCCTGAAACAACTCGCCACCGCCGCCCCGGCCAGCCCTCTAGGCCCCCCGCCCCCACCCTGAACCCTAAGATAGATAGTGGGGTACCTCTCCGGCGAGCCCCTGTCCCTGCTGCGGGTGGTTCTTCCTTAACTCCGGCGAGCCCCCCAACCCCTGAAAATCGACTGACCCAAAAGTCGATTCAGTCGACTGAAGTGTGGCTTAATCGGAGCAGAGCAGCAGCACGAGCGAGGGGGAGAGCAACAGCAGCAGCTGGGCGAGCCAGCGATCGAGCGAGAGCCAGAGCAGCAGCAGCAGATCCGGCTGGTATGGATGCAGCCGCCGAAGGGGCCTCACATTGAGGGAGATCCTCCATGGAGATGTCGCCCGCGGCGCAGGGTTCAAGGTAGCCGCTCCATGGGGGTGCGGGATGGAGCACCGTCGGCGCCGGGAGGTCGAGTTAAGGAGAAGGTGCGATGCGATGAGTGTACAACCTCTTTGGTGGCGCCGAGTAGGCCTCGGCTTCGTCCGAGGAGTCGGTGAGGATGCTGCGGTTCCGGTGGAGCAGGTTAAGGCGGCGCTGTGGGGATGGAGCAGCCGCGATAGACGAGGCGATCATCGGAGAAGCTCCTTGGAGGTGGAGGACGGGGCGGCTGAACCGGTGGGACGGCGAGATGGACGACAAATCCTCATCTGGGGAGGTGGACGAGGGACGTCGAGCTGTTGTGGTGGACGACATCGTCGGGGAAGAGGCTCCGTCTAGGCAGTGGTGACATGGCGGACGGAGGAGGGTGGGGCTTCGCGGCTAGAGCAGAGAGGTTATGGCGGCCTGGGATTTCGAATGGCTAAAAGGGGGCGATGGGAGGGGGTGAAGCATGACTTAGGAATGCGCTTGTCCAAAATGTAGGGTGTGTTACAAAATTACCCCCCACCAATTTGAACTAGCGGCCCTTTCGGCTCAGGGTTAGAAGGGGGATTTCGCGTGTCGGGATTTGGCAGCTGGAGGGAGTTTTCGCGCGCGTTGTAATTTCGGGATAGCAAGGCACGGGTTGTGAAGGCACCAGTTTTGGGAGCACGATATCTGAATTTTCGGGATATAACAAGACGCGGGTTGAATTTTAGGGACAAGCCTAATGTGTAGTAATATTGTACTTGTATGTACCAAATCAATTCGCACTTCCCTCAACCAAAAAGAAAACAAAAAAATAAAACTATTCACACCACACAAAGAGAGAGTCTTGCCCCGTTTTACTATACAAATGCTATTCAAAGCTACTCCCTCCTTCCATCTATATAGGGCCTAATGCGTTTTTCGATGCTAACTTTGACCAAATATTAGAGCAATGATATGCAACTTACACAAAGCACACCGTTAAATTCGTCTGTGAAAGGTTCTTTCAATGATATAATTTCCACATTATGCATGTCATGTACTATTAATCTTGTCAATAGTCAAAGGCGGTCTTAAAAATCTCATTATGCCCTATATAGATGGAAGGAGGGAGTATGAATCCATGTTATGTCCGATTAAATTTTTTCGCTTGCTGTATAATGCATGTAACCTACTCATACCAACATTTTAGTGCATTCCAAATGTCTATACTACTGCTGCAATTCGAACTAAATTTGAATTCGTTTCTCTATTTCAATAAGAATCTACAATCATGATTGTTGCCAACTTCAACCATCATAGTTTCCTTGCTATCCGCCAGATATAAATCAGACGGCCTATAATGCAGGATGGCAGGCACACCATCATCAACAACTCCGTTTTTTATAAGAGTAGAGATAAAATATATTAAATGTAGTATACCATGTTCATAACCACACCATGTGTATCACCGTTATATATATTCACACATCTGTCGGTTTGAAACACTCTGATAAATTCTTCAAATATCCGAATTCGCTTTTTATAATGAAGTATATATGATCTCTATTCGTCTTTTACACCCACACAACCCTCTTATCTTTGTAGCTAGCGCTAACTTTCCTTGTGCATGCACACGCCCGCATCCCTCTCACCCTCCCTCAGCATTCTCTAGCTCCATCGCGCAAATTCGTCTTTTCACTTTAGGTCGTTCACCCATGGTGTGTGTAGGCCCCCAGCTCCTTCTTTACGGCACACATCGATCGATATGCCTCTCTAGCCAGGTGTGCCTAGCACAAACACAAGCTTCCCCTCTTCTCTTGTCACCGTCCATGCCTCACTCCCACCACTCTTTTCATCATTCTCGTACTCGCACACTCCTCCCCCTCGATATAGTATGCCTCTCGTACCACCTCCTACATGCATCCCTCTCTCTCTATCCTTCTCCTCGTCCCTCATTTGCTTCTAACACACACATGCATGTATACCGATCGATCTCCCAACATATACCTAGATCGACTTTAACTACCCCCCATCGATCGACGTACCTCACAAGTTATGTCTCTCCTTTCTCTTACAAAGGGTGATTGATCTTCCTATGTAGTTACGTCTGCTTACCACAGCCACATCGTCCCCCCTCATCATTCGTGCATGCCTCCTGACCCATCTCTCACACGCACGTGCATAGACAACAAGCAGCCATCTCCTGTCTTATTGATATTGCGGGCGTGCCCTCCGTTTGTCTAGCAAGCCTATCCTACCATTTGTTAGAAGCAACTCCACTACCACCCCGTCCAACACTGTAGCTCTGTCTCTCTCCCAACCTTATTCATCTCCTGCACATATGTATGGATGCTGATCGATCTCCCTTAATACATGAGGAAGATCGATCTCCTTAATACATGAGGTAGGTCTCTCTCCTCCTCCACACATATACCAGCCATTGTACCTCTATAGTTAATTGGGCCTCCCTCTTCCCCCACCACACACCGATAGTCGAGCACTGCAAGTAGGTATCCATGCCACAGAGACAAACTGCACATGTCCCATCTCACATTCCAGTAGGCCAACCACTCTATATCTTTGACGTGGGCACACACAAATTTGATGGCACTCTTTATCGATCGCGTGCGCACACACACACACACACATTATCCCACTCTTCGATTCTATGGACACCTCAAGCCGATGATACCTCCACTCTCTTCTCATGGATCGCCCCCTCTATATATATGTTATATCCAGGACTCTATTTCACACACATTGCATATGTTAAATTTTTTGATTGAGCCCCCCCCCCACACACACAAAAAAAACTCTCAAGAACCCACACACTATATCTCTCTAGGTTTGTATCTCTCTCACACAACCCCACACAGCTGGTGTACGTATACAAGAAGAGAATAGGTGCACCGTGAAAGTACTCACGCTTTGTGCCCAGCCACACCCGCGCAGGTACACGGTGGAGCTCATTTCTTTACGAAATGCCAGCCCACGTGCTAATTTGAATGCCTATAGCGGTTGTTTACCTAGGGAGGTCGTGTACCACGCGTGCACGAAACAAAGTTCGACTTGACGCGTTGCCGCGTTATTTTTAAATAAAGTTATAGCGCTCAATGGCACGTACACAGAATATAAAACGATTTTTATGGAGGAAAAGGTAGTCCGCTCTTCAGAGTATCTCACACAAGGCTCCGGTGGCCTCTCTCTCTCTCTCACCGTTGGTCACTGATCCAGCCACATCCCGTCCGCCGGGGGAAAGGGAGTGTGGTGGCCTCTCTCTCTCTCACCGTTGGTAACTGATCCGGCTGCATCCTGTCCGCCGGGGGAAAGGGAGTGCGGTGGCCTCTCTCTCTCACCATTGGTCACTGATCCGACCGCATCCCATCCGCCGGGGGAAAGGGAGGAAGTGCATCATTTCTCCGTTCGACAGCGCCGAGGCAGCATGTCCCGATCTGCGGTACACGCCGTTCTCTCTGACCAAGCTCCGGCGTGGCAGGGCCTACGCCACCTGCTCGCAGATTCCGCCCGCCGCCGCTCACCTAGTTACATCCCGACGACCTCCAGGTATCCCCTCCGGCCTTGCTCCACTGCCCGTTTTCCCACGTCGCTGCATGTGGATCTTCCATAGTTCTTTGCCCATAACATAGCTCGTCCGGCGTACTTTCCATATTGCATTGTCGTCCTCACACCGTTTTAGACAAACACAACCGTGTTGTTATCTTCCCTTAGGACAAGGAATATGCTTCTTTTTTGTCATCGCATGTGTCATCAACTGTTATTGGCCAGTAATTGTTTCCTTTCTACCTCTTTTTTGCAAACAGGGCTATCTGTTTCACGTCATTGCTATTGCGACCTTTTGGTGAACTGCACAAATCACTTTTTTCTTAAGAGTGTTTTGTGCAGTTGTACTAAAATGTCACACGGGCAACGTCTCTACATTTCAGTGCGACTGCACAAAGGGAGATTGGTTTTGCTCTATCCTCCTCATCCAACTCCGAGCCTAATCTTCTCCAACTAGTTAGTCTTAAGAGAGACTGCAAAGGTGACTGACTTCTATTTGTGTGTTTATTGTTTCATCAGCAGTCCTCTATTATCGTAATCACACTTGATATCTTTGGAACAGGGACACTCAGCTCTATTTTATGGAACTGCACAAAATGACGGAATGTTGCATGCTCCAGACAGCTACTTTTTTCCCAACATGCCTTGTTGATTTAGACAGAGCTGGGGGGACGTTGCTGCCAATGAAAGCATGGATCAATTTTAATTTAACACCTTCTCACAACTTTGTCTTCAGTTGTGATGTAATTATTAGCTCTGATCTGCTAATAATTGACATGCATTAGCAAGGAAGTTAGTTTTTTATTGTTTCTGAAAGAGCATCGATGGCAAGACACGCGAAACAAAAGCTGAAAGCTCACACCATTGTACAAGTTCATGTCGCTAGAAAATTATTTGTATAGTACGTCAATTATGTAAACAAATGATGGAAGCTTGATAGCATTGCCAGAAGCCTCTTCATCATCCGGGTCCATGTGCCATGCACAAAATTATACTCCTTCGTTCCTAAATATTTGTCTTTTTACAAATTTCAAACGGGCATATTTTAGAGTGTAGATTCACTCATTTTGCTTCATATGTGTACTCCCTCCGTTCCTAAATATTCTATTCGTCTTAACAGAGATTTCAACAAGTGACCACATACGGAGCAAAATGAGTGAATCTACACTCTAAAATATGTCTATATACATCCCTATGTGCCAGTCCATTTGAAATCTCTAAAAAGACAAATATTTGAGTAGTCACTCGTTGAAATCTCTAGAAAGACAAATACTCCGGAGTATATTTAAGAACCGAGGGGTAGTGCACAACCGCATGGGAGACTCAGCCCGGTCATTGCGCCGCATTAATAGTGAGTAATGAGCAGTCAAATCATAAGCCCCACCTTTCCCACTGTAAGTTGCTCTGAAGAAGCAACCATCAATATGCTCTTCTTTGAATCCGCTCATACTACTCCATCCGTCACTGTTTATACAACGCGCTTCAGAAAAAAGAAAAAAAATCAGTGGGACCAAGGCGACTAGCGATCGGCCTAAAAAATAGCATTGGTAGTTATAGCACGGCGTCTATTACTAGAGGGAATAATGCGTACACACATGCATGCAGTGCTTCCACCCCGGGTACACACATGCATGCACTCCGTAGTAGTACAGTACATGGAGAGAAAATTGTGGACTTGATTGCGGTTACCACGCCCTAATTAATTGAGCATTAAACCAAACGCGTCTAAAGTCTCTCTGGTGGTGGAAATGCATTGAGAGAAATGCATCATAATGAAGCGCGCCCTGTAAACTGTGACGGAGGGTGGAGTAGTATGAAGGTGCAAAACCAAGTACGCATACTACTGCGCTTGGCTCTTCGCCCCTTCGTGAAGTCGAACAATGATGGTACTCCGCATGTTGGGTACTACAGTGTATGCCTCTGACAATCTGACACCGAATGGACTGATGCATGTCCACCGAGGGTAGGTTGCATTAGTCAAAAGGCGTAAGCGAGCTTCACCTTGTCCTGCAAGCTTCTCCTCATTCTGCGAGTTGACGGGACACACCAAAAAGTAGTGCTAGTCCATACTCCCTCCTTTCCGGTTAATATGGCTTAATCTTTTTTGCGGGTAAATGAGAGAGCTTTATTCATATATAAGCATTCTTAGGACGATCAGCCAAGACACTGGTCACGAGGAAGCGAGGTACCCTGCAAAAAAGAAGTAGGAAGCGAGGTGTTTCATCAAGCCAGCTCTCGGGCCACATTCAAAGTGCAGCAAGCACGGTTCGCACGAAGATGCGCCGCAAGGTTTGCTGACCTGTTTACATGCTGAATAACAAAAGGAAATATTACTGAGCTCTACTATTTGTAACAGGATATGAGCCAGAATTAAGTGAGAATTGTGGCAAGTGTTCCATGCAATCAACTTCCATTATCACATGCGAGAACCCTTGAAGAGAACCAAATGTGTTGAAGATTGCTTTATCACATTTTAAAATTATAATAAGAGTGCAGACACTCCTCCATCTGGTTCCTAGTACTAGTATACTACGTACCTTTATGGACTATAGTAGTAGTACTAGTAAACTTTGCGCTTGGCTGTTCGGGAAGTCGAACAATAATAGCACTAGTAGTATAGTGTATGCTTCTGGCAATCTGACACCGAATTAACTGTTACACGTCCACCGCCTGAGCGAGGGAGAGCTTGCATTAGTCAAAAGTTTCTCCTTGTCCTGCGAGCCACCATGCACAAGCTTCTCCCGTCCTGCAACCTTCTCCTCGTTCGGCAAGTTGACGGGACACAGCAAAGTAATGCTAGTCCATGCTACCTCCTCTCCGGTTAATATGGCTTAATTTCAAACAAGATAAATACACTGTCTGTCACTATATATTTGTAAAAATACGGTCAGTGGACTTCATAATACGCTCATTGAGCTCAATATATATATTTTCGGTGTTCATACAGTCACTAGCTCACCCTGACTGAGTATGTGTGTGCATGCAAGTGTAGGTTGAGCACTTGAGCGTGACCGTGTGTGTTCCGTCATGTGCTCGGACATGCATGCATTAGGGCGTCGTGCGCGTTTTTGCGTCCATGTGTACGTGTGACTGTTGCATACATGTAGGGGGAGTACGTGTAGGGGCCACTAAGGAGCAGTCAAATCACACAGTAAGTTAGTCGGAAGAAGCAACCATCATTTCACTCTTGAATGACACGTACGCAATATAAAATGGTTGATATGGAGAGAAAAAGAAAACCACTATATACACTAGCAGGAGCCTAAGCTACAAGCCTGCTTGCTTAGGTTGCTCTCTTCACAAGCATAGAACAACGGGCCTGATCCCGCAGCTGGGGGAAGGGAACAATGTTCTGCGTAGACGCGGTCGACATCGGCGAGGGAGAAAACCCACAGTCGGTGCATCCCAATCGGGGTCACCGCGGTATGGGCCGATGGCGCGTCCCAACCACCCTTCTAGCTATAGCCCGACGTCCCAGGTAGTCCATCTTCCTTTTGGAGCCGGCTTGCTCCACTGCCGTAGCTCCATCTCCATGTCGATCTTTCTCTACTTCTACCGGCTTCTATTTGTGATGAGTTTATGTCTCATGAACTAGTGCCAGTACTATTATTCTAATCACACTTCTTCAATATCTTTGCCATCAGGGATGCTCAGGTCAATTTTAGTGGAACTGCACAAAAGCATTGTATGATCCGAGGGTGCCAGCCATCTTTCCTTCCTGACATGGAAATTGCTATGGAACAAGAGGTACCAGAAGGTGGAGAACCAAAGAGTGTTGCTTCTATTGTTGCTGACATTCTCACTAAAGAATCTCCCTCTAGCACATTCCTTCGACAGGTTCTACCTGGCCAGGAAATTAAATCATGTTTAGGGTTTAGGGTTTAAGTCATAGTGACCCCATCAGTAGTTTTTCTATCGTACACGCTCTCACAACTTTTTTCTTTAGTTGTGAAGTAAATATTGGCTATGATCTGTGAATCATTGAGATGCATCAGCATGCATGTTAGTTTTCCTTTGTATTTGATGGAATGTTGTAACGGGGCAACCTTGGAATAGGAATGAAAATGGAGTGGAAAAGTTTCCATTTTTCCGGAGAAAAAATGGAAACGGAGAGAAACCAATGTTTCGTTTCGTTGGATCGCGCCATCGAGCAAAACCAACGTTTAAATCACGTCTGTCATGTTCGTGCCTCACCCTCCTCCACGGCTCGACCCCACATGGTCGCTCGGCATGCCACTCACCGCAAACCGAGTAGTATACCATAACTTTCCTGCCTGCTTGTTGATGGATCGCACCATGGAGTACTAGCACTACTGGAAGAGATTGACGAGTTGGGGGAGGACAGCTAGTTGTAGCACGGACTCCCAAGAACTTACTACTGGAAGAGACCGCGCATGTTGTAGCCGGCTATTGCGACCTTTGAATGCAGAGCAGCCGTGTGCACCCGGAAGCGGCGCGGGCGACGCTCTCTCGGCCGGCGCACCGCAATCAATGCCGGAGCCAGTGAGAGGTCGCGTCCGCTCTGGCCGGGCATGAATGCGGCACTGACCGTTTTGGGAGGGAAGCACGCGCGGGTGATGAAGAGGGTTCGGGTTGGTCAGGACCGGCCGTGGCAGCGGTCCGGACGTGCGCAAACAAGAGATGATGTATGTTAATATTGCTGCGTATATAATTAACAACGTAAATAATGTGCCAGTTGGACAAATATGATTGATGGAGATGGAGATGGAAATGGAATTTTACGTAAACACGGATATGCATGTCTATGTCTATGTGTGTGTGCGCGGCGACTCTCGCGACCTGGAAGCGGGGGCGTGTTTTTGATCGAGTTTTCTTTCTTGGTACGTTAGAAAATCAGTTTGTCTAATTCACATCTAGATGTTATTTAAGGATATCACATCTAAGCTCCCACAAGTATATAATGTAGCAACAAGAAACAAAAAAACTAGGAAAAGACCACAAACAGAGTGGACATCAACTTATATGTGACATAACTATGCGACATCTAGATGTGTCCTAGAAAAACCCTTAAAAAATTGTCCGCCAGTTTTCGTTTCTTTTTTCCGGGAATGCGCGTATTCTATTTAAAACCACTACTATGGAGAGATTTTTTTACTCCATTATAGCCTCTTGTTTGATAGAGTTTCTCACCCTCTCCATATCAAAACAAGATGACAGTGTCCACTCTATCTCTCTCCTCACCGGTGGTCACAGATCCGGCCGAATCCCGTCCGCTGCGGGAGGTGAGGAGGTGCAGCGTTGACGTTGTCGCCGTCGGCGACGGAGGAAGCCGATGCGCACCGTCCTCTCGGAGCCGGCGCTGGCGCGGACGAAGTTCCTCCGTGCCCTTGTTCGCTGCCGTCGTTTGGGCAGATCCCGCCCGCCCGCCTAAACGACATCTCGCCCACCTGAGGTATAACTTCTTTTACTGGTCTAGCTCCCCAGGTCGCTGTGTGCGGGTTTTCTTCTATGCGACTACTCCCCAGCTCCCCATGCATAGTAGCTAGGGTTCGTCGGCTGGTCCAACATCACCTACTAGTACTATTATAGAGGAAATGCCACTCAAAAAGTTGTCCTGATTTATGCCTCGGTGAGGTATACATGTTGTTTCGACAAAAAGTACATGGTGGTTGTGCGGTCATTGTCCATATGGTGGTAGTACTATCACTGGTTAAATGAAGAAATGCTTTTTTTTCTCGGGTATCCTGGTTTAGTTCCCATCAAGATAATTATGATGCTTCTATTTGTTGGTGTACTTTTCATTAATTCTTATTGACAATTGAGATGTCGTTGCTAACCACTTTTTATTTTTTTGGAAACAGCGTTGCGTGTCTCCACACCCGGGCATGTCTTCCTCAATTTTAGTGGAACTGCACAAAATGGGATGGCCATTGTTGTTCCGCCTCACTGTCCTCTGCCACGTGGTTCTTCCTTCCTCGAGCTTGATTACTGAGAAGAAACAGACCATAGTGAGGATTTATCGAACTTCTTAGGTGCCTCACCCAAACTTGATGCCAAATGGATGATGCATCACCACGATGACCTATCGATGCTCATGGTTGCGCCTCATGGTTGCGTCGGCTGGTGAAGCTGATCGATTTTCGACGAAAAACAAGATGTCTTCCATCAGTGCTCTTTGCTTGTTACGCACAAAGATGATATCCTTCGTCAGTTCACCTTGGTTGCGTTGGAGACGCAGTCGTCTTTCATGTTGGTGCAATTTTCGCTAGGGTTTTACGACAGGTGGGCCCAAAATGTGGCTGGCTCACCTGTCATACAACCAAAAGTAGGTGCAGTGAAGGCGCCGGAGCTCAGTCCGTACTACAGTAGTATATATATAAGCGGGAGCCTCAGCGCTTGTCCGCTAGGGTTTGCACTCTCCACATGCTCGCCGCATTACATATATGTTACTCCCTCCGTTTCGAATTACTACTTGTCTTAGATTTGCCTAGATATGGAGGTATCTAGCACTAAAATGAGTCTAGATACATTTGCTAGGGTTTGCTATATTCACAGTCTCTCACCCTCTCTTCACCAGATCTAAACAAGACTGTGTTGGCCTCTTGTCTCTCTCTCCCCCCTCACAGCTGGTAAAGGAGGCGTCCGTATCCCGTCGCACTGGGAAGGGGAGGAGGTGCAGCGTTCACTCTATCGCCTTCAGCGAGGGAGGCAATCCACTGCCGGCTGCGCTGTTCTCTTTCACCCAGCGCCTATGCAAGAGGGCCACCGACCCCTTCTTCCTCGCTGCTGTACTTAGTCTGGGCAGATCCGGCCTCCCGCCGCACGCCTTGTGTAGCGACAAGACCTCAAACGGTCCAATCTCTATGCTCCGGTGTCATCCCTGGATCAGTAATGCTAACACCACACAATACTTGAAGGATTTATAACAGATCACACACTTATTACATCGAGTGTCTCAATAGAGAACTTATTACAATAAATATGGCTTAAGGCCATCTAAAAATGATAACAGCGGAAGGCTTGGAAGATAAGTGAGTCCATCAACTCCAACGACATCACTGAGTATAGAACCACGACCTAAAGGCACCTTAATCATCGTCTGAAAAGTCTGCAACATTAACGTTGCAGCCCGAAAACGGGTCAGCACATGGAATATGCTGGCAATGTAACACATAGAGAGTGATGGAATAAAATAGGCTATTCTATATGCATATATGGTTGGTGGAAAGCTCTATGGTTACAGTTTTGCGTAAAGCCAATTTTTCCCTACTGCAAAGGAATAAATTTTATTTAACTATCATGGTAGTTGTTAAACATTGAGAATGGTTGATAGCATTCTCAATCCCAATTAAGCATCATCATTAAAACCCAACAATTAACTTTAGAGTAACAAGATGAGATTCACATGATAATCCAGGTACTAGATACTCAAGATGTCCATAACTGGGGACACGACTAACCATGATTAGTTTATACACTCTGCAGAGGTTTGCACACTTTTCCCCACAAGACTCGATCTCCTCCGTTGGTTTTCTCGCACTACATGGTGTTTGAGAAACGGATGACCGAGACATAGTCTTTCGGAAGCGCTAGCACCTTACGAACGGGTAGACCATACCAACCTACATCCCCTACATCTGCTAGTCTACCACTGTAAGAGTTCGCATGACTTAGTCAACTATGCTAGAGCCCATAGTAGCTTGTGGCTGCACACGGAAGTTTCTAGTATGAATAATCTCATGATCCCTTTGAGCCTGGGTGGCGGTCCAAAAGAAAATAGGCAATCACTGGAATACCCAGGTGCCTCAATCCACCCAGATGTGTGTTTAGGTTGCCACCTTAAATAAACCATTAATTAACAAAGCTCACATCTATCATGGATACACTCACCCAATCCACGTCTACTAGCATAGCATAACAATAATAAGCAAACGTAGAGTAACTCCCAAAGGTTTGATAATAAACAGGTAATAGGTTCTACCTCAACTACTCCCCAAACCCACAATTTATATAGATCCTAAAGATGCAATGTGTGAGGATTGATCTATTGCAATAAAACTGGGTAGTAGGAGGTATGATCAAAGTGTTACTTGCCTTGCTGATGATCCGGGAAACCTAGCGATTCGAAGTAGCAAGCGGCACACTCCAGGTACTCTATCGCAAACAAACAAACATACAATAAGTACACAACTAATGCACAGGTAAAACTCAAACAAGAGAGCTAACCAGAAAGTTCAACTAAAGAACTCCGGTTGGCAAAAAGAATCAAAACGAACGAAGCAACGAAAGACAAACGGCAAGAGAAACAAGCTTCGTTTACTATTCTAGGTCTATGGCAATTTTTACAGTGGCAAAAACTTGTTTGAGTTGCTTAAACGGAAAGAGTGTTTCAAGACGAAACTCCAGGCGCTTGAATCGCCTGATTCCGATAAACGAGCGAAAAGTTAAACTAGAACGAACATCGGATCAGAGATCGCGATCAGAAAAACCGCGGATTTAATCCGAGAAAAAGAAAAACGACGAACAGTTAATGAACGAACGTTCGTTAACAAAAACTAAACGAAAAACACGTTCGTTAAAACGAACCGACGAACGGGCTCTCAAAATAAATAAACCGAAAAAAAACCGATCTATTTATTTAAAAAAACAGAACTAGGGTTTTAAAAAAACCAAATCGGTTTTTTTCCAAAAACCGGCCGACAACTACCTCGGCGGCGGTGGCTCTCCGGCGGGGCTCCGGCAGGGCGGCGGGGCGGTGATAAGCGGCAGCGGCGGTGGAGGCGTGCGGCATCGGCGGCGAGCTGCGGGCTGCGGGGCGGGGCGGCGGGGTGAGGAGAGGGCGGCAGCGGCTTGGGCCGGCCAGGCTCGGCTGGGCCCTTGGCCTAGTTGGGCCCGGTGTTTTTTTTAAACAATTTCGCTGCGCCTAAAAAAATTCTAGAGAAATAAATAAAAATCTAAACATGCCAAACCAAATTTTCTTCGTCTAAATAAAATATTTAGAATAGGATGAACATTTTTTGGCTCTAAATGCAATTTTTGAAAACGTACAATTTTTCCTAAATTCAAATAAAATAGCAAATAAAATCTTATTTGATTTTTTATTAAATCCTCAATATTTCTTTATTTTGGGAAAGTCATTTTATTCCCTCTCTCATATTTTTAATGTAGAAATAATTGAAGATAAAATAAATAAAATGAAATGATCCTATCTTCAAAGTTTGAGAAAAACTCAAATATGAAAATAACGAAATCCCCAACTCTCTCCGAGGGTCCTTGAGTTGCGTAGAATTTTCTAGGATCAACCAGAAAAGCAATAAAATATGATATGCAATGATGATCTAATGTATAACATTCCAAATTGAAAATTTGGGATGTTACAAACCTACCCCCCTTAAGATGAATCTCGCCCTTGAGATTCAGGTTGGTTAGAAAATAGGTGAGGGTGGTCCTTCAGCAATTCTTCCTCTTGCTCCCAGGTGGCTTCATCCTCCATGTGGTGGCTCCACTGAACTTTGCAAAACTTGATAACCTTGTTGCGGGTGACTCGACCGGCATACTCTAGAATATTAACTGGTTTCTCCTCATAGGTCAAATCACTGTCCAACTGAATTGCTTCTAGTGGCACTGTATCTCTTAGTGGTATATCAGCCATCTCTGCGTGGCACGTCTTTAACAGGGAAACGTGGAACACGTCGTGAACTCCTGACAATCCTTCGGGCAATTCCAACTTATCGGCTACTTCTCCCATACGCTCCAAAACTTTGTATGGGCCTACAAAACGTGGCGCTAACTTTCCTTTAACTCCAAAGCGCTTAACTCCTCGAAGTGGTGATACTCGAAGATAAACTCGGTCTCCGACTTCGTAAACTGTCCCCTTGCGTTTAGAATCTGCGTAGCTCTTCTGCCTGGACTGGGCTACCTTGAGCCTGTCGCGAATCAATTTCACTTTCTGTTCAGACTCCTTAATTAGATCCGGTCCAAAAAACTGACGGTCTCCAACTTCATCCCAAGACAATGGGGTCCTGCACCTCTTCTGTACAAGGCTTCGAAAGGGGCCATCTTCAAACTGGATTAATAACTATTGTTGTAAGAGAACTCTGCATATGGCAAATTCTCATCCCAACTAGACCCATAATCTAGCACACAAGCTCTCAACATATCCTCCAAAATCTGATTGACTCTCTCGGTTTGTCCATCTGTCTGCGGATGGAAGGCTGTACTAAACTCTAGTCTGGTACCCAAAGTTTCATGCAACTGATTTCAGAACTTTGAGGTAAATTGGGTTCCTCTATCTGATACAATGCTCTTTGGAACTCCATGCAGACATACGATTCTGGTCATGTATATCTTTGCCAACTTTGCACTGGTATAGGTAGTCTTCACTGGAATGAAATGGGCTACCTTTGTCAAACGATCAACTACAACCCATATTGAGTCAAAGCCTGGACAATTTCTAGGTAAACCTGTAATAAAATCCATGCCTAACTTATCCCACTTCCATTCGGGTATCGGCAATGGCTGTAGCAATCCTGCTGGCTTCTGATGCTCTGCCTTTACTCTCTGACATACATCACAAACTGCTACATACTCCGCAATATCCTTCTTCATTCTGGTCCACCAGAAAGTATTCTTCAAATGCAAATACATCTTGGTATTTCCTGGGTGAATCGAATATGGTGAATCATGTGCCTCTTGCAGAATTAACTTCCTGATCTCCAAATCATTAGGCACATAAACACGGTCTTCAAACCATAGGGTATCGTTCTCATCCTCACAAAATCCCTTAGCTTTTCCTTTGCTCATTTTCTCCTTAATAGAGGCAATCTCCTTGTCAGTCCTTTGAGCTTCTCTGATCTTATCCATCAAGGTAAACTGAATCTCCAATGCTGCTACATAGCCTCTCGGAACTATCTCCAAACATAGCTCACGAAGGTTTTCAGCTAACTCCCTTGGTAAATCTCCCATCATTAGGGTGTTGACGTGGCTCTTACGGCTCAACGCGTCGGCTACTACATTAGCCTTTCCGGGGTGATAATGTAATCTCATATCGTAATCCTTGATGAGCTCCAACCATCTTCTTTGCCTGAGATTTAACTCTTTCTGTGTGAAAATATACTTCAAACTCTTGTGATCCGTGTACACCTCACAATGGTTTCCAATGAGAAAATGTCTCCAAGTTTTCAATGCATGCACTACGGCTACTAACTCCAAATCATGCATGGCATAATTCAACTCATGAGGCTTAAGCTGTCTTGAGGCATAGGAAACAACTCTTCCTTCCTGCATAAGCACTGCTCCAAGTCCTCGACGTGAAGCGTCGCAATACACCTCATAATCCTTGGTCTGATCTGGCAAAATCAGCACAGGTGATGTAACCAAACGTTTCTTCAATTCCTGGAAACTGGCCTCACATTCCTCAGTCCATATTAACTTGGTATCATTTTTCAACAACTCCGTCATAGGCTTCGCAATCCTTGAGAAATTCTCAATGAATCTCCGGTAGTATCCTGCGAGTCCAAGAAAACTCCGGATCTCTCTAACTGTTGTTGGCGCTTCCCAATTGGTCACGGTATCAACTTTAGTGGGATCTACTGCTATACCTTCTCCCAATATAACGTGTAAGAGAAATCCAACTTCCTTCAACCAAAACTCACATTTGCTAAACTTGGCATATAATTGATGTTCTCTGAGTTTACCAAGCACCAAACGCAAATGTTCCTTATGCCCCTCTTCATTCGTTGAGTAAACTAGGATATCATCAATGAACACTACGACAAACTTATCCAGAAACTCCATAAACACCTTGTTCATCATGTTCATGAAATATGCTGGTGCATTAGTCAGACCAAATGACATAACGGTATACTCGTACAGCCCATACCTGGTGGTAAAAGCCGTCTTAGGTATATCTTGTTCTCGAATCTTCAACTGGTGGTATCCTGATCGCAGATCGATCTTGGAAAATACCTTAGCTCCTTGCAATCGATCAAACAGATCATTTATCATTGGTAGTGGGTACTTGATCTTGATGGTTACTTCATTCAAACCTCGATAATCAACAACCATCCTTAACGATCCATCCTTCTTTTCCACTAGAAGTATCGGCGATCCCCAATGTGAAGAACTTGGGCAAATATAACCCTTATCCAGTAACTCCTTAATCTGCTTCTTAATCTCCACCAAATCCTTTGCGGGCATCCTATATGGTCTCTTTGATATTGGCCCTGTGCCTGGCAAAAGCTCAATCAAAAACTCAATATCTCTATCCGGTGGCATGCCTGGCAATTCCTCGGGAAATACATCAGGAAAATCCTTCATTATTGGTACTTCCTCTTGCACAACTCATGTTAGGCAATTTACTTGAGTCCTGTTTGGCACATGCCGTGATACATACTTGATCCTTCTTCCTTCTAGGGTGGTAAGAAAAATTGACTTACTGGCACATTCAATATTCCCTTCATACTTTGACAACCAATCCGTGCCTAATATCCCATCCAATCCTTGAGATTCCAACACTGTTAGGTCTGAGGGAAATACGTAGTTACCAATCCTTAATGGTAACCGATCACACCATAGGCTAGCCATATACTCTGCTCCAGGCAAGGTTACTAACATGGGTGACCTAAGGGCTTGGGTTGGCAGTTTATACTTATCCATAAATCCCCTTGATATGTATGAATGCGATGCACCAGTATAAAAAGAACGAGTGCAGTAAATGACTTAACCAAAAACTTACCGATTACTGCATCCGGCTGCTCTTCAACCTCCTCCACGTTAATGTGGTTCACCTGTCCCCTGTTGAAAGGGTTTGACTTCTTCCCAGAGCTTCCATTGCCATTTCCATTCTGTGATTCAGGACATTCGTTGGCATAATGTCCGGTCTTCTGGCACTTAAAGCAAGTGACTTGGCTCAGGTCTTTCTTGGCTGGGGTTGATGGGTTGGTGCGGTTCTGGCCGTTGCTTCCTCCATTCCCATTACCAGTCTTGGGGCCATTGTGATTGTGCGAGCTACCTCCTCCATGGGTATGCTGGAAATGTCCTCCCGGTCTAGGGGTAAAACGTGGCTTCTACTGAGCTCCAGAATTGTACTTCCCTTGTCCATACTTCCTCTTGCGGTTCTCGATCTACTGCTGCTTCCCTTCAATCATGAGAGCACGATCTACCAACTCCTGGTAGTTGTTGAAGGTTGCTACCATCAACTACATGCTCAACTCATCATTCAGTCCTTCCAGAAACTTCTCCTGTTTAGCTGCATCCGTAGCAACGTCATCTGGGGCATAACGTGCTAACTTACTAAAGTCCTCCACATACTGGCCAACTGTTCGTCCTCCTTGGCGTAAGTTGCGAAACTCTCGCTTCTTCATGGCCATAGCTCCTGCTGAAACATGGGCAGTACGAAAAGCCTACTGAAACTGGTCCCACGTGACAGTGTCGACAGGGAAAGTGGCTGTGAAATTCTCCCACCATGAGGCTGCGGGTCCTTCAAGCTGATGTGCGACAAACTTCACCTTTTCCGCATCTGTGCATCCTGCTGTGGTCAACTCTCTAGCTGTCTTGCGAAGCCAATAATCTGCTACTATCGGCTTGGTTCTACTGGAAAACACCGGCGGATTCAGCCTAAGAAAACGGGCTAAGTGATCAACAGGTGGTGGTGGTGGTGGTGGGTTGTTATTGTTCCCCTGATTCTTATTCTGGACTAGTAACTGCATCAATGTGTTCGGCAGCTGGATCAACTGAGTGAGCTCTGGTGGGAAGGTAAATCCGAGGTCACATCTCGGAGGCATCTGAGGGTTTAGAAAAGATGAGATTAAGAATAGAGGGGGTCTAAAGAGAAAACACTACCCATATGCACATGAGGCAAAAGCAAACAATTCACTTCATTCAATCAATCAAACAAGGGCATACAATCGATCTAACTATCGCAATAGTGCTCGGACTACTATATTTACATGGTGGACTACTACTACTATTGGGGTGGTCTGCTAGAAATATTCTTCGGTTGCAGACTCCATGATATCTTCTCCAGCTTCATCAACATAGTCATCATCGCTATCATCTGGATCCGAGTCGGTGTTGTCGATGATGATGTAGTCTTCCGGGCGAATCTCCTTGGGTTCTTTGTCTTCTTCTACTGGTGTAGGGTCTCCCATGAATATTCCAATCTTCTTGATCAGATCGTCATTCTTTTCCACTAATACTTCTATTTCCTCATCATAATCTTCACGTGTAGCCTTGAGTTCTTCTTCCAGTTCCTTGATTCTTGTCCTTGCTTTCTTCAGATCTATCATGTCTGCGCACATCTGGTTCTCTTGACGTCGAATGTGCTGGTTTAACTCCTAGATAAAAGCTGCAATTGATCTATCCTTCCTAGTGCTGATCATCTCCCAGTGCTCATCTCGGCGCCCACAAATCTGGTAGATAGTATCCTTGAGATCATTGCGGTAAACTTCTCCAATGCGTCCCATGGCAATGTGAGCTGCCATGCTCTTTCCTAGACTCCAAGTTGGTGCATCAAAAGAAAACTCTATGGGCTCAGTGACTGGCATGAGCGTCCTTCCTGGGACTTGAACTTGAATCATCCAGCGCTCTTCTTCAGGAAATGTGGCGTTGTAGGTTCCGGTGAAGCTTGGTACTCCTATGTTTAGGTATCTAGGGACTTCCTTCAAGTGATGTCCAAAGATTGTATCTTCATTCAGTTGTATGAACTTGTTCCTTGCATCCGCCATCCTAAAAGAGTAGAAAAGATGAGAGGTCAGAAGGAGAAGAGTATGTAGTGATCTAGGGCTTTAGCTTAGTGGTCATGTCCTATAGTCAGCGTGTGCTCTGATACCATCTTGTAGCGACCAGACCTCAAACGGTCCAATCTCTGTGCTCCGGTGTCATCCCTGGATTAGTAATGCTGACACCACACAGTACTTGAAGGATTTATAACAGAGTAGCAATCACACACTTATTACATCGAGTGTCTCAAAAGAGAACATATTACAATAAATATGGCTTAAGGCCATCTAAAAACGATAACAGCGGAAGGCTTGGAAGATAAGTGAGTCCATCAACTCCAACGGCATCACTGAGTATAGAACCACGACCTAAAGGCACCTTAATCGTCATCTGAAAAGTCTGCAACATTAATGTTGCAGCCCGAAAATGGGTCAGCACATGGAATATGCTGGCAATGTAACACATAGAGAGTGATGGAATAAAATAGGCTATTCTATATGCATATATGGTTGGTGGAAAGCTCTATGGTTACAGTTTTGCGTAAAGCCAATTTTTCCCTACTGCAAAGGAATAAATCTTATTTAACTATCTTGGTAGTTGTTAAACATTGAGAATGGTTGATAGCATTCTCAATCCCAATTAAGCATCATCATTAAAACCCAACAATTAACTTTGGAGTAACAAGATGAGATTCACATGATAATCCAGGTACTAGATACTCAAGATGTCCATAACCGGGGACACGGCTAACCATGATTAGTTTATACACTCTACAGAGGTTTGCGCACTTTTCCCCACAAGACTCGATCTGCTCCGTTGGTTTTCTCGCACTACATGGTGTTTGAGAAACGGATGACCGAGACATAGTCTTTCGGAAGCGCTAGCACCTTACGAACGAGTAGACCGTACCAACCTACATCCCCTACATCTGCTAGTCTACCACTGTAAGAGTTCGCACGACTTAGTCAACTATGCTAGAGCCCATAGTAGCTTGTGGCTGCACACAGAAGTTTCTAGTATGAATAATCTCATGATCCCTTTGAGCCTGGGTGGCGGTCCAAAAGAAAACAGGCAATCGCTGGAATACCCAGGTGCCTCAATCCACCCAGATGTGTGTTTAGGTTGCCACCTTAAATAAACCATTAATTAACAAAGTTCACATCTGTCATGGATACATGCACCCAATCCACGTCTACCAGCATAGCATAGCAATAATAAGCAAACGTAGAGTAACTCCCAAAGGTTTGATAATAAACAGGTAATAGGTTCTACCTCAACTACTCCTCGAACCCATAATTTATTTAGATCCTAAAGATGCAATGTGTGAGGATTGATCTAATGCAATAAAACTGGGTAGTAGGAGGTATGATCAAAGTGTTACTTGCCTTGCTGATGATCTGGGAAACCTAGCGATTCGAAGTAGCAAGCGGCGCACTCTAGCCGGCGCCCGCTCGCATCGAAGACCTTGAAGAGCATCACCGAAGCACCGTCGTAATCCAAGTGGACCGCGAAGACGCCCCTTACCCTGCAAACCCGGGCGATCTCTCTCCATCCCCGAGTCATGTAGACCTCGCCCGGGGCAATGACCGCGACCTCTGCCTCGGTCGCGAGGGTGCTGCAGCCGGCGTGCTGCAGCCAGAGCTCCAGGGGCACCCCCTGCGGGATGATGGAGGCGAAGAAGGGAGGAAGGCGGATTCAAGACTGAAGAGGAATGGCGACGTGAGGCACGAACTCTCGGGAGGAGCCCTCGGTGTGGACCCTAGGGAGGACGACCCACACCTTCGTGACCCATCGGCACCGACGGCGGCGCCGCCCGTGGCAGTCAGCATCACCTCCTTCAGGGCCCTTGACGTGGGCGTACAATGGAAGCAGGAACCCCGGTGGTGCCCGCTCGCACAAAGGCCTCCACACCACCTGAAGGGCCCTCTCGTCCGAGCCACGGGGGGCGAGCCGTTTCTTCGGCGGGAGTGGGTCTGGTTCCTCTCGGGGAGCCTTTCCCTTCTCTGCCGTCGAGAACCGGCGGATCGGAGCCATCGCAGCAAGACGGAGCAAGGATCGGGAAGAAGGGGAAGCAAGGAGGGATGGACTGGAAGGGCGCGTGCTGTTCCATACGTATGGCCAGCGGAGGCCAACCGCCTACCTCCACGATCGCAGGTAATCATGACCCACTTTGCATGCAGGGACTTGTCCAATCCGTGCAGTTGCCAAGGCACCACGGGGAAGTGGAGGCGCCCACGTCCAATCAACCGCCACGCGGCGCCCAAGGCCGAAGACTGTTAGGGCCCGCGGCGCTTCGCTCTTGCCCTTCCGCCTCCCTGCACGGCCAAGTCTGAGCACGCCTTGGGCCTGGGGGCTACTGTCGGCGTTCTGGGAACGGGGGTCCTCAGACTTGCCTGCCTACGGCCTGTAGCGTGGCTCCAAAGGGGCCCCAGCATGGCCCATCTTCACCAACACAAACCCAAGACCCTCGCGAGGGGCCAAGCCTCGCGGGGCAGACGACGTGGAGCTTCCTCAGGCATGGCCTCGTCAGACTGGCTCACGAGGAGGCAGAGAGATCAAGGCGGGGTACCTCACGAGGTGCCTGTGACGCAAGCCATGACGACTGAGGGCGCCAGGCGGGTGCCAGCCCGCGCAGTGTCCTCCTTTCCTCTTTGGTGCAAAGGGGGCAAGCGCAGCCGCAGAGTATCAAGGCATCAGGCAAAGGTTGCCATTTCGGTGCAACGAGACCAAGACCAGGAGGACTACGAGATGGAGGTCACCGTGGAGCCCAAGACGGTGTCATCACCAGAGCTTTGCGCAGGCGAAGACTACTTTTGTCAGGATAGCTAGTACTAGATGTCCCCCTTCAAATTAGCCCGCCATTGTTGGCTCCCTTCCCGCTCGATATTTGGGAAGAGAACCAGGGCCCCTATAAATAGGACCGGCCACCCACTAGATAGGGGAGAGAGGACCGAGGGCAAAAAGAAAGAGAGAGAGAGAGAGAGAGAGAGAGAGAGAGAGAGAGAGAGAGAAGGGCGACTGAGCTCCTCCCAACAGTTCATCGCCCCAGCCAAGAACAGACCCTCGCGAGGCTGTTCTTCCTTGTATTGTTCATCATCATCAGCCCAAGAGGCAATCCACCACACCACACACTGGAGTAGGGTATTACACCACAACGGTGGCCCGAACCAGTATAAACCCTGGGTCTCTTGTGTTGTTCTTTCCTTAGTTTAGATCCTAGCAAGGCGGAGGGGTGCAGGTAGGTAGGAGACGAAAGCTCCGCGCGCACCCCAGTGTTCGAACCTCAAGGGTCTGCCGGAACCCGAAATCCGACATTTGGCGCGCCAGGTAGGGGTGCGCCGGGATTCGTCTTCCACCACCCCGTTCTCCTCCGACCATCACGCCCATGTCTGACGCTCGTCGGGCCCGCGCCGAGCGCCGGGCCGCGCTCGCTTCCCGCGTCGCCCAGACGGCCCCTGTCGGCGGGTGCCCTCGCCGTTCCCCGTCACCTGCCGTCAACGCCGCCACCGGCCCGGCGGGGGACGAGCGGCAAGCATCGTCCCAGCATCCGTCCGTGCGGCAAGACGGCCGCACCGCAACTCCCTCGCTCACCCCAGCTGGTTCTTCGTCCGGCGCGCTCCGCGCGCCCATGGAGGCTCGAGCTGCACTCATCACGGCGAACGATCTCCTACGCTACCGCCCCGTCGACGACGTCTACGAAGAATGGCTCGACCGCATCGCCGAGCTCGTCCGTGCCGCAGGGGGCTCTCCTGCGCCGTCCGTTCCGCTGCACCGCACCCCGCCCGCGCGGGCAATGAAGCTCCGGCGGTGCCTCGACCACCTCCTCCTCAGGAAGGCACCATGGATCCAAGGTGCGTGGCCCCTGGGCGGAACCCGCTCTGGCAGGCGCCAGCGCAGCAAGAGCAGAGCTGTTAAGAAGTCCCTCGCCCGCAAGAAGCTGCCCGGGCGCTCCCTGCTCCAGCACGTCGCGACCATGCTCCTGCTCCCGCACGTCAAGACCCCGCGCTGCACCCAGCTGCAGCGCGTGGGGACATGCAAGACCAAGCTCCCCGTCATCCAAGGCCTCCCGTGGCCACAGCAGGCTGCCGCGCCTTCACCGCCGAGCTACGCAGTGTCGCGTGGCCCAGCAAGTTCAAGCCAGACTTGCCTCCTCGCTACGACGGCACGGCTGACCCTGCGGAGTTCCTCCAGCTCTACGAGCTGGGCATCAAAGCTGCCAACGGAGACGAGAAGGTCATGGCGAACTGGTTCCCCATGGCACTCAAGAACGGGGCCCGCACCTGGCTCCTGAACCTGGCTCCAGGCACAATCTCCTCCTGGGACGAGATGCGCACCCGCTTCATCGCCAACTTCCAAGGCACTCGCGACCGGCCACCCGCCGTAAGCGACATGCGCCGCATCAAGCAACAGCCCGGGGAGACCCTGCAGAAGTACATCCAGCGCTTCAACAACGCGCGCCTCAAGATTCCCAAGGTGACCGAGGAGGCCATCATCTCGGCCTTCTCCGACGGCGTGCGCGACGTCAAGATGAAGGAGGAGCTGGCGATGCATGAAGACCTGTGCACTTCCTTGGAGCTGTTCAACCTGGCAACCAAGTGCGCCAGGGCCGAGGAAGGGCGTCTCTCCCTCCTCGAGCTGCCTGCCGCAGACCCAGAAGAGAAGAAGCCCAAGGCCAAGGATGTGAAGCGCAAGGGGGTTGCCGTGCTCGCGGCAGAACCAGACACCAAGCGAGGCAGAGATCAGCCCGAACCTTCCAAGGGCGGCCGGTACTGTGTGTACCACGACCTCCACACCCACAACACCAACGAATGTCAAGAGCTCCGAGCCATGCGAGAAGGAAGGATCGGCCGTCGCCCTGACCGCAGTGACCGGGGCTACGGCCGAGGAGGAGGAAGGAACGCAGGACGCTGGGAAGACCGTGGCCCATGCCAAGGGTGGCGCGACCAACCTCGCGAGGATCGCTGGCAAGACCCGCCTCGCGAGGGAGGCTGGAGGGATCAGCCTCGCGAGGGGACTGGAGGGATCAGCCTCGCGAGGATCGCCCGCAAGGCAACGCAGGCCTCCCACCGCTGCCGCCGCAGCCAAGAAGAAACGAAGACCGCCACCAGGACGAGGGGGCTGGGGGCTTCCAGGAGCCGCGCGCGATCGCCTGCATCCTGGGCGGGGCACAAGCCCCAGCCTCTCAGCGCATCTTCAAGCAGTTCGCCCGCGAAGTGAACGCAGTCCTCCCCAGGCTCGAAGCCACGCGCCCTCTCAGGTGGTCGGCGTGCGCCATCACGTTCAGCTCAGCAGATCAGCTCAAGTGTGCGGCTACAGCCGGAGTCCTCCCGATGCTTTGTTCCCCAATCATCAGCAACGTGGTGGTCACCAAGACCCTCATCGATGGCGGCGCAAGGCTCAACGTCCTGTCCGTGGAAACATTCAACAACCTCCAAGTGCCCTACAGCCAGCTTCAGCCAACCAAGCCTTTCTCCGGTATCACCGACGGCTCCACGGTCCCGATTGGGCAGGTCCGCCTCCCTGTCACCTTCGGGGCACGCGACAACTACCGCACCGAGCTCATCGACTTCGACGTCGCTCACATTCGCCTGCCGTACAACGCCATCCTTGGGTACCCAGCGCTGGCCAAGTTCATGGCCGTAACTCACCACGGCTACAACGTCCTCAAGATGCCAGGAAGTGGCGGAGTCATCACGGTGCCCTGTGAAGAGAAGGACGCGGTGTGTTCCCTGGAACGAGCCTTTCAGGCCGCGTCACTGGAAGACCCGGATCGTGGAAGCAGGAGGCCTCCCGAGACCGCCCCTAAGAAGAAGAAGACATCGTCCGGCCCGACCACTCAGGAGGCAGGCCCCTCTGGGCCCGCGCCTGCCCAGGGGGAACCTCCTTCCATCGCATAGGAAAGCGCGCCCAGCGCCCTCCTCAGGCAGGGCTCGGGGGCTCTCCCCTGGAGGGCCACCGACCTAGCTAGGGTCACGAGGGAGGCGCTTGGGCACCACATGGAGGCGTGTTTCGAAGCACGTTTCCCTCAAGAAGGAGCAAGGCAAGGAGATCCAGACCCTCAGGAGTTCATCAGCAAGGTCATTCAGGAGCTACAGGAGTCAAGAGTCATGAAAGGCGGCCGCCGCCTACCAGCAGTGGCTCCCCATCCAGGCGAGGATGGTGGGCTGCGCGTCTGCATCGACATACCAGGGCTCAACCGAGTCGCCTCTCTGGAGCGCCTCTGGCCCTCGCGAGTGGGGCGCTGCGGAGGCCCACCCCACAGCTACGTTCGCATGCCTTACGGCCTGCCGAGCGCGGCTGACGCGTACCAGCGCCTCATGAGGGGCATCACGGAGGCACGAGAGGCCAGGCGTTCCGCTGCCCTGGCAGGGATGGAGATGGCCCGCGAGGAGCCGCCAGCGCCTCCGGAGCCTCCCGAGGCCCCTGGGCCTGGGGGCTCGTGAGGATCGGCTCCCGCAGCCCACCGAGCCTGCTACATCAACGCTCCTTCGTCCTCAACATCATCGGGTAACACCTTTCTAGTTTTACTTCTAGCTGGGAGCGCCCCCCCATGGCTGCATTATTCCCAGGTCGCGTGGGTCCGTTCCTGCGGCGTGTATCCCTTTTTTATTCCATGTTGTTAGCTTACCTTGTTGGGGGCGCCCCTCAGGCTGCATGATCCCCAAGTCGCTCGGGCCTGACCCAGTGATGTCCGCATTCCCAGCATCTATTTGAACGAATCCACTCCTTCGCGGCTAATGTGTTTTACCTAGTTGCCTGCTCAGCTGACGCCAACTAACGGAGCTGCTCCCAAACGGCACGACGCTTGCGCATGGGTCCGTCCCTGCAACACCGACAAACCTGGATGGCTGAGCTCTGGCCGCGGCAGCCCCGCACAGCGTCACCTCGTCAAGCCTTCAGTGCCTCACTACCCCTCGGAAGCAACCAACGGCTGACTGTCAATTGTCATGGCAACCCCTTGTTTTTTCTATGGTGGACCTGCAGGACCTCCTGAAGGAGCTGCGTCAGGCAAGGCCCTTGCGGTGTCTCTTTCGCCCTCGTCCGCGCGAACCGCTTGCACGTTAAAGGGGGGGTGCCTGAGCATCGCGACTCAGGGCTCCTACCGGCTCTCCAGCCCTCACCCTCTGGCCTTGACCACGGCATCGCGACCTGGCATACCAGCGACGGCTGAGACCCGCTCGAGGGCCGGGACCCGAGGACGTAGAGCAGAAAGGGGAACAAAGGCGAGAGGGGAGAGACACGCGAGGACCTCGCCGAGCAACCTCGCGCCTGCCGAAGCACGGACCCGGCGACACACCAGAGAGCGGCCCCTGATCCTCGAGATAAGTCATCACCCGGAAGCGCCAGCTACCGTGGCACCATCCCCGCACCTAATGCCATCCCGTGTTAGCGATGCCACTCTCCTTTCTCACCAAACGACGGCTGCTTGGGCGCCAAAGGGGACCTCCTGAGCATCGCGTCTCAGGGGCTCTTACCGGACTCCGGGTCGCTCACCTCCTGGCCTTGACCACGGCATCGCGACCTGGCATACCAGCGACGGCTGAAGCCGCCTTGGGACTGGGACCTGTCGGCACAGAGCACCAAGCCCTCGTGAGGTTCGAAAGGGAGGACCGAGCTAAGACGGAATGAGCAACTCGCACAATTCTACGACAGGGGTTATATTAACAAAACAGTATCACAGGCACCTTACAAGCCCCCACGGGACGCATTTTTGATTCCTCGCAGGGAACAGATCCTAAAGGGACACAAACTACGCGCGTCCCAGCAAAATACGCCATCATCAACAGTGGGCCGTCAAGCACCGACACCAACCCCATCCAGATCAGGGTCGGCGGCGGCCTGATGAGCCCGCCCTGCTCCAGGAGCGGCGCCGGCTCGGGGGCTCGTAGCTATCGTTGCTCGTCTCCGGAGTCGCGAAGAGCTCGCCGGAGTCGCTGGAACCTCCGACGCCTCCACCACCTGAGGAGCCGCCAAGGGAGCGGTTGGCGGGCCCAGTCCTCGTCGCGGCAGGGTCCTGGCCACCTTCCCCGGGGCAGCACTCCAGCCGGCGCCCGCTCGCATCGAAGACCTTGAAGAGCATCACTGAAGCACCGTCGTAATCCAAGTGGACCGTGAAGACGCCCCTTACCCTGCAAACCCGGGCGATCTCTCTCCAGCCCCGAGTCATGTAGACCTCGCCCGGGGCAATGATCGCGACCTCTGCCTCGGTCGCGAGGATGCTGCAGCCGGCATGCTGCAGCCAGAGCTCCAGGGGCTCCCCCTGCGGGATGATGGAGGCGAAGAAGGGAGGAAGGCGGATTCAAGACTGAAGAGGAATGGTGACATGAAGCACGAACTCTTGGGAGGAGCCCTCGGTGTGGACCCCAGGGGGGATGACCCACACCTTCGTGACCCGTCGGCGCCGACGGCGGCGCCGCCCGTGGCGGTCAACATCAGCTCCTTCAGGGCCCTCGACGTGGGCATACAATGGAAGAGGGAACCTCGGCAGTGCCCGCTCGCACAAAGGCCTCGACACCACCTGAAGGGCCCCCTCGTCCGAGCCACGGGGGGCGAGCCGTTTCTTCGGCGGGAGTGGGTTTGGTTCCTCTTGGGGAGCCTTTCCCTTCTCTGCGTCGAGAACCGGCGGATCGGAGCCATCGCAGCAAGAAGGAGCAAGGATCGGGAAGAAGGAGAAGCAAGGAGGGATGGACTGGAAGGGCGCGCGTTGTTCCGCACTTATGGCCGGCGGAGGCCAACTGCCTACCTCCATGATCGCAGGTAATCATGACCCACTTTGCATGCAGGGACTTGTCAAATCCGTGCAGTTGCCAAGGCGCCATGGGGAAGTGGAGGCGCCCACGTCCAATCAACCACCACGCGGCACCCAAGGCCACAGACTATTAGGGCCCGCGGCGCTTCGCTCTTGCCCTTCCGCCTCCCTGCACGGCCAAGTCCGGGCGTGCCTTGGGCCCGGGGGCTACTGTCGGCATTCTGAGAACGGGGGTCCTCAGACTTGCCTGCCTGCGGCCTGCGGCATGGCTCAAAAGCGGGCCCAGCGCAATCTTCACCAACACAAACCCAAGACCCTCGCGAGGGGTCAAGCCTCGCGGGGCGGACGATGCGAAGCTTCCTCAGGCACGGCCTCGTCAGGCTGGCTCACGAGGAGGCGGAGAGATCAAGGCGGGGTACCTCACGAGGTGCCCGTGAAGCAAGCCATGACGACCGAGGGCGCCAGGCGGGTGCCAGCCCGCGGAGTGTCCTCCTTTCCTCTTTGGTGCAAAGGGGGCAAGCGCAGCCGCGGAGTACCGAGGCATCAGGCAAAGGTTGCCATTTTGGTGCAAGGAGACCAAGACCAGGAGGACTACGAGACGGAGGTCACCGTGGAGCCCAAGACGGCGTCATCACCAGAGCTTTGCGCAGTCGAGGACTACTTTTGTGAGGATAGCTAGTACTAGCTGTCCCCCTTCAAATTAGCCCGCCATTGTTGGCTCCCTTCCCGCTTGATATTTGGGAAGAGGACCAGGGCCCCTATAAATAGGACCAGCCACCCGCTAGACAGGGAGAGAGGACGAGGGCAAAAAGAGAGAGAGAGAGAGAGAGAGAGAGAGAGAGAGAGAGAGAGAGAGAGAGAGAGAGAGAGAGAGAGAGAGAGAGAGAGATGGGCGACTGAGCTCCTCCCAGCAGTTCATTGCCCCAGCCAAGAACAGACCCTCGCGAGGCTGTTCTTCATTGTATTGTTCATCATCATCAGCCCAAGAGGCAATTCACCACACCACACACTGGAGTAGGGTATTACACCACAACGGTGGCCCGAACCAGTATAAACCCTGTGTCTCTTGTGTTGTTCTTTCCTTAGTTTAGATCCTAGCAAGGCGGAGGGGTGCGGGTAGGTAGGAGACGAAAGCTCCGCGCGCACCCCAGTGTTCGAACCTCAAGGGTCTGCCGGATCCCGAAATCCGACAACCACATCCCGACGAACCTAAGATATAAGTTTCTTTGAAACCGTCGTTGCTCTACCTGCATGTGGATCTTTTTCGATCTGTAGTCGAATCTAGGTCTTAGTTCAAAGAGGAAAGAAGGGTGCGGTGGGCTGGAGCAAGAATCTAGGACGTGGTTCAATGAGGGAAGGAGGGGCGGAAAGTAGTATAGACTGGCTATCCAGCCGCTTTGTAGGTCGAAAAGGGAAAAAGGGGGTTACCCAGTACACACATCTGTAAGGAACCGATCTCTTTGTTGAAAAGGGAAAGAAACTGGGGGGTCGGGTAGTTTGTGCACGACTAGATTTGCTGCCCTCACATAGGAAGAAGGTTCAAAGAGAACAAATATGGGACCAGTGCATATATGCTGCTTGGCTACATACTCTAAAACACCCATTTATACGTGTGGGCACACATGGTGCTGGCATGTCCCATGCAGCTATTTTGCTGTTGTTAATCTCAATATTAACTACTGATCTATTTTAAAAGAATTTCTCTTTTAATATGAATCAATGCAACCGTTTTAGAAATGCTGTTGTCCTATACTTTGTTTTCCATCAAGATAAGGTAGATGCTTCTTTTTGTGGCCGCATGTTTCATCCTCCTTTATTGGCCAGTAATTGTTTTATTTTTTGCCTCTTTAAACAGGGATATCTATTCAACTTGTTTCTATAGAAAACTTAAATGTCACACCGGCAACTTTGCTTGATTTCAGTGCAACTGCACAAAACTTGATTGGATTTCCTATTCATGTTGGTAGATTTGTATTTTATGTTGGTCGTCTCATGAAAGGTCAGTACAGGCCTTCATCCACATGATATTGCAGTGTGCTTTGAGATGTTGTGCTACTTATATTGGTACTGTTTTAAATAAATGATGAATTGAAGCTATTGTATTGTTGTCTTTTCCCATTAAGTAGTGAACAAAAATGGGACCAATCCAGACATGATGCTTGTTGGTTTGTTACAACAAATTCAGCATCACCCCCTTTATAAGCCAGTAATTGATGCCACTCTCAGAATTAACTACTGAATCTTATTTCAAAACTGCAACACTTGTTAGGGATTAGCAGGATTACCATTTTTGTGGCCGCATGTTTCATCCTCCTTTATTAGCCAGTAATTGATTCCTTTTTTGCCTCTGTTTATAAAGGGATATCTATTCAACTTGTTGCTATTGTGACATTTTGTTTCGCTACGTGAAACACTTTGCTTGATTTTAGTGCAACTGCACAAAACGAGATTGGATTTCCTATTCGTGTTGGCAGATTCATACATGATCTTGTGTGCGTCATGACAGGTTGGTACTTGCCTTCATCCACATGATCGTGCAGTGTGTTTTGAGATGCTGTGCTACTTGTATTGGTACTGTTTTAAATAAATGATGAATTGAAGCTATTGTATTGTTGTCTTTTCCCATTAAGTAGTGAACAAAAATGGGACCAACCCAGACATGATGCTTGTTGCTTTGTTACAACAAATTCAGCATCACCCCCTTTATAAGCTTTGTCATTCTTTATACATGTTGAAACAAGGCATTGTTAATGTAATGTCTCAGTCAATATGAATGAATCACACCAATGGAGAATTGCTACTCTCCTGCTTTGTTTCCCATTAAGATAAAGTAGATCAGTAGATGCTTTTCTTCTGTGAGTACAAGTCATCAACCGTTATTTCTTAGTAATTGTTTCCCTTATACCTATTGTTGCTTACAGGGATATCAAAATTAAAGCTCGGTTTTATTCCGACTTCAATTTTAGTTGAACTGCACAAAAAGGAGCCAATGTGTAAGGCAAATTGCTGCATTACTGGGTCTAGTTGGTCGTCCCACTTTGCAGAAAGAAGCAGTCACTGTTTGCGCTACATTACAGAAGGAATGACCGAGAAGCTTTACAGAGTATTATTAGACACCGGTGACATGACTAGTCTGCAGATACCATTGGCAATTTAATAATAAGTGGAGTGCCCTGGGCAAAAAGTGCCCAAACAAGTATAAAAGCTACGACAGGACTCCATGATCATAGGCATTACATATTTTGAATGGGAAAGCTTGTCAAAGTTTAATCATTGATGTTAGCAAGAAGACGTTAGTTTAATATATTGGAATTGGAAAACCTTGTCAAAATTTGCTCATCGATGTTAGCCAGAAGACATGCATTTGATATTTTTGAGTGGGACGCCCTTGCTATGAGCAGCGTCGAGTGTTTTTTCCTATTCTTGTGTTCAGTTTAGAAGTAAATAGTTACTTTGCTGAGATATTCATGTGTTAAGAGTTTGTTCTGAATATTGTCTATGTAATGCCAGGCCTTGTGTTTGATTGCAAAGTTGAGCTTGGAATGTTGTGGCATGCGGCATCACGAGCTGTTCACCGTGCCTCCTGAGAATAATGCTTCGTATTGTTTTGCATGTCGATCTAATGCCAGTGATTTGCTTGTTAAGAAGATCATCCTCTTCTGTTGTTTTCATGCTTAAGAAGTTCATCGTCTAAAGTTTCATTCATAGCCTATACGACAAGTCGGGTAGGTTAGATGTGAAGCCATATGATCTTCCGACCAACTCATGATATTAGGCCGTGATTGGATCGTCGTTTTCCAACCAAAACCGCTTGTAAAACTGATGCTTGTAAATTAAAGCAGATGGTCTTGGGCGAAGGCGCTTGGTTGGTCGATTTCGACTACTAAATATCGGAAGTACTTGACACACGATAAAAACGCTGAACGACACTCGGACGATTGCTAATCTAGTCGTTAGCTGTTGTTTCAGCCATGCCCATGGATGGCATGATACACACATCGTGCATGTATCGTCTGGTAATGTCGTCCATATAGCAGTGCTCGTAAAATATACACTGGTCTCTCAAATTACACGTGTAACCCGCTGGTTTTACTTACAGACCTGGGGCCCTCGGTTTCATTACGCCTGTATTTTACGCATTGTTTTCGATGACGAGTAAATTACACTTGTATGTTAATACAGGTTTGAAATAAACCAAAGCTCCCAAGCGCGGCCTTACCGTTTCATGCTGTCTCAGTTTCTCGAAGGTGCTCATAGGTGTCCAATGATCCTGGCTTCATGAATGAGTAGCGGGCGCTGTATCAGTAGGGCCCGCAAGGCCCTCTCCGTTGTCATTCGATTTTTTGCGCTCGTCGTGGCACCGAGCATTGTTAACATCGTGAACGAACATGAGGATTCAGGAGATGACTTTATTTTGACTGGATGACACTAGGGACCCACTAGGGCCATAGCCGTACGTACGCAAGTGCCTCCTTATTATGTACAACTATATTTTTTTTGCTTTCTCCTGTTTCCTTACATCACGGTCCCACACCATTGTCAACCTATGTAGTCAATATAAATGATAGAATTGCACAAGGTGCGGCCGACAGCTGGGACCAAGCAGCTCGAGCAGTATTTGTGTTTTTGAGGCGTGAGCACTGCAGAGTTTTTCTTGGCGATGATTTCGTTGTTGTTCAGAGGAGAGCAGGGTATTAACTGGGCGGCTGCGGCCCGTCTAGCCCAGGCCAGATATCCAGCCCAGATACTAATTTTTCAAGATGAAAATGGCTAGCCCAGCTATACGTCTTTTTGAGGAATACCCAGGCAAGGTCAACTTGTTATTCTCTGCCCCGCTGGGCTGCAAATCTTTGCTAGGAGGTATGCATTAGGCTTAATAGGAAAATGGGCTTTAAAAATAATAAATGGGATGTAATTATAAAAACTGGGCAGTAACTATAAAAAAATGCACTAAACACAAAATTAGTTTATAAAATATTATTTATGGATTTTGAAAATCTTAAATTTTCATTGTTGCGCGCGCAATGTTTCGTTGGATTTTTACATAACACAAATTTATATTTAATCTGACTAGAAATTTCGGGATAAAAATATTTCGGAGCCCATCAAAATGTGGGAAATTTTATTGAATTTTGTCTTCAACGGTTGTTTGAAATTATTAATCATTGTCCTTGCTAGAAAATGGGCTGTACTTTTAACAAACTGTAAATGGGTTGTTGTAAATTCCATTAGAATTCCAAAATGGGTTGTACATTCTTACAAAACGCAAATGGGCTATAAGTTCTCTGCCACACACTTGTGGGCCTACTACGTGACACGTCACCTAAAAAAATAAGTTGACACGTATGCAAGGCTTTGCCAACTTATTATAGTCAACACACGGTTCTAGCAGCAGTGGCCTTAGGATGTCTATCCAACGGATGTCGTGCCTCTTCTTCAATCTCGGATATTCTTAGCTTCGGCCGCCCAAAAAATGATTCCTCCCCCTGACATCTGGGGCGCACCATTTCGGAGGCTGGCCTGTGAGCCTACTAAGTTGGAGCATACCAAGGGCTTTGTCAACTTAGTCAATAATAAATGTTTCTAGCTTTAGTGACCGTACGATGTCCATCCAACGGCTGTAGTTCTTCTTCAACCTCTGGTCTTCTTGGTCCAGCCTCCTAAAGCAGCGCCGGCCGTTCCACCTGCTCCTGCCTCTCATGGCTGGCTGTGCTGCCGCGGAGGCCTCACCACCCCCATACTACTCCCACCGCTAGCCAGGCCATCCCTCCACTCACCCACACCCCCCTGTTATTCTGCGACGACGGCAGCCTCACACTGCAGCCGTACCAATGAACCCTCGTACTCCTCTCCCCGCGGGCTTCCGCTGCTGCGTCTTCCCCGGCTCCGCGTCATCCCCTTCCTAGGCCTCACCGTCGTCCAGACCACTGCCCTGGTGCTCTCGGCGCGGCGTGGTCAACGTGGTCAACGACCAACTTCCATCGGAAGAGTACTGTATGTGGAGAGGCTGACAGCTGGGTCCAGGCGGCCGTAAGGAAGTGCCTCCTTATTACACGCAAAATAATTATTCCTCCACCTTACAGCAGGGACCCACCGGACGGGCCACCTTATTTCGTGAAAAAACATTTCCCCCCTGACTTCTCGGACCCACCGGACGGGCCAGCGTATTTCGCGAAAAAAATGTTCCCCCGCTGTCAGCTCGGACCCACCGGAAGTGCCTCCTTGTTATGCACAAAAAAAAATGAATACTCCCCCTGCTAGCTGGGACCCACCATGGTGGGAGGCTGACTTGTGGGCCTACTAAGTTGACAGGGACGGGGGCCTTTGTCAACTTTAGTCAATATGAACGATTCTAGCTCCAGTGACCGTACGATGTCCATCCAACGGCCATAGTGCTTCTTCAACCTCTGGTCTTCTTGCTCCAGCCGTCCAAAGCAGCACCGGTCGTGCCGCATGCTCCTGCCTCCCGTGGCCGGCTGTGCTGCCGCTGAGGCCTCACCACCCCCTACTATTCCCACTGCTGGCCAGGCCCTGCAGTGACGGCAGCCTCACACCGCAGCCAAACTAGTGAACCCTCGTACTCCTCTCCGCGCGGGCTTCCACTGCCACGTCATCCCCGGCTCCTTGTCGTCCCCTTCCTAGGCCTCGCCGTCCTCCACCACCCTGGTGCTCTTGGCGCGGCATGGTCAACATGGTCAAGGAACGACTTCCATCGGACGTGGACTGTACGTGGAGAGGCTGACAGCTGGGTCCACGACCGCAGCAAGGAAGTGCCTCCTTATTACGTGCAAAATAATTATTCCTCCACCTGACAGCGGGGACCCACCGGACGGGCCACTGTATTTCACGAAAAAACGTCTCCCCTGACTGCTGGGACCCACCAGCTACACCTTCACACGCAAGGAAGTGCGTCCGGGCAAAAAAACGATTTGCCACCCTGACTGCTGGGACCCACCAGCTACATCTTCACATGCAAGGAAGTGCCTGACAGTCGGGACCCACCTGGTCGAAGCGTACGTAGCATTGTAATTCTGGTCGCGAACGTGTACGTACATATATACTGGTCGATGTAGAGGCGCGCACATGTCGTAGTAGAGGCACGCACGTAGCATGTACACGTACGTAGAACGATCAGGGTGCAAGGAAGAAAATACGGCCACGTATGTGTACATACGGGCGAGGTCTCGAATGCCTACTCGCGCATACGTATGGCGAGGGCTCGTGTACATGGCTGGGTCAGAACGGAGAAACAGCGTCGTCGTCGTGTTCATGGGGAGGCAACGGAATGCGTCGTGTACATGGGGAGGCAACAGAATGCGTCGTGTTCATCGGGAGGGCTTGGACGGAACAGGCGATGGAAATGAGGCCTAGCGTACCGCAGAACGGAGGAAATGACCTTGTGTTCGACCGGCCACGTTCGAAACGGGATCCTGTTCATCGGGAGGGGTCTGGCGTACCGCAAAACGGAGGAAACAGACCTTCTACGGTCGAAACGGGGGTCCTGTTCATCGGGAGGGGTGTGGCGTACCGCAAAACGGAGGACACGGACTTGTGTTGGAGCGCTACGATCGAAACGGGGGTCATGTTCATCGGGAGGGGTGTGGCGTACCGCAAAATGGGACTCCACGGGATACTGTTCATCTCCACCGTCGACCTCCTCCAGCCTCCACGGGCTCGTGTTCATCCAGCCTCCACCGTGCGCTACTCCATCGGCTACTGTTCAACCACCCCTCCACCGTCTACTGTTCATCCAGCCCTCCACACCACGGGCACCTGTTCAACCACCCCTCCACCGTCTACTGTTCATCCAGCCCTCCACACCACGGGGTCCTGTTCAACCACCCCTCCACCGTCTACTGTTCATCCAGCCCTCCACACCACGGGGTCCTGTTCAACCACCCCTCCACCGTCTACTGTTCATCCAGCCCTCCACACCATGGGGTCCTGTTCATCCACCCCTCCACGGGCACCCCTCCACCGTCTACTGTTCATCCAGCCCTCCACCACACCACGGGGTCCTGTTCATCCAGAGGCAACGCCACCGCTCACTATTCATCTAACCCCCCCCCCCCCCCGCAACGCTCATTGTTCATCCCATCGATCGGCTTCAGTTAGCAGCAGTAGCGAAGGAATCGCTCGATCGGGTTCAGTTAACAGCCATTGATCGATCGCTCGGGTTCAGCAACGCGTAGCCTGCAGTGCAATCGCTCGGGTTCAATTAGAGCCCAACGCCTCGCTCGGGTTCAGTTAGAGCCAACGCCTCGCACACACGCGCGTACATGTATGAGAGAAACGCGCATCGCTCGGCCCCTGACCTCCCACCGTAATCGGGAACTCCCCTAAATTTTCCTCCCCCTCGCTTCTACCATGGTTTTTTCCGTCATGGACGGCCCAAAGAATGTCATGCAGCTGCGTCTCCAGCCCGCCCAGGACGAAAAGCCCATTTTCTGTCATGATTTTTTGTCATAGAAGTAGGAGCCCACCACATCTATGATGATACCGGGTTTTGTCACAATTATCGTCATAGAAGTGTCATATGTATGATAGAAAAAAATTCGTTCGGCCCAAAATGTCATGGATGTGTCTTTTTCTTGTAGTGGGCGGACTAAACGCGCCTAAGGACAAAGTCATCTTCCTCAAAACACCGGGCATGAACCCTGCAGTTGTGATAGCGGCATAGGGCTTGTTGGTAGCATGCAGCACGCGTAGTAGCCCGAAGACAGTTCTCCTCGAGTAGCACAGCGTCGTCACGCCGGTGTTGATCTTGTGCTACTTCATCATAGGCAAGCACTCAAGGGGACTCATAAATGAGTTCCGTGGGGATAACTGCTTCTGCCCCATAGACCAAGGAGAAGGGAGTCGACCCGGTAGCTCGGTTAGGTGTCATTCTGATGGACCAGAGAACTACGGGCGGCTCCTTGATCCACAGCCTGACGTGCTTCTACAGCGTATCGAAAGTTCTTGTCTTAAGTCCACGTAGCACTTCAGTGTTCGCCCTCTCAGCTTGTCCATTGCTCCGGGGGTGTGCCATAGAGGCAAATGAGATCTTGCATCTGAGGGTACGAACATATTGCATGAAGGCATGGGTCGTGAATTGGGTGCCGTTGTCGGTGATGATCCTTGTCGGAACTCCAAAACAACACACCAATTCTTTCAAGAACTTGATAGCTGACTAAGCAGTTACCTTTCTCACGGAAGTCACTTCCGACCACTTTGTAAACTTGTCAATAGCGACGAACAAGAATTCAAAGCCCCAAATTGCTTGGGGGAAGGGGCCAAGGATATCGATCCCCTAGACTGAAAATGGCCACCATAAAGGGATTGCCTGAAGGGCTTGGGCAGGCAGGTGTGTTCTCTTGGAATGGAATTGGCAGGTTTCACATGTCATGACGAGCTCGACCGCATTTTGGAGGGTTGTGGGCAAACAGAATCCTTGCCGGAATGCGTTCCCAACTAATGCCCTTGATCCAATGTGTGAGCCACACATTCCTCTGTGAATCTCAGCGAGCAGTTCCTTTCCATCCTCCCGATAGACACACTTCAATTTCAAACCATTGGGCTTCCTTCTGTATAGAATGCCATCGACAAACTAATACATACTGGCCCTCCGATCTACTTTCTCAACTTCATCTTGGTTTCTGGGAAGTTCTCCGGTTTGGAGGATGCAGACGATGTGCCTGCCCAAGTTGGAGCATGGGGCTCAGCAACAAGGACTAGCGGCACCTCCTCTGCTGCGGGAGCATCATAACCACAAGTATAGGGGATCAATTGTAGCCTCTTTCGATAAGTAAGAGTGTCAAACCCAATGAGGAGCTAAAGGTAGAATAAATATTCCCTCAAATTCTATCGACCACCGATACAACTCTACGCACGCTAACATTAGCTTTACCTAGAACAAGTATGAAACTAGAAGTACTTTGTAGATGTTGTTGGATAGGTTTGCAAGATAATAAGGAGTGCATAAATAAAAAGTAGGGGCTGTTTGAATAAAGACAGAACTAAGTTAGTTTTAGTAGAGAGCTTGTTGTCACACAAGAAAGTTATTTGTCCCAAGGCAATCGATAACTAGACTGGTAATCATTATTGCAATTTTATTTGAGGGAGAGGCAAAAGCTAACATACATTCTCTTCATGGATCATATGCACTTATGATTGGAACTCTAGCAAGCATCCGCAGCTACTAAAGATCATTAAGGTAAAACCCAACCATAGCATTATAAGGCATCAAGTCCTCTTTACTCCCATACGCAAACAACCTACTAACCCAAGTCTGTGCTTCTGTCACTCACGCCACCTAACATAAGCAAATCATGAATATATTGAAGACCCTACAGCGGGGATCCCTCACGCTTGCGCGACACGGAGAGCACCATAGGAAAGCAGGAATAATAAAACATGCAACTCAAACCAATGACGATCATCCATTAACCCATAGGACAAAACGGATCTACTCAAACATCATAGGATAGCCATACATCATTGGGAAATAATATATAGCGTTGCGCACCATGTTTAAGTAGAGATTACAACGGGTAAAAGAGGGGTTACACTGCTGCATAGAGGGGGGAAGAGTTGGTGAAGATGGCGGTGAAGTTGATGGTGTAGATTATGGTGATGATGATGGCCCCGACGGTGTTCCGACACCACCGGAAGAGAGGGGGAGAGAGCCACCCTTCTTCTTATTCTTCCTTGACCTTCTCCCTAGATGGGAGAAGGGTCCCCTCCGGTCCATGTCCTCCATGGCATGGGAGGGGCGAAAGCCCCTCCGAGATAGGATCTGTCTCTCTGTCTCTCTATGTTTCTGCGTTCCCTGATTCTGCCCTTTCACAGTTTCTTAAATTCCCAGAGATCCCTAACTCCGATTGGGCTGAAATTTGGACACGATTTTTATCCAGATATTAGATTTCTTGCGGCGAAAGAAGGGCACCAACCGCCTTACAGGGTTGCCATGAGGGCCCATGGTGGGCCTGCCCCCTGGGGCACGCCCCCCTGCCTCGTGGCCCCCTCGGCCATCGTCTCGTGTTGATTCCACTTCCCAAAATTCACATATATTCCAAAAAATCTCCGTCAGTTTTTATCCCGTTTGGACTCCGTTTGATATGGATTTTCTGTGAAACAAAAAACATGCAACAAACAGGAACAAGCACTGGGCACTGGATCAATATGTTAGTCCCAAAAATAGTATAAAAAGTTACCAAAAGTATATGAAAGTTGTATAATATTGGCATGGAACAATCAAAAATTGTAGATATGATGGAGACGTATCAGCATCCCCAAGCTTAATTCCTTCTCGTCCTTGAGTAGGTAAATGATACAAAAGATAATTTTTGATGTGGAATTCTACCTAGCATAATCTTGATCATGTAATCTAATCATGGCATGAATATTAAGACACGAGTGATTGAAAGCAATAGTCTATCATTTGACATTAAGACAATAATACTTCAAGCATACTAATAAAGCAATCATGTGTTTTCAAAATAAAATGGCCAAAGAAAGTTATCCCTACAAAATCATATGGTCTGGCTATGCTCCATCTTCACCGCAAAAATATTGAAATCATGCACAACCCCGATGACAAGCCAAGCAATTGTTTCATACTTTTGACGTTCTCAAACCTTTTCAACTTTCACGCAATACATGAGCGTGAGCCATGGACATAACACTATAGGTGGAATAGAATATGATGATGGAGGTTGTGTGGAGAAGACAAAAAGGAGAAAGTATCACATTGACGCAGCTATTCAACGGGCTATGGAGATGCCCATCAATTGATGTCAATGTGAGGAGTAGGGATTGCCATGCAATGGATGCACTAAGAGCTATAAGTGTATGAAATCTCAAACTGGCTACTAAGTGGGTGTGCATCCAACTTGCTTGCTCATGAAGACCTCGGGCATTTGAGGAAGCCCATCATCAGAATATACAAGCCAAGTTCTATAATGAAAATTCCCACTAGTATATGAAAGTGATAACTCAAGAGACTCTCTATATGAAGAACATGGTGCTACTCTGAAACACAAGTGTGGGAAAAGGATAGTAACATTGTCCCTTCTCTCTTTTTTCTCATTTTTTTCTTTTTTTCTTTTTTTCTTTTTTTTGTAGGCTTCTTTGGCCTCTCTTTTTTTTTGGGGGCTTCTTTGGCCACTTTTATTTTGATAACCTCACATGGGACAATGTTATAATAATGATGATCATCACACTTTTATTTACTTACAACTCGATACTAGAACAAAATATGACTCTATATGAATGCCTCCGGCGGTGTACCGGGATGTGCAATGATCTAGCATAGCAAAGATATCAAAAAACGGACAAGCCATGAAAATCATGCTAGCTATCTTACGATCATGCAAAGCAATATGACAGTAAATGCTCAAGTCATGTATATGATGATGATGGAAGTTGCATGGCAATATATCTCGGAATGGCTATGGAAATGCCATGATAGGTAGGTATGGTGGCTGTTTTGAGGAAGATATAAGGAGGCTTATGTGTGATAGAGATTATCATATCATGGGGTTTGGATACACCGGCGAAGTTTGCACCGACTCTCAAGGTGAGAAAGGGCAATGCATGGTACCGAAGAGGCTAGCAATGATGGAAGGGTGAGAGTGCGTATAATCCATGGACTCAACATTAGTCATAAAGAACTCACATACTTATTGCAAAAATCTATTAGTCATCGAAACAAAGTACTACATGCATGCTCCTAGGGGGATATATTGGTAGGAAAAGACCATCGCTCGTCCCCGACCGCCACTCATAAGGAAGACAATCAATAAATACCTCATGCTCCAACCTCGTTACATAACGGTTCACCATACGTGCATGCTACGGGAATCACAAACTTCAACACAAGTATTTATACAATCCACAACTACCCACTAGCATTACTCTAATATCACCATCTTTATATCGCAAAACTATTGCAAGGAATCAAACATATCATATTCAGTGATCTACAAGTTTTATGTAGGATTTAATGACTAACCATGTGAATGACCAATTCATGTCATCTCTCTAAATAGATATAAGTGAATCAAGAGAGTTTAAATCTTTATACAAAAGATATGCCCATGCTCTAACAAATATAAGTGAATCAAAAGAGCATTCTACAAATGACGGTTTTCTATGTGAAGAGAAACAGGCAATCCAAATTTCAAATGATATAAGTGAAGCACATGAAGCATTCTATAAAGCCATACGCAAAAGATATAAGTGAAGTGCAATGAGCATTATATATATCAACCATGGACTATCTCATACCAGCATGGTGCATCAAAGAAAAGTGACAACTAAATGCAAAAGACGCTCCAAGATTTATGCATATCATGTGACGAATAAAAATATAGCTCCAAGTAAAATTACCGATGATCGTTAGAAGAAAGAGGGGATGCCTTCAGGGGCATCCCCAAGCTTGGTTGCCTGGGAGTCCTTGAATATTTCCTTGGAGTTCCTCGGGCATCCCCAAGCCTAGGCTCTTTCCACTCCTTATTCCTTCATCCATCATGATCTCTCCCAAAACTTGAAAACTTCAATCACACAAAACTTAACAAAAAGTTCGGTAAGATCCGTTAGTATAATAAAGAAAATCACTACTCTAATTACTGTTGCAAACCAATCCATATTTTGTTTTTGCATTTTAGCTACTGTAATATAACTTTTCCATGGCTTAATCCACTGATAGAAATTGATAGTTTCATCAAAACAAGCAAACTATGCATCAAAAACAGAATCTGTCTTAAACAGGACAGTCTGTAGTAATTTGAACATTCACCATACTTATGATACTCCACCCATTCTTAAAAATCTAGGAAAAATAAAAATTTTGTATATAAAGACATTGCAAAAAGTTTCAGAACCGTTTGACGTTCTAGTAAACAATGTAAAATCGTTCACTACAGCCAAAGTTTCTGTCCTGCACCGCACAAACCAACAAGCAATGTAAACATCCTAAAGGCAAACCTTGGCACATTATTTTTATAATACAATGGAATTGTACAAGGGGATAATTATTTTTGTTGAAAATTTTCTGTAATCAAGATTCACAAAGTTTCCGTGAGCATGAACAAAGTTCAAGGAGCTCCCCCACTTCAACAATGCTTGGCTCTCTCACTTTCACTTTCCTTTTTTGAAAAGTTTTGGGTTCCCCTCTTTATTTTTTTTGTTTTTAAACTATATAAAAGCACTCAACAGAAATAAATGACTCTCTAAAACTTCTGGGTTGTCTCCCTGGCAGCGCTTTCTATAAAGCCATTAAGCTAGGCATAAGCTGCTCAAGTAATGAATCCACCCGGATCCCAAGGTATATCAAAGCCAATTTTAATTAACAATGATTTGTGATTTAGTAGTGATCACAAAGCAACATATATCATGTAATGACGAAGTCTAACTCTCTTCCTATGCATCGACATGTCATAAAAGAACAATTCATGCACACATAGTAAAGGCCAATGCATAGTATAAACAACTTCTTGCAATTTTACCATATTGGAAACATGGAGAGGCGGAGATGTAGTTCCTCTCTCATAATAATTGCAAGTAGGATCATCAAGCACATGCATATTATATCTATAAAAATCATCATGTGTAGTAGTGAAATGCAACCCATCAATATAATTCTTAACAAGGGCAAACTTCTCCAATATAGTGTAGCCGGGAGAATTCAAATAGATAATAGGACTATCATGTGTGGGTGCAATAGAAACAATTTCATGTTTAACATAAGGAACTATAGCAAGTTCATCTCCATAAGCATAACTCTTATTGGCATCTTGGACACAACAATAGCAAGCATCATCAAAAAGGTATATTTCAAAAGAATCAACAGGATCATAACAATCATCATAGCAATCATCCATTGGTAAGCACGAAGGGAAATTAAACAATGCATGAGTTGAAGAGTTACTCTCATTAGAAGGTGGGCACGGGTAGCTAATCCTCTCTTCCTCCTTTTGTTCTTCGCTCTCCTCATCATCTTTTTCATCCAATGAGCTCACAGTTTCATCAATTTCGTTTTCCATAGACTCCTGGAAAATATTAGTCTCTTATCGGACAGCGGAGACTTTCTCAATAAATTCATAAATATAATAATTGTATTTATAATTCTCATAGAAATATTTAAGGATAGCTAAATTTTCAGGTCTATAAACTGAATCATCAAAATGTTCGAACTCTTTAAACAAAGATTCAATTTCATAAGCACCCATAAAAGCAACGAATTCTTCTATTTGTTCCACATCATAATAATCATATATACCATTAGCATAAGAAGCCAAGGTTTCATCATCATTAAATTCACATGAAAAGGGAAGTTGTGGAGCCTTCATCCTAGAGCAACAAGTATAAACATATCTCAAGCATAGTTGCCGAGCATACCAATGCAACATATAAATTTGATCCCATAATAGTTTCCCTTTTTGAGTCAAGGGATAATCCCTAAAGTATTCACGTTGATCCAACATTACTCCCATTATACATTTGAATCAGGTTTTCTTAGGATTATCAAAGTAGTACATAATATCTTTCACATAATGAGCATCGAGGGTTTTAGGAGGTTCCCCATCTCCATGAGTATCAAGTAAACCTAATTTTTTGGTACTTCGTGTTCCATATCCATAATAAAGATAGAGAAAAACTTAGAATATAAAATAAAAATTACTTAGTGATAAAGAAAACAACGACACACGAGAATATTCACCCCATGCTATGACTCCCCGGCAACGGCGCCAGAAAAAGGTCTTGATAACCCACAAGTATAGGGGATTAATTGTAGCCTCTTTCGATAAGTAAGAGTGTCAAATCCAACGAGGAGCTAAAGGTAGAACAAATATTCCCTCAAATTCTATCGTCCACCAATACAACTCTACGCACGCTTAACATTCGCTTTACCTAGAACAAGTATGAAACTAGAAGTACTTTGTAGGTGTTGTTGGATAGGTTTGCAAGATAATAAAGAGCGGGAAAATAAAAATTAGGGGTGTTTAAATAAATACACAACTAAGTTAGTTTTAGTAGAGAGCTTGTTGTCACACAAGAAAGTTATTTGTCCCTAGGCAATCGATAACTATACCGGTAATCATTATTGCAATTTTATTTGAGGGAGAGGCATAAGCTAACATACTTTCTTTTCTAGGATCTTATGAACTTAGGATTGGAATTCTAGCAAGCATCCACAACTACTAAAGATCATTAAGGTAAAACCCAACCATAGCATTATAAGGCATCAAGTCCTCTTTACTCCCATACGCAAACAACCTACTTACTCGCGTTTGTGCTTCTGTCACTCACGCCACCCAGCATAAGAAAATCATGAACATATTGAAAATCCTACAACGGGGATCCCTCACGCTTGCGCGACACGGAGAGCACCATAGGATAGCACCAATAATAAAACATGCAACTCAAACCAATCACGATCATCAATTAACCCATAGGACAAAACAGATCTACTCAAACATCATAGGATGGACATACATCATTGGAAATAATATATAGCATTGAGCACCATGTTTAAGTAGATATTACAGCGGGTAAAAGAGGGGTTACACCGCTGCATAGAGGGGGGAAGAGTTGGTGATGATGGCGGTGAAGTTGTTGGTGTAGATTGCGGTGATGATGATGGCCCTGGCGGCGTTCCAGCGCCACCGGAAGAGAGGGGGAGAGAGACCCCATTCTTCTTCTTCTTCCTTGACCTTCTCCCTAGATGGGAGAAGGGTTTCCCCTCTGCTCCATGGCCTCCATGGCATGGGAGGGGCGAGAGCCCCTCCTAGATTGGATCTGTCTCTCTGTCTCTCTCTGTTTCTGCGTTCCCTGATTCTGCCCTTTCACCATTTCTTAAATTCCCGGAGATCCGTAACTCCGATTGGGCTGAAATTTGGACACGTTTTTTATCCAGATTTTAGCTTTCTTGCGGAAGAAGAAGGGCACCAACCTCCTTACGGGTTGGCCACGTGGGCCCGGGGCGCGCCGCCTGCCTCGTGGCCCTCTCGGCCATCGTCTCGTGTTGATTCCACTTCCCAAAATTCACATATATTCCAAAAAAATCTCCGTCAATTTTTCTCCCGTTTGGACTCTGTTTGATATGGATTTTCTGAGAAACAAAAAACATGCAACAAAAAGGAACTGCCACTGGGCACTAGATCAATATGTTAGTCCCAAAAATAGTATAAAAAGTTACCAAAAGTATATGAAAGTTGTATAATAGTGGCATGGAATAATCAAAAATTATAGATACGATGGAGACGTATCAGAGCACCAGCCTCCTTCGTGGGGTCCATAGGCCCGGCTGGAGGGGGTAGTCCGGTAGGCTGTGAGGAGTTGTTTCCGGCGGGGTCTCTGCCAGGAGCGGACGGCTCAACCGGGAGAGGCTTAATGTAGTCCAACTTTCTACTTTTCCGGGCCAATGTGGTTGGTGATACGGAGGGTTGAGAGAGACGGAGAACAAAAGTTCCTGTTTCCACAATAAGCTTCTGCGCAGCACACTTTGACAGGTGATCAGCTATGGAGTTTTATGCACGGGGTACGTGCTCTGTTTGGAACCCATCAAAGTGCTCCTCCAATCTCCTCACTTCCTTGACGTATGCTTCCATCAATGGACTTTGATAATCCTTGTTGACTTTTGTCACCACAAGTTGTGAATCTCCTTGTATGATCAACTACTTGATTCCCAATTCTACTGCAATTCTGAGCCCGGTAAGGACCCTTCATACTCAGATGTAATGTTGCTGACTTTTTCCCGGGTAAAGTGCATTTGGACGACGTACTTAAAGTGCTCCTCGGAGGGGGCAACAAGAACCACGCCAACCCCTGCACCTTGTAGGGAAAAAGCACCATCAAAATACATAATGCATTCTTGGGGTGATTCCTTGCCGGGGATGGTTGTCTCTATCACTTCTTCATCAGGGGCTGGTGTCCATTCAACAATAAACTTTGCTAGCGCACTGCTCTGAATATTTGATGTGCTTTCAAACTTCAAACCAAAGCTGGATAACTACAAAGCCCACTCTGCTATTCTGCTGGTGCCCTTGGGGTTTTGGAGAATCCTTTGCAACAGAAAACGAGTGACAACTGTGATCTCATCGGCTCGGAAGTAGTGGCGCAGTTTCCTTGAGGCCATAATCGGACCAAAGATCTACTTTTGCACGCCAGAGTACCTCGATCTAGCCCCTTGTAACAAGGAGCTGAGGAAGTACACTGGGCGCTGCACCACTTTCTTCCTTGACGTGTCATTGGGGTTGCCCTCGTTGCCGTGCTCATTGTTGTTCTGGTCCTTTTCTGACTCTGTCATTATCTGCCCACTTTTTGCCTCATCCACCTTTTGCTATGCTACCAAGGCCGCACTGACCACTTGGTTGGTTGCCGCCAAGTATATCAATAACGGCTCTTGGGGTCTGGGTGCAATCAAGGTAGGCATAGACAATAGGTAGGCCTTCAACTCCTGCAAAGCCGCATCTGCTTCCGGGGTCCACTTCATAGGCCATGCCTTCTTCAAACTTTTAAAAAACGGCAGGGCAAGCTCGACACACTTGGAAATGAATCTGCTTAGCGCGGCAACACATCCCGTCAGGCACGTCACATCCATAACTGTCCTTGGTGCCTGGATCTCCTCGATGGCTTTGATCTTGTCGGGGTTGGCTTCGATCCCCCGATGGGACACTAAGAAACCAAGCAGCTTGCCAGAGCGGACTCCAAACACACACTTGTCAGATTTCGGATTCTGGCAAAACCCTTGAGGTTCGAACTCTGGGGTGCTCACGAAGATCTCTCCTCCCCCATAGCTCACGCTCTCACCACAATCTCAAAGCTCAGCTCGTCGAACTCGCAGAACAAAGGACACAGGGTTTATACTGGTTCGGGCCACCGATGTGGTGTAATACCCTACTCTAGTGTGGTGTGGTGGATTGCCTCTTGGGCTGAGGATGAACAAGTACAAGAGAAGAACAGTCTCCTGAGGAGAGGTGTCCTTGAGCTCGGAGAGCTTATGTTGTTGAAGATGATTTGAATGGTCCAAGACCCGTCCCCTCCTACTATGGTGGCTAGTCCTATTTATAGAGGCCCTGGTCATGTTCCCAAATGTTGACGGGAAGGGATCCAACAAAGGCCAAATTTGAAGGGAGACAACTAGTACAAGTTATCCTGACAAAAGGTGGTCTTCGACTGCCAAAGGCTCTGGTGGAGACGCCGTCCTGGGCTCCATGGTGACCTCTGTCCTGCCATCTTGCTGGTCTTGGTCTTGTTGCATCAATATGGAATCCTTTGCCTGATGCCTCAGGACTCCTCACATGCGCTTGCCTCTTTAGCACCAAAGAGGAAACGGGTACACTGCGTGCGCTGGCACACGCCTGGAGCCTGCTTGGCCTTCGTCGCCATGGCTTGCGTCATAGGGACCTCACGAGGTGCCCCTCGCCTTGATCTCTCCGCTCCTCGCAAGCCAGCCTGGTGCGGCCGCCCCCGAGGAGGTCTTGTGTCATCCGCCTCGCGAGGGTCTTGAGTGTTCGCTGATGAAGATGGGCCGTACAGGGCTGCTGGTGGAGCCATGTCATGGGCGCATGCAGGCATGTCTGGTGACCCCCGTTCCTAGGACGCCGATAATAGCCCCCGGGCCCAAGGCGCGCTCGGACTTGGCTTCGAAAGCGCAACCAAGGGGCAAGTGCGGAGCACCGCGGGCCCCAACAGCCTGCGGCCTCGGTTGACGCATGGCGATTGATGGGACATGGGCATCTCTGCTTCCCCATGCTGCCTCGGCAACTGCCCGACTTAACGAGTCCCTGTTGCATGCAGAAAAAGGTCATTATTACCTTAGGTCATGGAGGCCGGCGGTTGGCCTCCTCCTGTCTATAAATGTGAAAGGGGTGGAGCCCCAGTCTCCCATCTCTTCCTTCACTCCTCCTACTTCTTCTTCTTCCTCCTTGCTTCGCTGCTGCGCCGCGTCACCTATTGCACCGATACGGAGGTTCCCGCCGCCAAGAAGGGGAAAATCCCCCGCAAAGAGCTTGGGCCTCTCCCACCGAAGAAGAGGTTGGCTCTCTCATGCGATGCCACTGTAAGGCCGGAGGTGACGAGGCCCTGGCACGAACGGCCTCCCCCGGGCTATCCACTACCTTTGTACGCCTAGGAAGAGTGCTCCGGAGGAGGTGCACGGACTGTCGCCCCCGCACCCCGGCCGCGGTGGCCGTGCAGTGGCGGCACGTGCTGTCGCCCCACGAACCCACGCCGAGGGCTCCTCGCGTGAACTCGTGGTGTGGGCGGCGATGCCACCGAGCATGTGGATCTGGTTCTCACTGTTCTTCACTGAAGTGATGCCGCCGAGGGGGCAGCTGGAGCTGTGGCTTCAGCACGCTGGGTGCGACACCCCGGCAACGGGGGCAGAGGTTGAGGTCGTCTCCCCTGGCAAGGTCTTCATGACCCGCAGATGGGGTGAGGCGCCTGTGTCTGCCGCGCGGAGGGGGCGCTCGCCATCCATTTCGAGTACGATGGCACCTCTATGCTGTTATTCAAGGTCTTCGACGAGGAAGGCCGCCACTTGGAGTGTTGTCCTGAAGGGGGCCGCTAGGATGTTGCGGCGGCAGGTGCTCAGCCCACCCTCGGACCTGCTGCCAGCTCCCCCAGCAGCAACGATGACTCCTGGTGGTCCAGCGGCACTCTCAAGCCTGACGAGACTCTGGAGACAAGCGACGACAGATACGTGCCTCCGAGCTCGCACCCTGCCCGGAGCGCAGTAGAAACTTCCTTCGTTTGTTCCCTGCGAGGAATCAAGATGGACCCTGTGGGGGCATGTAAAGGGTCTGTAATGCCTTTTGTTGATATCGTCCTTATTATGAAGATTTACGAATGCATGTCCTGCTTCGGCTCGGCCTCCCCTTTCCAACTTCGCGGTAGCTTGGTGCTCTATGCCGACAGGTCCCGGTCCCTAGGTAGGCTGCAGCCGTCGCTGGTATGCCAGGTCGCGATGTTGTGGTCAAGGCCAGGAGGTGAGCGGCCCGAGGTCCAGTTAGAGCTCCTGAGGCGTGATTCTCAAGAGGTCCCATTTAGCGTGCAAGAAGATACCTAAAGGTGGGAAAGGGAGGCGGCGTCACCACAACAGGGCTTCAAGAGGTGGGAATTTTATGCCGTAGCGCTCGGCCGACCCGGGTGCGAAACTTATCTTGGCAGTCCAGAGTTGATTCCTTGTGGTGCACCAGACTCGTGCCTCGACGGCCATAACGTAGCCAGGTGAGGCCCATGCGAGTCTCCCCCTCTTTCCCACGCTCTTCCGTGTGCTTGCTACCTCTTGAGCACTGCGTTGGATTTCCTAGAAGAGGAAAGGATGATGTAGCAAAGTAGCGTAACTATTTCCCTCAGTTTTAGAGAACCAAGGTATCAATAGAGTAGGAGGCTACGTGTGAGTCCCTCATACCTGCACAAAACAAATAACTCCCCGCAACCAACGCGATAAGGGGTTGGCAATCCCTTCACGGTCACTTACAAGAGTGAGATCTGATAGATATGATAAGATAATAATTTTGGTATTTTTATGATACAGATGCAACGTAAAATAAAAGCAAAGTAAAAAGCAAAGGAAATAACTAAGTATTGGAAGATTAATATGATGAAGATAGACCCTGGGGCCATAGGTTTCACTAGTGGCTTCTCCCAAGAGCATAAGTATTTTACGGTAGGTGAACGAATTACTATTGAGCAATTGACAGAATTGAGCATAGTTATGAGAATATCTAGGTATGATCATGTGTATAGGCATCACGTCCGAGACAAGTAGAGAAACTCCTGCCTGCATCTACTACTATTACTCCACTCATCGACCGCTATCCAGCATGCATCTAGAGTATTAAGTTCATGAAAACAAAGTAACGCCTTAAGCAAGATGACATGACGTAGAGGGATAAATTCATGCAATGTGATAAAAACCCCATCTTGTTATCCTCGATGGCAACAATACAATACGTGCCTTGCTGCCCCTACTATCACTGGGAAAGGACACCGCAAGATTGAACCCAAAGCTAAGCACTTCTCCCATTGCAAGAAAGATCAATCTAGTAGGCCAAACCAAACTGATAATTCGAAGCGACTTGCAAAGATAACCAATCATACAAAAGAGAATTCAGAGAAGATTCAAATATTGTTCATAGATAATCTTGATCATAAACACACAACTCATCGGTCTCAACAAACACACCGCAAAAAGAAGATTACATCGAATAGATCTCCACAAGAGAGGGGGAGAACTTTGTATTGAGGTCCAAAAAGAGAGAAGAAGCCATCTAGATAATGGACCCGAAGGTTTGAGGTAAACTACTCACACTTCATCGGAAGGCTATGGTGTTGAGGTAGAAGCCCTCCGTGATGGATGCCCCCTCCGGCGGAGCTCCAGAACAGGCCCCAAGATAGGATCTCGTGGATACAGAAAGTTATGGCAGTGGAATTAGGGTTTTGGCTCCGTTTCTGATCATTTGGGGGTACGTACATATATATATGAGGAAGGAGTACGTCGGTGGAGCAACAGGGGGGCCATGAGGGTGGAGGGCGTGCCTGGGGGGGGGGGTAGGCGCGCCCCCCTACCTCGCGGTCTCCCTGTTGGTTGCATGACGTAGGGTCCAAGAATGTTGCAGAAATTGGCATCTAGGCTAGCTTTTATCTCTTTAATAGATTCGTTTTGGTAAGAAAGCAAAAGAGATGCGATTTTAGATTTCTCGTTAATGGGGTGCCCAAATATAGTTTTCATCCTCTCATAGGTATCTATGGGGTTCCCTTAAAGAAAACCCTCCTCGAAAATAGAATCTAAAACTTGTTTGAATGAAGCGGGCAGCCCAACATAAAAGCCTTTTAAGTATACCTCAATTTGATATTGGGGTACATAGCTAGCTCGAATCCTTAACAGCCTATCCCAAGCATCTTTCAAAGTTTCATCAAGTAAATAATGAAAAACTCCAGAATCATCTTCATCAAAATTACTAAGGTTCTCATTGATAACTCCGACAAGTTTTTCCATAGCATTCCGATTTATGAGTTTAGATAAGATAGCATGATTGTCTAAAGCACTAGAACTTGGGAGAGAACCCAAAATTCTTTTTGGTTCCGACATGGAGAGGGAAAAGCGAGCGAAAAGAGGCAAATAGAGAAAGAGAGGGAGGATAGAGGGAGAGGGGGCTAATAAAATGGGAAGGGTGAAGTGGGGGAGAGGAAAACGAGAGGCAAATGGCAAATAATGTAATGCAGGAGATAAGGGTTGTGATGGGTACTTGTTATGTTGATTTTTGCGTAGACACCCCGACAACGGTGCCAGAAATCTTCTTGCTACCTCTTGAGCACTGCATTGGATTTCCTTGAAGAGGAAAGGATGATGCAGCAAAGTAGCGTAAGTATTTCCCTCAGTTTTTGAGAACCAAGGTATCAATCCAGTAGGAGGCTACGCGCAAGTCCCTCGTACCTGCACAAAACAAATAACTCCTCGCAACCAACGCAATAAGGGGTTGTTAATCCCTTCACAGTCACTTACGAGTGTGAGATCTGATAGATATGATAAGATAATATTTTTGGTATTTTTATGATAAAGATGCAACGTAAAATAAAAGCAAAGTAAAAAGCAAAGGAAATAACTAAGTATTGGAAGATTAATATGATGAAGATAGACCCGGGGGCCATAGGTTTCACTAGTGGCTTCTCTCAAGAGCATAAGTATTTTACGGTGGGTGAACGAATTACTATTGAGCAATTGACAGAATTGAGCATAGTTATGAGAATATCTAGGTATGATCATGTGTATAGGCATCACGTCCGAGACAAGTAGACCGACTCCTGCCTGCATCTTCTACTATTACTCCACTCATCGACCGCTATCCAGCATGCATCTAGAGTATTAAGTTCATGAAAACAGAGTAACGCCTTAAGCAAGATGACATGATGTAGAGGGATAAATTCATGCAATATGATAAAAAAACATCTTGTTATCCTCGATGGCAACAATACAATACGTGCCTTGCTGCCCCTACTATCACTGGAAATGACACCTCAAGATTGAACCCAAAGCTAAGCACTTCTCCCATTGCAAGAAAGATCAATCTAGTAGGCCAAACCAAAATGATAATTCGAAGAGACTTGCAAACATAACCAATCATACATAAAAGAATTCAGAGAAGATTCAAATATTGTTCATAGATAATCTTGATCATAAACCCACAATTCATCGGTCTCAACAAACACACCGCAAACAGATGATTACATCGAATAGATCTCCACAAAAGAGGGGGAGAACTTTGTATTGAGATCCAAAAAGAGAGAAGAAGCCATCTAGCTAATAACTATGGACCCGAAGGTCTGAGGTAAACTACTCACACTTCATCGGAAGGGCTATGGTGTTGATGTAGAAGTCTTCCGTGATCGATGCCCCCTCCAGCGGAGCTCCGGAACAGGCCCCAAGATGGGATCTCGTGGATACAGAAAGTTACGGCGGTGGAATTAGGGTTTTGGCTCCATTTCTGATCGTTTGGGGGTACATAGGTATATATAGGAGGAAGGAGTACGTCGGTAGAGCAACAGAGGGCCCATGAGGGTGGAGGGCGCGTTTGGGGGTGTAGGCGCGCCCGCCTACCTCGTGGCCTCCCTGTTGGTTGGTTGACGTAGGGTCCAAGTCTCCTGGGTCTTGTTCGTTCCAAAAATCATGTTCCCGAAGGTTTCATTCCGTTTGGACTCCGTTTGATATTCCTTTTCTTCGAAACCTAAAATAGGCAAAAAAACAACAATTCTATGCTGGGGCTCCGGTTAATAGGTTAGTCCCAAAAATAATATAAAAGTGGGAAATAAAGCCCAATAATGTCCAAAACAGTAGATAATATAGCATGGATCAATAAAAAATTATAGATACGTTGGAGACATATCAATCATCCCCAAGCTTAATTCCTACTCGTCCTCGAGTAGGCAAATGATAAAAAAGATAATTTTTGATGTGAAGTGCTACTTGGCATAATTTTAATGTAATTCTTCTTAATTGTTGTATGAATATTCAGATCCAAAAGATTTAAGATAAAAGTTTAATATTGACATAAAAATAATAATACTTCAAGCATACTAACAAAGCAATCATGTCTTCTCAAAATGATATGGCCAAAAAAAGTTATCCCTACAAAATCATATAGTCTAGCTATGCTCTATCTTCACCACACAAAGTATTTAAATCATGCACAACCCCGATGACAAGCCAAGCAATTGTTTCATACTTCTGACATTCTCAAACTTTTTCAATCTTCACGCAATACATGAGTGTGAGCCATGGATATAGCAATATATGTGGAATAGAATGGTGGTTGTGGAGAAGGCAAAAAGGGAGAAGATAGTCTCACATCAACTAGGCGTATCAACGGACTATGGAGATGCCCATCAATAGATATCAATGTGAGTGAGTAGGGATTGCCATGCAACGGATGCACTAGAGCTATAAGTATATAAAAGCTCAACAAAAGAAACTAAGTGGGTGCGCATCCAACTTGCTTGCTCATGAAGACCTAGGGCATTTTTAGGAAGCCCACCATTGGAATATACAAGCCAAGTTCTATAATGAAAAATTTCCACTAGTATATGAAAGTGACAAAATGAGAGACTCTCCATCATGAATATCATGGTGCTACTTTGAAGCACAAGTGTGGTAAAGGATAGTAACATTGTCCCTTCTCTCTTTTTCTCTCATTTTTTTATTTCGGCCTTTTCTCTTTTGGATGGCCTCTTTTCTTTCCCCCTTTTTTTATTTTTCGTCCGGAGTCTCATCCCGACTTGTGGGGGAATCATAGTTTCCATCATCCTTTCCTCACTGGGACAATGCTCTAATAATGATGATCATCACACTTTTATTTTCTTACAACTCAACAATTACAACTCGATACTTAGAACAAAATATGACTCTATATGAATGCCTCCGGCGGTGTACCGGGATATGCAATGAATCAAGAGTGACATGTATGAAAGAATTATGAATGGTGGCTTTGCCACAAATACGATGTCAACTACATGATCATGCTAAGCAATATGACAATGATGGAGCATGTCATAATAAACGGAACGGTGGAAAGTTGCATGGCAATATATCTCGGAATGGCTATGGAAATGCCATAATAGGTAGGTATGGTGGCTGTTTTGAGGAAGGTTATGGTGGGTGTACGATACCGGCGAAAAGTGCGCGGTATTAGCGAGGCTAGCAATGGTGGAAGGAAGAAAAGTGCGTATAATCCATGGACTCAACATTAGTCATAAAGAACTCATATACCTATTGCAAAAATCTACAAGTTATCAAAGCAAAGTATTACGCGCATGCTCGTAGGGGGATAGATTGGTAGGAAAAGACCATCGCTCGTCCCCGACCGCCACTCATAAGGAAGACAATCAAAAAATAAACCATGCTCCGACTTCATCACATAACGGTTCACCATACGTGCATGCTACGGGAATCACAAACTTTAACACAAGCATTTCTCAAATTCACAACTACTCAACTAGCACAACTTTAATATCACCATCTTCATATCTCAAAACAATTATCAAGCATCAAACTTCTCATAGCATTCAACACACTCATAAGAAAGTTTTTACTATTCTTGAATACCAAGCATATTAGGATTATTTAAGCAAATTACCATGCTGTTTAAGACTGTCAAAATAATATAAGTGAAGCATGAGAGATCAATAGTTTCTATAAAACAATTCCACCACCGTGCTCTAAAAAATATAAGTGAAGTACTAGAGCAAAACTATATAACTCAAATGATATAAGCGAAGCACATAGAGTATTCTAACAAATTCCAAATCATGTATGGCTCTCTCAAAAGGTGTGTACAGCAAGTATGATTGTGGTGAACTAAAAAGCAAGGACTCAAATCATACAAGACGCTCCAAGAAAAACACATATCATGTGGTGAATAAAAATATAGCTCCAAGTAAAGTTACTGATAGAAGTAGACGAAAGAGGGGATGCCTTCCGGGGCATCCCCAAGCTTTGGCTTTTAGGTGTCCTTAGATTATCTTGGGGGTTCCATGGGCATCCCCAAGCTTAGGCTCTTGCCACTCCTTGTTCCATAATCCATCAAATCTTTACGCAAAACTTGAAAACTTCACAACACAAAACTTAAAGTAGAAAATCTCGTGAGCTCTGTTAGCGAAAGAAAACAAAAGACCACTTCAAGGTACTGTAATGAACTCATTCTTTATTTATATTGGTGTTAAACCTACTGTATTCCATCTTCTATATGGTTTATAAACTATTTTACTAGCCATAGATTCATCAAAATAAGCAAACAACTCACGAAAGACAGAATCTGTCAAAAGCAGAACAGTCTGTAGTAATCTGTAGCTAGCGCAAGATATGGAACCCCAAAAATTCTAAAATAAATTGCTGGACATGAGGAATTTATCTATTAATCATATGAAAAAATAATTAACTAAATATCACTTTCCAAATAAAATTTTTAGCAGTTCTCGTGAGCACTAAAGTTTCTGTTTTTTACAGCAAGATAACAAGAGTTTCCCCAAGTCTTCCCAACTGTTCTACTTGGCACAAACACTAATTGAACACAAAAAAACACAACCAAAACAGAGGCTAGGTAAATTATCTATTAATAAACAGGAGCAAAAAGCAAGGAACAAAAATAAAATTGGGTTGCCTCCCAACAAGCGCTATCGTTTAACGCCTTAGCTAGGCATAAAAAGCAAGGATAGATCTAGGTATTGCCATCTTTGGTTTTAGGGAAAAAGCGAGCAAACTTGTTAACTATGGAATTAATCTTTCTATTTTGACAAATACATGTCCATTAATGGTAGAAGAAAGAATAAGAATGTTGCGGAAATTGGCATCTAGGCTAGCTTTTATCTCTTTAATAGATTCGTTTTGGTAAGAAAGCAAAAGACATGCGATTTCAGCTTTCTCGTGAATGGGGTGCCCAAATATAGTTTTCATCCTCTCATAAGTATCTATGGGGTTCCCTTAAAGAAAACCCTCCTCGAAAATAGAATCTAAAACTTGTTTGAACCAAGCGGGCAGCACAACATAAAAGCCTTTTAAGTATACCTCAATTTGATATTGGGGTACATAGCTAGCCCGGATCCTTAACAGCCTATCCCAAGCATCTTTCAAAGATTCATCAAGTAAATAATGAAAAATTCCAGAATCATCTTCATCAAAATTACTAAGGTTCTCATTGATAACTCTGGCAAGTTTTTCCATAGCATTCCGATTTATGAGTTTAGATAAGATAGCAGGATTGTCTAAAGCACTAGAACTTGGGAGAGAACCCAAAATTCTTTTTGGTTCCGACATGGCGAGGGAAAAGCGAGCGAAAAGAGGCAAATAGAGAAAGAGAGGGAGGATATATATATAGAGAGAGGGGGGCGAATAAAACGGCAAGGGCAAAGTGGGGGAGAGGAAAACGAGAGGCAAATGGCAAATAATGTAATGCGGGAGATAAGGGTTGTGATGGGTACTTGGTATGTTGACTTTTGCGTAGACTCCCCGGCAACGGCGCCAGAAATCTTCTTGCTACCTCTTGAGCACTTCGTTGGATTTCCTTGAAGAGGAAAGGATGATACAGCAAAGTAGCGTCAGTATTTCCCTCAGTTTTTGAGAACCAAGGTATCAATCCAGTAGGAGGCTACGCGCGAGTCCCTCGTACCTGCACAAAACAAATAACTCCTCGCAACCAACACGATAAGGGGTTGTTAATCCCTTCACGGTCACTTACGAGTGTGAGATCTGATAGATATCATAAGATAATATTTTTGGTATTTTTATGATAAAGATGCAACGTAAAATAAAAGCAAAGTAAAAAGCAAAGGAAATAACTAAGTATTGGAAGATTAATATGATGAAGATAGACCCGGGGGCCATAGGTTTCACTAGTGCCTTCTCTCAAGAGCATAAGTATTTTACGGTGGGTGAACGAATTACTGTTGAGCAATTGACAGAATTGAGCATAGTTATGAGAATATCTAGGTATGATCATGTGTATAGGTATCATGTCCGAGACAAGTAGACCAACTCCTGCCTGCATCTACTACTATTACTCCACTCATCGACCGCTATCCAGCATGCATCTAGAGTATTAAGTTCATGAAAAGAGAGTAACGCCTTAAGCAAGAAGACATGACGTAGAGGGATAAATTCATGCAATATGATAAAAACCCATTCTTGTTATCCTCGATGGCAACAAAACAATACGTGCCTTGCTGCCCCTACTGTCACTGGGAAAGGACACCGCAAGATTGAACCCAAAGCTAAGCACTTCTCCCATTGCAAGAAAGATCAATCTAGTAGGCCAAAATAAACTGATAATTCGAAGAGACTTGCAAAGATAACCAATCATACATAAAAGAATTCAGAGAAGATTCAAATATTGTTCATAGATAATCTTGATCATAAACCCGCAATTCATCGGTCTCAACAAACACACCGCAAAAAGAAGATTACATCGAATAGATCTCCACAAGAGAGGGGGAGAACTTTGTATTGAGATCCAAAAAGAGAGAAGAAGCCATCTAGCTAATAACAATGGAACCGAAGGTCTGAGGTAAACTACTCACACTTCATCGGAAGGGCTATGGTGTTGATGTAGAAGCCCTCCGTGATGGATGCCCCCTCCGGCGGAGCTCTAGAACAGGCCCCAAGATGGGATCTCGTGGATACAGAAAGTTACGGCAGTGGAATTAGGATTTTGGCTCTATTTCTGATCGTTTGGGGGTACGTACATATATATAGGAGGAAGGAGTACGTCGGTGGAGCAACAGCGGGCCCATGAGGGTGGAGGGCGCGCCTGGGGGGGGGGGGTAGGCGCGGCCCCCTACCTCGTAGCCTCCCTGTTGGTTACATGATGTAGGGTCCAAGTCTCCTGGGTCTTGTTCGTTCCAAAAATCATGTTCCCGAAGGTTTCATTCCATTTGGACACCGTTTGATATTCCTTTTCTTTGAAACCCTAAAATAGGCAAAAAAAATAGCAATTCTGGGATTGGCCTCTGGTTAATAGGTTAGTCCCAAAAATAATATAAAAGTGGATAATAAAGCCCAATAATGTCCAAAACAGTAGATAATATAGCATGGAGCAATCAAAAATTATAGATACATTGGAGACGTATCAGTGCTCTACGTCCTCGGGTCCCGGCCCTCGAGCGAGCTCAGCCGCCACTTGTATGCCAGGTCGCGATGCCGTGGTCAAGGCCAGGGGGTGAGGGATAGAGAGCTAGTAAGAGCTCCTAATTTATGATGCTCAGGAGCCCCCCATTAATGTGCAAGCGAATTGCATGGGAAAAGAGGGAGCACGCGCCCTCGGGAGGTTCCTGCAGTTAGCGCTAAGAAGGATACAAATCGCAACCACGCTTGTCGGTCTGCTACTGGTCATTACACAAGAAGATGAAGGCACTGAGGGTTTGGTGAGGTGACGTGTGCGGGCGTGCCGCGAGCCAGAGCTCGACCACTCAGATTTGTCAGCGTTGCAGGGACGGACCCGAGCACAAGCGTCGTGCCTGGAAGGGTAGCCCCCATTGCGGGATGAGCAAGGGGCCGATCGGCGTCGCGGGCGGCCGTGGCGAGTGACAATCAAGCAAGGGATGACTATAAATAACTCATGCATGGGAACCAGCTAGCTTAAATAGATGCGAGGACGATACATGCCACTGGGACAGACCCGAGCTGCCTGGGGATGATGCAGCCCAACGGGCACCCCCAGTAGAGTAAGCTAAAGATGCTAAAGGATACATGCCACAGGGACAGGCCCATGCGACCTGGGAATAATGCAGCCCGAGGGGCGCTCCCAGCTGAATAAACTTGGAAAATATCACCTGGTTTCATTGTCGAAGGAGTGCTGGGGAAGCTTAAGGCACGTGCTGAAGAAGTCGCTCCTCATGAGCCGCCAAGACCCTGAGCCTAGGGAGGCTCTGGGGCTCAGGTGGTTCCTTGAGGACCATCTCCATGCGCCAGGACCGCGTGATGCCTGGCCTCCTGGGTTGCTAGGATGCTCTGTAGGTTGCGATGGAAGGCGTCTGCCATGTTCGGCAGGCCAAACGACATGCGAACATAGCTGTGAGGTGGACCCTCGCACTGCCCAATGCGCGAAGGCCAGAAGCGCTCCTAAGATGCGGCCCTGTTGAGCCCTGGGATGTCGATGCAGACGCGCAGCCCGCCATCCTCGCCTAGATGGGGAGCTGCACCAGGTGGGCGGCGGTCGCCGCGCTTAGCCCTTGCTTCTTGAAGCCCCTGAGTGGCCTTGATGATGAACTCCTGAGCACCGGGCGCTCCTCGCTCGGTGCCCTCCTAAGGGAAACGTGCCACAAAGTACGCCTCCACGTGGTGCCTGAGCGGCTCCCTCGTGATGTTGGCCAGGTCTGAGGCCCTCCAGGAGAGAGCCCCCGAGCCTCGCCCGAGGAGGGCACCGAGCGTGCCTTCCTATGCGAGGGAGGGAGGCGCCCCAGGTGCGGGCACTGATCCTGAGGCGGCGCCGCTAGAGACACCGCCCCCCTGAGGTCTTGTGCGGAGTAGCTGCTTCTTCTTCTTGGGGATGGCCTGAGGAGGGTACTGCTGCCCTCAGTGTAAGGGTCTTCGATTGCCGCGGCTTGGAAGGCGCGCTCGAGGGAGCACACCACATCTTTTTCTTCGCAGGGGACTGTGATGATTCCGCCACTTCCTGGCATCTTGAGGACGTTGTAGCCATGGTGGGTCACTGCCATGAACTTGGCTAATGCTGGGTACCCGAGGATGGCATTGCACGGCAAACAGATGTGGGCGATGTCGAAGTCAATGAGCTCGGTGAGGTAGTTTTCGCGTTGGCCGAAGGTGATAGGGAGACGGACCTACCCCATCGGGGTGGTGGAACCATCGGTCACTCTTGAGAAAGGCTTGGTAGGCTGCAGCTGATCATAGGGCACTTGAAGGCTGTTGAACGTCCCGACAGACAGGACACTGAGCCCCGTGCCACCATCGATGAGGGTCTTGGTGACTTGGACATTGCTGATGACGGGTGGACAAAGCATTGGGAGGACGCCAGCAGTTGCCGTGCATCTGAGCTGGTCCGCCGAGCTGAAGGTGATGACATACTTGGACCACCTGAGCGGGCGTGTGGGCTCGAGCCTGGGGAGCACCGTATTCACCTCCTGAGCAAGCTGCTTGAAGATGCGCTAGGAAGCCGGGGCCTGAGCACCGCCCAAGATGCAACCGATGGCGCGTGGCTCATGGAAGCCCCCAGCCCCCTCGTCTTGATGGTGGTCGTCGTTCCTTCTTGGTGGTGGAGGAAGCGGAGGGAGGCCAAGATTGCCCTGAGGACGGTCCTCACGAGGCTGGTCGCGCCAGGCGCCCTCATGAGGCTGCTCCTGCCAGTGGTCCTCATGAGGCTGGCCGTGCCACTCCTGGCGGGGGCCGCGGTCGTCCCAACGTCCTCCACCTCGTCCTCCTCCTTGGTTGTAGCCCCATTCGTTTCGCTCAGGGCGTCGACCGAAGCGTCCATCTCGGATGGCCCCGAGCTCTTGACAATCGTTGGTGTTGTGGTTGTGTACGTTGTGGAAGGCGCAGAACGGACGGCTGCATTTGGACGACTTGGGGTGGTCCCGACCGCGCTTCGTGTCTGGCTCCGCCGTGAGCATGGCTACTCCCTTGCGCTTCACATCCTTGACCTTGGCTTTCTTCTCGTCTGGGTCGGCAGTAGGGATCTCGAGGAGGGAGAGACGCCCTTCCTCTTCTCTTGTGCACTTGGCCGCCATGTTGAACAGCTCCAGGTTCGTGCACAGCTCCTCGTGGATGGCTAGCTCCTCCTTCATATTGATGTCACAGACACCATCGGAGAACACTGAGATGATGGCCTCGTCCATCACCTTGGGGATCTTGAGGCAAACACTGTTGAAGCACTAGATGTACTTCTGCAGGGTTTCTCCCAGTTATTGCTTGATGCGGTGTAGGTCACCCACGGCCGGAGGGCAGCCGTGAGTGCCCTGGAAGTTGGTGATGATGCGGTCGCGCATCTCACCCTAGGAGGAGATTGATCCTGCAAGCAGGTTCAGGAGCCACGAGCGAGTGCCATCCTCGAGAGCCATGGGAAACTAGTTCTTCATGACTTTTTCATCGCCGTCGGCCGCCTCGATGCTCAGCTCGTAGAGCTGCAGGAACTCCGCAGGGTCGGGGGTGCCGTTGTAGCGTGGAGGCAGATCCGGCTTGAACTCGCCTGGCCAAATGACGATGCACATCTCGGGAGTGAAGGATTGGCAGCCTGCTATGGCCACCAGGACCCTTTGCAGAGGCGGAGCCTGCCCATGATGTCCGCGCACCTCCGCCGCAGGCAGCACGCGGTCCTGTCGTGGTGGCGCCGGGAGAGCAGGAGCATTATCCTGCGGTCGAGGGACCTCCTGGAAGCTTCCTTCTTCGTGCGCAAGCACGCGGTATGGCGGATCACACCGCGGGGGACCGCGCATCTTGGGAAGAGGACGCCGTCTTGACGCGGAGGAGGCGGTGGCACTCTGTGAGCTGTGCGTCTCGGCGCGAGGGCACCATCTTGATGCGCAGGCGGTGGAGGCGCTCTGTGAGCTACGTCGCCCGTGGCTAGAGGTGGGCGAGGCAGCAAGAGGGATGGTGCAGGAGATCCCCTAGCGGCGCTGACGAGCTCGGCGATGCGATCTAACCAGTCCTCATAGAGGTCTTCAACCGGGCGGTAACGCAGGAGCTCGCGTGCCATGAGCAACGTGGCCTGTGCATTGGTGGGCGCGCCACGAGCGTGGGACGATGACCCGGCCAGAGTCAGCGACGGGGTGGCGGTGCGGCCGTCCCGCCGCACGGAGGGGTGCAATGATGATGCTTGCTGCTCGTTTGCTACGGGCCGGTAGCGACGTTGGCAACAGGTGATGGAGAACGACGGGGAGGCCCGCCGACAGGGACCGTCTGAGCGACACAGATGGCAAGGGCGGCCCAGCGCTCGGCGCGGCTCGACGCATGTCTGCCATGGATGCGGTGGAGCGGTGGCACATGGATCAATGGAAGGAAAGCTTCCGCGCCCCCCTACTTGGCGCGCCAAATGTTGGATTTCGGGTTCCGGCAAAACCCTTGACGTTCGAACTCTGGGCTGCGCACGAAGATCTCTCCTCCCCCTAGCTCACGCTCTCTCAAAGCTTAGCTCATCGAACTCGCAGAACAAAGGACACAATGTTTATACTAGTTTGGGCCACCGATGTGGTGTAATACCCTACTCCAGTGTGGTGTGGTGGATTTCCTCTTGGCCTGAGGATGAACAAGTACAAGATAAGAACAACCTCCTGAGGAGAGGTGTCCTTGAGCTCGGAGAGCTTGGGTGGTTGAGGATGATCTGAATGGTCCAAGCCCCGTCGCCTCCTACTGTGGTGGCTAGTCCTATTTATAGAGGCCCTGGTCCTCTTCCCAAATGTTGGCGGGAAGGGATCCAACAACGGCCAAATATGAAGGGAGACAACTAGTACAAGTTATCCTAACACAAGCTGGTCTTCGCCTGCCAAAGGCTCTGGTGGTGATGCCGTCCTGGGCTCCATGCTGACCTCTGTCCTACCGTCCTGCTGGTCTTGGTCTTGTTGCACTGATATGGAAACCTTTGCCTGATGCCTCGGGACTCCTCGCATGCGCTTGCCTCTTTAGCACCAAAGAGCAAATGAGTACACTATGCACGCTGGCGCCCGCCTGGTGTTAGTGGAAACAACACCTGTGGGGTCACAGGGATCCCTTCTACGGTTGGCGAGCACGAGGTTGTGCAAAGAGCAGGACTGACAGGAAGCACATGGATCATTTTTCCAGGTTCGGGCCGCGAAGATGTGTAATACCCTAGTCCTTCTTTGGTGGATGTATTTGAGTGTTCTTGTGTTCTTGAGCTAGCTATGGGGTGCAACTTCCCCAAAAGATCCGAATCCCTCTCCTGGATGCCTCGGGCCTCCTTTTATAGGCGAAAGGGGGTTGCCACAGTGGCACACAGGAGGTGGAAAGGTCTACAGTGGACAAGTCTATCCTCTGGCCCTATCGAACAAATGCATTTAATGTGCTGCCGACGTGCCCCACTCACTTTATCAGGGGTGGTAAGGAAGCACGTCCCACCCGTCGCTGCCACGCCTGGCTTCGACACGTGTCCGAGCTGACGAGGCGTCGTAGCGCCACGTTGGCTGGCTGCTGGGCTGGCGCGATGGTGGATCCATCATGAAGGGTCGCATGCCGCCACGCAAGTGCTTGCCGAGTTGGTGTGGAGACCGCCCGTCGCCACGCGGGTACCTGCCTAGCTGGTTGAGCTAGCAGCTGCTTGGGGACGGTGGTGGGGTCTTGGCTGGCGCAGGCCTGGCAGTGGCCCTGCTGATGCCCTCGGCAAGGGTCTTGCCGGGGCTCGGCAAGGGTATTGCCGTGGTGTTGTACTTGTCCCCGGCAAGACCGGCGCGGTAGTGGATCCATCATGAAGGGTCGCATGCCGCCACGCAAGTGCTTGCCGAGTTGGTGTAGAGACCGCCCGTCGCCACGCAGGTACCTGCCCAGCTGGTTGAGCTAGCAGCTGCTTGGGGATGGTGGTGGGGTCTTGGCTGGCGCAGGCCTGGCAGTGGCCTTGCTGATGCCCTAGGCAAGGGTCTTGTCGGGGCTCGGCAAGGGTATTGCTGTGGCGTTGTAGTTGTCCCCGGCAAGGGTCTTGCCGGGGGCCTTGTGGATTCCCTCGGCTAGGATTCCGCGGAGGGTCGCCGTCTTCTAGTCCTCATCTGAACTCACATGTTTATGATCTTGACGAAGATTTCGATGCCACCACAGAGGCGCCTCCTGAGCCTTGGTTCCAATGTAGTTGGTTGGGTTGGAGCCCGTGAGCTCAAGGGTGGCTTGCTCCGCTGGCATCGGGCAAGTTGCCCCGGCAAGGCTCTTGTCGGGGCTGTGGAGGTTGCCTCGGCAAGGATCTTGCCGAGGGAGTCCACCTCGCCCTCTTGCTCTCCTGCGTTTCTGGTCTTGGCGTTGCCTTGGTTGTCTCGTGCTTCGGCTTTTCTCTGGCTTCCCTCTTTTACCCTGCTAAGTGTGGCCGTGGCACACGGCTCTGATTTCCCGTGCACAAGTAAAGGGGTCAAAAGAAGAGCCCCTACTTTTGTACACTGATAGGAGCCCCCGGGCCTGGGCCACTGAAAGTGCAACCATCCCTAGGAGGTTTTGGTAATTCCTAACAACATATAGCTCATTGAGCTAATGCCATTTCAAGATTAATATCTCAAGAAAGCTCAATGTTTGGCATGGCATGGATGAGAAAAGTGGACCCCTCAAAATGATAAGGACAAAAGGATTGGCTCAAGCTCAAAGGTCAAGACTCTACATTTTCTATTTTAGTGATCCAAGATCACATTGAGTCTATAGGAAAAGCCAATACTATCAAGGAGGGATGAGGTGTTGCTTAATGAGGCTCTTGCTCCAAATGCTAAGTGATATCCTCCAAAACCCTCAACTACTTTCTCACATCCACATATGACCTAAACCAAAAGTCAAACTCGGGCCCACCGATTCTTTCTATCCAGATCCACCAAGTTCAGATGTCATAGCCACTGCCACAAACCCTAGGCAAATCGGTCTCACCGATAGGGATCTCGGTCTCACCGAGATGGGATTGTAATCTCTCTGTTTCCCTTCGTATCATTTCGGTCCCACCGAGATGAGCGATCGGTCCCACCGAGATTGAAATGTAAACTCTCTGTTTCCCTTTTGTAACATTTCGGTCTCACCGTAATGAGCAATCGGTCCCACCAAGTTTACCTGACCAACTCTCTGGTTAGTTTATTACCAAAATTGGTCTCACCGAGTTTGTGTAATCGGTTTCACCGAGATTAAGTTATGCCGTAACCCTAACCATGTCAGTCCTACCGAGTTGCATGTCGGTCCCACTGAAAACCCTAACAGTCACTAGATTTGCTGAATCGGTCCGACCGAGTTTATCAATTCGGTCCCACCGAGATTGGCAAGTTGTGTGTAACGGTTAGATTTTGTGTGGAGGCTATATATACCTCTCCACCGTCTCTTCATTTGTGGAGAGAGCCATCAGAACAAATCTACACTTCCAACTTACTATTTCTGAGAAGAGAACCACCTACACTTGTGTTGAGGCCAAGATATTCCATTCTTACCATATGAATCTTGATCTCTAGCCTTCCCAAGTTTCTTTCCACTCAAATCCTCTTTCCACCAAATCCATATCCTGTGAGAGAGAGTTGAGTGTTGGGGAGACTATCATTTGAAGCACAAGAGCAAGGAGTTCATCATCAACACACCATTTGTTACTTCTTGGAGAGTGGTGTCTCCTAGATTGGCTAGGTGTCACTTGGGAGCCTCCGACAAGATTGTGGAGTTGAACCAAGGAGTTTGTAAGGGCAAGGAGATCGCCTACTTCGTGAAGATCTACCGCTAGTGAGGCAAGTCCTCCGTAGGCGATGGCCATGGTGGGATATACAAGGTTGCTTCTTCGTGGACCCTTCATGGGTGGAGCTCTCCGTGGACTCGCGCAGCCGTTACCCTTCGTGAGTTGAAGTCTCCATCAACGTGGATGTATGATAGCACCACCTATCGGAACCACGACAAAAAATTCGTGTCTCCTATTACGTTTGAATCTTCCAAACCCCTCCCTTTACATTCTTGCAAGTTGCATGATTTACTTTACGCTGCTCATATACTCTTTGCATGCTTGCTTGAATTGTGTTAAGATTGCTTGACTTGTCCAAAGTTGCTAAAATCCGCCAAGAACTAAAATTGGGAAAAGGATAAGTTTTTATTTGGTCAAGTAGTCTAATCACCTCCCCTCTAGACATACTTTCGATCCTATAGCCACACATAAGCACGCCACGTTGTTGGGCTAGGCCCAGAACGGTGCGCGGGTAGGTGGGCAGATTTTACTGTAGTAACTTCTCGTCCGCTGCGCTTCCCGACGACCTGCATTGAATGCGCGACATGGAGGGTCGTGCGTGACGTGGGGGTCATGTGTGGGTCGGTTTCCGCACGCATGCGTCACATCGTGGTAAAGAGGTGGCTTGCGCCTTCCCCATAAAAAGAGGGAGGCGCAGAGGCGCGGCTCATTTACTCGAGCGGACTCGGGTCGTGGTCTTCAACGCGTCAGTCTCCCACGATCACGGGGTGGGGAACGGTCACCTCACCCGTCCCCTCAATTCTGCTTGCTCGCCACATGTCCCCCATGCAGGTGGCAGGCGGTGGAGGCGGGAAATCAGGCCGTCGCTGATTAGGGAAGCTGGTCGGTCCCGATTCCCTGCGCCTCCGACGACAGGATTGGTTGAGTGGGGCGGCGGAGCCTCGACCTTGCCCCTTTATAAGGAGGGGGAGGGGGATGTCATCCCACATTCTCTCAGCATCCATCCTCCATTCCCTTCGGCTCCTTTCTTCCATCTGCCATGGCGAGAGGAGGCGCCGGCCCTTTGACGGTGGTGGCGAGGGTTGCTGCTCGTCAGCGCATCCCTCCTCCCCAAGAGCTCATGGCGGAGGAGCCGGCCATGAGAGGAAGGGGGAGGGGTCGAGGCCGAGGTCGCTGTGGCGCTCGGGGGAGAGGGGGACGGGGCGGCGCATGGGCCTCACCTCCGCCAGCGATGCCTCCCCCGATGGAGGGCCATGTCTAGGACCAGCCCCGCGAGTTTTTCATCAGGCTGCGCCGGCCACCGCGTCACCGCCTCCGTCTCCCTACCCCATTTGCTCGGGAGATGGAGCTCAATCCACCCCAGACCCTCAGGTTGCCCATGAGGGGCTGCGGGAACGGCGACACGTGGGTCGACGTCGAGTTCCTCGCTCCTCACATCATGTATCTCCGCCGCGGATGGAAGATGTTCACTCGCATCCACAGCCTGACAGCGGGGCTTGTCCTCTACTTCAAGTTAATGGAGGGCGGCCTGCTCTCCGTCAAGGTCTTTGGAGATCTTGGAACTTGCCTGAAGTGCTGCGTGGAGAGCTCCTCCGACGATGAAGACTCCTCTTCTAGCGAAAGTGATGAGGAGGGTAGCGACAGCGACGACGAGAGCGTCGAGCGAGGTCACGTCGACCTCATCTCCGACTGATCGCGTCGCCCCGCCCTACGTCGCGCGGCCTGCCGAGGGCCTTCCTCGTCAAGCTCTCCATCAGGGTGCTCCCCGTCGTCTCCTTGGGCGGCTGGCGTAGGAGGGCCGAAGAAGGCAAAGGAGGCGGTTGGCGGCCGTCAAGTCGGAGTACGCGGGAGCCGACGCCTTCGTCGCGTATTGCCGGCCCGCTGCCTCATCTTCCAGCTTCCTTCCCGGCACCGAGACGTTCTATTCGTGCCTTCTTCTCCTCGCACCTCACCTAGGCGCTCTTTTTGCCCTCCAGTCATCTTATTCCACATTCTGAGGAGAGGGAAAAGAAAGGGATGACAGGCATCTTATCTCTTTTTATTTTGTAAGCCTGCGGGCACTTGTTAGATTTAAAATTTGTAATCCCCTTGCTCGTGGTTTTAATTCCGTGTGAACTATACCTGTATGGGATGTTTTTAATGAAAAAGGGTGCTTGCCGGGTTCTTTGTGCGTGAGCTAGGCCCATGCCAAGGAACGAATCCTCGTTATTTTTAAGATAAACATTGTCGCCCGGCAACAGGCCTTGCCGTCCCCTGACTTCCGTCGACCATTCTCACGCTTTTGGCGGAGGCAGGGGTGAAAGTATAGTTAGGCCCTTCGTTTATTTCCTTGCCACCGCGTCTATGAACTAGTTCTGTCCCAGGGACTTGGGTACAAGAAGAAGGGGGAGCACGGTGGTCTTGGAGCAAAATGAGGTTTCATTTTTCCCAGTTCCATACGGAAATGCACAATAGGGGATGAAGGACTTATCTGAATCCGCAGCTCTCGGCAAGTTTGGCTTTCCGTGGTTAGATCCTTTTTTCTTTAGCCCTCGGTAGTCTTGGCTTGCCAGGGCTGGAGCGTCGGTCCGTTTTCTCTCTCCTAAGCGGCTCAGCAGAAGTGTCCACATGCCCTGTGAACCAAAGAAGATAGAAAGACGCATACTCGACCTCTAGGCTAGGGGTTAGTCGCCGCTATGCACTATCAACCCTAACCGAGGGAGAGACTTAACCTAGCATGCATGCTAAAACTAGGGCGCCAGCGCTTCATTTATTTATGCTCAGGGTCTGCGCCTGGCTTTGTACAGACGATTACATGCCTTGCCGGAAAGGCTTGTACAAAAGGTGGTTTGGCGGGAGGCCCGACAACCACGCCTTATGGGTAAAACTTGCGAAGATGTTCAATGTTCCAGGAGTTACTCACTGGAACAACATCTTCGGTCTCTAGGCGGATTGCACCGGGCCTGGTGAATCGTATTACCCGATAAGGGCCTTCCCACTTTAGCATCACCTTATTGGAATTCTTGGCTGACTGAACGCGTTGAAGAACAAGGTCGCTTTCCTCAAAGCTTCGGGCACGAACCTTTCGGCTATGGTAGCGGCGCAAGGCTTGCTGGTAGCATGCTGCTCTCACAGCCTCCCGAAGACAATCTTCCTCAAGGAGCGTTGCGTCATCTTGCCGCAATTGCTCTTGCTGAAGCTCGTCGTAAGCGAGCACTCGAGGTGACCCGTATATGTGCTCCTTGGGGAGAACTGCTTCTGCCCCGTATACTAGGGCAAAGGGTGTCTGACCGGTGGCTCGATTTGGCGTCGTTCTGATCGACCAGAGAACCATCGGCAACTCATCAATCCAGCACCTTCCGCTCTTGTGCAGATTGTCAAAAGTATTTGTCCTCCAGCCTCGCAACACTTCAACATTTTCCCTCTCCGCCTGGCTGATGCTCCTTGGGTGTGCGACGGAAGCGAAACAGACCCTGCTGCCGAGGTCTTGGATGTACTGCATGAAGGTATTGCTTGTGAACTGTGTGCCGTTGTTGGTGATAACCCTATTTGGCACACCAAAACGGCACACTAGCCCCTTGAAGAACTTCACGGCTGACTGTGATGTCACCTTCCTCACTGCTTCCACCTCTGGCCACTTTCTGAACTTGTCGATCGCAATATACAAGTACTCAAAGCCCCCGATAGCACGGGGGAAGGGGCCCAGGATGTCGAGCCCCCAGAGCGAGAATGGCCAGAAAAGAGGAATTGTTTGAAGGGCTTGAGCTGGTTGATGAAGCATCTTTGAATGTAACTGACACGCTTCACACTTGGTTACTAGTGCCATTGCATCCTGGAGGGCAGTGGGCCAGAAGAAACCCTGCCGGAATGCATTGCCAGCAAGGGCCCTCAACCCTATGTCAGAGCCACATATGCCTCCGTGTGTGTCCGCCAACAGCTCTAGTCCTTCCTCCCGGGGAATGCACTTCAATTTCACACCGTTCAATCTCTTCCTGTAAAGGACATCATCGACGAACTGATTCATGGCAGACCGACGGGCTACTTTCTCCGCTTCTTCCTGCTCCTCATGAAGCTCCCCTGTTTGGAGGAATCAAACGGTATGCTGTGCCCATAACCGAGCATGGAGCTTGACGGCCAGGACCAAAGGCATTTCTTCTGCCATGGGCGTGGTCGTCTCTATGGCTAGGGCTTGACGGCCCGTCAGAATCAGTTGCTCCTCGGCAGGCTCAGAATCTGCGGCAACACCCTTGCCGGCGGGCCCTGGGGGTTCAGCGGGAAAGTACTTGCAGGGGCCTGATTTCCTCCATTTGTTCTGGTCCATTGATGTTCGACGGATGGTTGGGTTAACCGAAGCAAAAAAGTACCTGGTTCCATAGGTAGCTTGAATGCAGCGCGCTTTGACAGGTAATCGGCGATGTCCTTCTCCGCTCAGGGAACGTGCTCCGCTTGTATACCATCAAAGCGCTCCTCCAGTTTCCTCACCTCATATACGTAGGCCTCCATCAACGGGCTCTGATAATCTTTGTTGACTTGTCTGACGACAAGCTGTGAATCACCCCTAACGATGAGCTTCTTGACCCCAAGGTCCACCGCGATCCTGAGGCCAGCAAGCAACCCCTCGTACTCAGCAGTGTTGTTGGTGGACATCTCCCTGGGAAAGTACATCTGGATTACATACTTGAGGTGCTCGCCGGTGGGTGTGACGAGCAGCACACCAGCACCGACGCCTTGCAGAGAGAAAGCCCCATCAAAGTACATGATCCAGTTGCGACTTGCTTCCTTGCTGAGGAGGGTGGTCTCCTGGATTTCCTCGTCAGGCGTTGAGGTCCATTCTGCAATGAACTTCGCCAAGACTCTGGTCTGGATTATCGAAGTACTTTCAAACTTCAAACCAAAGCTCGATAGCTCCAAGTCCAAGTCCACAATCCTTCCGGTTGCATCTGGATTGTGCAGTATCCGTTGTAACAGGAGGCGGGTGACGATGGTGATTTCGTGTGCTTAATTGGAAGTAGTTACACAACTTCATCGAGGCCATAAGAAGGCGAAGAGTAATTTCTACACACCAGAGTACCTTGACCTAGCCCCCTGCGGGATGGAGCTGAGAAAGTAAACCGGGTGCTGCATCATCTTCTTCTTCTGCACCACCTCATTTGATTGCATGGGGCCTGTCCTGATGGCGTTAGACTCCGCTGGGGGCCTTGCCTTGCCGGCATCGGGCCCTGCTGGGGGAATCTCTGGCTTGCCATCCGCTAGTCCCGCCATTGCCACTGCCTACCTCTGCACCAATAGCGCGACACTGACCACTTGATTCGTCGCTGCTAGATACAACAGCAATGGCTCTGGTGGTTTAGGCGCAACCAATATTGGTGTAGAGGAAAGGTATTTCTTCAAATCCTGCAACGCCGCCTCGGCCTCTAGGGTCCACTCCATTGGTCCCACCTTCTTCAAGATCTTGAAAAAGGGAAGGGCACGCTCAACAGACTTGGAGATGAATCTGCTCATGGCGGAAATGTAGCTAGTGAGCCGACGCACATCCTTGATCCGCTTGGGTGCCTCAATCTGCTCAATAGCCTTGATCTTGTCTATGTTTGCCTCGACCCCACGCTGCGACACAAAGAACCCGAGAAGTTTGCGGACTGTCGGGGGTTGGGTGCGACATATGCCAAAGGATGGCTTATCATGTTGGGAGTGAGTAGAACGTCGCCGGTGCCCGGAAGCGGGATTAAGCGTAGACACGAACGCCGGCGTACTTTACCCAGGTTTGGGGCTCTCCTAGGAGATAACACCCCTAGTCCTGCTCTGCAGGGTCTCCGCATGATCACTAAGGCAAAGTGAGTACAAGGGTGCTCCTCGAGCTATATGCTGGAGGTAGGAGAAGGCAAGGCTAGCTTTCTCCTTCCTATATCTCTAGTCTAGTTCTAATGGGTCCGAACCCTTTGCATGGGTGCCCTGGGGGGTTCATATAGGCCTACCCCCCAGGGGTACAAGGGTAATATGACTGGGCGCAGGCCCAGCCGTCAGTCTCTTCGGCCGCCAACTACTGGGGCCCGCCGATCGGGGGGGCCTGCCGACTGGTCTGGTACGGAGCCGATAGGCCGTACCCGCCGCTTGGGGGGTCTTGCCGACTGCTAATTACTGTAGCCGCACTTCTAATGACGCAGGCTTGGTCGAAGGATCATGGCTACAGCACCGCCGTCATGGCGGGCGATTAATGTAGCCACTCCCCGTCTTGTGATAGGAACTAAGAGAAGGTGCCTCTAAGGTTTGAATGTGATAGGAACTTGCAACTCCCCTCTGGAAACCATATGCAGCTTCAAGTAGTTGAAGGTATGTGGATGCAAAGGAAGATACGAGTATATGTTGAACCTAAGGATTGAATGCTAATGCCATATTCATGCAAAAAGAAAACAACACCATGCTCACATAAAAAATTATATCAAACGAAGACACCGTTATTCATAAATATCTAGTGTAGATGACAATGCAATTCAAAAGTGATGGAGAATAAAATTGGAATGTGCCTCCTCAAACGCTGACTGGACTGAGGGTCCATCTCGGCGCCCTTCGCTCGCCCACCTCCTCGTCCTCGTTGACAGGTAGTACCACATACTTGCTGCCCTGCAAGCTCAACATCATGTACAACCACTCCTACAACACCAAGCAAGTCAACCAAAATTAAACCATGAGGCATCAGAAACTACAAGATGTTACAGCACAAACACCATTCAGTTCTACAACAAAGTTGAAGCCAACTCAATCATTTGCACTATATAACTTAGAAATATGTATTGATAATCAAAAGTGCTTCATGTAAAAAAACTCAGAGGTTATGCACCTACAGGAGCTTCCGTTTGACCACCACAACTCACCCACAGAATTGGAAGTCACACAATGAGCCATGGCTTTAAATAACAAAATTGAACCACCTAGAAATCAGGAAGTCACACTACTAACAGCATATGAACATTCACCCATATCAGATATTAAAGGAATGATCACTTTCTAATTTAAAGGAGATAAAGAGTTCATATTTGTATGATAATATAAAAATGAAAATCAGTTGTGAGATATGGATGTCAGATGGCTTGCTGTGTTTTGTAGCACCAATCTATGTATCAAAATTGAGATGCTGAGAAATAGGAATAAGAACTATACAATAAACAAATATTAGCAGAAGATATGAAAGTGTTACCCTAATTTTCAGAGTTCAGCAATGACACATGGTTTAAAGTTCAGCAATGCACAAGCACGCATCATGCAGTAGTACAGAAAAGGATATCTCCGGAGGAGCCGATGCTTACCTATTGGAAAAGACGAGTCTGTGCGGATATCTGCAGCAACAAACGGCTGGCTTCGGGAGGGGCGCAGCGGGATGGAGAGCTCTTGGATGGATCTCTACCAGCGGCAGCAGGAACGGGGAGCACGGATGGAGAGCTTGTGGTAGGGCTGGGGCCCGAGGCGGGGGCAACAGGGGAGAAATGCCAGGGAGATGACGGACGAAGTTGGGGGTTGGAGGACGGGGATCATGGGAGGGGGCAGATCCCTGAGCGTGAGGACGGCGGCTAGATCTTTGGCAGAGCGCGAGGACGGCGGCTCGATCTCGGGTGGAGCACGACGATGGCTGCTGGATATCGGGCGGAGCGGGAGGACGGTGGCTCGATCTCGGATAGAGCGCGAGGACGGTGGCGACGACAGCAGGACCGTGGGTGGAGAGCGAATACGGCTGCGACGGCGGCAGGGCCGTGGGTTGAGCGCGAGGACGAGGGATAGGGATGGGGTGCGAGGGTGGCGGCTGGCACAGGTAGGTTACGGACTTGGTCCGATTTGGGGGATATTTTGCACGGGCCAGCCAAAAAAATTCATGTCTCGTGCCTAAATGGCGCGCCAACTTTCCAAGTTTCAGGATTTTGTAAAGAAAAAAAATTCCAAGCTTCAGTGGCTTGACACGTGTGCACCTACGCCGACACTTATTTCGTGTCCATACACCCTACATACGGCGACATATTGGATGTCACTAAGCATGTACCTACGCCGACACAAAAATTGTTAGGGCCCACACATGTGCCGACACACAATGTGTTGTTAGCCAGTTGCCGATGGCTAAGTTGTTGCTTCGTAGTTGCTGACACATAGTGTGTCCACAATGATGTATCTACACCGACACATGGTCCGGGTGCAAAACTTCATAGCTACCCCGACAGTTTTTTCATGGAGACTAGTGGACCTTTTCCCATAGAAGTGTGTCACATAAGCTCTACCGTGGTGTAGTGTGCTTTTGCTAGAGTGCCCAGAGGACAGAGATCTGCTGCAGTGCCTGTTACACACACCAGAGCAACTTCATCTGCACCAGCTACAACTTCAGTGCCACCAGCTCCAGCACCCACTCCACCAGCTCCATCTACATCAACTAATGCCTTCGTCCTTGGAGTTTTATCTACACCACCACCTGAAGACCAATCCTGAGAGTCGATCTAGCACTATGCATTTTTATGAAATTTTTGGTAACTTGTTGCCAAAGGGGGAGAAAATTTATATATCATAGGCTTCAAGAGAGAGTGTTGCTTTTTATTCTCTCTTATTTCTTGGTGGTTAAAATTTGTTTGTTTGCTTGTTTGAGATACTTTATGCTTGTGTGTGATACTTGGATGATCATGTGTTTGATCATATGCTACCTTAATGCTTGTTGGATGACATTATCCCTTTATATCCCCATATGATCATTCACTTTTCTTGGTGATGAGTGCATGTATTTACTTATTATCATTTTGAGCGCTCCACCAAGATGTATGTGACATGGAAGAGTAACCCATGATCCTAACTCATTGTGAATTTGCAGTCCAAAGCAAATCTTAAACCATGCACAAATTTAGGGGGAGCTCTTGCTTTTCACATACTTCTCAAAGCGACAATGTTTTTCATTCTTATTATCATTTGTCGAAGCTTTGATCTATATGTTGTCATCAATTACCAAAAAGGGGGAGATTGAATGCAACTATCCCTAGGTGATTTTGGTAATTCCTAACAACATATAGCTCATTGAGCTAATGCCATTTCAAGATTAATATCTCAGGAAAGCTCAATGTTTGGCATGGCATGGATGAGAAAAGTGGGCCCCTCAAAATGATAAGGACAAAAGGATTGGCTCAAGCTCAAAGGTCAAGACTCTACATTTTCTATTTTAGTGATCCAAGATCACATTGAGTCTATAGGAAAAGCCAATACTATCAAGGAGGGATGAGGTGTTGCTTAATGAGGCTCTTGCTCAAAATGCTTAGTGATATGCTCCAAAACCCTCAACTACTTTAACACATCCACATATGACCTAAACCAAAAGTCAAACTCAGCCCGACTGATTCTTTCTATCTGGCGCCACCGAGTTCAGATGTCATAGCCACTGCCACAAACCCTAAGAAAATCGGTCTCACCGAGATGGGATTGTAATCTCTCTGTTTCCCTTCGTAACATTTCAGTCCCACCGAGATGAGCGATCGGTCCCACCGAGATTGAAATGTAAACTCTTTGTTTCCCTTTTGTAACATTTTGGTCTCACCGAAATGAGCGAATCGGTCCCACCGAGTTTACCTGACCAACTCTCTGGTTACCTTATTAACAAAATCGGTCTCACTGAGTTTGTGTAATCGGTCTCATCGAGATTAAGTTATGCCCTAACCCTAACCATGTCGGTCCTACCGAGTTGCATGTGGGTCCCACCGAAAACCCTAACAGTCACTAGCTTTTCTAAATCGGTCTGACCGAGTTTATCAATTCGGTCCCACCGAGATTGGCAAGTTGTGTGTAACGGTTAGATTTTGTGTGGAGGCTATATATACCCCTCCACCACCTATTCATTCATGGAGAGAGCCATCAGAACAAACCTACACTTCCAACTTACTATTTGTGAGAAGAGAACCACCTACACTTGTGTTGAGGCCAAGATATTCCATTCTTACCATATGAATCTTGATCTCTAGCCTTCCCAAGTTGCTTTCCACTCAAATCCTCTTTCCACCAAATCCATATCCTGTGAGAGAGAGTTGAGTGTTCGGGAGACTATCATTTGAAGCACAAGAGCAAGGAGTTCATCATCAACACACCATTTGTTACTTCTTGGAGAGTGGTGTCTCCACGATTGGCTAGGTGTCACTTGGGAGCCTCCGACAAGATTGTGGAGTTGAACCAAGGAGTTTGTAAGGGCAAGGAGATCGCCTACTTCATGAAGATCTACCGATAGTGAGGCAAGTCCTTCGTGGGCGATGGCCATGGTGGGATAGACAAGGTTGCTTCTTTGTGGACCCTTCATGGGTGGAGCCCTCCGTGGACTCGTGCAGCCGTTACCCTTCGTTGGTTGAAGCCTCCATCAACATGGATGTATGATAGCACCACCTATCGGAACCACGACAAAACATCTGTGTCTCCTATTGCATTTGAATCTTCCAAACCCCTCCCTTTACATTCTTGCAAGTTGCATGCTTTACTCTCCGCTGCTCATATACTCTTTGCATGTTTGCTTGAATTGTGTTAAGATTGCTTGACTTGTCCAAAGTTGCTAAAATCTGCCAAGAACTAAAATTGGGAAAAGGATAAGTTTTTATTTGGTCAAGTAGTCTAATCACCCCCTCTAGACATACTTTCGGTCCTACAAGTGGTATCAGAGCGTTGGTCTCCATTTGCTTTGATTTCCATAGCTTTTGGTTGTCATAGCCTTTGTTTCACAACCTAGGAGAGTGTGGCGTCTAGCGAGGGAAATTACCACCGTTGAGGTCCTTACTTTGATGGTAGTAATTTTGCTAGTTGGAAGCATAAGATGACAATGTATGTTCTTTGACATAACCCCACCATAAGGGCTATTGTGTGTATTGGTTTGCAAGGTGAATTCTTCGATGGGAGAGGACCGAACCGTGAAGCTACCACGGAAGAGTTGAAGATGCTGCAATACAATGCTCAAGCTTGTGATATCCTCTTCAACGAATTGTGCCCCGAAGAATTCAACAAAATCAGCGGTCTTGAGAATGCAAAGGAAATTTGGGATACTTTGATTGATATGCACAAAGGTACCGACTCCGTCAAGGAATCCAAGTTGGATGTGCTTCAAAGTCATCTTGACAAGTTCAAAATGAAGGATGGTGAAGGTGTCACTGAAATGTACTCTAGGCTTGCTCTTATCAGAAATGAGATCGCCGGCTTAGGAAGTGAAGAGATGACCGACAAATTCATCATCAAGAAGATCCTAAGAGCTTTGGACGGAAAATATGATACCGTATGCACATTGATCCAAATGATGCCCAATTACAAAGATCTCAAGCCAAGGGAAGTCATTGGAAGAATTTTTGCTCATGAGATGTCACTCAAGGATAAGGAGGAGCTCCATAACAAGTCAAGTGGTGCTTACAAAGCCTCATGTGAAGCTCCCACAACATCAAGTGAGAAACAAACCTTCAATGAAGAATTGAGCCTAATGGTGAAGAACTTCAACAAGTTCTACAAGAGTAGAAGCAAAGAGAGAAGTTCCAAGTCAAGGTCCTACAATGACAAAAGATCTTCTAGTCGAGAGAAAAACTGCTACAATTGTGGAAGACCCGGACACTATTCCAATGAGTGTACGGCACCCTACAAGAGAAGAGAAGATTCTCCAAAAAGAAGAAGTAGAAGAGAAGAATCACCATCAAGAGAGAGAAGGAGTAGAGATGATCGTTATGAACGAAGAACATCCTGGAGAAGCAAAGATTCAGAAAGGAAGGACAAGTCATCAAGGAGCTACACAAAACTAAGACATCAAGCTCATGTTGGTGAATGGGTATCCGGCTCCGACTCCGACAATCACTCCGAGAGAAGCTATCACTCCAACTCTGAATATACTCAAGATGAAGGTGTTGCCGGTCTAGCACTTGTGTCAACCAACTCCTACGACATATTTGATTCACCACATGAAGGACTTGGAAGATGGTTCATGGCTAAAGGCCCAAAGGTATCACACCCCGAGTATGTTTATTTCAATAGTGATTAAGATGGCTTGTTAGGTGATGATGATTTACTTGTTGACAACTCTAGTGATGAATACTATGATGAAACGTCAATTAATCATGCTAATCAAGATAAAACGATTGACAATGATAAGGAGAAGATTGAGTTTCTAACTAAAGAACTAAACACTCTTAAGTTAGCTCATGAAACTATCTTAGGAGATCATCGAGAACTTTTAAGGGCTCATGAGAAATTACGCTTTGAAAAGCTCAACCTTGAGCAAGAGCATGAGTTCTTAAAGGCAATCAATGATGATCTTCGCAAGAAAAGTTCTTCTTACATTGCCAAGCGTTTACTCTTATCCACTTACATGCCTCAAGTCAAGTCTAGTAACAAGAACAAGAAAGATTCTTCCTCTAGTAGTAACAATAATCATGCTAAATCCAATGTTGTTGCTTCTAGTAGTTCTCTTGATTCCACTAATGATTCTCTTAGCCAAGTTACACTTGAGCAAGAAAATAGCTTATTGAAGGGAATTATAGAGAAAGGTGTTTACAAGAGCCTTGCCAGGAGTAAGCAATTCGAGGAAATTGTACGCAGGCAAGGAAGACACCGGAAGAACCAAGGTGTTGGTTTTGAACGAAAGTTCAATGCCAATGGAGTTGAGTGGGAAGAAGATCAATACCCCAAGACGAACTTTGTTCCTCAACAAGAGAAGTATGATCCTACTTCCTTCAAAGGGACACATGCTCAAGATGATCTTCCACTACAAGACCACGAGCAAAAAGGCAAGGATAAGCTTCAAGAGGAAATTGATGCATTTGAAGAAGCACCTAAGGCCTTGGTGAAGTGGGTTCCCAAGACTACATCAAGTTCTACCTCATCAAGTACGACTACAACTCCAAGGATTCCCATCAAGATGATGTGGATCCCTAAGAAGAATAACTAGAGAGTTCTCGAGGGTGATTCTGCCAACATACTTCACTCTTACTATTTTGGCAAGAACAAGTGCAATCAACTTCCACATCTTGCACTAGTTCAAGGAGTCACAAACCCTCTTGTTGGTAAGACAAGGGACAAGGTAACCTAATGCTCTCATAGACATCATCTTGTGTGTGCATCACTCTATGTGTATGGATATCCTTGTTTGTTCCTTGTGGGACTAACCCGTGTCGGTATTGAAAGTGCAACTCACTCCAAAGGATTGCTCCAAATGATCTACATCAACATTGAGCATCCACATCTTTAACACCTACATCAAGTCATCATTGACAAAACCCAAGGTTAGTTCATCCCTCTTAGGGAGGATCTCACATCTAGGGGGAGCTTTACTCTAAGAATTGAGCTAAAGCAACTCTAATGGTCTGAACACAACAACGCTTTATGTAAAAGTGGTAACACCACTTGTGCTTAAACGATGAGTATGACCTACGATCAAATGTTCTCATTTTACTCCTAAGTCAATATACTCATATATAGATGACCTAGCCATCGCCAATTGCTTGATATATGCTAGAATTGGTTGTGCATGATTTGCCACATATTTCATTTGCCATTTTATTGTGTGAGCATGTTGGTTGCATAATTTACTCATTCGAGTACATCCGCTTGTTGTTTTGATTGTTTGGTTCCTTTTTCTTTTGCCAAGTGGATGGACAAGAATGCCAAAGAACCTTCTCTAGCTATCTATGCTTTTCTTGTCTCAAACTCTATTCATGCTACATCACAAAGTTTGATCAAGTCAGATTTGAACCACTCTGTGTGAGGAGCACTCGGAGTCCCCGATTCGTCATAGACTTAAACTTCCAAAACTTCTTTGTGCATTTAGGTCTAACCGATTCATCCATTTTGGTCATACCGAGATCACTAAGTCGATCTAGGTTTTCAATATCAGTGCAACCGACTTGAACTTTTCGGTCACCCCGAGTTGTTCCACTCGGTCACACCGATAGGGTCAGGCTATATATATCGCCGGGCCAAAATTTGGAAAATTTTCCGAACCCCTTCGCCCGCACTCAGCCTGCTCTGCCTCCCTGGGTCTTTGGATCGTCCTCCTCATCGCTAGCTGCCTCCCGCCACTGGTCTCCGCCACCGTCAACGGGAATCATCTCCGCCGTTGCCGCCGTAGCAGGTCCATCTCCACACTAGGGTATGGACCCGATCCTTGTGCTAATCCCTCTCCAATTCCTAGCACATTGTTTTGCCATGTATCTTGCCATGATTGAGATCATTCTATCTCGTGAAATCACTTCGTAGTTTAGTTTTGGATTGAAAATTTAGGGTTAGGTTTCTACCGAAATCATCTCGGACCAACCGAGTTGTTGAAATCGGTTCCACCGATTTAGCTAAGGCCATTGCACATGTGATTCTCGGTCTGACCAAGAATTGCAAATCGGTAGATCCGAAATGCTTTCTGTGGAAAACTAAAACTAAGTTTTTAACTCATTCTTTTGCAAAAACCTCGGTACTTTGTGATGCTCATCCAATCTACCTCATCTATAATCTATTCACAGGGTCTGCTATCAGTGTTTGCATCATGTCAGATCAGAGTGACAACCAGAACAAGTCTAAGGAGCAAGTCAACATGAGTGAGGGCACTAGTCCCTCTAGCAGCTTTGATGAGGGAAGCAGGAGTACACCCAGCAACTTGCCTAAGGCAGCCACCAGGACCAGAAAGAAGAGAACCTCATATTCAGAGGATGAGGACTATGTAGCTGTTGAGGAAGAGGCCACCTCAAAGAAGAAAGTTCTGAAAAAGGAATATGGCACAGCTTCTACCACTAAGCCAGGAATGAACACAAAGATTCCTGCCAAGAGAGTGCCCATGACAAAGGCCAGAGCATCCACTATTGAAACCTCCAAGCCATCAGAAGAGGCAGTTGGAGAAGGCAAGAAAAGGAAGGAAAGGGTCAAGAAGACCACTGCCAGAGTGCTTGACAGATCCTCAATAATGAGAGATTCCGAGGAAGAGGAAGAGGAAGAGGATGCAGCACCAGCACCCAAAGCTCAAAAGCTTATGGGAGATGCTATAAGGGCAGGGGCTGCTCCATCTAAGCCCAAAACTGCTCCTAAGACTGCTGCTCCAGCTCCAAAGCCAAAACCCAAGAGGAGCACCAGGAACATCCCTGCTGAGGAGAAGAACAAGGCCCCAGTGCCTCAAGCTACTGAAGAAGAAGATGATTCTGTTGTTTTGAGGAAGTTGAAGCCCAAAATTCCAGATCACAATGATGCTCATCCAGTTGCAGAGAATATGAAAATCAGGAAGGATTCATGATTAAGGCTATGGAGAGAGTCTGATAAATATGCCACCAGGAGAAGGATTGTTGTGGACTACAGGTTCCATACAAAGGAACAACATGACTTCTATGAGACTATTTCACTTGACAAGAAGCCCATAGTGGTTGACATGAGATGGATTGATTGGAAATTCATTGAGGAAAATGAGGATCACTTCCATGGTGTATATGAAAGCTTCAAGGCATGTGGAGTCGATGAGTTTGTGGCTCAGAAGCTCACAAAGTGGAATGATGAGCTTATTATGCAGTTCTACTCCACATCTCTTTTCTACTCAGATGGCAGGATTGTCTAGATGTCTGAAGGTACTAGGTACCAGTCAACAGTTGAAGAATGGGAAAAACTGATCAATGCTCCTAAGGAGAATGAAGATGACTTGGATGTCTATGCCAAGAAGAAGAAGGATCACAACACCATGGCACATATGTACAAAGAGATCCCAGATGCTGCTCTTGAGACACACAAGTTTGGATCAGTACATTACCTTCTGTCAGGCTTGCCAACAATCAACTGGATCCTTAGGCACACTCTCTTGCCAAAGTCAAGTGATCACAAGATGATCAGAGGCCATGCAATTAATCTACTTCACATATTTGATGTGCCTCAAAAGTTCAAAGTCATGAGCCTAATTGTGGAAACCATAAAGAGAACAGCTGTAGATCGGAAGAGAAGTTGTGGGTACGCCCCACAGATCCAGGAGCTAATCAACTCCAAGATGGGCACTGGCACATATCTCTTGGACAAGGAACACATGCCCATCTACCCAGACTTTGAGGACAACACTGTGGTGATGGATGAAAATGAACCATCTTCTATGCAAGCACAAGCAAAGAGGGAGAAGGCAAGGGCTGAAAAGGATGCAAAGATGCCAACCACTGATGAGGCATCTCAGTACCTTGTGAAGAGCAAGTAATATCAGCTTGGCTACTTGATCGCCTCCACTCTGAGGATTGAGAAGGGATTGGCCACCCTAACTCAAAACCAGGAGAGCTTGGAGAGGATCGTGGAACAGAAGTTCTATGATCTAGATGTGAAGGTCACCGAGATCCAGTCAGTTGTTGAGCAACTTCAGGATGAAGTGCTGGAGAAGAAGGGCAAGTCTATCACTGATGCCACTACACCACGGTCATGTTCTGGCGACACAACTATCTGTTGGCATAGGGTACCTTTGCCGACACATAAATTATAGCTAACACATATGCTGACAAAAAGATAAAACAGTCGGAGGACTAGCTGTGGGGAAAGGTATTGACGACAGAAGTTCACTTGCCGACACTTTTTTCGTCAGCATACACCCTACCTACACCAACAGATAATCTGTCAATGTACACCCTACCTATGCCGACACATGGTGAGTCAACATACACCCTACCTATGCTGACACATAGTAAGTCAATGTACACCCTACCTATGCCGACACATAGTGAAGGAACTATGCCCTAGAGGCAATAAAAAAGTTATTATTTATTTCCTTATATCATGATAAATGTTTATTATTCATGCTAGAATTGTATTAACCGGAAACATAATACATGTGTGAATACATAGACAAACAGAGTGTCACTAGTATGCCTCTACTTGACTAGCTCGTTAATCGAAGATGGTTATGTTTCCTAACCATGAACAAAAGAGTTTTTATTTGATTAACGGGATCACATCATTAGAAGAATGATGTGATTGACATGACCCATTCCATTAGCTTAGCACCCGATCGTTTAGTATGTTGCTATTGCTTTCTTCATGACTTATACATGTTCCTATGACTATGAGATTATGCAACTCCTGTTTGCCGGAGGAACACTTTGTGTGCTACCAAACGTCACAACGTAAATGGGTGATTATAAAGGAGCTCTACAAGTGTCTCCGAAGGTACATGTTGGGTTGGCGTATTTCGAGATTAGGATTTGTCACTCTGATTGTTGAAGAGGTATCTCTGGGCCCTCTCGGCAATGCACATCACATAAGCCTTGCAAGTATTGCAACTAATGAGTTAATTGTGAGATGCTGTATTATGGAACGAGTAAAGATACTTGCCGGTAACGAGATTGAACTAGGTATTAAGATACTGACGATCGAATCTCGGGCAAGTAACATACCGATGACAAAGGGAACAACGTATGTTGTTATGCGGTCTGACCGATAAAGATCTTCGTAGAATATGTGGGAGCCAATATGAGCATCCAGGTTCCGCTATTGGTTATTGACCAGAGACGTGTCTCGGTCATGTCTACATTGTTCTCGAACCCGTAGAGTCCGCACGCTTAAGGTTTCGATGACAGTTATATTATGAGTTTATGAATTTTGATGTACCGAAGGAGTTCGGAGTCCCAGATGAGATCGGGGACATGACGAGGAGTCTCTAAATGGTCGAGACGTAAAAATCGATATATTGGACGACTATATTCGGACATCGGAAAGGTTCCGAGTGATTCGGGTATTTTTCGGAGTACCGGAGAGTTACGGGAATACGTATTGGGCCTTATTGGGCCATACGGGAAAGAAGGAAAAGGGCCTCAAGGGTGGCCGCACCCCTCCCCTTGGTCTGGTCCGAATTGGACTAGGGAAGGGGGGCGCCCCCTTCCTTCCTTCTCCTTTTCCCTTCCTCTTTTCCTATTCAATATGGGAGGTGGAATCCTACTAGGACTAGGGAGTCCTAGTAGGACTCCACACTTGGCGCGCCCCCTCCTAGGGCCGGCCTCCTCCTCCCTTGCTCCTTTATATACGGGTGCAGGGGGGCACCCCAAATAGACAACAATTGATCCTTGAGATCTATTAGCCGTGTGCGGTGCCCTCCTCCACCATAATCCTCGATAATATTGTAGTGGTGCTTAGGCGAAGCCCTGCGACGGTAGAACATCAAGATCGTCACCACGCCGTCGTGCTGACGGACCTCTTCCCCGACATTCTGCTGGATCGGAGTCCGGGGATCGTCATCGAGCTGAACGTGTGCTAGAACTCGGAGGTGTCGTAGTTTCGGTGCTTGATCCGTCGGGCCGTGAAGACGTACGACTACATCAACCGCGTTGTGCTAACGCTTCCGCTTCCGGTCTACGAGGGTACGTAGACAACACTATCCCCTCTCGTTGCTATGCATCACCATGATCTTGCGTGTGCGTAGAATTGTTTTGTAATTACTATGTTCCCCAACAGTGGCATCCGAGCCTTGGTTTTATGTGTTGATATTATTTGCACGAGTAGAACACAAGTGAGTTGTGGGCGATATAAGTCATACTGCTTACCAGCATGTCATACTTTGGTTCGGCGGTATTGTTGGATGAAGCGGCCCGGACCGACATTATGCGTACGCTTACGCGAGACTGGTTCTACCGACGTGCTTTGCACACAGGTGACTAGCGGGTGTCAGTTTCTCCAACTTTAGTTAAACTGAGTGTGGCTACGCCCAGTCCTAGGAGAAGGTTAAAACAGCACTAACTTGACAAACTATCGTTGTGGTTTTCGATGCGTAGGTAAGAATGGTTCTTGCTAAGCCCGTAGCAGCCACGTAAAATTTGCAACAACAAAGTAGAGGACGTCTAACTTGTTTTTGCAGGGCATGTTGTGATGTGATATGGTCAAGACGTGATGAGATATAAGTTGTTGTATAAGATGATCATGTTTTGTTGAAGTTATCGGCAACTGGCAGAAGCCTTGTGGTTGTCTCTTTATTGCATAAGATGCAAGCACCAAATAATTGCTTTACTTTATCGCTATGCGATAGCAATAGTTGCATGAGTAGTAGTTGGCGAGACGACCATGTGACGACACATTGATATAGATCAAGATGATGGAGATCATGGTGTCATGCCGGTGACGATGGAAATCATGATGATACTTTGGAGATGGAGATCAAAGGCACAAGATGATGATGGCCATACCATGTCACATATTTTGATTGCATGTGATGTTTATCTTTTATACATCTTATTTTGCTTAGTTCGACGGTAGCTTTATAAGATGATCTCTCACTAATTATCAAGGTACAAGTGTTCTCCCTGCGTATGCACTGTTGCGAAAGTTCTTCGTGCTGAGACACCACGTGATGATCGGGTGTGATAGGCTCTACGTTCAAATACAACGGGTGCAAAACAGTTGCACACGCGGAATACTCAGGTTAAACTTGACGAGCCTAGCAGATAACAGATATGGCCTGGAACATGGAGACCGAAAGTTCGAGCGTGAATCATATAGTAGATATGATCAACATAGTGATGTTCACCATTGAAACTACTCCATCTCACGTGATGATCGGACATGGTTTAGTTGATTTGGATCACGTGATCACTTAGAGGATTAGAGGGATGTCTATCTAAGTGGGAGTTCTTAAATAATATGATTAATTGAACTTTAAATTATCATGAACTTAGTCCTGGTAGTATTAGCATATCTATGTTGTAGATTAATAGCTCGCGTTTAGCTCCCCTGTTTTATTTTTGATATGTTCCTAGAGAAAACTAAGTTGAAAGATGTTAGTAGCAATGATGCGGATTGGATCTGTGATATGAGGTTTATCCTAATTGCTGCACAGAAGAATTATGTTTTTGATGCACCGCTAGGTGACAAACCTATTGCAGGAGCAGATGCAAATGTTATGAACATTTGGCTAGCTCAATATGATGACTAATTGATAGTTTAGTGCACCATGCTTAAACGGCTTAGAATCGGGACTTCAAAGATGTTTTGAACGTCATGGACCATATGAGGTGTTCCAGGAGTTGAAGTTAATATTTCAAGCAAATACCCGAGTTGAGAGATATGAAGTCTTCAACAAGTTCTATAGCTAAAAGATGGAGGAGAATAGCTCAAGCAGTGAGCATGTGCTCAGATTGTCTGGGTACTACAATCGCTTGAATCAAGTGGGAGTTAATCTTCCAGATAAAATAGTGATTGACAGAATTCTCTAGTCACCATCACCAAGTTAGTAGAACTTCGTGATGAACTATGATATGCAAGGGATAATGGAAACGATTCCCAAGCTCTTCGTAATGCTAAAATCGACGAAGGTAGAAATCAAAAAAAAATCAAGTGTTGATGGTAGACAAGACCACTAGTTTCAAGAAAACGGCAAAGGGAAGAAGGGGAACTTCAAGAAGAACGACAAGCAAGTTGCTGCTCAAGTGAAGAAGCCCAAGTCTGGTCCTAAGCCTAAGACTAAGTGCTTCTACTGCAAAGGGACTGGTCACTGGAAGCGGAAGTGCCCCAAGTATTTGGCGGATAAGAAGGATGGCAAAGTGAACAATGGTATATTTGATATACAGATTATTGATGTGTATTTTACTAGTATTCGTAGCAACCCCTCGGTATTTGATACTGGTTCAGTTGCTAAGAGTAGTAACTCGAAACAGGAGTTGCAGAATGAACAGAGACTAGTTAATGGTGAAGTGACGATGTGTGTTGGAAGTGGTTCCAAGATTGATATGATCATCATCGCACACTCCCTATACTTTTGGGATTAGTGTTGAACCTAAATAAGTATTAGTTGGTGTTTGCGTTGAGCATGAATATGATTTGATCATGTTTATTGCAATACGGTTATTCATTTAAGTAAGAGAATAAATTGTTGTTCTGTTTACATCAATAAAACCTTATATGGTTACACACCCAATGAAAATGGTTCGTTGGATCTCGATCGTAGTGATACACATATTCATAATATTGAAACCAAAAGATGCAAAGTTAATAATGATAGTGCAACTTATTTGTGGCACTGCCGTTTAGGTCATATTGGTGTAAAGCGCATGAAGAAACTCCATGCTAATGGGCTTTTGGAATCACTTGATTATGAATCAGTTGATGCTTGCGAACCATGCCTCATGGGCAAGATAACTAAGACTCCGTTCTCCAGATGGAGCGAGCAACAAATTTGTTGGAAATCATACATACTGATGTATGTGGTCCGATGAATATTGAGGCTCGCGGCAGGTATCATTATTTTCTGATCTTCATAGATGATTTGAGTAGATATGAGTATATCTACTTGATGAAACACAAGTCTGAAACATTTGAAAAGTTCAAAGAATTTCAGAGTGAAGTGGAGAATTGTCACACCCCTAGCTTCTGGCAATGCACTAGTACCAGTCTTTGGTGATGCATCATGTTTACTTTTATAGAAAGTTGAAATGGGGATTGACTAAGCCCTAGCACCAAATGAATTCAACTAGGGTCAAAATAAAACCTTTTTCATTGAACTCAAAATGTCCTCTAAAAATGTTCAACATTTCTGGTTTGAGGTGGAAGCATCTACCAAAAATGGTTTATATTTTTGCAGGACATATTTGGTCACTGAATTAAATCATATAGTATTTTCATTTGGGCATTTAAATGCTATTAAACATTTCAAATGCTCAAATAATCATAAACTAAAATGTTTACTGTTGGATATATTCTAAATAGTAGCCATGATTAGTTTCATGATTTTTGAAAGTGTCTGAGTATTTTTAATAAAGCCCTAAATTTACAGAATAATAGAAAACTGAGATGATTAGAAAAAGAGAGAGAGAGAGAAAGACCCGTACCTGGGCCACTTACCTGTAGCCGGCCCAGCTTCTGCGCGGCCCGTTACTGTGCAGCCCAGCTGCCAGTCATCTTCCTCCCCCTCGCCCCGAAGCAGCTGCGTGCTGGACGCACGCGCGCCGACGCCGGCCACCTCCTGCTTCGCCGTGGCAGCCTCCCCGACTTCCTCGCGACGCCACGGAGACGTCCCCGACCCCCTCTCACTTCTCCCTCGCTCTCTGGACCTCCCTCCCCCTCGCTCCTCTGTTTCCCCTCCCGCGACCGAGCGGAGCTCGCCGTCATCGTCGCCGTACCCATGGCCACCGGCCACCCCTAGCCTCGCCGATGCACCCAGGAGCTCCGCCTCGACCCCCTCTTCCTCCCCACCGATCCACAGCCCTCCGGAAGCCCTGCATCGCCGCCATCGCCGTCGTCTTCTACCTCGGACCCGCCGGCCATCTTCGTCAAATTCGCCGGCTCCGGACCGTCCCCGACCTCGCCGAGCGTCCCCTCGTCATCGCCGTGAGTCACTGACCCTCTCCCCTAACTCAGCATGCTTCCCTCCGTGCCGTAGCGCCGTTCCCCACGAGCACCGAAGCCACCGTCCGCCATTGCTGCTGCACGCATAGCCCCCGAGCTCCCCTGGCCTCACTGAGCTGCTCTTAGCGCTCCCCATGACTAGCAGGTGCTGCCCAGCCTCTCCATTTGCTCACTGATGCACCGTAGCGACGCGCCCGAGCACCACCGAACACCATCGCCGCCAAAGCTCGTCGCCGGCATGAGTTCCGGCGACCCCACGACCTCCCACTCGGTCCTCTGGATGCGCGGGAGCAAGGGCCATCCCCTGGTGCCCTCAGCGCGACCAGCCGCGGGCTGTAGCGCCGTCCCGAGCAACTCCGGCGAGGTCTCGCCGTCGCCGTGGTCGCCGGCGTCACTAGCTGACGTGGCGCTGATTTAGTTAGCACTAATGACCACGCTAAACACCCCCACAGCCACTGACAGTGGGCCCCACCCCTGGTCAAACCCCAGTCAGCGCTGGGTTTGACCGGGATTAGCTCCTGTGTCACTGACGTGTGGCCCCCACACGTCAGGTTTGACCTGGGGCGCCCAGTTGACCCTGCTGACGTCACTGTGACGTGGGGCTGACGCAATAAGTATTTTCTGGATTTAATTTAATTCTGAAATTCCAGAAAATGCCTAAAACTTCAATAAATCATAGAAAATTAACCGTAACTCCAAATTAAATAAATTATATATGAAAAATTATCAGAAAAATTCAAGGAATCCATCTGTACCATTTTCATGCATGTTAGAACAACTTATAGCTGCTGTTTAGCACAAATCATATAAAGGGCATTTATTTAATCACATATGGAGTTTGAATTTGAATCTTGTATTCAAACCAACTTCATTTAATCTGTTGCTAGTTGCATTAGCCAAAACACATTCATTTTGCCATGTCATGATCATGCATCATATTGTGCATTGCATTGATTGTGTTCCCTTCTGTGTTGCCGGTATTTGTCCCCTCTCGATAGACGTGATACCGATGATGTGATCGTTGACACTGATGAAGACTCAATGTTATCTTCAGAAGTGCCAGGCAAGCAAAACCCCCTTGTTCATTCCGATAAAATCCCACTCTCTCGCTCCTGCTCTCTTTTACTGCATTAGGACAACATCGATTCATCTGTTACTTGCTGCGGTAGCTGAACCCCTTTATCCTCTGCATGACCTGTCATTCCACAGTAATTAGATGAAACCCACTAGCATGAGTAGGAGTTGTTTGAGCCCTGTTGTGCCTACTCATTCATGTTTGTTTGTCATGCCTGCTACTGCTTAGAGTTGAGTCAGGTCTGATTCATCGGGGATGAATCAGAGGCGTGTGAACATGTCCTACTGTGTGTGAGCTAAGTGTGTGAACACGATTTGGTAAAGGTAGCGGTGAGAGGCCATGTAGGAGTGCATGGTGGGTTGTCTCATTGTAGCCGTCCTCAGGAACTGAGTTCTGTGTTTGTGATCCATGATTCAGCTACTACCATACATTGGGCCCTGAAATATGACCCCGCTCGACTTCTTATTCACCCTTGTCCTCTGTCCAGGAGTTGCAAGTAGTTTCTGGTGTTTGTAGTATGCTGGAGGCCGTGGACAGCGCTGACCGTAGGGGTGGGCTGTGATGCGGTAGGCACGTGGCCGGGTAAACCGGGCGCCCGTTTGGTGTCACGGAACCCTGTTCACATCGTTTGGGGCTGTGAGCGAAACTCCGGCCGGATCTCCTCATGGATGGAACCCGAATAGGCGATAAACCTGGACTAGAGACTTGAGTGTTTAGGTAGGTCGTGGTCTACACCCACGTCGGCTTTCGCTTGAAGTCTGCCGAGCACATGTCGTGTGCAGACGCTAAGTGGTGGAAACGTGTATGAAGAAGTACACCCCTGCAGGGTTAACATCATCTATTCGAATAGCCGTGTCCGCGGAAAAGGACTTCTGGGTTGCTTATATCAGTTCATAGACAAGTGAAAGTGGATACTCTAAAATACGCAAGATAAGCGTGAGTGCTATGGATGGCGTTCTCGTAGGGAGACGGGAGCGGATCCATAGTGGTGTATTGATATGGTGAATATGTGGACTCGTGTGCGCCACCTCAAAAGAGTTACTTGCAGTCGTAGTTCAGGATAGCCACCGAGTCAAAGCTGGCTTGCTGCAGTTAAACCCCACCATCCCTTTGTTGATAATGATGCATATGTAGTTAGTTCTGATGTAAGTCTTGCTGGGTACATTTGTACTCACGTTTGCCTATTTTATGTTTTGTGCAGAGAGACTTCAGTCTCACTAGTAGTTCCGCGTGGACTTCGACGTTTAGCTTGTTACCTCAGCTACGATCTTGTGCCCTCGGCAGGATCTGATAAATAGTCAGGCTTCTCAGCCCTTTTCATTTATAGATGTCTGTACTCAGACATGATAGCTTCCGCTTGTGCTTTGACTTGTATGCTCTGATTGTTGGGTCATGAGACCCCTGTTTGTAATATCTCGCTCCTCAGAGCCTATTGAATAAATTACTTGAGTCGTAGAGTCATGTTGTGATGCCATGTTGTATTTGCACATATCGAGCATATTGTGTGTATGTTATTGAAATGCTTGGTATGTGTGGGATCTGACCATCTAGTTGTTTATCTTTAGTAGCCTCTCTTACGGGGAAATGTCTCCTAGTGTTTCCACCGAGCCATGGTAGCTTGCTACTGCTCCGGAACACTTAGGCTGGCCGGCATGTGTCCTTCTTCGTTCCTGTGTCTGTCCCTTCGGGGAAATGTCACGCGATGAATACCGGAGTCCTGTTAGCCCGCTACAGCCCGGTTCACCGGAGTCCTGCTAGCCCAGTGCTACAGCCTGGTTTCACTCGCTGATGACCGACACGTTCGATGCTGGGTCATGGATGCCTGTCCCTGTAAGTCTGTGCCACTTTGGGTTTACGACTAGCCATGTCAGCCCGGGCTCCTTATCATATGGATGCTAGCGACACTGTCATATACGTGTGCCAAAAGGCGCAAACGGTCCCGGGCTAAGGTAAGGCGACACCCGTGGGAATACCGTGCGTGAGGCCGCAAAGTGATATGAGGTGTTACATGCTAGATCGATGTGGCATTGAGTCGGGGTCCTGACAGCGTTGGTATCAGAGCTTGACTGCCTGTAGGATTACCAAGCCAAACTGGTCGAAGTTGAGTCTAGAAATTCTTTAGTTATATAAGGGAATTGATTGTGGGATGGAACGTAAGGCTCTTTTTACTCCTTATACCTCATGGCCTTCTGATCTGAGTCATCATCTTCTCTTCTACGGGGATTAAGAACTAGGCTATCTCTTCTTTCTATTAGGATCACGTATTACTAATCCGTAGACCCATAAGATTGTTGGATTTAAGCCTCAGTTCAGTTTCTACCTCCGTATGTTAACTGTTGATCTCGAGACCTTGATATTGTGCTTCTGAGTGGTTATGCCACCATTTTTGTGAATGTCTCAAATCTTTTCTGAGCATTTACAGCCGTTATGCTGTCCGAGTCATTCCAGGTTTCTAAATAGTCTGATGCATTTGCAAAATCCTTTCCCTCTGGTTTCGATGTTCCTTTATGCCAGCTCAATCACACTAATTGTTGAGTTGAGGTATTCTATTGCCCTGACATTATGTTGGAGTTACTATTATGACCCTAGGTGTCTCAGGGGATCATCTAGTAGTCTAGCCATGATTTATGTTCCAGTGTGATGACTCTGGCCGTCATTATCGAAAGCATCCCGTGATGCCATTTAGTAGTAGGTATTCTATCCCTGGGTTTTGAACCCGAGATTCACCCTACCTGCTTCATGTTGATAGTTTTGCTCGCTCCTTTAGGTTATTAGTAACCTTTGCATTAGTCCTCGATGTTCGTGGTATTCCTTTCTTCCAAATACTATGAACCGCTTATGGCAGATGTTCCTCGCTGATCGAAAGATCACAATCAGAGTGCTCTCGATGGGTTCTCGATTCTACATTGTGACTCTGCCAGTTCTACCTTTCTGCATGGGTTATCTGGAAGAAATATGTGGAATTCGTTCGACATGCTAAACCATGCACCCACAACTCAGAAAATTATATGTTCCTTTGAGTTGTCCCTCTTTAGTTGTCTTCTGACCCTCGTCTATCAATTGATAATCAAGAGTATGTGTGCGTTCGTTTATCGATGCCTATTACTCTTGTGGCCCGTCAAGCCATTCTATCGCGGAATGACTAGGAGAAACAAACTCCAGTACCTCTTCCATATCTAGGATTGGGTCAAAACAATTGTACTCCGCAGATCAAAATGCCAATCCAGCTTTTGCTCTGTTCTACCTTGGAGTATTACCATCTTTTATATCGGGATTGTTATAGGAATTGCACACCATCCTATGAACTCTTGGTACAGTAATACTTCTTGCCATCATTGTTCATTCCTCGGTTCCTGTGTTATTGTAACCGGAATGTCGACAAGTGAATCGTGATGTGTGAATTCAATACTCCTAGCAACCTTGTTGCTTGGTAGTTAATGGACAATAATTTCATTCTTAGCGTGTTGGTTTTGAATCATCCTTCTAAGACTGATCGTGCTACCTAGTCCTTATTTCGGTGCACCCTTCGATTGATGAGTTAGGATCTTGTCAAGTCCTCACTCATTTGATCATATCGTCTTGCCCTCAAAAGGCAAGATTGTTCTCGAGCCTAGTAATATATCGGTGGTTTGTGATTTTCCGAAGATCTTCTCGGAAGTATTACCAGGTTGTCACCTGACCGCTGTGTTGAGCTCGTGATCAAGTTGGTTTCTTGTGAACCACCCTTCTCCAAGAATCTGTGTTGGATATCCCTGAGCTAGTTGGTTAAGCTAGACAACAACTTGGAGAGTTGGAAGGTAAAAGCTTGCCTGACTTAGTTCGTTCCAAAGGGGTATTCTTGTGTAGTATGTGTTGACGAAAGATGATATCTTCCTCGATTGGTTCCTGTGATCAGTTGCTGGACCTATCATTTTTATCTAACCTTTGATTGGAGCATGGGCTATCATCCAATCAGACCAGAACCAACGATATTCGTAATGTTGTCTTACTCGTGGTTGATCCCTCGAGCATACACCATTATATCTTTCGGGTCTGACCAATGCTATCACTTGTTCACTTAACTATGGAATTCCTTTTAAAAGGAAACCCGGATGAATTGTTGTTGAGCCCATTGACAACATCCTTATTCCCTCCTTGATTTTGTTGAACATTAAGTTAGTGTTGGAAATTTTTGAAAGAATTTCTTCATGCTAGTTCATGGAGCAAATGTTCGGATGTAAGAAGTGACTTCCTCCAGTCCATGTGCATTTGATGCAAGTTGCCGCCGTGGATTCGAGAAAGTCAATGTTGTTTCCTTTGGAATCATCCCAAATCAGTCATGCACACGTGCGAAGTATTCTGTAGTCTGGAGACTTGCAACCTTCATTCTATATGTGTCCCTAGCACACTAAGCCACTGATTGACTTGTTCAAGGAAAAGAAGTCTATGCTTGGGATCTAATCCATGGACTTGCGTAAAGACTTCGATATCCTCGATTATGGTTCCCCACCTGAACTCGGTAGTGTTTAATTATAAGACTACTACATGGCCATGCTTGTCTGGGACAACGTGTTCACATGTTTGTAGCAGAACCAGCTCATGTTTTGGAGCTTACTATCGTAGTTCATTCCCCGAGAATCTCGCAACGTCATCTCGTCGATTTGTGTTGCAAACTTTCATTTTTCTTCCTAGACTCGATGAGTCTGGAATATTCTGACACCAACCAGATCTGAATCTCAGGCAGATGTGATGGTTGGAACATTTCCCAAGAAATATAATATTGGTCTCACGATAACCGGTAAAGTGGATGTCGTGGCCAACACACCCCGCCGGGAGACCTAATATTGTAGTATCTTGATTGAGGAAGTTGGCCACCTCCCCATAGGGATTTCGTAGGATTACTCCCTAGTTGCCCCTATGGATTTCTGTGTTCCGAAGTCCGACCTTTTTACTTGATGTTCTAGATATCAAACCATTTCTATGAATGGGTTACACTAGCACATCAAGGAGAACATTAGAAGCGGAGTGCTAAATGTCTCTCGGTCGATCGTCCAGATTTTGTTTCCTTGGCCTCGCTAAGGTGAAATCTGAGAAAGTGTTATCTTCCTTTGCATCTGCGTCATCCTTCCTCATTCATCATGGTAGTAAGTTGTGTTGCCAGAATCCTTGACACGGATATTGGTAAAATCTTGATGAATATGGAAATGCTCAAGTTCTCGAGAGCACGCACAAGCGTTAGGTGTTACCGTCGACACTAACTAGGTTTGCTCTCAACTTCCTCGGTTATGCTATAACCATTCCAATAGTGGAATAACTCTCTATTGTTGAGCCTCTCCCCAGTTACTAGAATCATTCCCAGCATTTGCATTTTGTTCCCAGCTTGCACCGCCAATGTGTCATTCTACCATGGGTCCCTTCCATTTCCGGTGATAAGCAAAAATCATCCATTACGTTGTCTTCAACAAGGTAATCCACATCATCCAAGTTTGAGTATGCCATTCTACCGACCCCCTCCAAACGATCGTTGTGAATTGCCTTAGGCTGGTATGAAGAGTTTCAATGATCTCTAAATCAAAAGTAATTCTTTTTGCCACTTAGGGTAACAATCTACGAATCACCCTACTCCAGGATGTTTCGTCGTGGTATCATGGCAACTGAACTCCTCGCTACGTGGACAATCGTTTACCACCCTCTTAAGTGTGGAATTGTTGTCTACCTAGTGAACCTCGTCACCTGCTCCACTCCATTCCTCTAGAGGTGTGCTTCGTCTCTCAGCTCGAGAGATGTTGCTATGTCCCATTCCGGGAGTTAATCCTGGGTTGTTCGACCTTCGAGAAGACCGATCCTTCTAGAGTTTTCCTTTCCTCTTCTTGTCATGATTAGCTGGAGTTCTCAGAGCAAGACGACAAGATAAAGATGGTGTTCAAATCAACGTTCATTTGAAGTGCAACCTGGATCGTGAAGATTGTACTAGTTTGCGTTTTCCCTTCATCTTACCCTACGCTTGAATCTCGAGACGAGATTCTTGTTTAGTGGGGGTGAGTTGTCACACCCCTAGCTTCTGGCAATGCACTAGTACCAGTCTTTGGTGATGCATCATGTTTACTTTTACAGAAAGTTGAAATGGGGATTGACTAAGCCCTAGCACCAAATGAATTCAACTAGGGTCAAAATAAAACCTTTTTCATTGAACTCAAAATGTCCTCTAAAAATGTTCAACATTTCTGGTTTGAGGTGGAAGCATCTACCAAAAATGGTTTATATTTTTGCAGGACATATTTGGTCACTGAATTAAATCATATAGTATTTTCATTTGGGCATTTAAATGCTATTAAACATTTCAAATGCTCAAATAATCATAAACTAAAATGTTTACTGTTGGATATATTCTAAACAGTAGCCATGATTAGTTTCATGATTTTTGAAAGTGTCTGAGTATTTTTAATAAAGCCCTAAATTTACAGAATAATAGAAAACTGAGATGATTAGAAAAAGAGAGAGAGAGAGAAAGACCCGTACCTGGGCCACTTACCTGTAGCCGGCCCAGCTTCTGCGCGGCCCGTTACTGTGCAGCCCAGCTGCCAGTCATCTTCCTCCCCCTCGCCCCGAAGCAGCTGCGTGCTGGACGCACGCGCGCCGACGCCGGCCACCTCCTGCTTCGCCGTGGCAGCCTCCCCGACTTCCTCGCGACGCCACGGAGACGTCCCCGACCCCCTCTCACTTCTCCCTCGCTCTCTGGACCTCCCTCCCCCTCGCTCCTCTGTTTCCCCTCCCGCGACCGAGCGGAGCTCGCCGTCATCGTCGCCGTACCCATGGCCACCGGCCACCCCTAGCCTCGCCGATGCACCCAGGAGCTCCGCCTCGACCCCCTCTTCCTCCCCACCGATCCACAGCCCTCCGGAAGCCCTGCATCGCCGCCATCGCCGTCGTCTTCTACCTCGGACCCGCCGGCCATCTTCGTCAAATTCGCCGGCTCCGGACCGTCCCCGACCTCGCCGAGCGTCCCCTCGTCATCGCCGTGAGTCACTGACCCTCTCCCCTAACTCAGCATGCTTCCCTCCGTGCCGTAGCGCCGTTCCCCACGAGCACCGAAGCCACCGTCCGCCATTGCTGCTGCACGCATAGCCCCCGAGCTCCCCTGGCCTCACTGAGCTGCTCTTAGCGCTCCCCATGACTAGCAGGTGCTGCCCAGCCTCTCCATTTGCTCACTGATGCACCGTAGCGACGCGCCCGAGCACCACCGAACACCATCGCCGCCAAAGCTCGTCGCCGGCATGAGTTCCGGCGACCCCACGACCTCCCACTCGGTCCTCTGGATGCGCGGGAGCAAGGGCCATCCCCTGGTGCCCTCAGCGCGACCAGCCGCGGGCTGTAGCGCCGTCCCGAGCAACTCCGGCGAGGTCTCGCCGTCGCCGTGGTCGCCGGCGTCACTAGCTGACGTGGCGCTGATTTAGTTAGCACTAATGACCACGCTAAACACCCCCACAGCCACTGACAGTGGGCCCCACCCCTGGTCAAACCCCAGTCAGCGCTGGGTTTGACCGGGATTAGCTCCTGTGTCACTGACGTGTGGCCCCCACACGTCAGGTTTGACCTGGGGCGCCCAGTTGACCCTGCTGACGTCACTGTGACGTGGGGCTGACGCAATAAGTATTTTCTGGATTTAATTTAATTCTGAAATTCCAGAAAATGCCTAAAACTTCAATAAATCATAGAAAATTAACCGTAACTCCAAATTAAATAAATTATATATGAAAAATTATCAGAAAAATTCAAGGAATCCATCTGTACCATTTTCATGCATGTTAGAACAACTTATAGCTGCTGTTTAGCACAAATCATATAAAGGGCATTTATTTAATCACATATGGAGTTTGAATTTGAATCTTGTATTCAAACCAACTTCATTTAATCTGTTGCTAGTTGCATTAGCCAAAACACATTCATTTTGCCATGTCATGATCATGCATCATATTGTGCATTGCATTGATTGTGTTCCCTTCTGTGTTGCCGGTATTTGTCCCCTCTCGATAGACGTGATACCGATGATGTGATCGTTGACACTGATGAAGACTCAATGTTATCTTCAGAAGTGCCAGGCAAGCAAAACCCCCTTGTTCATTCCGATAAAATCCCACTCTCTCGCTCCTGCTCTCTTTTACTGCATTAGGACAACATCGATTCATCTGTTACTTGCTGCGGTAGCTGAACCCCTTTATCCTCTGCATGACCTGTCATTCCACAGTAATTAGATGAAACCCACTAGCATGAGTAGGAGTTGTTTGAGCCCTGTTGTGCCTACTCATTCATGTTTGTTTGTCATGCCTGCTACTGCTTAGAGTTGAGTCAGGTCTGATTCATCGGGGATGAATCAGAGGCGTGTGAACATGTCCTACTGTGTGTGAGCTAAGTGTGTGAACACGATTTGGTAAAGGTAGCGGTGAGAGGCCATGTAGGAGTGCATGGTGGGTTGTCTCATTGTAGCCGTCCTCAGGAACTGAGTTCTGTGTTTGTGATCCATGATTCAGCTACTACCATACATTGGGCCCTGAAATATGACCCCGCTCGACTTCTTATTCACCCTTGTCCTCTGTCCAGGAGTTGCAAGTAGTTTCTGGTGTTTGTAGTATGCTGGAGGCCGTGGACAGCGCTGACCGTAGGGGTGGGCTGTGATGCGGTAGGCACGTGGCCGGGTAAACCGGGCGCCCGTTTGGTGTCACGGAACCCTGTTCACATCGTTTGGGGCTGTGAGCGAAACTCCGGCCGGATCTCCTCATGGATGGAACCCGAATAGGCGATAAACCTGGACTAGAGACTTGAGTGTTTAGGTAGGTCGTGGTCTACACCCACGTCGGCTTTCGCTTGAAGTCTGCCGAGCACATGTCGTGTGCAGACGCTAAGTGGTGGAAACGTGTATGAAGAAGTACACCCCTGCAGGGTTAACATCATCTATTCGAATAGCCGTGTCCGCGGAAAAGGACTTCTGGGTTGCTTATATCAGTTCATAGACAAGTGAAAGTGGATACTCTAAAATACGCAAGATAAGCGTGAGTGCTATGGATGGCGTTCTCGTAGGGAGACGGGAGCGGATCCATAGTGGTGTATTGATATGGTGAATATGTGGACTCGTGTGCGCCACCTCAAAAGAGTTACTTGCAGTCGTAGTTCAGGATAGCCACCGAGTCAAAGCTGGCTTGCTGCAGTTAAACCCCACCATCCCTTTGTTGATAATGATGCATATGTAGTTAGTTCTGATGTAAGTCTTGCTGGGTACATTTGTACTCACGTTTGCCTATTTTATGTTTTGTGCAGAGAGACTTCAGTCTCACTAGTAGTTCCGCGTGGACTTCGACGTTTAGCTTGTTACCTCAGCTACGATCTTGTGCCCTCGGCAGGATCTGATAAATAGTCAGGCTTCTCAGCCCTTTTCATTTATAGATGTCTGTACTCAGACATGATAGCTTCCGCTTGTGCTTTGACTTGTATGCTCTGATTGTTGGGTCATGAGACCCCTGTTTGTAATATCTCGCTCCTCAGAGCCTATTGAATAAATTACTTGAGTCGTAGAGTCATGTTGTGATGCCATGTTGTATTTGCACATATCGAGCATATTGTGTGTATGTTATTGAAATGCTTGGTATGTGTGGGATCTGACCATCTAGTTGTTTATCTTTAGTAGCCTCTCTTACGGGGAAATGTCTCCTAGTGTTTCCACCGAGCCATGGTAGCTTGCTACTGCTCCGGAACACTTAGGCTGGCCGGCATGTGTCCTTCTTCGTTCCTGTGTCTGTCCCTTCGGGGAAATGTCACGCGATGAATACCGGAGTCCTGTTAGCCCGCTACAGCCCGGTTCACCGGAGTCCTGCTAGCCCAGTGCTACAACCTGGTTTCACTCGCTGATGACCGACACGTTCGATGCTGGGTCATGGATGCCTGTCCCTGTAAGTCTGTGCCACTTTGGGTTTACGACTAGCCATGTCAGCCCGGGCTCCTTATCATATGGATGCTAGTGACACTGTCATATACGTGTGCCAAAAGGCGCAAACGGTCCCGGGCTAAGGTAAGGCGACACCCGTGGGAATACCGTGCGTGAGGCCGCAAAGTGATATGAGGTGTTACATGCTAGATCGATGTGGCATTGAGTCGGGGTCCTGACAAGAATCATCGTAACAAAAATAAAAGTTTCTACGATATGATCGCAGAAGTCAAATATTTGAGTTACGAGTTTGGCCTTTAGTTAAAAACAATGTGAAATAGTTTCACTACTCACGCCACCTGGAACACCACAGTGTAATGGTGTGTCCGAACGTCATAACCGTACTTTATTAGATATGGTACGATCTATGATGTCTCTTACCGATCTACCACTATCATTTTGGGATTATGCATTAGAGACAACTGCATTCACGTTAAATAGGGCACCATCTAAATATGTTGAGACGACACCGTATGAACTATGGTTTTTCAAGAAACCTAAGCTGTCGTTTCATAAAGTTTGAGGTTGCAATGCTTATGTGAAAAAGTTTCAACCTGATAAGCTCTAACCCAAATCGGAGAAGTGCGTCTTCATAGGATACCCAAAAGAAAATGTTGGGTACACCTTCTATCACAGATCCGAAGGCAATAAATTCGTTGCTTTGAATGGATCCTTTCTAGAAAAAGAGTTTCTCTCGAAAGAAGTGAGTGGGAGGAAAGTAGAACTTGATGAGGTAATTGTACCTGCTTCCTTATTGGAAAGTAGTTCATCACAGAAAATCTGTTCCTCTGACTACTACACTGATTAGTGAGGAAGCTAATGATGATGATCATGTAACTTCAGATCAAGTTACTACCGAACCTCATAGGTAAACCAGAGTGAGATCTGCACCAGAGTGGTACGGTAATCCTGTTCTGGAGGTCCTGTTACTTGACCATGACGATCCTACGAACTATGAGGAAGCGATGATGAGCCCAGATTCGGCGAAATGGCTTGAGGCCATGAAATCTGAGATGAGATCCATGTATGAGAACAAAGTATGGACTTCGATTGACTTGCCCAATGACCGGCGAGCCATTGAGATTAAATGGATCTTCAAGAGGAAGACGGACGCTGATAGTAGTGTTACTATCTACAAAGCTAGAATTGTCGCAAAAAGGGTTTTCGACAAGTTCAAGTTGTTGACTACGATGAGAGTTTCTCACTCGTATCAATGCTTAAGTCTATCCGAATCATGTTAGCAATTGCCGCATTTTATGAAATCTGGCAAATGGATAACAAAATTGCATTCCTTAATGGATTTATTAAAGAAGAGTTGTATATGATGCAACCAGAAGGTTTTGTCAATGCTAAAGGTACTAACAAAATATGCAAGCTCCAGCGATCCATCTATGGACTGGTGCAAGCATCTCGGAGTTAGAATATACGCTTTGATAAGTTGATCAAAGCATATAGTTTTATACCGACTTGCGGTGAAGCCTGTATTTACAAGAAAGTGAGTGGGAGCACTACAGCAGTTCTGATAAGTATATGTGAAAGACATATTGTTGATCGGAGATAATGTCGAATTATTCTGCAAAGCATAAAGGAATGTTTGAAAGGATTTTTTCAAAGAAAGACCTCAGTGAAGATGCTTACATATTGAGCATCAAGATCTATAGAGATAGATCAAGACGCTTGATAAGTTTTTCAATGAGTACATACCTTGACAAGATTTTGAAGTAGTTGAAATGGAACAGTCAAAGAAGGAGTTCTTGCCTGTGTTACAAAGGTGTGAAGTTAAGTAAGACTCAAAACCCGACCACGGCAGAAGATAGAGAGAGAATGAAAGTCATTCCCTATGCCTCAGCCATAGGTTCTATAAAGTATGCCATGCTGTGTACCAGACCTATTGTATACCCTGCCCTGAGTTTGGCAAGGGAGTACAATAGTGATCTAGGAGTAGATCACTGGACATTGGTCAAAATTATCCTTAGTGGAATAAGGATATGTTTCTCGATTATGGAGGTGACAAAAGGTTCGTCGTAAAGGGTTACGTCGATGCAAGTTTTGACACCGATCCAGATGACTCTAAGTCTCAATCTGGATACATATTGAAAGTGGGAGCAATTAGCTAGAGTAGCTCCATGCAGAGCATTGTTGACATAGAAATTTACAAAATACTTACGGATCTGAATGTGGTAGACCCGTTGACTAAACTTCTCTCACAAGCAAAACATGATCACACCTCAGTACTCTTTGGGTGTTAATCACATGGCGATGTGAACTAGATTATTGACTCTAGTAAACCCTTTGGGTGTTGGTCACATGTCGATGTGAACTATGGGTGTTAATCACATGGTGATGTGAAACATTGATGTTAAATCACATGACAATGTGAACTAGATTATTGACTCTAGTGCAAGTGGGAGACTGAAGGAAATATGCCCTAGAGGCAATAATAAAGTTATTATTTATTTCCTTATATCATGATAAATGTTTATTATTCATGCTAGAATTGTATTAACCAGAAACATAATACATGTGTGAATACATAGACAAATAGAGTGTCACTAGTATGTCTCTACTTGACTAGCTCGTTAATCGAAGATGGTTATGTTTCCTAACCATGAACAAAAGAGTTGTTATTTGATTAACGGGATCACATCATTAGAAGAATGATGTGATTGACATGACCTATTCCATTAGCTTAGCACCTGATCATTTAGTATGTTTCTATTGCTTTCTTCATGACTTATACATGTTCCTATGACTATGAGATTATGCAACTCCTGTTTGCCGGAGGAACACTTTGTGTGCTACCAAACGTCACAACGTAAATGGGTGATTATAAAGGAGCTCTACAGGTGTCTCCGAAGGTACATGTTGGGTTGGCGTATTTCGAGATTAGGATTTGTCACTCCAATTGTCGGAGAAGTATCTCTGGGCCCTCTCGGTAATGCACATCACATAAGCCTTGCAAGCATTGCAACTAATGAGTTAGTTGTGAGATGATGTATTATGGAACGAGTAAAGAGACTTGCCGGTAACGAGATTGAACTAGGTATTAAGATACCGACGATCGAATCTCGGGCAATTAACATACCGATGATAAAGGGAACAACGTATGTTGTTATGCGGTCTGACCGATAAAGATCTTCGTAGAATATGTGGGAGCCAATATGAGCATCCAGGTTCCGCTATTGGTTATTGACCGGAGACGTGTCTTGGTCATGTCTACATTGTTCTCGAACTCGTAGGGTCCGAATGCTTAAGGTTTCGATGACAGTTATATTATGAGTTTATGTGTTTTGATGTACCGAAGGAGTTCGGAGTCCTGGATGAGATCGGGGACATGACGAGGATTCTCGAAATGGTCGAGACGTAAAAATCGATATATTGGACGACTATATTCGGACATCGGAAAGGTTCCGAGTGATTCGGGTATTTTTTGGAGTACCGGAGAGTTATGGGAATACGTATTGGGCCTTATTGGGCCATACGGGAAAGAAGGAAAAGGGCCTCAAGGGTGGCCGCACCCCTCCCCTTGGTCTGGTCCGAATTGGACTAGGGAAGGGGGGCGCCCCCTTCCTTCCTTCTCCTTTTCCCTTCCTCTTTTCCTATTCCATATGGGAGGTGGAATCCTACTAGGACTAGGGAGTCCTAGTAGGACTCCATACTTGGCGCGCCCCCTCCTAGGGCCGGCCTCCTCCTCCCTTGCTCCTTTATATAGACAATTGATCCTTGAGATCTATTAGCCGTGTGCGGTGCCCTCCTCCACTATAATCCTCGATAATATTGTAGCGGTGCTTAGGCGAAGCCCTGCGACGGTAGAACATCAAGATCGTCACCACGCCGTCGTGCTGACGGAACTCTTCCCTGACATTCTGCTGGATCGGAGTCCGGGGATCGTCATCGAGCTGAACGTGTGCTAGAACTTGGAGGTGCCGTAGTTTCGGTGCTTGATCGGTCGGGCCGTGAAGAAGTATGACTACATCAACCGCGTTGTGCTAACGCTTCCGCTTCCGGTCTACGAGGGTACTTAGACAACACTCTCCCCTCTCGTTGCTATACATCACCATGATCTTGCGTGTGCGTAATTTTTTTTGAAATTACTACGTTCCCCAACACTTAGTCTGTCTAAAGGCATTTAGTATTGCCAACACATGGTTTGTCTAGTTAGCGGTATACTTTTGCCCACACTTTCTGCAGCAACAAACGGCTGGCTTCGGGAGGGGCGCAGCGGAATGGAGAGCTCTTGGATGGATCTCTACCAGCGGCAGCAGGAACGGGGAGCACGGATGGAGAGCTTGTGGTAGGGCTGGGGCCCGAGGCGGGGGCGACAGGGGAGAAATGCCAGGAAGATGACGGACGAAGTTGGGGGTTGGAGGACGGGGATCATGGGAGGGGGCGGCTCCTTGAGCGTGAGGACGGCGGCTAGATCTTTGGCAGAGCGCAAGGACGGCGGCTCGATCTCGGGTGGAACACGACGATGGCTGCTGGATCTCGGGCGGAGCGGGAGGACGGCGGCTCGATCTCGGATAGAGCGCGAGGACGGCGGCGACGACAGCAGGACCGTGGGTGGAGAGCGAATACGGCTGCGATGGCGGCAGGGCCGTGGGTTGAGCGCGAGGACGAGGGATAGGGATGGGGTGCGAGGGCGGCGGCTGGCACAGGTAGGTTACGGACTTGGTCCGATTTGGGGGATATTTTGCACAGGCCAGCCAAAAAAAATTCATGTCTCGTGCCTAAATGGCGCGCCAACTTTCCAAGTTTCAGGATTTTGTAAAGAAAAAATATTCCAAGCTTCGGTGGCTTGACACGTGTGCACCTACGCCGACACTTATTTCGTGTCCATACACCCTACATACGGCGACATATTGGATGTCACTAAGCATGTACCTACGCCGACACATAAATTGCTAGGGCCCACACATGTGCCGACACACAACGTGTTGTTAGCCAGTTGCCGACAGCTAAGTTGTTGCTTCGTAGTTGCTGACACATAGCGTGTCCACAATGATGTATCTACACCGACACATGGTCCGGGTGCAAAACTTCATAGCTACCCCGACAGTTTTTTCATGGAGACTAGTGGACCTTTTCCCATAGCAGTGTGTTACATAAGCTCTACCGTGGTGTAGTGTGCTTTTGCTAGAGTGCCCAGAGGACAGAGATCTGCTGCAGTGCCTGTTACACACACCAGAGCAACTTCATCTGCACCAGCTACAACTTTAGTGCCACCAGCTCCAGCACCCACTCCACCAGCTCCATCTACATCAACTAATGCCTTCGTCCTTGGAGTTTTATCTACACCACCACCTGAAGACCAAGCCTGAGAGTCGATCTAGCACTATGCATTTTTATGAAATTTTTGGTAACTTGTTGCCAAAGGGGGAGAAAATTTATATATCATAGGTTTTGAGAGAGAGTGTTGCTTTTTATTCTCTCTTATTTCTTGGTGGTTGAAATTTGTTTGTTTGCTTGTTTGAGATACTTTATGCTTGTGTGTGATACTTGGATGATCATGTGTTTGATCATATGCTACCTTAATGCTTGTTGGATGACATTATCCCTTTATACCCCCATACGATCGTTCACTTTTCTTGGTGATGAGTGCATGTATTTACTTATTATCATTTTGAGCGCTCCACCAAGATGTATGTGACATGGAAGAGTAACCCACGATCCTAACTCATTGTGAATTTGCAGTCCAAAGCAAATCTTAAACCATGCACAAATTTAGGGGGAGCTCTTGCTTTTCACATACTTCTCAAAGTGACAATGTTTTTCATTCTTATTATCATTTGTCGAAGCTTTGATCTATATGTTGTCATCAATTACCAAAAAGGGGGAGATTGAATGCAACTATCCCTAGGTGGTTTTGGTAATTCCTAACAACATATAGCTCATTGAGCTAATGCCATTTCAAGATTAATATCTCAGGAAAGCTCAATGTTTGGCATGGCATGGATGAGAAAAGTGGGCCCCTCAAAATGATAAGGACAAAAGGATTGGCTCAAGCTCAAAGGTCAAGACTCTACATTTTCTATTTTAGTGATCCAAGATCACATTGAGTCTATAGGAAAAGCCAATACTATCAAGGAGGGATGAGGTGTTGCTTAATGAGGCTCTTGCTCAAAATGCTTAGTGATATGCTCCAAAACCCTCAACTACTTTAACACATCCACATATGACCTAAACCAAAAGTCAAACTCAGCCCGACTGATTCTTTCTATCTGGCGCCACCGAGTTCAGATGTCATAGCCACTGCCACAAACCCTAAGAAAATCGGTCTCACCGAGATGGGATTGTAATCTCTCTGTTTCCCTTCGTAACATTTCGGTCCCACCGAGATGAGCGATCGGTCCCACCGAGATTGAAATGTAAACTCTTTGTTTCCCTTTTGTAACATTTTGGTCTCACCAAAATGAGCGAATTGGTCCCACCGAGTTTACCTGACCAACTCTCTGGTTACCTTATTAACAAAATCGGTCTCACCGAGTTTGTGTAATCGGTCTCACGGAGATTAAGTTATGCCCTAACCCTAACCATGTCGGTCCTACCGAGTTGCATGTGAGTCCCACCGAAAACCCTAACAGTCACTAGCTTTTCTAAATCGGTCTGACCGAGTTTATCAATCCGGTCCCACCGAGATTGGCAAGTTGTGTGTAACGGTTAGATTTTGTGTGGAGGCTATATATACCCCTCCACCACCTATTCATTCATGGAGAGAGCCATCAGAACAAACCTACACTTCCAACTTACTATTTGTGAGAAGAGAACCACCTACACTTGTGTTGAGGCCAAGATATTCCATTCTTACCATATGAATCTTGATCTCTAGCCTTCCCAAGTTGCTTTCCACTCAAATCCTCTTTCCACAAAATCCATATCCTGTGAGAGAGAGTTGAGTGTTCGGGAGACTATCATTTGAAGCACAAGAGCAAGGAGTTCATCATCAACACACCATTTGTTACTTCTTGGAGAGTGGTGTCTCCACGATTGGCTAGGTGTCACTTTGGAGCCTCCGACAAGATTGTGGAGTTGAACCAAGGAGTTTGTAAGGGCAAGGAGATCGCCTACTTCATGAAGATCTACCGGTAGTGAGGCAAGTCCTTCGTGGGCGATGGCCATGGTGGGATAGACAAGGTTGCTTCTTCGTGGACCCTTCGTGGGTGGAGCCCTCCGTGGACTCGTGCAGCCGTTACCCTTCGTTGGTTGAAGTCTCCATCAACATGGATGTATGATAGCACCACCTATCGGAACCACGACAAAACATCCGTGTCTCCTATTGCATTTGAATCTTCGAAACCCCTCCCTTTACATTCTTGCAAGTTGCATGCTTTACTCTCCGCTGCTCATATACTCTTTGCATGCTTGCTTGAATTGTGTTAAGATTGCTTGACTTGTCCAAAGTTGCTAAAATCTGCCAAAAACTAAAATTGGGAAAAGGATAAGTTTTTATTTGGTCAAGTAGTCTAATCACCTCCCATCTAGACATACTTACGATCCTATAGCCACACATAAGCACGCCACGTTGTTGGGCTAGGCCCAGAACGGTGCGCGGGTAGGTGGGCGGATTTTACCGCAGTAACTTCTCGTCCGCTGCGCTTCCCCACGACCTGCATTGAATGCGCGACATGGAGGGTCGTGCGTGATGTGGGGGTCATGTGTGGGTCGGTTTCCGCACGCATGCATCACATCGTGGTAAAGAGGTGGCTTGCGCCTTCCCCATAAAAAGAGGGAGGCGCAGAGGCGCGACTCATTTACTCGAGCGGACTCGGGTCGTGGTCTTCAAGGCGTCAGTCTCCCATGATCACGGGGTGGGGAACGGTCACCTCACCCGTCCCCTCAATTCTGCTTGCTCGCCACATGTCCCCCATGCAGGTGGCAGGCGGTGGAGGCGGGAAATCGGGCCGTCGCTGATTAGGGAAGCGGTTTGGTCCCGATTCCCTGCGCCTCCGGCGACAGGATTGGTTGAGTGGGGCGGCGGAGCCTCGACCTTGCCCCTTTATAAGGAGGGGGAGGGGGATGTCATCCCACATTCTCTCAGCATCCATCCTCCATTCCCTTCGGCTCCTTTCTTCCATCTGCCATGGCGAGAGGAGGCGTCGGCCCTTCGACGGTGGTGGCGAGGGTTGCTGCTCGTCAGCGCGTCCCTCCTCCCCAAGAGCTCGTGGCGGAGGAGCCGGCCATGAGAGGAAGGGGGTGGGGTCGAGGCCGAGGTCGCCGTGGCGCTCGGGGGAGAGGGGGACGGGGCGGCGCATGGGCCTCACCTCCGCCAGCGATGCCTCCCCCGATGGAGGGCCATGTCTGGGACCAGCCCCGCGAGTTTTTCATCAGGCTGCGCCGGCCACCGCGTCACCGCCTCCGTCTCCCTACCCCATTTTCTCGGGAGATGGAGCTCAATCCACCCCAGACCCTCAGGTTGCCCATGAGGGGCTGCGGGAACGGCGACACGCGGGTCGACGTCGAGTTCCTCGCTCCTCACATCATGTACCTCCGTCGCGGATGGAAGATGTTCACGCGCATCCACAGCCTGACGGCGGGGCTTGTCCTCTACTTCAAGTTAATGGAGGGCGGCCTGCTCTCCGTCAAGGTCTTTGGAGATCTTGGAACTCGCCTGAAGTGCTGCGTGGAGAGCTCCTCCGACGATGAAGACTCCTCTTCTAGCGAAAGTGATGAGGAGGGTAGCAACAGCGACGACGAGAGCGTTGAGCGAGATCACGTCGACCTCGTCTCCGACTGATCGCGTCGCCCCGACCTACGTCGCGCGGCCTGCCGAGGGCCTTCCTCGTCAAGCTCTCCATCAGGGTGCTCCCCGTCGTCTCCTTGGGCGGCTGGCGTAGGAGGGCCGGAGAAGGCAAAGGAGGCGGTTGGCGGCCGTCAAGTCGGAGTACGCGGGAGCCGACGCCTTCGTCGCGTATTGCCGGCCCACTGCCTCATCTTCCAGCTTCCTTCCCGGCACCGAGACGTTCTATTGGTGCCTTCTTCTCCTTGCACCTCGCCTAGGCGCTCTTTTTGCCCTCCAGTCATCTTATTCCACCTTCTGAGGAGAGGGAAAAGAAAGGGATTACGGGCATCTTATCTCTTTTTATTTTGTAAGCCTGTGGGCACTTGTTAGATTTAAAATTTGTAATCCCCTTGCTCGTGGTTTTGATTCCGTGTGAACTATACCTGTATGGGATGTTTTTAATGAAAAAGGGTGGTTGCCGGGTTCTTTGTGTGTGAGCTAGGCCCATGCCAAGGAACGAATCCTCGTTATTTTTAAGATAAACATTGTCGCCCGGTAACAGGCCTTGCCATCCCCTGACTTCCGTCGACCATTCTCACGCTTTTGGCGGAGGCAGGGGTGAAAGTACAGTTAGGCCCTTCGTTTATTTCCTTGCCACCGCGTCTATGAACTGGTTCTGTCCCAGGGACTTGGGTACAAGAAGAAGGGGGAGCACGGTGGTCTTGGAGCAAAATGAGGTTTCATTTGTCCCAGTTCCATACGGAAATGCACAATAGGGGATGAAGGACTTATCTGAATCCACAGCTCTCAGCAACTTTGGCTTTCCGTGGTTAGATCCTTTTGTCTTTAGCCCTCGGTAGTCTTGGCTTGCCGGGGCTAGAGCGCCGGTCCGTTTTCTCTCTCCCAAGCGGCTCAGCAGAAGTGTCCACGTGCCCTGTGAACCAAAGAAGACAGAAAGATGCATACTCGACCTCTAGGCTAGGGGTTAGTCGCCGCTATGCACTATCAACCCTAACCGAGGGAGAGACTTAACCTAGCATGCATGCTAAAACTAGGGCGCCAGCGCTTCATTTATTTATGCTCAGGGTCTGTGCCTGGCTTTGTACAGACGGTTACATGCCTTGCCGGCAGGGCTTGTACAAAAGGTGGTTTGGCGGGAGGCCCGACAACCACGCCTTATGGGTAAAACTTGCGAAGATGTTCAATGTTCCAGGAGTTACTCACTTGAACAACATCTTCGGTCTCTAGGCGGATTGCGCCGGGCCTGGTGAATCGTATTACACGATAAGGGCCTTCCCACTTTGGCATCACCTTGTCGGAATTCTTGGCTGACTGAACGTGTTGAAGAACAAGGTCGCTTTCCTCAAAGCTTCGGGCATGAACCTTTCGGCTATGGTAGCGGCCCAAGGCTTGCTGGTAGCGTGCTGCTCTCACAGCCTCCCGAAGACAATCTTCCTCAAGGAGCGTTGCATCATCTTGCCGCAATTGCTCTTGCTGAAGCTCGTCGTAAGCGAGCACTCGAGGTGACCCGTATATGTGCTCCTTGGGGAGAACTGCTTCTGCCCCGTATACCAGGGCAAAGGGTGTCTGACCGGTGGCTCAATTTGGCGTCATTCTGATCGACCAGAGAACCATGAGCAACTCATCAATCCAGCATCTTCCACTCTTGTGCAGCTTGTCAAAAGTCTTTGTCCTCCAGCCTCGCAACACTTCAGCATTTGCCCTCTCCGCCTGGCTGTTGCTCCTTGGGTGTGCGACGGAAGCGAAACAGACCCTGCTGCCGAGGTCTTGGATGTATTGCATGAAGGTATTGCTTGTGAACTGTGTGCCGTTGTTGGTGATAACCCTATTTGGCACACCAAAACGGCACACTAGCCCCTTGAAGAACTTGACGGCTGACTGTGATGTCACCTTCCTCACTGCTTCCACCTCTGGCCACTTTCTGAACTTGTCAATCGCAATATACAAGTACTCAAAGCCCCCGATAGCACAGGGGAAGGGGCCCAGGATGTTGAGCCCCCAGAGCGAGAATGGCCAGAAAAGAGGAATTGTTTGAAGGGCTTGAGCTGGTTGATGAAGCTTCTTTGAATTTAACTGACACGCTTCACACTTGGTTACTAGTGCCATTGCATCCTGGAGGGCAGTGGGCCAGAAGAAACCCTACCGGAATGCATTGCCGGCAAGGGCCCTCAACCCTATGTCGGAGCCACATATGCCTCCGTGTGTCTCCACCAACAACTCTAGTCCTTCCTCCCGGGGAATGCACTTAAATTTCACAACGTTCGATCTCTTCCTGTAAAGGACATCATCGACGAACTGATACATGGCAGACCGACGGGTTACTTTCTCCGCTTCTTCCTGCTCCTCATTAAGCTCCCCTGTTTGAAGGAATCAAACGGTATGCTGTGCCCATAATGGAGCATGGAGCTTGACGGCCAAGACCAAAGGCATTTCTTCTGCCATGGGCGTGGTCGTCTCTATGGCTAGGGCTTGACGGCCCGTCAGAATTAGTCGCTCCTCGGCAGGCTCAGAATCTGCGGCAACACCCTTGCCGGCGGGCCCTGGGGGCTCAGCGGGAAAGTACTTGCAGGGGCCTGATTTCCTCCATTTGTTCTGGTCCATTGATGTTCGACGGATGGTTGGGTTAACCGAAGCAAAAAAGTACCTGGTTCCATAGGTAGCTTGAATGCAGCGCACTTTGACAGGTAATCGGCGATGTCCTTCTCCGCTCAGGGAACGTGCTCCGCTTGTATACCGTTAAAGTGCTCCTCCAGTTTCCTCACCTCATATACGTAGGCCTCCATCAACGGGCTCTGATAATCTTTGTTGACTTGTCTGACGACAAGCTGCGAATCACCCCTAACAATGAGCTTCTTGACCCCAAGGTCCGCCGCGATCTTGAGGCCAGCAAGCAACCCCTCGTACTCAGCAGTGTTCTTGGTGTACATCTCCCTAGGAAAGTACATCTGGATTACATACTTGAGGTGCTCGCCGGTGGGTGTGACGAGCAGCACACCAGCACCGACGCCTTGCAGAGAGAAAGCCCCGTCAAAGTACATGATCCAATTGCGACTTGCTTCCTTGCTAAGGAGGGTGGTCTCCTGGATTTCCTCATCAGGCGTTGAGGTCCATTCTGCAATGAACTTCGCCAAGATTCTGGTCTGGATTGTCGAAGTACTTTCAAACTTCAAACCAAAGCTCGATAGCTCCAAGTCCAAGTCCACAATCCTTCCGGTTGCATCTGGGTTGTGCAGTATCCGTTGTAACAGGAGGCGGGTGACGATGGTGATTTCGTGTGCTTAATTGGAAGTAGTGACACAGCTTCATCGAGGCCATAAGAAGGCTGAAGAGTAATTTCTACACACCAGAGTACCTTGACCTAGCCCCCTGCGGGATGGAGCTGAGAAAGTAAACCGGGTGCTGCATCATCTTCTTCTTCTGCACCACCTCATTTGATTGCATGGGGCCTGTCCTGATGGCGTTAGACTCCGCTGGGGGCCTCGCCTTGCCGGCATCGGGCCCTGCTGGGGGAATCTCTGGCTTGCCATCCGCTAGTCTCGCCGTTGCCACTGCCTCCCTCTGCACCAATAGCGCGACACTGACCACTTGATTCGTCGCTGCTAGATACAGCAGCAATGGCTCTGGTGGTTTAGGCGCAACCAATATTGGTGTAGAGGAAAGGTATTTCTTCAAATCTTGCAACGCCGCCTCGGCCTCTAGGGTCCACTCATTGGGCCCACCTTCTTCAAGATCTTGAAAAAGGGAAGGGCAAGCTCAACATACTTGGAGATGAATCTGCTCATGGCAGAAATGTAGCTAGTGAGCCGACGCACACCCTTGATCCGCTTGGGTGCCTCAATCTGCTCAATAGCCTTGATCTTGTCTGTGTTTGCCTCGACCCCACGCTACGACACAAAGAACCCGAGAAGTTTGCCGGACTGTCGGGGGTTGGGTGCGACATATGCCAAAGGATGGCTTATCATGGTGGGAGCGAGTAGAACGTCACCGGTGCCTGGAAGCGGGATTAGGCGTAGACACGAACGCCGGCGTACTTTACCCAGGTTTGGGGCTCTCCTAGGAGATAACACCCCTAGTCCTGCTCTGCGGGGTCTCCGCATGATCACTAAGGCAAAGTGAGTACAAGGGTGCTCCTCGAGCTATATGCTGGAGGTAGGAGAAGGCAAGGCTAGCTTTCTCCTTCCTATATCTCTAGTCTAGTTCTAATGGGTCCGAACCCTTTGCATGGGTGCTCTGGGGGGTTCATATAGGCCTACCCCCCAGGGGTACAAGGGTAATATGACTGGGCGCAGGCCCAGCCGTCAGTCTCTTCGGCCGCCAACTGCTGGGGACCGCCGATCGGGGGGGCCCGCCGACTGGTCTGGTACGGAGCCGACAGGCCATACCCGCCGCTTGGGGGGTCTTGCCGACTGCTAATTACTGTAGCCGCACTTCTAATGACGCAGGCTTGGTCGAAGGATCATGGCTATAGCACCGCCGTCATGGCGGGCGATTAATGTAGCCACTCCCCGTCTTGTGTGGTTAATGGCGCGTGGGGCCCGTGGGAGGAGCAGGCCGACTCCTAGGGGCTGACTCCCATCAGGTCCGATTGGTAGGGCTCTTCGCCGTCTTCTGGACTCTCGCTGACTGGTGGGGCCCGTTGTCCTTGGGCCATACAGACAGGCCGTCGTGGGAGCAGGACTCCGCCTGCCCATGGTGACGTCAGGGCTGGCATGGCAACAGTGCCACGCCGGGTGGGGCTCTTCGTTGGTACAATGCACTATGGCCGCGCCAGCCCTTAGGAAGGGGAGGGGATGGGCTGCACTATAGCCATCCCCCGTCTCGTCCCCCTTGATGTGGGTACGGGCTTCGAAGGGGACGCGGGCGGACTCCTCGGAGTCAGCTTCTCTGGAAGCCGCCTGGCAGGAGTCGGCTTGTCTCGACCTCGCCTTCTGGACTCGGCCGTCTACGGGCAGCCGACTATTTCTCCAGCCTGCTTCTAGAAGGTGGCTCTTTACCTTAGCATCTTGAGGGGCGCGGTCGGCCCCGATGTCTCGAAAGGCTATGGGCGTCGGGTTAGCCTACCCGTGGTCCATTACTCCGACAGTAGTCCCCGAAGCTGGTGAGGCGCCGCGGGCGACTGGTCAAGGAGCCTTAGCAGTTTCCTTTCTCCGAGTGCTTGAGGCGAAGCTTCATTCGACTTCCGCAGGGCCGACTGGAGGGAGTCGGACTCGTCCAATCTGACTTGTCCAAAATTTTCGAACACCACGGCGGGATCCAAGTGGCGTGCTAGCTAAGCTTCCAGGCCGCCGTCCGTTTCGGTCCTGTCATGTGGCGACGAGCGGCCGGGCCAGGCTGCCCACCCACGCGCGCGACGGGACATGCCTACAGGCGGGGCCCGTGATAACCCACAAGTATAGGGGATCGCAACAGCTTTCGAGGGTAGAGTATTCAACCCACATTTATTGATTCAACACAAGGGGAGCCAAAGAATATTCTCAAGTATTAGCAGCTGAGTTGTCAATTCAACCACACCTGGAAACTTAGTATCTGCAACAAAGTGTTTAGTAGCAAAGTAATATGATAGTTATGGTAACGGTAACAAAAGAGTAACGAAAGCAAAGTAATGTTTTTGGTATTTTGTAGTGATTGTAACAATAGCAACGGGAAAGTAAATAAGCATAAACCAGTATATGGAAAGCTCATATGCATCGGATCAGTGATGGATAATTATACCGGATGTGGTTCATCATGTAACAGTCATAACATAGGGTGACACAGAACTAGCTCCAATTCGTCAATGTAATGTAGGCATGTATTCCGAATATAGTCATCGTGCTTATGGAAAAGAACTTCCATGACATCTTTTGTCCTACCCTCCCGTGGCAGCGGGGTCCTAATGGAAACTAAGGGATATTAAGGCCTCCTTTTAATAGAGAACCGAAACAAAGCATTAGCACATAGTGAATACATAAACTCCTCAAACTACGATCATCACCGGTAAGTATCCCGATTATTGTCACTTCGGGGTTAACGGATCATAACACATAATAGGTGACTATAGACTTGCAAGATAGGATCAAGAACTCTCATATATTGATGAAAATATAATTGGTTCAGATCTGAAATCACGGCACTCGGGGCCCTAGTGACAAGCATTAAGCATAGCAAAGTCATAGCAACATCAATCTCAAAACATAGTGGGTACTAGGGATCAAACCCTAACAAAACTAACTCGATTACATGGTAAATCTCATCCAACCCATCACCGTCCAGCAAGCCTACGATGGAATTACTCACGCACGGCTGTGAGCATCATGAAATTGGTGATGCAGGATGGTTGATGATGACGATGATGATGAACCCCCCTCTCTGGAGCCCCGAACGGACTCTAGATCAGCCCTCCCGAGAGGTTTTAAGGCTTGGCGGCGGCTCCGTATCGTAAAACACGATGATTTCTTATCTCTTATATTTTTTCTCCCCGAAAGCAGTTATATAGAGTTGGAGTTGGAGTTGGGAGGTGTCGGTATTCTGGGAACGGGGGTCCCTAGACTTGTCTGCCTGCGGCTTGTGGCGTGGCTCGAGTGGGGGCCCAGTGTCACACCCTGCATTTTGTAACATTTCATTTTCATTATTAAAGCATGAAAGTTTGGACCAACAAAAACTTTTTTTTTGCATTATTTGGCTTTTATTTGGAGTTGGTTTCCTCTGTGTGTTTCTTTCAAGTGCTTCTTGAAGTCAACTACTCTACCCTCTAAATTCCATCTCCTTACCCCAAGCTCCTGACCAATGACCATGCCAGGCGAATAGTGCTATATAGAATTTTCTTACAAAAATAATTTGGCCAGAAAGTATTTTCTAAAATTAGTTTTCCAAAAACCCCTGAATTGAGGTTTGCACTGCAAGTACTTGATTAAGGGCAGTAAAAATCATTCCAAAAATATATTTGACTCCTATTAGATATAGGATGCCCAGGAACCACAAACCTATAATTTTAAAAATTGTTTTACTATTTTATTTAAAGGCTTTTTCTTAAGGCCAGAAATGGTCTTTAATAGGGAAAAATTATTTTTATTGTTTTAAAAATATTTGACAAAATTTATGGAAACTCATAGGACATATATTGTCCATATATAAGAGTTTCAACACCTGGTCATGTTCAAAATATTGGTCAAATCCCTCTAAAACCCTTTCTGGATATTTCAAGCTTTTGAAATATTTACAAAGGAAATATTCTCCAAAAATTCCAGGAAAATTCCATCATGTCACATATGACATATTAGATGATCTTGCCAAGTCTCATGACTTGGAGAACAAGATAACACCATCAAAACCCCTCAAAACTATCTCTGTCCATTCTGAAGTTTGATCAACTTTACATTGCCAAGTATGTCCAAATGTGCTCAAACTTGGTGGACATGCTTCATTGGTCTAATGATGCATCTGGACCAAATGGCACAGGTTGGAGAAGAGGAAGTCTTGGTCAAAGTGCCTCAAAACCCTCTCTGACCAGAATCAAGTTTGAACTACTTTGCACTACCAACTTTTTCTCCAAGACCCCAACTTTGGTGAGCCTGACCATGTGACCAAATAAGGCCACCACACCAAGTGGTACATCAAGGAGAAATGATTTACTCCACTGGATCTACACAAATCCATTTCTGCCCATTTCTAGGGTTTGCAAAAGTTGCATTGGCAACTTTGTCCAAATAAGCTCAAAATGGGTGGAAGGCCCTAAATATATGTGACATTTCACCCCTTGGAGTATCTTGGCCAGTGGGAGTCATTAGCTTACCCAAAACTCCATCAAACACCTTCTGGCAGAATACTAAAAAGCCTATTTTTGCCACTTTCACTAATCTCCTTGAGTTCATCTTTTTGCCACAACCCCTCCTCACTCCCCTCTGTCACTTAGACACTTTTCTACCCGAGGAAGCAATGTGGAGGAAGGAGGGAATCACGTTTGTCCTCTCTGGACAACAGCTTCCCTTCTCTCTCCCAGCCTCTCTCTCTCCCCTCTGCACCCCAGAGCATCCCATGCTCTTTCCAGGTTTTGCCCCCTTCCACTGTAGCCTCCAGACAGAAAAGGACGCGCGCGCGACGCGGAAAACCCGCGGATGCCGGCCAAAGTCGCGCTCTGGAGCGCCTGCCAGAGCGCCGACCGTTGACACCGCGCCTCCCGACCGCCTCGTGCCTTCCCATCGCGCCAGTTGATGTGTCTTGACGTCTGCGACACGCCGCCGTGCCGTCCCCATTGTCTCTCCCTCTCTCTCCCCTCCTGCAGCGTGTGCCCGACGCCGTCCGGCTCGGCCAATGGCCGGCCTCACACGCGCGGGCGCCAGAACACTCCCCCGCTCTCTCTCCTCCTCCCTGGCGCCCTACTCCATCCCCACGAGCGCCGTGGACAGCTCCAACCTCTCTCCAACGGCTTCCAGAGCCGATCCCGTGGGCGCCCGTAGGCCACGCCCACGGTGAACCGCGGCCAGCCTATATAAGGCGCTCCCGAGCCCTTCTCTTCCTCCCTGTCGCCCCTCCACACACCCAATCCACCCCCGGAACCACCCACTTCTCTCCAGAGCCGCCCGAGCTCGAGATCGAGCTCGAGCTCCGCCGCCTCGGGTCGCCGTCGATCTGCGGGTACAGGCCTCCTCCGCTCCTTTTCTCTCTCGAACTGGACTCCCCTCGCCTCACTGATGCTTTCCCCTCTCTTTCCCCCTCGTTTTGCAGCCGGAAGCGGCCGGAACCACCGGCGCCCGAAGCACCTCCGCCGCGGGACCTCGTCGCCGGCGAAGCAGGCCACCCCGGCGACCGTCTCCACCACCACCAGAACCGCGACTCGCTCCTGAGTCCAACGGTAGCCTCCGCGCCCCTTCCCGTGCCCTGTATCGCCGCCGGCGAGCTCGCCGTCGCCTCTGGCCGGAGGTAGACGACGGCCGCCGTGGGGCCGGCCCGTCAGCCACACGCCCTGACGGGTGGGATCCACCCGTCAGGTTTAAAACGTGTGCGCGCGCGCGCACCGATCCGCCGTCGGCCGAAGGCGTATTCAGCCTTTACGCCTTCGACGTGGCGGCCGCGTGGGCTGGGTTTCCCCCCTGGGCCTGCTGCTGCTGTGGCCTCTCTGGCCCAGTGGCACAGCGCCGTTTTTCTTTTTCCTTTTCTGTATTATTTCCAAATATTCCACAGGGCAGAATATTAATCCAAATGCATTGATTCCAATTTCTAAATTCCTAGAATATTGCAACCTATTTAATGGTGCAACTTTCACTCAAATCCAACCACCTTTTCTTCTCTGTAAATATTTAAATGTGGTTTTTAGCATTTAAATAGGCCTTTGAAAATCCATAACTCCTATTTTGCTGCTCCAAAACCAAAACCAAAAGTTGTCCCCTTCCTAGCCTTCCTCCTAGTATTTTACAAAAATAAGTTGACATTTTTGTGAGCACTTTGACTTTTCTGTTTTTATTATTGCCTTATTTTCCCGTTGTTTTCTTGCGACGTTAGATCCCGTATTTGACGAGGTAGCTGAGGAAGAAGGAGGAGCAGAGCCTGAAGACTTTGAAGATCAAGCCAACCAAGGCAAGCAGCCCTTTGACCATGACTATGATACCCCTTTATATGCATGTCTTTTTTAGCTCTTTATTATCGATGCATCGGAATCATGATGAGATGGTGAACCACGTGGGTTGGTTACCACGATTACTTCCTCGTTGATACTTGCAGTGTGCATGGCCCTACCTTCTTATGAGGGTTATGCCGGTGGGAGTAGATAGGATGCAAATGTAGATGCTACGCAAATGGGGTGGGTTTGTGCATGGTGAAGGAGGCAATGTGATTTCAAAAGTCTTTTCGAAAACCCCGTCGGGTGCCACCTATGCCCGAGGGAGATGATGAGATGGGTGACCACTTGATGAAGAAGTGGTGTGCCAAGGAAGGTGTGTGTTGTTTTCAAAACGGATTGGTCGGAGTTGCGACCGTTATTCCAACCTTACATGCGCGACCACTCTACCCTTATATGGGAAAGGGCATTATTGAGTACCTAGACCGATACTAGCTTGGAGCCCGCATTACTAGTGACGGGGGAGAGTTGGTGCTCTCTCTTGGGACGGGGTCGTGCCAGGTAGGGCGGCCATGACTGTTTTCACAGGGCACCGGACACACCGTTGGTACCCCGTGCTTGTGGTATGTGATGAAAATGGGAGCGAGGCTCCACAACTTTATGATGTGAAATGTTCGGCACGGGGGTTACTACCAATCGAGTGGACTCCATGTTAGTGTCGTCTAGGGAAAGGTAGTGATCGGGTGCTTACCCCGGGTACTTGAGGTACCGCGGGTCGTGGATGACACGGAAGTTCCCCGGATCTAGTGGGTAAAGTGTGCAACCTCTGCAGAGTGTAAAACTATTCGAATAGCCGTGTCCACGGTCAAGGACAGTTGGGTAACCGCTCTTGGGCTACGTCCACTTGTTTTCAAACCCGGTGTGTGTGAGATGATGGTGTTGTCTTGGATCAAGTCAGAGGACTTGACACGATTGAGATGGGTTGGTGCCCTCTCTGTTTATGATAAATGGGTTGGTGCCCCTTTCTATTTATGTTGATATCTGTGACCAGATCTTATGGTTACTTGAATTCTCTTGATGCATGCTTTATAGGATGTTGAACATGTCCTGCACTCAAAACTAGCTTTATGCAAAACTTTACCTATGTCATGCATTACTGTAACTTGAACCAAATCATGGGTTGCTTACGAGTACATTCAAAGTACTCATTGGCTTGCCACTGGTTATTTAATTGACCAGGCATGGGAGAACCGGAGTTCGAAGAAGAGTTCTTTGGAGACGATCATGCGAACTAGGACGTTCCCAGTCAGAATGCCTGTAGGGTTAAGGCAGATGGCATGGGTTCTACTTATCGACGACGTTTTCCGCTGCTATGTTTCATTTGATGTTCAGCCCTTAAGGCTTTATCGATGTAAGACTTGACCATGATTGGTCACTATTTGTGTAAGACGGTATGTATGGATGTAAGACTCTTGTTATTCAGCTTCTGTGTGTTCAGTGAGCATTGATCTCTGGGATCACTGTACACGTGCATTCGGTGATCACGACTTGCGAGTCGGGGTCCCCACACCCAGTGCGGCCCTAGGGGGGGCGCCTCCCACCCTCGTGGCAAGGGTGTGGGCCCCCTGGTCTTCATCTTTGGCAAGGATTTTTTATTATTTATTGTAAGATATTCTGTGGAGTTTCAAGTCATTCCGAGAACTTTTGTTTTCTGCACATAAAACAACATCATGGCAATTCTGCTGAAAATAGCGTCAGTCCGGGTTAGTTCCATTCAAATCATACAAGTTAGAGTCCAAAACAAGGGCAAAAGTGTTTGGAAAAGTAGATACGACGGAGACGTATCAACTCCCCCAAGCTTAAACCCTTGCTTGTCCTCAAGCAATTCAGTTGACAAACTGAAAGAAATAAAGAAAAACTTTTACAAACTCTGTTTGCTCTTGTTGTTGTAAATATGTCAAGCTAGCATTCAAGTTTTCAGGAAAGATTATAACTAACCACATTTGCAATAATTCTCAGGTCTCATGATTACCCATGTCAATAGCATAATCAACTAGCAAGCCATAATAATAAATCTCGGATGATAACACTTTCTCAACACAATCATAATATGATATAACAAGATGGTATCTCGCTAGCCCTTTCTGAGACCGCAAAACATAAATGCAGAGCACCTTTAAAGATCAAGGACTGACTAGACATTGTAATTCATGGTAAAAGAGGTTGACATCCATTAGCACATTGACAGACAAATATTGAAGCTGAATCAAACGGGTTGAAATTGCAACATATAGTCTTCACATCCGAACAAAATGAACGAATGCATTCCAATAGAAATGGTCACATATCCATAAATTGAGAAGCCACTTAGAATTTAGGTAGAAGAAAAAACAACAAGGTACGGACCAAGAACGAATACTCGGTAAGGATCACTCGATCTCAAACCAAATATCCGTGGAAGAAGAACTAGAGCTACAAGAATTCCCACCTATGAAACTCCCAAACCTTTCCGGTTATGCAATCAGGTGTTGGGGATACAGGGGAAGCATAATATCTCACCCAAATCTAGAAAATCCTACATCCAGCTGTATCCATCCTTCGACACATAACCGAGAAAAACTTCAGAAATCGTCTACCTCAACCTTCGAAAAGCATCCGTTATACAAGTTATGGCAATACTCCCGAACTCCCACCCCAGTACTGGGTAGCATCGAGGTTATCTCACCAACAACTGCATAAAAGAGATTTCCGATGTCGGCGAAACTAAACTCAGGTATTCTAGAACTGCAACGATAAAATTGTGATGACAACACCTCGGAGCTCAACTCCCCGGGACACTGCCACAACCCCTAAATGACAGGAGGCACCAAGAACAATGTTCTCATCACAAATCGATCGGAATAATTCCAAGATACCCGCGTGATCCTAATTTTTTTTTGTGAAATTTGAGACGAGAAGAGTCAAAACTCTACATCAGGATGCGTTACTAGAGCGATGAAGGGACTGGGGAGTAAAAAGAATTCCTAAACTCTCCGATATATAATTCCTAAATGACTCAAAACATTTTTCTAGACTAAACAACGCCAGCTATTCGATCAAGTAGGGGGCTCCTAAGGTCGGGGAAAGCTTTGATTACCAACTTGTAACGCCCTCGATGCGGCTATATCTCCTACGTGTCGAAGGACGACTTAGAGGCATAACCGCATTGAAAGCAATGTAGCAAGTAAGGCAATCTTCACAACAACCCATGTAAATAGATAATAGGGAAAAAGGGATACATAGTTGGCTTACACTCGCCACGTCACACAAATACATGAATAACATTACAATCATCCAATACACTCATGGTCCGACTACGGTACCAAAATAAAAGATCAACCCCAACATGCGACACGGTCCCGATCGCCCCAACTGGGCACCACTACTGATCATCTGGGAAAGACACATAGTAACGGCAAGAGTCTTTGTCGAACTCCCACTTGAGCTCAAGCGCATCGTCTGGAACGGTATCATCGGTCCCCGCATCTGGTTTGGAAGTAAACTGTGAGTCACGGGGACTCAGCAATCTCGCACCCTCGCGATCAAGACTATTTAAGCTTATAGGTAAGGCAAGGTAATATGTGGAGCTGCAGCAAGCGACTAGCATATATGGAGGCTAACCTGTTCACAAAAGAGAGCGAGAAGAGAAGGCAAAGCACGAACGAAGAACTATGATCAATAAGTGATCCTATAGCAACCTATGTCAAGCATTACTCCAACACCATGTTCACTTCCCGGACTCTGCCGAGAAGAGACCATCACGGTTACACACGCGGTTGATTCATTTTAATTAAGTTAAGTTTCATGTTATCTACAACCGGACATTAACAAATTCCCATCTGCCCATAACCGCGGGCATGGCTTTCGAAAGTTCAAATCCCTGCAGGGGAGTCCCAACTTAGCCCATCACAAGCTCTCACGGTCAACGAAGGATATTCCTTCTCCCGAGACAATCCGATCAGACTCGGCATACAGGTTCTACAAGACATCCTCGACAATGGTAAAACAAGTCTAGCAACACCGCCCGAATGTGCCGACAAATCCCGATAGGAGCTGCACATATCTCGTTCTCAGGGCACACTCAGATGAGCGCTCCATACAACTAAAACCAAACCTCGAGTTTCCCCGAGGGGGCGCTGCATAGGGCTCTAGTGTGGACCCACACTCAGAGGAGCACTGGCCCGGGGGGGTTTAAATAAAGATGACCCTTGGGCTCCGGAAACCCAAGGGAAAAAGAGGCTAGGAGGCAAATGGTAAAACCAAGGTTGGGCATTGCTGGAGGAGTTTTATTCAAGGCGAACTGTCAAGGGGTTCCCATTATAGCCCAACCGCGTAAGGAACGCAAAATCCAAGAACATAACACCGATATGACGGAAACTAGGGCGGCAAGAGTGGAACAAAACACTAGGGAAAAGGCCAAGCCTTCCACCCTTTACCAAGTATATAGATGCATTAAGATAACAAGATAATATGGTGATATCCCAACAATAAACAATGTTCCAACAAGGAACGATCTCCAATCTTCACCTGCAACTAGCAACGCTATAAGAGGGGCTGAGCAAAGCGGTAACATAGCCAATCAATGGTTTGCTAGGACATGGTGGGTTAGAGGTTTGACATGGCAATTTGGGAGGCATGATAAGCAAGTGGTAGGCATCATAGCATAGGCATAGTAAAAGAGCGAGCATCTAGCAAGCAAAGATAGAAGTGATTTCGAGGGTATGATCATCTTGCCTGCAAAGTTGTCAGAGTTGACTTGATCCTCGTAAGCAAACTCAATGGGATCCTCTTTAGCGAACTCGTCTCCCGGCTCTACCCAAACAAGACAAACAAGCAAAAGGAACTCAATCAACCACGTGCAATGCTCGAACAACATGATGCAACCATGGTATGCTATGCGGGATGCGATATGTGATGCATATGCAAGATTTGACAAGTAATGATTGAACCTGGCCTCAACTTGGAAATCCAAGAGTGCCACTGGAAAGGTGAGGTGATTTCGGTTGAAATCGATATAAAGATCACCGGAATTGGATGCACGGTTTGGAAATGGCAAGCAAAACAAATATGGCACCGGTCTGCGATGATCAGCAAGTAGCCATCTAAATGCAACAAGATAAATATGCTACGGCACTCAAACATGACAACAAAATACATGGCAGGGATCCACTCATGATGCTTGACAAAAGATAAACACTGATCTACGGCTAATTCACCCATTAACAGGTTCAAACAAGCATGGCAAAAATGCAAACGATAACAGGTTTCAGACTTAGTGAAATTAACACAAGTCTGGAATTTAGTATCAGGTAGCACACTTTGGAGCATAAAAACTACATGCTACAGGAACTTAACATGGCAAAGCAAGGCATGACATGAAGCTACTCAAAGCACTTAACAAAAGTCCCTTAGTGGCCTTGAGCCAAAAGGGATCATAAAATACAATTGCAAGCATGTGAACATGGCAAAAACATAATCAGGTTACAGACTTTGTGAAAAACTAGAGCATGCAAAACAATTAACGAGTAGACATGTTTACGAGCCCGATGCACTCACTACAGAGCATGGCATGACAAAGTAAGCATACACCCATCAATAATACATGGCATAGAAGCTAGAAATTGCAATAACAACAACATAGCATGCACGGATCAACAACAACGTCCTCGGCAAAATCACTAACAAGTCAACAATCTGCCAGGAATCACGAAATAGCAAAAGAAGAGCTCGATTGACTCATGCTAGGATGCTCCATAAATGCAACCAAAGATATGGATGGATAGAGCACCACAATGTTAACAAAACATCCTTACTGATCATCCCCAAAAGAGGCACGGATCACTAGGAAACAACATGAACATATGGCATAATGACAAAATCGGGACAAGGACTTGGAGAAATTCCAAGTCCCTGAAATCAGCATTAATGAATGCACTACTTTGCAAGCTTGTGCTAGTCACCACACATATCACAAAAATACATGGTAAGCACCTCTGTAAAGATGGCATGGAATATAACAAAACTCATATAGAACTCAGGAGCATATCATGTACAAATTAATCATGGCAAAAAAGACAAATATCTATTTGGTGAAACAGATCTGACAATTATATCACATAGCCCTCTTCCAACAGCATTTTGGGCATCAAGATGAGCTCAAATGAAAATGATGCAATGAGATGAAATGATCTACTCTCTGAGACGAACATTTCGATATGCTACATGCGCAAGTCGGAGATACGGATGCGGAGTTACAACATGCCAAAGTTTGCAAATAAATTAGAGTTTCAACAGGAAAGTCAACCGGATCTGGATTGGATCTGGCGGTTACTGTAGCTGCACGGATTTCGAAGATGGCCGGCCAAAGTCGAAGAACTCGCCGGAGTAGGGCGCGACACTTGGCGCCGGCAGACGAGGGCGGCGGGCTCTGGGCGGTGGAGGAGAAGCCCGCTGGAGCGGGGTGGCGGCAGGCCAGCGAAGGGCGGCGAAGGGATGACGGCGGTGGTCCGGCGCCGGCGCTCGGAGAGGAGAAGCGGCGCGGGGAGCTAGCGGGCGGCGGTCGGGCGATGGGCTCGCGAGGGCCCGACTCGGGCCTCCCGGGCCAGCGTTGTGGGGTGGTGCTGGCGACGAATCGTGTCGCGACACGTGGCAGTGGCGGGTCAGGTCGGACGTGTCCAGCCTGGCTGGACTTCGTCCGGCGGCGCGAGGAGGGGGAGACTAGGGTTTGGACCGTGGTCTTGAGGAGGGGATCTATATTTATAGGTAGAGGGAGCTAGGAGACTCCAAATGGAGTGCGGTTTTCAGCCACGCGATTGTGATCGAACGCTCTAGACGATGGAAGGGTTTTTCGTCGGTTTTGGGCCAAATTGGAAGGGTGTTGGGCTGCAACACGCACGAGGCCTTCTCGGTCCCTCGGTTAACCGTTGGGGTATCAAACGAAGTCCAAATGACACGAAACTTGACAGGCGGTCTACCGGTAGTAAACCAAGGCCGCTTGGCAAGTATCGGTCAAATTCGGAAATGTTTAACCCCCACACACGAAAAGAGGTAGAAAGGTCCACCGGAGGAGATAGGAGCGTCGGAATGCAAAACGGACAACGGGGAAAATGCTCGGATGCCTGAGACGAACACGTATGCAAATGCAATGCACATGATGACATGATATGAGATGCATGACAAGGAAACAAAACACGGAGACAAAAACCCAAACCCGACATGCGACATGGTCCCGATCGCCCCAACTGGGCACCACTACTGATCATCTGGGAAAGACACATAGTAACGGCGAGAGTCTTCGTCGAACTCCCACTTGAGCTCAAGCGCATCGTCTGGAACGGTATCATCGGTCCCTGCATCTGGTTTGGAAGTAAACTGTGAGTCACGGGGACTCAGCAATCTCGCACCCTCGCGATCAAGACTATTTAAGCTTATAGGTAAGGCAAGGTAATATGTGGAGCTGCAGCAAGCGACTAGCATATATGGAGGCTAACCTGTTCACACAAGAGAGCGAGAAGAGAAGGCAAAGCACGAACGAAGAACTATGATCAAGAAGTGATCCTATAGCAACCTACGTCAAGCATTACTCCAACACCGTGTTCACTTCCCGGACTCTGCCGAGAAGAGACCATCACGGTTACACACGCGGTTGATTCATTTTAATTAAGTTAAGTTTCATGTTATCTACAACCGGACATTAACAAATTCCCATCTGCCCATAACCGCGGGCATGGCTTTTGAAAGTTAAAATCCCTGCAGGGGAGTCCCAACTTAGCCCATCACAAGCTCTCACGGTCAACGAAGGATATTCCTTCTCCCGAGACAATCCGATCAGACTCGGCATACCGGTTCTACAAGACATCCTCGACAATGGTAAAACAAGTCCAGCAACACCGCCCGAATGTGCCGACAAATCCCGATAGGAGCTGCACATATCTCGTTCTCAGGGCACACTCAGATGAGCGCTCCATACAACTAAAACCAAACCTCGAGTTTCCCCGAGGGGGCGCTGCACAGGGCTCTAGTGTGGACCCACACTCAGAGGAGCACTGGCCCGGGGGGGTTTAAATAAAGATGACCCTTGGGCTCCGGAAACCCAAGGGAAAAAGAGGCTAGGAGGCAAATGGTAAAACCAAGGTTGGGCATTGCTGGAGGAGTTTTATTCAAGGCGAACTGTCAAGGGGTTCCCATTATAGCCCAACCGCGTAAGGAACGCAAAATCCGAGAACATAACACCGATATGACGGAAACTAGGGCGGCAAGACTGGAACAAAACACTAGGGAAAAGGCCAAGCCTTCCACCCTTTACCAAGTATATAGATGCATTAAGATAACAAGATAATATGGTGATATCCCAACAATAAACAATGTTCCAACAAGGAACGATCTCCAATCTTCGCCTGCAACTAGCAACGCTATAAGAGGGGTTGAGCAAAGCGGTAACATAGCCAATCAACGGTTTGCTAGGACATGGTGGGTTAGAGGTTTGACATGGCAATTTGGGAGGCATGATAAGCAAGTGGTAGGCATCATAGAATAGGCATAGCAAAAGAGCAAGCATCTAGCAAACAAAGATAGAAGTGATTTCGAGGGTATGATCATTTTGCCTGCAAAGTTGTCAGAGTTGACTTGATCCTCATAAGCAAACTCAACGGGCTCCTCGTTAGCGAACTCATCTCCTGGCTCTACCCAAACAAGACAAACAAGCAAAAGGAACTCAATCAACCACGTGCAATGCTCGAACAACATGATGCAACCATGGTATGCTATGCGGGATGCGATAAGTGATGCATATGCAAGATTTGACAAGTAATGATTGAACCTGGCCTCAACTTGGAAATCCAAGAGTGCCACTGGAAAGGTGAGGCAATTTCGGTTGAAATTGATATAAAGATCACCGGAATCGGATGCACGGTTTGGAAATGGCAAGCAAAACAAATATGGCACGGTCTGCGATGATCAGCAAGTAGCCATCTAAATGCAACAAGATAAATATGCTACGACACTCAAACATGACAACAAAATACATGGCAGGGATCCACTCATGATGCTTGACAAAAGATAAACACTGATCTACGGCTAATTCACCCATTAACAGGTTCAAACAAGCATGGCAAAAATGCAAACGATAATAGGTTTCAAACTTAGTGAAATTAACACAAGTCTGGAATTTAGCATCAGGTAGCACACTTTGGAGCATAAAAACTACATGCACAGGAACTTAACATGGCAAAGCAAGGCATGACATGAAGCTACTCAAAGCACTTAACAAAAGTCCCTTAGTGGCCTTGAGCCAAAAGGGATCATAAAATACAATTGCAAGCATGTGAACATGGCAAAAACATAATCAGGTTACAGACTTTGTGAAAAACTGGAGCATGCAAAATAGTTAACGAGTAGACATGTTTACGAGCTCGATGCACTCACTGCAGAGCATGGCATGACAAAGTAAGCATACACCCATCAATAATACATGGCATAGAAGCTAGAAATTGCAATAACAACAACGTAGCATGCACGGATCAATAGCAACATCCTCGACAAAATCGCTAACAAGACAACAATCTGCTAGGATTCATGAAATAGCAAAAGTAGAGCTTGATTGACTCAATCTATGGTGCTCCATAAATGCAAACAAAGACATGGATGGATATAGCAGCACAATGTTAACAAAACATCCTTACTGATCGTCCCCAAAAGAGGCACGGATCACTGGGAAACAACATGAACATATGGCATAATGACAAAATCGGGACAAGGAATTGGAGAAATTCCAAGTCCCTGAAATCAGCATTAACGAATGCACTACTTTGCAAGCTTGTGCTAGTCACCACACATATCACAAAAATACATGGTAAGCACCTCTGTAAAGATGGCATGGAATATAACAAAACTCATGTAGAACTCAGGAGCATATCATGTACAAATTAATCTTGGCAAAGAGGACAAATATCTATTTGGTGAAACAGATCTGACAATTATATCACATAGCCCTCTTCCAACAACATTTTGGGCATCAAGATGAGCTCAAATGAAAATGATGCAATGAGATGAAATGATGTACTCTCTGAAGCGAACATTTCGATATGCTACATGCGCAAATCGGAGCTACGGATGCGGAGTTACGACATGCCAAAGTTTGCAAATAAATTAGAGTTTCGACAAGAAAGTCAACCGGATCTGGATCGGATCTGGCGGTTACTGTAGCTGCATGGATTTCGAAGATGGCCGGCCGGAGTCGAAGAACTCGCCGGAGTAGGGCGCGACACTTGGCGGCGGCGGACGAGGGCGGCGGGCTCTGGGCGGTGGAGGAGAAGCGTGCCGGAGCGGGGTTGCGGCAGGCCAGCGAAGGGCGGCGAAGGGATGACGGCGGTGGTCCGGCGCCGGCGCTCGGAGAGGAGAAGCGGCGCGGGGCGCTAGCGGGCGGCGGTCGGGCGATGGGCTCGCGGGGGCCCGACTCGGGCCTCCCGGGCCGGCGATGTGGGGCGGTGCTGGCGACGAATCGTGTCGCGACATGTGGCAGTGGCGGGTCAGGTCGGACGTGTCCGGCCTGGCTGGACTTCGTCCGGCGGCGCGAGGAGGGGGAGACTAGGGTTTGGACCGTGGTCTTGAGGAGGGGATCTATATTTATAGGTAGAGGGAGCTAGGAGACTCCAAATGGAGTGCGGTTTTCGGCCACGCGATTGTGATCGAACGCTCTAGAAGATGGAAGGGTTTTTGGTGGGTTTTGGGCCAAATTGGAAGGGTGTTGGGCTGCAACACGCACGAGGCCTTCTCGGTCCCTCGGTTAACCGTTGGGGTATCAAACGAAGTCCAAATGACACGAAACTTGACAGTTGGTCTACCGGTAGTAAACCAAGGCCGCTTGGCAAGTATCGGCCAAATTCGGAAATGTTTAACCCCCACACACGAAAAGAGGTAGAAAGGTCCACTGGAGGAGATAGGAGCGTCGGAATGCAAAACAGACAACGGGGAAAATGCTCGGATGCCTGAGACGAACACGTATGCAAATGCAATGCACATGATGACATGATATGAGATGCATGACAAGGAAACAAAACACGGAGACAAAAACCCAAACCCGAGGAAATAAAATAACTTAGCGCTGGAAACGACAAGAGTTGGGACACATATAAGGTAAATTACATCCGGGGTGTTACAACACTCCACCACTACGAAAGGATCTCGTCCCAAGATCTAGGACTGGAAAAACGCCGGGTACTCAGAACGGAGGTGATCCTCGCGTTCCCAGGTAGCTTCATGGTCGGGATGGTGTGACCACTTGACTTTGAGGAATTTGATTGACTTATTGCGAGTCTTGTGTTCAGTCTCTTCAAGAATAGCAACTGGGTGCTCACGATAAGAGAGGTCTACTTGGAGATCAATGTCTTCAAAGTTGACGGTGCGGTCAGGGGTCTTGAAGAACTTGCAGAGCTGAGAGACATGGACACGTCGTGCTCATTTGCAAAGTTTGAAGGAAGCTCGAGTTGATAGGCGAGATCGCCTCTCTTGCTGACGATCTTGAAAGGACCCACGTATATAGGGGCAAGCTTCCCTTTGATACCGAAGCAACGAGTACCTTTCATTGGAGAGACACGGAGGTAAACATGGTCTCCGATCTCAAAGGACAAATCACAATGCTTACTATCATAGTAGCTCTTCTGGCGCGATTGTGCTGCTTTGAGGTTATCACGAATGACTTTGCACATTTCCTCTACCTCTGTGATCAAGTCATTTCCAAGAAGTTGATGTTCACCGGTCTCCGACCAGTCAAGAGGAGTACGACACTTCCTGCCATAGAGAATTTCAAATGGGGCCTTGCCCGAACTTGCTCGAAAACTGTTGTTGTAGGAGAACTCGGCATATGGAAGACAATCTTCCCACTTCATACCGAAAGAGATAACGCAAGCCCTGAGCATATCTTCGAGAATCTGATTGACACGCTCGACTTGACCGCTAGTTTGAGGATGAAAAGCTGTGCTGAAGCGGATGTTGGTGCCCATGGCCTTCTGAAAAGAATCCCAAAACTTGGAGGTAAAGATGCTGCCACGGTCTGAAGAGATCAACTGTGGAGTGCCGTGCAGAGAGACAATCCAAGAGGTATAAAGCTCCGCCAATTGAGCTGCAGTGATAGACTCTTTGATAGGCAGAAAGTGAGCCACTTTAGTGAGTTTGTCGATGACAATGAATATAGCATCATTGCCACGCTTGGACTTTGGAAACCCAGTCACGAAGTCCATCTCGATGTGGTCGAACTTCCATTCTGGAATGGCAAGAGGTTGGAGGAGACCAGCTGGTCGTTGGTGTTCTGCCTTCACTCTTCTGTAGACATCACATTCATTCACGAACTGAGCAATCTCGCGCTTCATTCAAGTCCACCAATAAGCCTGCTTGAGGTCCTGGTACATCTTCGTACTGCCAGGGTGGATAGAGAGGAGTGAATTGTGAGCCTCGTTCATAATGACTTTACGGAGGTCACCTTTAGGCACAACAATGCGATCCTCGAAGAAGAGAGTATCCTTGTCAACAAGGCGATAGCACTTGTACTTGGGTTGACTCTTGGCAATCCCAATCTTCACCTTCTTCACCATAGCATCAAGAAGTCGAGCCTCGCGAATCTGATCTTCCAACGTAGGAGAGACTTGAAGTTTGGCAAGGAACCCTTGAGGAACAACTTGCAAATTGAGTTTGCGGAAAGCTTCACAAAGCTCAGGTTGGTAGGGCTTGAGAATCAGACTGTTGCAGTAAACCTTCCTGCTCAATGCGTCATCAATCACATTGGCCTTGCCTGGATTATATTTGATGCTTGGATTATACTCTTGAATCATCTCGACCTAACGAGTCTGCCTGAGGTTGAGATTAGGCTGAGTGAAGATGTACTTGAGACTCTTGCGATCAGTGAAGATGTCCACTTTTCTTCCCAATAAGAGATGTCTCCAAGTCAAAAGAGCATGCACAACTGCTGCCAGCTCGAGGTCATGAGTGGGGTAGTTCTTCTCGTTGGGCTTCAACTGGCGAGAGGTATAAGCCACAACTTTCTTCTCTTGCATCAACAGTGCACCAAGACCTTGATGAGAGGCATCGCAGAAGACCTCGAACAGTTTGGATTCATCAGGAGGAGTCAGAACTGGAGCAGTGACTAATTTCTCTTTCAAAGTGTTGAAAGCAATGTCACATTCCGGAGACCAAACGTACTTCACGTGCTTCTGGAGAAGGTTGGAAAGAGGCTTCACGATCTTTGAAAAGTTCTCAACGAACCTTCGACAATAGCTTGCGAGACCAAGGAAGCTGCGGAGTTGCTTCACGTTCTGAGGTGGTTCCCAATTCACAAATGCAGACACCTTCTCAGGATTCACCGCTATGCCCTTGGCAGAGATGATATGCCCAAGACAGAGAACCTCATCGAGCCAAAACTCGCACTTTGAGAACTTGGCGTAGAACTGATGTTCTCTGAGCTTATTGAGCACCAAACGCAAGTGCGTGGCATGATCTTCCTTGTTCTTCGAAAAGACCAGAATGTCATCGAGGTAGACCAAGACGAAGTCATTTGTGTAGGCGTTGAAGATGAAGTTCATCATGCGAGAGAAAGTCGGCGGAGCGTTGACGAGGCCAAAAGACATGACAGTGTATTCATATGAACCATAGCTTGTTCTGAAAGCCGTCTTGGGGATATCTTGCTCACGGATATGAATCTGGTGATAGCCCATACGGAGATCAAGCTTGGAGAATACTTGAGCACCTTTGAGTTGTTCAAACAGCTCATTGATGTTGGGAAGTGGGTACTTGTTCTTTATAGTCTTCTTGTTCAATGTACAGTAGTCAACACAAAGTCGGTCCGTTCCAACCTTCTTCTTCACAAAAAGAACTCCACAACCCCACGGAGAAGAACTAGGTCGGATGAGACCCATTCGCTCTTGAATATTGAGTTGCTTCTTTAGCTCTTTCAACTCTTCAGGTCCAAGCTTGTAAGGACGTTTGCAAACAGGTTCCGTGCCAGGCTCAAGATCGATGACGAATTCAACTGGCCGGTGTGGAGGCATTCCCGGAAGCTCTTCTTGAAAGACGTCTTGATATTCGCAAACGAATGGAATTTGAGAGATGGCATCTAGTTCACCCTTCTCATTGAGAGAAAATAGACGGATGGTATCATCACGAGCGGCAAAGACAATTACATCCTCAGACGAATGAGTCAATTGAATCTTCCTGGCAGCACAATCAAGATAAGCCTTGTGCTTAGAAAGCCAATCCATTCTGAGAATAAGATCAATATCCATGTCGCCCAGAACAATAGGAGAAGCTAGAAATTTGTAGTCGCCCAACGTGATAGTAACATCCGGGATGCAGATATTAGATGTCATTTGCTTGCCCGGTGACACGATTTGCAAAGATCTTTGCAAATACTGATAATCACACTCATACTTTGATGCAAAAGGTTTTGAAATGAAGCAATGCGATGCACCAGTGTCAAAAAGAACTTTTGCAGGAACATCGTTAACAGGAAGGTTACCCATGATGACATCTGACGAGTCCTCTGCCTGAGCTGCATTCACCATGTTGACCTTGGCGTGCTTGGGGTTATGCTTGACCACAGCTGTACTTGCCGATCTCACAGGAGGACAAGGAGGGAGACACCTCTGATTGAAGCATTTGTTGGCATAGTGACCCTTCTGTTGGCACTTGTTGCACGTGACCTCGGAAAGCGGACGGTGATACGGAGCACTCGATCTTGGAGCTTGAGACGAAGTCGTGTTCTGAAAGCCAGGGTTGGGTGGGTGGGAAGATCCACTGCCACCTTTGCTCTTCTGCTGATAAGGCTGACGGAACGGTGATGGAGGAAGCCAAAACTTCTGCTGCTTAGCCACTTGAGTTGAGGAAGAAGGAGTAGCATCTCTGACTCGCTTCTTGCAAGCATCGCACTTCAGTTGAGCAGTCTCTTGCTTCATTGCCATGTTGTAAAACTCATCGTACCTCTTGGGCTCAAAGAGAACGAGAGCTAGCTGGATTTCTTCTCTGAGACCACCCCTGAACTGGTATATCATGCTCTTCTCGTCAGGGACGTCTTGCTTAGCAAAACGGGCGAGCTTCTGAAACATCTTGTTGTACTCGTAGACAGACATAAAGTCTTGCTTCAGGTTGCGGAATTCCTCACGCTTGCTTTCAACCACGCTCTGAGGAATATGATGAGCTTTGAAGTCGTGACGGAATTCATCCTAGGTAATCACACGGCCTCCTCTTGAATCTTTCTACTGCTGAAACCATTCTGCAGCTTGGTCTTTGAGTTGGAAGGAAGCGAACTTGACAAAGTCCTCAGGCCTGACGTTAATGCACTCGAAATGCTTTCATATGTCCATGAGCCAATCATCAGCATCTATTGCCTCAACACAATTGCTGAAGGTCTTTCGCTGGTTAGCAAGGAACTGGTTGAGTGTAGCAAAGTGATTCTGATTGTTGCCTTTGCCCTGGTTCCCTTGGTTGCTCTCTTGAAGAAGTTGCATGATTAGCTGCGTGTTTGCATTGGTAGCGGCCATCACAACTTGCCATGCCTCTGGAGGTGGAGGTGGTGGTGGCGGATCAGGATTCGGAGTCGTGCATGTTGGAGGAGCCATCCTGAAGAGGTTGACATCCATTAGCACATTGACAGACAAATATTGAAGCTGAATCAAATGGGTTGAAATTGCAACATATAGTCTTCACATCCGAACAAAATGAACGAATGCATTCCAATAGAAATGGTCACATATCCATAAATTGAGAAGCCACTTAGAATTTAGGTAGAAGAAAAAACAACAAGGTACGGACCAAGAACGAATACTCGGTAAGGATCACCCAATCTCAAACCAAATATCCGTGGAAGAAGAACTAGAGCTACAAGAATTCCCACCTATGAAACTCCCGAACCTTTCCGGTTATGCAATCAGGTGTTGGGGATACAGGGGAAGCATAATATCTCACCCAAATCTAGCAAATCCTACATCCAGCTGTATCCATCCTTCAACACATAACCGAGAAAAACTTCGGAAATCGTCTACCTCAACCTTCGAAAAGCATCTGTTATACAAGTTATGGCAATACTCCCGAACTCCCGCCCCAGTACTGGGTGGCGTCGAGGTTATCTCAGCAACAACTGCATAAAAGAGATTTTCGATGTCGGCGAAACTAAACTCAGGTATTCCAGAACTGCAATGATAAAATTGTGACGACAACACCTCGGAGCTCAACTCCCCGGGACACTGCCACAACCCCTAAATGACAGGAGGCACCAAGAACAATGTTCTCATCACAAATCGATCGGAACGATTCCAAGATACCCGCGTGATCCTAATTTTTTTTAGTGAATTTTGAGACGAGAAGAGTCAAAACTCTACGTCAGGATGCCTTACCAGAGAGATGAAGGGACCGGGGGGTAAAAAGAATTCCTAAAATCTCCGATATATAATTCATAAATGACTCAAAACATTTTTCTAGACTCAACAACACCAGCTATTCGATCAAGCAGGGGGGCTCCTAAGGTCGGGGAAAGCTCTGATTACCAACTTGTAACGCCCTCGATGCGGCTATATCTCCTACGTGTCGAAGTACGACTTCGAGGCATAACCGCATTGAAAGCAATGTCGCAAGTAAGGTAATCTTCACAACAACCCATGTAAATAGATAATAGGGGTAAAAGGATACAGAGTTGGTTTACACTCGCCACGTCACACAAATACATGAATAACATTACAATCATCCAATACACTCATGGTCCGACTACGGTACCAAAATAAAAGATCAACCCCAACATGCGACACGGTCCCGATCGCCCCAACTGGGAACCACTACTGATCATCTGGGAAAGACACATAGTAATGGCGAGAGTCTTCGTCGAACTCCCACTTGAGCTCAAGTGCATCTGGTTTGGAAGTAAACTGTGAGTCACGGGGACTCATCAATCTCGCACCCCCGCGATCAAGACTATTTAAGCTTATAGGTAAGGCAAGGTAATATGTGGAGCTGCAGCAAGCGACTAGCATATATGGTGGCTAACCTGTTCGCAAAAGAGAGCGAGAAGAGAAGGCAAAGAACGAACGAAGAACTATGATCAAGAAGTGATCCTATAGCAACCTATGTCAAGCATTACTCCAACACCGTGTTCACTTCCCGGACTCTGCCGAGAAGAGACCATCACGGTTACACACGCGGTTGATTCATTTTAATTAAGTTAAGTTTCATGTTATCTACAACCGGACATTAACAAATTCCCATCTGCCCATAACCGCGGGCATGGCTTTCGAAAGTTCAAATCCCTGCAGGGGAGTCCCAACTTAGCCCATCACAAGCTCTCACGGTCAACGAAGGATATTCCTTCTCCCGAGACAATCCGATCAGACTCGGCATAGCCAATCAATGGTTTGCTAGGACATGGTGGGTTAGAGGTTTGACATGGCAATTTGGGAGGCATGATAAGCAAGTGGTAGGCATCATAGCATAGGCATAGTAAAAGAGCGAGCATCTAGCAAGCAAAGATAGAAGTGATTTCGAGGGTATGATCATCTTGCCTGCAAAGTTGTCAGAGTTGACTTGATCCTCGTAAGCAAACTCAATGGGATCCTCTTTAGCGAACTCGTCTCCCGGCTCTACCCAAACAAGACAAACAAGAAAAAGGAACTCAATCAACCACGTGCAATGCTCGAACAACATGATGCAACCATGGTATGCTATGCGGGATGCGATATGTGATGCATATGCAAGATTTGACAAGGAATGACTGAACCTGGCCTCAACATGGAAATCCAAGAGTGCCACTGGAAAGGTGAGGTGATTTCGGTTGAAATCGATATAAAGATCACTGGAATTGGATGCACGGTTTGGAAATGGCAAGCAAAACAAATATGGCACCGGTCTGCGATAATCAGCAAGTAGCCATCTAAATGCAACAAGATAAATATGCTACAACACTCAAACATGACAACAAAATACATGGCAGGGATCCAGTCATGATGCTTGACAAAATATGAACACTGAGCTAAGGCTAATTCACACATTAACAGGTTCAAACAAGCATGGAAAAAATGCAAACGATAACAGGTTTCAGACTTTGTGAAATTAACACAAGTCTGGAATTTAGCATCAGGTAGCACACTTTGGAGCATAAAACTACATGCTACAGGAACTTAACATGGCAAAGCAAGGCATGACATGAAGCTACTCAAAGCACTTAACAAAAGTCCCTTAGTGGCCTTGAGCCAAAAGGGATCATAAAATACAATTGCAAGCATGTGAACATGGCAAAAACATAATCAGGTTACAGACTTTGTGAAAAACTAGAGCATGCAAAACAGTTAACGAGTAGACATGTTTACGAGCCCGATGCACTCACTACAGAGCATGGCATGACAAAGTAAGCATACACCCATCAATAATACATGGCATAGAAGCTAGAAATTGCAATAACAACAACATAGCATGCACGGATCAACAACAACGTCCTCGGCAAAATCACTAACAAGTCAACAATCTGCCAGGAATCACGAAATAGCAAAAGAAGAGCTCGATTGACTCATGCTAGGATGCTCCATAAATGCAACCAAAGACATGTATGCATAGAGCACCAGAGTATTAACAAATTATCCTTACTGATCATCCCCAAAAGAGGCACGGATCACTAGGAAACAACATGAACATATGGCATAATGACAAAATTGGGACAAGGACTTAGAGAAATTCAAAGTCCCTGAAATCATCATTAACGAATGCACTACTTTGCGAGCTTGTGCTAGTCACCACACATATCACAAAAATACATGGTAAGCACCTCTATAAAGATGGCATGGCATATAACAAAACTCATGTAGAACTCAGGAGCATATCATGCACACATTAATCATGGCAAAAATGACAAATATCTATTTGGTGAAACAGATTTGACAATTATATCACATAGCCCTCTTCCAACAGCATTTTGGGCATCAATATGAGCTCAAATGAAAATTATTCAATGAGATGAAATGATGTACCCTCTGGGACGAACATTTCGATATGCTACACGCGCAAATCGGAGCTACGGATGCGGAGTTACGACATGCCAAAGTTTGCAAATAAATTAGGGTTTCGGGAGGAAAGTCAACCGGATCTGGATCGGATATGGCGGTTACTGTAGCTGCACGGATTTTGAAGATGGTCGGCCGGAGTCGAAGAACTCGCCGGGGCGAGGGGCTCGCCGGAGTAGGGCGCGGCACTTGGCGCCGACGGACGAGGGCGGCGGGCTCCGGGTGGTGGAGGACGACGTCGGCGGCGAGGCGGCGAACTCCGGGCGGTGGAGGAGAAGCCTGCCGGAGCGGGGCGGCGGCAGGCCGGCGAAGGGCGGCGAAGGGATGACGGCGGTGGTCCGGTGCCGGCGCTGGGAGAGGATAAGCGGCGCGGGGCGCTCCGGGCGGCGGTCGGGAGATGGGCTCGGGGGGCCCGACTCTGGCCTCCCGGGCTGGTGATGTGGGGCGGTGCTGGCGACGAATCGTGTCGCGACACGTGGCAGCGGCGGGTCAGGTCGGACGTGTCCGGCCTGGCTGGACTTTGTCCGGCGGCGCGAGGAGGGGGGAGATTAGGGTTTGGACCGTGGTCTCGAGGAGGGGATCTATATTTATAGGTAGAAGGAGCTAGGAGACTCCAAATGGAGTGCGGTTTTCGGCCACGCGATCGTGATCGAACGCTCTAGACTATAGAAGGGTTTTTGGTGGGTTTTGGGCCAAATTGTAAGGGTGTTGGGCTGCAACACGCACGAGGCCTTCTCGGTCCCTCGGTTAACCGTTTGGGTATCAAACGAAGTCCAAATGGCACGAAACTTGACAAGCGGTCTACCGGTAGTAAACCAAGGACGCTTGGCAAGTCTCGGTCCAATCCGGAAATATTACCCCCCACACACGAAAAGAGGTAGAAAGGTCCATCGGAGGAGATAGGAGCCCCAGAATGCAAAACGGACAACGGGGAAAATGCTCGGATGCCTGAGACGAACACGTATGCAAATGCAATGCACATGATGACATGATATGAGATGCATGACAAGGCAACAACACACGGAGACAAAAACCTGAACCTGAGGAAATAAAATAACTTCACGCCGGAAACGGCAAGAGTTGGGATACATATAAGGTAAATTACATCCGGGGTGTTACATCGAGCATACAAAACAGGATGATTATTTGAAGGTTTAGAGTTTGGCACATACAAATTTACTTGGAACGGCAGGTAGATACTGCATATAGGAAGGTATAATGGACTCATCTGGAATAACTTTGGGGTTTAAGGAGTTTGGATGCACAAGCAATATTCCCGCTTAGTACAGGTCAAGGCTAGCAAAAGACTGGGAAGCGACCAACTAGAGAGCGACAACAGCCATGTACACGCATTAAAATTAATAAACATTGGATGCAAGCATGAGTAGGATATAATCCACCATGAACATAAATATCGTGAAGGCTATGTTGATTTGTTTCAACTACATGCGTGAACATGTGCCAAGTCAAGTCACTTAAATCATTCAGAGGAGGATACTACCCTATCATACCACATCATAACCATTTTAATAGCATGTTGGCACGCAAGGTAAACCATTATAACTCATAGGTAATCAAGCATGGCACAAGCAACTATGATCTCTAATTGTCATTGCGAACATGTTTATTTATAACAAGCTAAATCAAGAACGATGAACTCATCATATTTACAAAAATAAAAGAGGTCGTGTTCATACCAGCTATTCTCATCTCAGTCAGTCCATCATATATCGTCATAATTGCCTTTCACTTGCACGACCGAACTATGTGAATAATAATAAGAGTGCACGTGCATTGAACTAAGCTGGAATCTGCGAGCATTCAATAAACATGAGAAGACAAAGCAATATGGGCTCTTGGTTAAATCAACAATAAAGCATATAAGAGCCACTTCAACAATTTAATCATGGTCTTCTCCTATTGATCCCCAAAGAAAAGAAAAGAAATAAAACTATTTACACGGGAAAGCTCCCAACAAGCAAAAGAAGAACATGAAATCTTTTTGGGTTTTCTTTTTAATTACTACTACAAGCATGGAAATTAAACTGATTAAAAGTTACAACTAATTTTTTTGGTTTTTTCTTAAGGTTTATTAAACACACAAGAAGAAAGCATAAAAGGAAATAAACTAGCATGGATGATACAATGAAAAAGTATGAACACCGACATCTAGCAATGAGTGTGTGTGAACATAAATGTAATGTCGGTGAGAAATACGTACTCCCCCAAGCTTAGGCTTTTGGCCTAAGTTGGTCTATGGCCACGGCTGGCCTGGCTGATATCCATAATAATAATTGGGTCGTACTGCAATGAGGAAGAAGAAGGCTCCGATTGCCACTGGCTGGAAATCATCTCCAGATCCCACGGATAGTTAGACTGTCGTGAAGGATCAAATTGTGGTTCTGGTTCTGGCTCCTCGGCTGGTGCAGGGTTCCGATAGGCGTGGATAGCTGTCAATGGAACAAGGTACGTGCCTACAGTCAGATCAAAGAAAAAAGGAGCAGGCAAGGTAATAGTCTCAGGATGATGTTTATTAAAGAACAATTGATATTTAAGCTCTCCTGCCCTATTCTTAATAATAAAATCATGTGCCACCATACTTTTATAATCTAGATAAACACAAGGTAGCACTTTTTCTTCCTTCTCAGCATGCCTAATAGGTATGTTAAAATGTGCAGCTAGGTGTGTGGCATATATGCCTCCAAAGATGGGGCCCTTTTGTACGGTTCAGACTTAACCGTTTAGCAATAAGAACGCCCATACTAAAAGTGTTATCACTGTATAAACCGTGGTGCAAAATAATAATATCAGGGATACTCAGGTTTCCACAGTTTCCGCGACCAATTAAGCAACGACTAGCGAATAATGCAAAGTAGCGTAAAACAGGAAAATGTATGCTAGTGATTCGTGCATCGGAAACCTTCCTAGTTTCTCCTACAGTGATAGTATCAATAAACCCCTCCACATCACCATGATGTGGTTCTTCTATCTCGCCCCCAAAAGGGACTAAACAAATCCGACAGAAATCATAAAGTGACATCTCCTTATGCTCATCATATAAATGAAATTCCACCGTAGGTGGTGAGTTCCTAGAATAAAAATGAAAGTTTTGCACAAAGGTATGTGAGTAAGAGATACTGATCGCATTGGTCGTGGAGGAAAGCGGTGAGGCCTGCATTATGAGCCAATTCGTGAAAATCTTCATAAATCCTAGCTGCTCTAAAGAAATCCTCGGAAGGCCATTCACACGCCTGAACTCCGCGGTGCGCGGCAAATTATACTTAGGCTTCGGTGCCTTTTCCTTCGAGATTTGGCTCGATGAGCCCCTCAATAATCTCCTCATCATTTTCTGAAAAATTCTGAAATTTTTAGTAACTTCAAAATAAAAGTAAACCAAACTCAATAATATTGATAGCAACTACTCCTACAAGTGCCTAGAGCCTATATCATGCATCAAAACTACTTTTGACCATATAAATTTGACATGCAAGCTCAAGAACAGGGTCACCTAGCAGCAAAAATTTGCAATGAATAAAGCACTAGAATAAAAAACTAATTGGACCAATGGAGGAGTCACATACCAAGGAACAATCTCCGCAAGGAGTTTTGTGAGAGGTTCTTTGAGCAAGGAGATCAAAAATGGCAGCAAAGATGGCTGGAACTCATGCTTGAGTTGGTTTTCGTGTTTGTGGGAGGAAGAAGAAGAGGAAGATGGCTGGAACTCATTTCGAATAACATGAAACCGGAGAAATTTCGAATAACACTAGGTTACCTCAACGGGGATATGTACATCCCCAATAATAAGTATATCATATTTCTTCTTGACAGTAGGAAGAGGAAATTCAAAACCTCCAAATATAATCGATGGAATTTTTCCGATAGAATTGACACTATGAACTTGAGGTTGTTTCCTCGGAAAGTGTACCTTATGCTCATTACCATTAACAGGAAAAGTGACATTGTCTTTGTTGCAATCAATAACAGCCCCTGTAGTATTAAGAAAAGGTCTTCCAAGAATAATAGACATACTATCGTCCTCGGGAATATCAAGAATAACAAAGTCCGTTAAAATAGTAATGTTTGCAACCACAACAGGCATATCCTCACAAATACCAATAGGTATAGCAGTTGATTTATCAGCCATTTGCAAAGATATTTCAGTAGGTGTCAACTTATTCAAGTCAAGTCTAAGATATAAAGAGAGAGGCATAACACTAACACCGGCTCCAAGATCACATAAAGCAGTTTTAACATAGTTTCTTTTAATGGATCGTGGTATAGTAGGTACTCCTGGATCTCCAAGTTTCTTTGGTATTCCACCCTTAAAAGTATAATTAGCAAGCATGGTGGAAATTTCAGCTTCTGGTATCTTTCTTTTATTTGTAACAATATCTTTCATGTACTTAGCATAAGGATTCATTTTGAGCCTATCAGTCAATCGCATACGCAAGAAGATATGTCTAATCATTTCAGCCAAGTGCTCCAAATCCTCATCATACTTTTTCTTGGATGGTTTGGGAGGAAAATGCATGGGTTTCTGAACCCAAGGCTCTCTTTCTTTACCATGTTTCCTAGCAACAAAGTCTTTCTTATCATAACGTGGATTCTATGATTGTGGGTTATCAAGATCAACAGCAGGTTCAATTTCTACATCAGTATCATTACTATGCTGAGCACTATTATGAACATCATCACTAACATTTTCATTAGGTTCATGTTCATTGCCAGATTGTGTTTCAGCATCAGACATAGAGATATCATTTGCATTATCAAGTGGTTCAGCAATAGGTTCACTAGAAGTTTGCACAGTTCTATCATTTTTCTTTTTCTTCCTTTTAGAAGAACTAGGTGCATCAATATTATTTCTCTGAGAATCTTGTTCAATTCTCTTAGGGTGGCCTTCAAGATACAAAGGTTCCTGAGTCATTCTACCAGTTCTAGTAGCCACTTTAACAGCATAATCATTTTTCTTACTATTCATCTCATTGAGCAATTCTTTTTGAGCTTTAAGTACTTGTTCTACTTGAGTGGTAACCATAGAAGCATGTTTGCTAACAAGTTTGAGTTCACCTCTAATATTAGCCATATAATCACCCAAGTATTTAATCATATCAGCATCTTGTTTTAATTGTCTACCAAAATAAGCATTGAAGTCTTCTTGCTTAAACATAAAATTATCAAACTCATCCAAGCACTGACGAGCAATTTTAGCAGGAGGGATTTCAACTTTATCATATCTATAGAGAGAATTTACCTTTACTACCTGTGTCGGGTTATCGAGGTCTGGCGGTTCTTCAATAAGTAAAGGATCAAGATCATATGTTTCTTCAATAGGTGGTAAATTAAGACCATGTATTTATTCAATAGGAGGTAAATTCTTAACATCTTCAGCTTTAATACCTTTTTCTTTCATAGATTTCTTTGCCTCTTGCATATCTTCGGGACTGAGAAATAGAACACCTCTCTTCTTCGGAGTTGGTTTAGGAATAGGATCATTAATTGGAGCAGGAGCTGGCTCAGGAGGTGCCCAATTATTTTCATTTGTCAACATATTATTCAATAATATCTCAGCTTCATCTGGTGTTCTTTCCCTAAAAAGAGAACCAGCACAACTATCCAGGTAATCTCTGGAAGCATCGGTTAGTCCATTGTAAAAGATATGAAGTATTTCATTTTTATTAAGAGGATGATCAGGCAAAGCATTAAGTAACCTGAGAAGCCTCCCCCAAGCTTGTGGGAGACTCTCTTCTTTAATTTGCACAAAGTTGTATATTTCCTTTAAAGCAGCTTGTTTCTTATGAGCAGGGAAATATTTAGCAGAGAAGTAGTAAATCATATCCTGGGGACTACGCACACAACCGGGATCAAGAGAATTAAACCATATCTTAGCATCACCCTTTGATGAGAACGGAAATATTTTAAGGATATAAAAGTAGCAAGATCTCTCATCACTAGTGAATAGGGTGGCTATATCATTTAATTTAGTAAGATGTGCCACAACAGTTTCAGACTCATAGCCATGACAAGGATTAGATTCAACCAAAGTAATTATATCAGGATCAATAGAGAATTCATAATCCTTATCAGTAACACAGATAGGTGAAGTAGCAAAAGCAGGGTCAGGTCTCATCGTAGAATTTAGAGATTGCTTATTCCATTTAGCTAATAACCTTTTGAGTTCATATCTATCTTTGCAAGCTAAAATAGCTAAAGAAGCTTCTTGATCAAATAAATAACCCTCAAGAATAACAAGTGATTCTTCATCATCACTTTCATCATCATAATCAGATTCAATATTTTCAATCTCTCTAGCCCTAGCAAGTCGTTCATCGAGAAAATCACTAAGTGGCATAGTAGTATCAGGCATAGAGGTAGTTTCATCATAAGTATCATGTATAGTAGAAGTAGCATCATCAATAACATGCGACATATCAGAACGAATAGCAGAAGTAGGTTTAGGTGTCGCAAGCTTACTCAATAGAAGGTGAATCAAGTGCAGAGCTAGATGGCAGTTCCTTACCTCCCCTCGTAGTTGAGGGATAAATTGTTGTCTCAGGTCTTTCAAATTCTTCATAGTGTCCAGCGGATAAAAATCCCAAGTGACTCAAAGAATAGAGCTATGCTCCCCGGCAACGGTGCCAAAAATTAGTCTTGATAACACACAAGTATAGGGGGTCGCAACAACTTTCGAGGGTAGAGTATTCAACCCAAATTTATTGATTCAACACAAGGGGAGCAAAAGAATATTCTCAAGTATTACCAGCTGAGTTGTCAATACAACCACACCTGGAAACTTAGTATCTGCAGCAAAGTGTTTAGTAGCAAAGTAATATGATAGTGATGGTAACGGTAACAAAAGAGTAACGAAAGCAAAGTAATGTTTTTGGTATTTTGTAGTGATTGTAACAATAGCAACGGGAAAGTAAATAAGCGTAAACCAGTATATGGAAAGCTCGTAGGCATCGGATCAGTGATGGATAATTATGCCGGATGTGGTTCATCATGTAACAGTCATAACATAGGGTGACACAAAACTAGCTCCAATTCGTCAATGTAATGTAGGCATGTATTCCGAATATAGTCATACATGCTTATGGAAAAGAACTTGCATGACATCTTTTGGCCTACCCTCCTGTGACAGCGGGGTCCTAATGGAAACTAAGCGATATTAAGGCCTCCTTTTAATAGAGAACCGGAACAAAGCATTAGCACATAATGAATACATGAACTCCTCAAACTATGGTCATCACCGGTAAGTATCCCGATTATTGTCACTTCGGGGTTAACGGATCATAACACATAATAGGTGACTATAGACTTGCAAGATAGGATCATGAACTCTCATATATTGATGAAAACATAATAGGTTCAGATCTGAAATCACGGCACTCGGGCCCTAGTGACAAGCATTAAGCATAGCAAAGTCATAGCAACATCAATCTCAAAACATAATGGGTACTAGGGATCAAACCCTAACAAAACTAACTCGATTACATGGTAAATCTCATCCAAACCATCACCGTCCAGCAAGCCTATGATGGAATTACTCACGCACGGCTGTGAGCATCATGAAATTGGTGATGGAGGATGGTTGATGATGACGACGGTGACGAATCCCCCTCTCCGGAGCCCCGAATGGACTCCAGATCAGCCCTCCCAAGAGGTTTTAGGGCTTGGCGGCGGCTCCGTATCATAAAACGCGATGATTTCTTATCTCTTATTTTTTTTCCCCGAAAGCAGTTATATAGAGTTGGAGTTGGAGTCGGGAGGTGTCGGCGTTCTGTGAACGGGGGTCCCCAAACTTGCCTGCCTGCGGCCTGCGGCATGGCTCGAGTGAGGGCCCAATGCGGCCTAGCTTCATCAGCTCAAACTCAAGACCCTCGCGAGGGGCCAAGCCCTGCGGGGCGGACAACAGGAAGCTTCCTCAGGAGCAGCCTCATCAGGCAGGCTCGCGAGGAGGCGGAGAGATCACGGCAGGGGCACCTCGCGAGGAGCCCATGACGAAAGTCATGATGATTGAGATCAGGCGGTCACTAGGCGGGCACCGTCCTGTGCAGTGTCCTTGTTTCCCCTTCAGTGCAAAGGGAACAAGCATAGTTCAAGGCATCGGGCAAAGGTTACCATTCCGGTGCAATGAGACCAAGACCAGCAGAGCAGCAGGATGGAGGTCATCGTGGAGCCCAAGACGGCGTCATCACCAGTGCTTTTGGCAGCCGAAGACCACCTTTGGTCAGGATAACTTGTACTAGATGTTCCCCTTCAAAATGGCCAATTGTTGGCGCCCTTCCCGCTCACATTTTGGGAAGAGGACCAGGGCCTCTATAAGTAGGACTAGCCACCATAGAGGGAAGGGGACCCGGACCAAGTAGACATACCACACCAGCTCAAGAACACCTCTCGCGAGGCCGTTCTTCCCCCTGTATTGTTCATCATCAGCCCTCGAGGCAATCCACCACACCACACACTGGAGTAGGGTATTACACCACATCGGTGGCCGAACCAGTATAAATCTCGTGTCCTCTGTGTGTTCTTCTTTCCAGCCTAGATTTCTTGCGAGCCATAGAAGCACGAGTCGGTAGTGGAAAGATCTCCGTGCGCACCCCAAAGTTCGAACCTTAAGGGTCTGCCGGAACCCGAAATCTGACATTTGGCGCGCCAGGTAGGGGTGCGCCGGAGTTCTCCCTCTTGACGACTCGCTCTCCACCAACATCGCGTTTCGCCCCCATGGCGGACAACGCGCCGCCCGCTCCGGCAACCGATGTCGGCACTGGGGCCGTGGGCTCCGAGCCTTGGCCCCCACCTTGCGACAGGTGCAGTGGCCGCACAAATTCAAGCCTGAGACGCCGCCACGCTAGAACGGCGCGACGGATCCACTAGTTTTCCTGCTGGCGTATGAGGAGTCCGTCCTCAAAGCCGGGGCGACGACTAAGTGATGGCCAACTGGTTCCCCATGGCCCTCGCCGGTGACCCGCACGCATGGCTCCTCCACCTGCCGGTGGCTTCTGGGACCTCCTGGGAGGAGGTGTGCGACCTCTTCCTCGCCCGTTATGCCGCACCAGTGCCGCCCATCGTCGCAGCTCTCCTGGGTGGCTCACAGGCACCACCCTCGAGCCGCCACATCAAGCCGTTCACCCGCCGGATCAGCACCGCCTCCTAGCGTTGAGACGCCCCCCCCCCCGGGCTGGGCGGTGCCCGAGGCTGATCTAACCTTCGACTCGGATGATCACCCCATCAACCCCATCAGTTCGGGAACGCTCCCAATGCTGTGCACCCCCACCATCTGCCAGGTGGCCGTCACCAGGACCCTCATAGACGGCAGTGCCGGCCTCAACGTGCTCTCGGTGGAGGCCTTCAGCCTCCTCCACGTGTCGCTAGACCGGCTTCTGCCTAGCAGGCCTTTCTCGGGTGTCGGAGTCGGTTCCACCACCTCCTTGGGACAGATTCGCCTCCCGGTGACCTTCGGCACCCACGACAACTTCCGCACAGAGCTAATCGACTTTGACATCACCCCCATCGGCCTCCCCTACAACACCATCCTCAGCTATCCGGCCTTGGCCCGGTTCATGGCAGCAACTCACCCGGCATACAACCTCATGAAGATATCCGGAAGCAGCGGCGTCCTTACCGTGTCAGGAGACACAAGGGATGCGCTGCAGGCGCTCAAGCTTGCCTTCAGGGCGGCCGCGGTGGCGCAGCCCACCAGCACCGACGACCTTCAGTCGTAGGGGGCTGCGCCGGCTAAAAAGAAGCAGCTGTTCACCCAAGACAAGGCAGAAACCAAGCAGGTACCGGTCGACGAGGACGGGTCCACTGACGCTACCTTCACCATAGGACTCAACCTCGAGCCCGAGCAGGAGAAGGCCCTGGTGAGGTTCCTACGTGCGAACAAGAAGGTGTTCGCATGGGAAGCTGATCAGTTAGCAGGGGTCCCGAGGGGTGTGATTGAGCATCACCTTAACGTGTGCCCCAACATGCGCCCCGTGAAGCAAAAGGCGAGGCGACAGTCCACTGAGAAACAAGCTTTCATCGTTCAGGAGACCCGGAAGCTAGAAGCGGCAGGAGTTATCCGCGAGGTCTGTTACCCAGATTGGCTTGCTAATCCGGTTGTTGTGCCGAAATAGGGAGGAAAGGAACGCATGTGTGTCGACTTCACCAACCTCAACAAATCCTGCCCACAGGATCCATTTCCGCTCCCCCGCATTGACCAGATAGTCGACTCTACCGCAGAGTGTGACCAATTGTGCTTCCTAGATGCCTTCTCAGGCTATCACCAGACCAATATGGCACTAGAACACGTGGAAAAACGGCTTTCCTGACCCCATGTGAAGTGTACTGCTACACGTGCATGACATTTGGGTTGCGCAACGCAGGCGCAACCTTTCAGCGGCTGATGCACATCACCTTAGGCCGACAGCTCGGGAGGAACGCTGAAGCTTACGTCGACGACATTGTGGTGAAGTCCCGGGAGGCAAAAACCCTGATACAAGACCTGGAAAAAACCTTTGCGAGCCTCAACAAAGTGGACCTACGGCTCAACCCGGAGAAGTGCGTGTTTGGGGTCCCCTCGGGCAAGCTCCTGGGTTTTCTCGTGTCCCAGAGGGGCATCGAGGCCAACCCAGAGAAGGTCAAAGCAGTCGAAGACATGAGCCCGCCAAGGACCCTCAGAGAGATGCAGAAGCTCACCGGGCGTGTAACCACGCTAGGGCGCTTCATCTCCAAGCTGGGGGAACGAGCACTGCCCTTCTTCAAGTTGATGAAGAAGAAGGGCCCCTTCGAATGGACTGAAGAGGCCGACAAGGCATTCCAAGATCTCAAGAGGTACCTTACCAGCCCACCAGTGATGGTAGCTCCGCGTCCACGGGAGCCCCTGGTGCTCTACCTTGAGGCCACCCCCTACTCCGCTAGCGCAGCCCTGGTGGCGTTTAGGGAGGAGCACCGGACCAAGGCCGCAGCCACCGTCCGGGCTGAAGCAAAGCAAAGCCAAGAGGGCCTCGCGAGGACCACGACCGTAGCCAGAGTGGAACAGCCGCAATAGGAGAACGCACCCGGGGCAGGAGAGGCCTCTTCAAGCGACCAAGCACTGGGGCTCCACCATCTCAGGAGATTCCTCGACCTCTGGAGGATGCAAGCTGCGCCAGCACCCTCAACCTCGTCGAGCATCCCTTGTACTTCGTCGAGCATCCCTCAAACTCCTCCTCGCACTATTAGTGGCCTCATGCAAGCTGCGTCACCATTTCCAAGGCCATCCCATCAAAGTCGTCTCAGCATTCCCCTTGGAAAGGGTACTCAGGAGCCCCAACTCAGCTGGAAGAGTTGCTGAATGGAACATCGAACCACAGGCATTTCAGCTAGAATTCAGTACGACCAGAGTCATCAAGGGAGCCGCAATTGCGGATTTCGTGGAAGAATGGGCAGAAGCACCGGGTCTCGAGGCAGCCGAGGACGGATCACTTTCCCCCAGAAGTGAGGCACCAGACGGCTAGGTCACGTACTTCGATGGGGCATTCTCCCGACACGGCACGGGAGCTGGCGCAGTGCTCGTATCCCCCACTCAGGACAAACTCTACTACGCCATGCAACTCTGTTTCCAGCACGGGGAAAAGGTCTCCGACAACATAGCAGAGTACGAAGGCCTGATAGCAGGCTTGAAAGCCGCAATCGCCTTATGGGTAAAGCGCCTCATCATCAAGGGCGATTTGTAGCTCCCATCAACTTCTCCAACAAGATATATGAACCAAAGGATGAGCACATGGAAGCCTACCTTGCTGAGGTTCGCAAGGTGGAGAAGCATTTCTGGGGGCTGGAGTTGCAGCATGTGCCTCGCGGCACCAATCAAGAGGCTGATGACATTGCCAAGAGGGCATCTAGGCGGCTGCCTTAGGAGCCTGGCGTCTTCGAGGAGCGGCTCTTGAAACCCTCGGCGGCACCATCACTATCGAGCACGGTGCAACCAAGGGAGCAGCTTCCTCAGCCACCTACCTCGGGAGCTCCGGCCTGCGGCCCGGCTTCAGGGGCACAACTGCTCCTGGCATTAGAGCCTTAGGGAGGGTGTTGGATCACAGAGCTCAAGAACTACTTAATGCAAGGGACCCTGCCGAGAGCGAGGAGGAGGCAGAGCGTGTAGCGCGGCAGGCCACGGCTTACTACATCAAGGATGGGGAGCTCTACCAGAAGCGACTAAATGACGTGTCCCTACGTTGCATCTCCAAAGAGCAAGGGAAGGACCTGCTGGCGTACATACACGATGGAGACTGTGGGCACCACTCATCGTCACGAACCCTCGTCGGCAAGGCGTTCCGCAGTGGGTTCTACTGGCCCACAGAACTCAGCGACGCCGTTGAGCTGGTGAAGGCTTGCGAGGCCTACCAGTTCCACGCTAGGCAGATCCATCAGCCGGTGGGGGTTCTATAGACTATACCCCTCTCATGGCTGTTCACACTTTGGGGGCTAGACATTCTGGGCCCGTTCCCTCGGGCGCCAGGGGGCTATCGCTACCTCTACGTCGCTGTGGACAAGTTCACCAAGTGGGCTGAGGTTGAAGCTGTCCGCACCATCCCAGCAGGCTCCGCAGTCAAGTTCATCAAGGGTCTCGTGAGTCGGTTTGGGGTGCCTAACCGCATCATCACCAACAACGGTTCGCAATTCACCAGTAATCTCTTCAAAACGTATTGTGCTAACCTTGGAATACAGATATGCTATGCCTCGGTGGCGCACCCCCGGAGCAACGGCCAGGCCGAGCGAGCCAACACGGAGGTCCTAAGGGGCCTCAAAGCCAGAACCTTCAACAAGAAGCTGGAGGCTTGCGGTAGGGGCTGGTACGACGAGCTCCAGTCCGTGCTGTGGTCTATCCGCACAAACGCGGCCAAGCCGACTGGTGAGAACCCGTTCTTCCTCGTCTATGGAGCAGAAGATGTCCTTCCTCATGAGGTCAGGCGTCGCTCCGTGCGGGTCCTAGCGTTCAACGACACGCAGTAGGACGCCATGCGGGGGACGGATCTCGTGCTGGGGGAGGAACGCCGTCGAGAAGCCGCGCTATGAGCGGCAAGGTATCAACAGGCGCTGCGGCGATACCACTCCCGCAACATCCGCCCCAGAACTCTTGAGGTTGGGGACCTTGTGCTCAGACGGGTTCTCTCCAGGGAGGGGCTGCACAAGCTCTCTCCCATGTGGGAGGGCCCATTCAAGGTTGTTCATGTTTCCAGGCCTGGCTCCGCGCGCTTGGAGACCCCGGAGGGGGTACCCGTCCAGAACACGTGGAACATTCAACATCTCCGGAGGTTCTATCCCTAAGCGAGGCCTAGCGCATATAGAAAGGCCCGGTGCCTGTGAAGAAGGCCAATGCCTATGAAGCTGCCGCATTTTTTGAAAGGCCTGGTGCCTGTGAAGAAGGCCAATGCCTATGAAGCTGCCGCAATTTGGGAAAGGCCCGGTGCGTGTGAAGAAGGCCAATGCTTGTGAAGCTGCCGCATTTTGGGAAAGGCCTGGTGCCTGTGAAGAAGGCCAATGCCTGTGAAGCTGCCGCGTTTTGGGAAAGGCCCGGTGCCTGGGAAGAAGGCCAATGCCTGTGAAGCTGCCGCATTTTGGGAAAGGCCCGGTGCCTGTGAAGAAGGCCAATGCCTATGAAGCTGTCGTGTTTTGGGAAAGGCCCGGTGCCTGTGAAGAAGGCCAATGCCTGTGAAGCTCGCCGCCTGTGACACTCTCACGTAATAATGAGTGGGGCTGTACATGCCCCGGAGTCTTCGGAGTGCCGCCCTCGGGCCTCGGGGGCTCCCGCCCACGCCTAGTGGCAGCACTTAGCTCCGCGCTGGTGAGAAGACGTCGAAGACTAGAATAGGTGCCGGACGCGAGTTTTTCATTTGCTTTCTGCAGTTGGCTTGTTCGTTCCTATTTGAAGTTTTACTGGAGCTGTTGCCGTCCCAGGCTTGTGATTCTTTGTCCTTTTCACTCACTTGCCTCGTTTTCTCTCGCAAATCTCGTGAGGGAGGTTTGCGGGCGCCCTCGTGAGTATTTTCTGCCCCGATCGTTTGAAGCTTTCCTGTCCGGGTCCGCTGCGGGAGCACCCCTCCCAGTCTGTGCCCCATGGGCATCGCGACACGAGCGCGGGACCTGGGTTGATTGCCCTCGCAACCAGACCGAAGGCTACTCCTCTTGCTAGTCCTTGCAGGACATGAAGCGCGCGGCGAGGCATCAACCTCGGGAGGCATGGACCGCGTCAAGCCCCACTGAGCTAAATAATCCCCGCACATGGGCACGCGGCGTGGAAACATAACGCAGAAATAGCGGAAGCAGCACAATGATTAACAGCAACAGTTCTAACACGCCCCCATAGGGCCCTATACTACCTTCTTTTTCTGTGCAGGGAAAGAAGAAAAACAAAATGGGCACGACTTGCTCGGCACCAACTTGCGGCGAAAGCTCGAGCTGCCTCTGGGGGCTCAGGCGGATCCCTCCTCTCGCTTCACCGGGGCACGATGGCGGGCTGACCCGCTACCTTCACCCAGGCGGGCGCGACGGCGCGGGGGCTGGTCGCGGCCACCGCTGCCTGAGAAGGAGTCATCAAAGCTTGGCGAGGCCCAAGCTCCGCCGCCTACACGCCTGCCGTCGTCTTCATCCTGGTCAGCACCGGGGCTGGGCAGGCGGCAACGGTCATCGTCTTCGGGGCAGCACCCAGCGTGGTGACCGTCTTCCCCGAACACCCTCACGTAGAGGGTGGCGTCGCCATCGAATTTGAAGTGCAGGGTGCACCGCCGGCTCAGGCCGCGTGCATGGGCAAACGTTTGCCAGCCGTGGGTCAGGACCGCATTCCCAGAAGCGGAGACCTCCAGCGAAGCCCAGGAGGCCCTGCTGCAGCAATCATCTGCCTAAAGCCAGAGGCCGCCCCGAGCGCCGGCCGGCAGTTCACCTACGAAGAAATGGGGGAGCTGGAGCCAGGTGCTGGTTTGGTCCGCTGTCAAAACCGGCGGATCTCGGGTAGGGGGTCCCAAACTGTGCATCTAGGCAGATGGTAACAGGAGGCAGGGGACACAATGTTTTACCCAGGTTCGGGCCCTCTTAATGGAGGTAAAACCCTACGTCCTGCTTGATTAATATTGATGATATGGGTAGTACAAGAGTAGATCTACCACGAGATCAAGGAGGCTAAACCATAGAAGCTAGCCAATGGTATGATTGTTGTCTGTCCTACGGACTAAAACCCTCCGGTTTATATAGACACCTGAGAGGGCTAGGGTTACATAGAGTCGGTTACAATGGTAGGAGATCTACATATCCATATCGCCAAGCTTGCCTTCCACGCCAAGGAAAGTCCCTTCTGGACACGGGACGAAGTCTTCAATCTTGTATCTTCATAGTCCAGGAGTCCGACCGAAGGTATAGTCCGGCTATCCGGACACCCCCTAATCTAGGACTCCCTCAGTAGCCCCTGAACCAGGCTTCAATGACGACGAGTCCGGCGTGCAGATTGTCTTCGACATTGCAAGGTGGGTTCCTCCTCCAAGTACTTAACACAAAGATAGTGTCCGACTCTACAAAATAAGTTTCCACATATTGCCATAGAGAGAATAATATTTACACAAATCTAATTTGCTGACTTATTCTGTAGTGTGACATCACACCACGGCCAAGTCTTTATTCGAATCGTTTTACTGTCCCACCTCAGCGTGTTTAGCGAGGCGGTTTCCTTGGCACATCTTGTTAAAGCAAAGGTTGTGTCCCCTTATTCCGGGATTCTCATCAATACGGGAGTGGGTAACCCAACCGTACCCGCTAGTATATTTTCTCGATCAAAGGCGAGTCCCAAACGGTCACGGGGAGGGCCCTTGGTATTCAACCTCTTATAAAGAGACCAAGGCCTTACTCCTTTCTTTCAATCTCAAACGAGTTTGCCCTTCACCTCGAGTTCCAGCACCCAAGGCTCCAGATTTCAGGCACTTCGGACCTTCGACAATGTCCGGTTCCGACCTTCGAGGCCGATGGATGCCCTCCTCTGTATTACTCCTCACTTCGGACTATGGCTCAACACCTTCAAAGTAGAGCCGAAGATGATCGAGGGACGGCACGCGGAGTGCGGAGGCGCTTTTATAAGCAAGAATGCTGGTGCTCCATGGCCCGAGGGCTCTTTTCAATAGGAGTCCAGCTTATGACAACGAGAGTGGTTTTATATCATAGCTCCCAGGAGCACCAAGTGGGTGGCGCTGCCTGCTTTCCGCTCGGATCCCCCGCCACGACTGGCGTCATGGGTCAATAAGGGGCTGGACTAGGGGTCGGCAAAGGACGTGCCCCTGTTGCAGGGCCGCATCCGAGATCTCCTAGAAAGAGACATCAGTCTGGTCGTGGTCACGCATGTTATGTTAATTCGCCGAGTTCTGCCCTGCAAACGTTGCCCCCTCCGCATTTGGGAGTTCAACCCGGAGGGACCACGAGTTCTCCAACATTTTCTTGGCATGACACCCGTGGAGATGTTCAAATTGTTCTTCGGACCACAAGTAGTGTGTCCGGATTCTACGGAGGATGCAGGTCTGAGCTGCAATCGTCCGAATACTCAAGTAAGTAGCCTTGTGCCCGGACTCGCTATCCGTATATTTATCATAAAATTGCCCCTAAAAGAGTTGTCCTTTAAACAGGAGTGGATAGCGAAAGCAAAGCTAATCGGGTGTCCGGCCCCCCTCCCCGAGACCACGCCAGGTCCCGTGCTAGTCAGGATGTTGGAGGTTGTGCCTTCAAAGGAAAGCGAGGGAGGGGACAAGGAAGCTACAGCCTCCCTACGAAGGAGGTTGTCCTGAAGGGAGGTAACGAAAATTCCTCTCCTCGGGGGAAGAAGAGGACCACCTCTGAGAACCCGCAGACCATGGCCTCAATGCGGGGGAAGAAATCTTTGCCAGAGGGTCCTGTGTTGGGGGATACTTCGGCCGAATTATGCCCTTAAGGGGATCAGCCCTCCTCCGAGCTTAAGTAGGGAGGAGTTTTCTTTTTAAGAAACAAGAGAAATCCTTGCTTTATATCTGAGAAAAGTAATCAAAAATTTACCTTGTAGCTCGGATCTTAGCCCTTCTCAACAGAGCTCGTCTTCGAGGGATCTTCTTCCGGAGATGATGGAGAGCGGAACACCTCCCCCTGCCGTATCGCCTTGCGAGGTGGGCGTGTCAGGACCCCGACTCAATGCTACATCGATCTAGCATGTAACACCTCATATCACTTTGCGGCCTCACGCACGGTATTCCCACGGGTGTCGCCTTACCTTTGCCCGGGACCGTTTGCGCCTTTTGGCACACGTATATGACAGTGTCGCTAGCATCCATATGATAAGGAGCCCGGGCTGACATGGCTAGTCGTAAACCCAAAGTGGCACAGACTTACAGGGACAGGCATCCATGACCCAGCATCGAACGTGTCGGTCATCAGCGAGCGAATCCAGGCTGTAGCACTGGGCTAGCAGGACTCCGGTGAACCGGGCTGTAGCGGGCTAACAGGACTCCGGTATTCATCGCGTGACATTTCCCCGAAGGGACAGACACAGGAACGAAGAAGGACACATGCCGGCCAGCCTAAGTGTTCCGGAGCAGTAGCAAGCTACCATGGCTCAGTGAAACACTAGGAGACATTTCCCGGTAAGAGAGGCTACTAAAGATAAACAACTAGATGGTAAGATCCCACACATACCAAGCATTTCAATAACATACACACAATATGCTCGATATGTGCAAATACAACATGGCATCACAACATGACTCTACGACTCAAGTAATTTATTCAATAGGCTCCGAGGAGCGAGATATTACAAACATGGGTCTCATGACCCAACAATGAGAGCATACAAGTCAAAGCACAAATGGAAGCTATCATGTCTGGGTACAGACATCTATAATTGAAAAAGGCTGAGAAGCCTGACTATCTACCAATCCTGCCGAGGCACAAGATCGTAGCTGAGGTAACAAGCTAAACGTCGAAGACCACGCGGAATTACTAGTGAGACTGAAGTCTCTCTGCAAAAACATAAAATAGGCAAACGTGAGTACAAATGTACCCAGCAATACTTACATCAGAACTATCTACATATGCATCATTGTCAACAAAGGGATGGTGGGGTTTAACTGCAGCAAGCCAGCTTTGACTCGGTGGCTATCCTGAACTACGACTGCAATGTAACTCTTTTGAGGTGGCGCACACGAGTCCACATATTCACCATATCAATACACCACTATGGATCCGCTCCCGTCTCCCTACGAGAACGCCATCCACAGCACTCACGCTTATCTTGCGTATTTTAGAGTATCCACTTTCACTTGTCTATGAACTGATATAAGCAACCCAGAAGTCCTTTTCCGCGGACACGGCTATTCGAATAGATGATGTTAACCCTGCAGGGGTGTACTTCTTCATACATGTTTCCACCACTTAGCGTCTGCACACGACATGTGCTCGGCAGACTTCAAGCGAAAGCCGGCGTGGGTGTAGACCACGACCTACCTAAACACTCAAGTCTCTAGTCCAGGTTTATCACCTATTCGGGTTCCATCCATGAGGAGATCCGGCCGGAGTTTCGCTCACAGCCCCAAACGATGTGAACAGGGTTCCGTGACACCAAACGGGCGCCCGGTATACCCGGCCACGTGCCTACCGCATCACAGCCCACCCCTACGGTCAGCGCTGTCCACGGCCTCCAGCATACTACAAACACCAGAAACTACTTGCAACTCCTGGACAGAGGACTAGGGTGAATAAGAAGTCGAGCGGGGTCATATTTCAGGGCCCAATGTATGGTAGTAGCTGAGTCATGGATCACAAACACAGCACTCAGTTCCTAAGGACGGCTTCAATGAGACAACCCACCATGTACTCCTACATGGCCTCTCACCGCTACCTTTGCCAAATCGTGTTCACACACTTAGCTCACACACAGTAGGACATGTTCACACGCCTCTGATTCATCCCCGATGAATCAGACCTGACTCAACTCTAAGCAGTAGCAGGCATGACAAACAAGCAAGAATGAGTAGGCACAACAGGGCTCAAACAACTCCTACTCATGCTAGTGGGTTTCATCTATTTACTGTGGCAATGACAGGTCATGCAGAGGATAAAGGGGTTCAACTACTGCAGCATGTAATAGTTGAATCGGTGTTGTCCTAATGCAGTAAAAGAGAGCAGGAGCGAGAGAGTGGGATTGTATCGGAATGAACAAGGGGGTTTTGCTTGCCTGGCTCTTCTGAAGATAACATTGAGTCTTCATCAGTGTCAACGATCACATCATCGGTATCGCGTCTATCGAGAGGGAACAAATACCGGCAACACAGAAAGGAACACAATCAATGCAATGCACAATATGATGCATGCTCATGACATGGCAATATGAATGTGTTTTGGGCTAATGCAACTAGCAACAGATTAAATGAAGTTGGTTTGAATACAAGATTCAAATTCAAACTCCATATGTGATTATTCAAATGCCATTTAAATGACTTGTGCTAAACAGCAGCTATAAGTTGTTCTAACATGCATGAAAATGGTACAGATGGATTCCTTGAATTTTTCTGATAATTTTTCATATATAATTTATTTAGTTTGGAGTTACGGTTAATTTTCTATGATTTTTAGAAGTTTTAGGCATTTTCTGGAATTTCCTGAATAATATTAAATCCAGAAAACACTTATTGTGTCAGCCTGATGTCATGATGACGTCAGCAGGTCAACGTGGCACAGTTCGGTCAACCCCTGACCGGTGGGTCCCGAGTGTCAGTGTCTAATTAAACTAACCTAGCTTAGTTAAACTAACCTAACCTAATTAGCCGGGCGGGGCCCGCAGGTCAGTGAGAGAGAGGGGGTCAAACCCGGGTCAAACTCGCCGGAGTTGACCCGAGGCTCGTCGCCGGCGAGGCCAGGGACGGCGGAGAGCGTCGGGATTCGCCCTCTGATGACCAAAAGAGCGGCGGAGGGGCTCTACGGGATGCCCAGGCTCGCGCGCATCTAACAGGGCCATCGGAAGAAGCTAGGGTGGCCGGAGGCGACGGCAATCATGACGACGGCGGCGGCCGGAGTTCGGGTGGTGGCGGGTTTGGCGCTACGAGCGGTGGTTTGGCGCGCTGAGGGCACTGGGGAGAAGCTCTTGCTCCTACGCATCCAAAGGGAAGGACGGGAGGCCGCGAGGTGGCCGGAGTTGAGCACGGCGTCGACCTCGGCGGCGGCCGGAGCTCGGGCGAGCTCGGGGTCGGGGTTAGGGAGCACGGCAGGAGGAGCTGGGGCGTGCTACGGACTCATGAGATTGCGGTGAACACGTCAGTGGGCTCGGATACGAGCTTGGGACCAGAACCGTTACCAAAAATTATCAAACATTTAAGAAGAGCATTTTGGAACAATGAATGAGATTTTAGGGTTTTTGCCCTTCTTTTATTTAAGTTTTTGAGGCTTCCAAAATTCCCTCAGTTCAAATTTTCAGAATTTAAACATGATGCACACATGAAGCTAGCCTAGAGCACTACCAGCAGCTAGGGATGTGACAACTCACCCCCACTAAACAAGAATCTCGTCTCGAGATTCAAGCGTAGGGTAAGATGAAGGGGAAACGCAAACTAGTACAATCTTCACGATCCAGGTTGCACTTCAAATGAACGTTGATTTGAACACCATCTTTGTCTTGAAGTCTTGCTCTGAGAAATCCTGTCAACATGACATGGAGGGAAGAAGGAGACTCTAGAAGGGTCGATCTTCTCGAAGATCGAACAACTCACGGAATGAGACATAGGACCATCTCTCGGGTTGAGACACGAGATACACCTCAAGAGGGGTGGAAAGAAACGGATGACGAAGGTTCACTAGGTAGACAACAATTTCACGCTTAAGAAGGTGGTAAACGATTGTCAATGTAGCGAGGAGTTGAGTTGCCATGATACCATAACGATACACCTTAGGGAAGGTGACTCGTAGAGATATTCCCTTAAGTGGCAAAAAGAATTACTTTTGATTCAGAGATCATTGAAACTCTTTAAACCAGCCTAAGACAATTCTCGAGCGATCGTTTGGAGGGGGTCAGTAGAATGGCATACTCAAACTTGGATGATGTGGATTACCTTGTTGAAGACAACGTAATGGATGAATTTGCTTATCACCGGAAATGGAAGAGACCCATGGTAGAATGGCACATTGGTGGTGCAAGCTGGGAACAAAATGCAATTGCTGGGAATGATTCTGGTAACTGGGGAAGAACCCAACAATAGAGAATGAATTCACTGTTGGAGTGGTTATAGCATAACCGAAGAGACTAGGAGCAATCCCGGTTAGTGCCGATGATAACACGTAGCGCTTGTGCGTGCTCTCAAGAACTTGAGCATTTCCACATTCATCAGGATTCTACCAATATCCGTGTCAAGGATTCTGGCAACACAACTTACTACCATGATGAATGAGGAAGGATGATGCAGATGCAAAGGAAGATAACACTTTCTTAGATTTCACCTTAGCGAGGCCAAGGAAACAAAATCTGGATGATCGACCGAGAGACATTTAGCACTCCGCTTCTAATGTTCTCCTTGATGTGCTAGTGTAACCCATTCATAGATATGGTTTGATATCTAGAACATCAACTAAAAGGTCGGACTTCGGGAACACAAAAATCATAAGGCACAACTAGGGAGTAAATCCTACGAAGTCCTTATGGGGAGGTGGCCAACTTCTTCAATCAAGATACTGCAATAATAGGTCTTCCGGTGGGGTGTGTTGACCACGACATCCACTTTACCGGTTTCCGAGGGACCGATATTATAGTTCTTGGGAAATGTTCCAACCCATCATATCTGCCTGAGATTCAGATCTGGTTGGTGTCAGGATATTCCAGACTCATCGAGTCAAGGAAGAAAAACAAAAGTTTGCAACACAAATCGACGAGATGACGTTGCGAGATTCTCGGGGAATGAACTACGATAGTAAGCTCCAAAACATGAGCTGGTTCTGCTACAAACATGTGAGCACGTTGTCCCAGACAAGCATGGCCATGTAGTAGTCTTATAATTGAACACTACCGAGTTCAGGTGGGGAACCATCATCAATGACATCGAAGTCTCCACGCATGGAAGTCCAAAGAGTTCACCTTGGACAGACTCCTTTATCTTTGAACAACTCAATCAGTGGCTTGGTGTGCTAGGATATACATATAGAATGGAGGTTGCAAATCTCCAGACCACAGAATACTTCGCACGTATGCATGACTGACTTGGGATGATTCCAGAGGAAGCAAAACTAACTTTCTCAAATTCACGGCGGTAACTTTCACCAAATGCACGTGTATAAGAGGAAGTCACTCCTTTCATCAACAATTACTTCATGAGCTAGCATGAAGAAAATGCTTTCAAAAGTTTCCAACACTAGCTTAATCTCCAACAAAATCATGGAGGAGATAAGGATGTTGTCAATGGGCTCAACAACAATTCATCTGGGTTTCCTTTTAAAAGGAATTCCATAGTTAAGTGAACAAGTGATAGCATTGGTCAGGCCAAAGATGTAATGGCGTATGCTCGAGGGATCAACCACGAATAAGACAACATTACGAGCATCATTGGTACTGATTTGATTTGACGATAGCCCATACTCAAATCAAAGGATTGATAAGACAATAGGTCCAGCAACTGATCACAGGGACCAATCGATGAAGATATCATCCTTCTTCAACACACACTACACAAGAATATCCCTTTGGAACGAACTAAGTCAGGCAAGCTTTTATCCTTCAACTCTCCAAGTTGTTGTCTAGCTTAACCAACTAGCTCAGGGATATCTAACACCGATTCTTGGAGAGAAGGTGGTTCACAAGAAACCAACTTGATCACGAGCTCAACATAACGGTCAGGTGACGACCTGGTGATACTTCCGAGAAGATATTCGGAAAATCATGAACCATCGGTATGTTACTAAGCTCGAGAACAATCTCGCTTTTGAGGGCAAGACGATATGATCAAATGAGTGAGGACTTGACAAGATCCTAACTCATCAATCAAAAGGTGCACCGAAATAAGAACTAGGTAGCACGATCAGTCTTAGAAGGATGATTCAAAAACCAACACGCTAAGAATGAGATTATCGTCCATTTAACTACCAAGCAACGAGGTTGCTGGGAGTATTGATTTCACACATCACAATTCATTTGTCGGTATTCCGGTTGCATCAACACGAGGGCCGAGGAATGACTAATGGTGGTGAGAAGTATCAGTACGTCAAAATTCATGAGAGTTGGTGCAGTTCTCATGACAATTCTGACATAAAGGGGGTAATACTCCAAGGTAGAACAAAACCAAAAGCTGGATTGGCATTTGATCTGCGGAATACAACTACTTTGACCCAATCCTAGATATGGATGAGGTACTGGAGTTTGTTTCTCCTAGTCATTCTGCGATAGAATGGCTTGACGGACCACAAGAGTAATAGGTATCGATGAACGATTGCACGCATACTCTTGACTATCAATTGATAGGCGAGGGTCGGAAACAACTAAGATGGGACAACTCAAAAGAACATATGATTTTCTGAGTTGTGGATGCATGGATTAGCATGTCGAACGAAGTTCAACATATTTCTTCCGGATAACCCATGCAGAAAGGTAGAACTGGCAGAGCCACAATATATAATGGAGAACTCATAAAAATAATCCTGTTGTGATATTTCAGTTCAACGAGGAACTTCTGCCATAAGTAGTTCATGGTATTTGGAAGAAGAAGATACCACGGACTTCAAGGACTATCGCAAAGGTTACAAATAACCTAAAGGCACTAGCAATTACTATCAACATGAAGTAGGTAGAGTGAATCTCGGGTTCAAGAACCCAGGAACAGAATACCTATTACTAAGTAGCATCACGGGATGCTTTCGAGAATGATGGCCAGAATCATCACACTGGGAACACAAATCATGGCTAAATTACTAGGTGATCCCCTAAGACACCTAGGGTCATAATACCAGCTCCAACATATATGTCAAGGCAATAAAGTACCTCAACTCACCGATTAGCGTGGTTAATCTGGCCCAAAGGAACATCGGAACGGGAGGAAGGGATTTTGCAAATGCTTCAGACTATTTAGAAACCTGGGATGACTCGTACAGCATAACGGTTGTAAATGCTCAGAGAAAATTTGAGACATTCACAAAAATGGTGGCATAACCACTCAGAAGCACAATATCACGGTTTCGAGATCAACAATTAACATACGGAAGCAGTAAAAACTGAAGAGAGGCTTAAGTCCAAAAATCTTATAAGTCTACGGATTAGTAACACGTGATCCTGATAGAAAGAAGAGATAGCCTAGTTCTTAATCCCCGCAGGAAGGATAAGATGACTCAGATCAGAAGGGCACGAGGTATAAGGAGTAAAAAGAGCCTTACGTTCCATCCCACAATCAATTCCCTTATATAACTAAAGAATTTCTAGACTCAACTTCGACCAGCTTGGCTTGGTAACCTACAGGCAGTCAAGCTCTGATACCAACGCTGTCAGGACCCCGACTCAATGCTACATCGATCTAGCATGTAACACCTCATATCACTTTGCGGCCTCACGCACGGTATTCCCACGGGTGTCGCCTTACCTTTGCCCGGGACCGTTTGCGCATTTTGGCACACGTATATGACAGTGTCGCTAGCATCCATATGATAAGGAGCCCGGGCTGACATGGCTAGTCATAAACCCAAAGTGGCACAGACTTACAGGGACAGGCATCCATGACCCAGCATCGAACGTGTCGGTCATCAGCGAGCGAATCCAGGCTGTAGCACTGGGCTAGCAGGACTCCGGTGAACCGGGCTGTAGCGGGCTAACAGGACTTCGGTATTCATCGCGTGACATTTCCCCGAAGGGACAGACACAGGAACGAAGAAGGACACATGCCGGCCAGCCTAAGTGTTCCGGAGCAGTAGCAAGCTACCATGGCTCAGTGAAACACTAGGAGACATTTCCCGGTAAGAGAGGCTACTAAAGATAAACAACTAGATGGTCAGATCCCACACATACCAAGCATTTCAATAACATACACACAATATGCTCGATATGTGCAAATACAACATGGCATCACAACATGACTCTACGACTCAAGTAATTTATTCAATAGGCTCCGAGGAGCGAGATATTACAAACATGGGTCTCATGACCCAACAATCAGAGCATACAAGTCAAAGCACAAACGGAAGCTATCATGTCTGGGTACAGACATCTATAATTGAAAAAGGCTGAGAAGCCTGACTATCTACCAATCCTGCCGAGGCACAAGATCGTAGCTGAGGTAACAAGCTAAACGTCGAAGACCACGCGGAATTACTAGTGAGACTGAAGTCTCTCTGCAAAAACATAAAATAGGCAAACGTGAGTACAAATGTACCCAGCAAGACTTACATCAGAACTATCTACATATGCATCATTGTCAACAAAGGGATGGTGGGGTTTAACTGCAGCAAGCCAGCTTTGACTCGGTGGCTATCCTGAACTACGACTGCAATGTAACTCTTTTGAGGTGGCGCACACGAGTCCACATATTCACCATATCAATACACCACTATGGATCCGCTCCCGTCTCCCTACGAGAACGCCATCCACAGCACTCACGCTTATCTTGCGTATTTTAGAGTATCCACTTTCACTTGTCTATGAACTGATATAAGCAACCCAGAAGTCCTTTTCCGCGGACACGGCTATTCGAATAGATGATGTTAACCCTGCAGGGGTGTACTTCTTCATACATGTTTCCACCACTTAGCGTCTGCACACGACATGTGCTCGGCAGACTTCAAGCGAAAGCCGGCGTGGGTGTAGACCACGACCTACCTAAACACTCAAGTCTCTAGTCCAGGTTTATCGCCTATTCGGGTTCCATCCATGAGGAGATCCGGCCGGAGTTTCGCTCACAGCCCCAAACGATGTGAACAGGGTTCCGTGACACCAAACGGGCGCCCGGTATACCCGGCCACGTGCCTACCGCATCACAGCCCACCCCTACGGTCAGCGCTGTCCACGGCCTCCAGCATACTACAAACACCAGAAACTACTTGCAACTCCTGGACAGAGGACTAGGGTGAATAAGAAGTCGAGCGGGGTCATATTTCAGGGCCCAATGTATGGTAGTAGCTGAGTCATGGATCACAAACACAGCACTCAGTTCCTAAGGACGGCTTCAATGAGACAACCCACCATGTACTCCTACATGGCCTCTCACCGCTACCTTTGCCAAATCGTGTTCACACACTTAGCTCACACACAGTAGGACATGTTCACACGCCTCTGATTCATCCCCGATGAATCAGACCTGACTCAACTCTAAGCAGTAGCAGGCATGACAAACAAGCAAGAATGAGTAGGCACAACAGGGCTCAAACAACTCCTACTCATGCTAGTGGGTTTCATCTATTTACTGTGGCAATGACAGGTCATGCAGAGGATAAAGGGGTTCAACTACCGCAGCATGTAATAGTTGAATCGGTGTTGTCCTAATGCAGTAAAAGAGAGCAGGAGCGAGAGAGTGGGATTGTATCGGAATGAACAAGGGGGTTTTGCTTGCCTGGCACTTCTGAAGATAACATTGAGTCTTCATCAGTGTCAACGATCACATCATCGGTATCGCGTCTATCGAGAGGGAACAAATACCGGCAACACAGAAAGGAACACAATCAATGCAATGCACAATATGATGCATGCTCATGACATGGCAATATGAATGTGTTTTGGGCTAATGCAACTAGCAACAGATTAAATGAAGTTGGTTTGAATACAAGATTCAAATTCAAACTCCATATGTGATTATTCAAATGCCATTTAAATGACTTGTGCTAAACAGCAGCTATAAGTTGTTCTAACATGCATGAAAATGGTACAGATGGATTCCTTGAATTTTTCTGATAATTTTTCATATATAATTTATTTAGTTTGGAGTTACGGTTAATTTTCTATGATTTTTAGAAGTTTTAGGCATTTTCTGGAATTTCCTGAATAATATTAAATCCAGAAAACACTTATTGCGTCAGCCTGATGTCATGATGACGTCAGCAGGTCAACGTGGCACAGTCCGGTCAACCCCTGACCGGTGGGTCCCGAGTGTCAGTGTCTAATTAAACTAACCTAGCTTAGTTAAACTAACCTAACCTAATTAGCCGGGCGGGGCCCGCAGGTCAGTGAGAGAGAGGGGGTCAAACCCGGGTCAAACTCGCCGGAGTTGACCCGAGGCTCGTCGCCGGCGAGGCCAGGGACGGCGGAGAGCGTCGGGATTCGCCCTCCGATGACCAAAAGAGCGGCGGAGGGCCTCTACGGGATGCCCAGGCTCGCGCGCATCTAACAGGGCCATCGGAAGAAGCTAGGGTGGCCGGAGGCGACGGCAATCATGACGACGGCGGCGGCCGGAGTTCGGGTGGTGGCGGGTTTGGCGCTACGAGCGGTGGTTTGGCGCGCTGAGGGCACTGGGGAGAAGCTCTTGCTCCTACGCATCCAAAGGGACGGACGGGAGGCCGCGAGGTGGCCGGAGTTGAGCACGGCGTCAACCTCGGCGGCGGCCGGAGCTCGGGCGAGCTCGGGGTCGGGGTTAGGGAGCACGGCAGGAGGAGCTGGGGCGTGCTACGGACTCATGAGATTGCGGTGAACACGTCAGTGGGCTCGGATACGAGCTGGGGTGGCTGTGGCCACGGCCACGCCATGGCCGGCGGCGAGAAACTCTCGGCCGCGGTGGAGGAAGAGGCTAGGGGATGAGTGCGAGCTTGAGGGAAGGGGAAAGAGGAAGAGGGGCTCACAGGGGTTGCATCGGTGGCCTCGGGGAGCTCGGGGACGGTCCGAAGCCGGCGAATTTGACGAAGATGGCCGGCGGGTCCAAGGTAGAAGACGACAGCGATGGCGGCGATGCAGGGCTTCCGGAGGGCTGTGGATCGGTGGGGAGGAAGAGGGGGTCGAAGCGGAGCTCCTGGGTGCAGCGGCGAGGCTAGGGGTGGCCGGTGGCCATGGGTACGGCGACGATGACGGCGAGCTCCGCTCGGTCGCGGGAGGGGAAACAGAGGAGCGAGGGGGAGGGAGGTCCAGAGAGCGAGGGAGAAGTGAGAGGGGGTCGGGAACGTCTCCGTGGCGTCGCGAGGAAGTCGGGGAGGCTGCCACGGCGAAGCAGGAGGTGGCCGGCGTCGGCGCGCGTGCGTCCAGCACGCAGCTGCTTCGGGGCGAGGGGGAGGAAGATGACTGGCAGCTGGGCTGCACAGTAACGGGCCGCGCAGAAGCTGGGCCGGCTACAGGTAAGTGGCCCAGGTACGGGTCTTTCTCTCTGTTTTATTTAATTCTGTTCTGTTTTTCTTTTATTTAAATCTTTTGCCACTGTTTTGAATTAAAAATAATAATTCAAACAATGCCAAAGCTCCTCTGAGTATTTTATATTGCCAGATGGACTCTTCCAAAAGCTTATAAAATATTTCAGGGGTATTTGAATTTATATTCCAATTATATGAATATAATTCAAATTCAAATAGCTAATGAATTAAATCCAAAGTCCCAAAAATAAATCCTTAAAAATGTTCAATATTTTGGTTGGGACCAGAACCCTTACCAAAAATTATCAAACATTTAAGAAGAGCATTTTGGAACAATGAATGAGATTTTAGGGTTTTTGCCCTTCTTTTATTTAAGTTTTTGAGGCTTCCAAAATTCCCTCAGTTTAAATTTTCAGAATTTAAACATGATGCACACATGAAGCTAGCCTAGAGCACTACCAGCAGCTAGGGATGTGACAGGGCGACCCTGAGGTATCGTCGCGGAGGGATTCTCCGAATCCGGCAGGGCCGAAAGGTAGTCGTATGGCCCCCCAAAGCCCTCTGCGTCCGGCCTTCGAAAAGGCCATCGGACGAGTCTGGCGCCATCTGGTGCGCGGTCGGAGGAGCTGAAGGATCTGCTAGGGCGAGCATCTATCTCAGAGGAGCACCGTGCATTGATGGGTACGGTGATTGAGAGGATTTCATCTGCGGAGAGCGGATTGCACGAGGCCGTCAGGAGTTTACTGACATGTTTTGAGGTACGTGAAATAATGTACCCTTTTTGGACAGTTGCGCATAAATAAGATGCGCCCTGTGTAGATAGTAGCCCCTGAGACTCTGTGCGTTGTCAAAAGTGACGGCGCGCAGAGGATCATAATCCCAGGTCTAATATGTCAAAAGTGTCCGGTGTCAAGCCAGACTTATGAATTTGCCGAGCTAAAGCGGCAACTTGAGTGGCAGGTGCCGACATTGCGCTTGTCAACAAGCGGCTTGACGAGGCCCAAGTTATGTAATTCCTCTGGCGGCACCTGGTAAGAGGAGCTTTATGCCAGTATCTTACAATGTGTGCGCATGATGGAGATGGTGCTGTTGCCATGGAGAATCTTCGGGCGGAACTTGCCCGAGCCAAGGAGCAAGCCAGGAAAAGTGATGCGGCTGCCAGAAAGGCAATTGAAGAGCTGATAGCCGAACAGGATGCTCACTACCGAAGCAAGAAGGAAATGGCCGAGATGGTCGTGAAGCTGAAGAACGCTGCTGACCGTTGCCAGCTTCTTGAAAAAGAAGATCGGGCGGAACAAACGGACTTGAAGAAGGCCATTGCCGATGCCAAGGATGCTCGCTCTGCGATGAGAGCTATGAAGGAGGAGCTGCGTCAGGCCGGAGAGATCGTGGGTGGAAAGCCCTTTATGCTGCGGAGGAAGTTCTGTGATCCTAAACATGCTCCGTTAGACCAGATGTGGAGTACGGCGGACACCTATCTGGATTTAGCAGCGAGTGCCGTAGATGCGGCCGAACACTTCCAAGATCAAGAAGATCGCGATGTGGAAAAGCTCTTCTGGTCGCAGTTCCACAATCCAGAGCGTCCATTGTCATTAGCCGATCATTTGGCCGAATGGGTCGAGCTAAATAGGTTGTCCGGACTCGCCATGAAGTATGTCATGAGTCATCTGTGGCTAGAGAGGCTAGAGCCGAAAAGTTATTTCAACTTGGTGCAGCAGTTCCTTGGTGCGGCGCCGCATATCAATGCGATCAAGAGGTCATCGTGCATAGAGGGTGCGCGGATGGCTCTTGCCCGTGTGAAAACATACTGGGCGGAAATGGAGGCCACCGCTGTTGCATCCCCAGACTTGGATGGAAGCCGAGTACCTGCCGAGCACTATTTTCAGGAAGTTCTGCAAAGTTCTCGTTTAATAGAGACGCAGTGCTCGAAGAATACTATATTCTAATAGCATATATTATTGTAAAACAATATTTTGATAAATTGTAGAAGCTTTTTATACTTGTGCTTGCATGTATTATAATACCTCCTGTGCGGCCGTTTAACATATATGTACATATAATCTGAAAGATGGCAGTCGTCGGCTTCACCCCCACGCACATAAAGCTGGGGTGTTCGCAGAAGGCGCATTTTCACACTTGATCCAACGTCTTGGTCCTACAAAGGAGGTGATAGCGCAGCGAACTAGGCAATCGGACTATGATGCTTTATCACTTTCACTTAGCCATAGGAGTTTGACAGTGAGGCTACTTATATAGCCCCCGGTGGTGCCCGCGCTCGCTCGAACTCGGGGCGCATATGTGCCTGGCCAGGAAGCGGCCCTTCGTTAATGCGGAGGAATCCTAAAGATTCCAGTAAGTCATCGAGTGGTTGACCAGTTGCACTCTATATCATGCCAGTCAGTTTTCGGCTTTCTCTACTGAGGTGCTCACCTGGCCGAACCGGGGCACAATCGCAGTAGTTCTCCTGGTGCCGCCTTAGCCGATAGTGGAACGTAAGGTGGCAAAACACAGGAGCTGGGCAAACCCAACATTTGACCAAAGACATGATTCAGAGCTGATGCATATAAGGCCAAACTCGCGAAGCCGAACACTCCCTAAGGTATTCGGTCTTTATGAGGGCGGGTGGGATAACACCCTTAGTAATAAGCCCCTAGTGTCCAGGTATGCGCAAAACTCTGACGTGGCCACATGCCAAGATGCCAGCCTCCTCCTTGGTTATACCAAGAAACTAAGGGATATGTATCAACAAGAGACAGTAAAAAAGGTTTACGCAGCGTCTTAATCTGAAAAGAATCCTTGGAACGGGTCCCTGCTGCACGTCTGCGCCTGTGTCTCCATTGTGTCGCATCCTGGACGGGCGTAGCACGGTGGTCATCTATAAAAGAGAGGAACTTAGTTTAGGAAAGATCGTGCCGAACATGAGTTATACTAAATAAACGAAGTATAAATCAAAATGGGTAAAATTGAGCTTTATTATCTCTTGTTTTATATGCGCGGAGCCCCTAGTACAGGGGTATACGGCTATTAAGCCTTTATCAATTGTATGTTAATGCCGGACTCGTCTAGCCGTGTTCATGGTCTTGACGACCTGTTTAGGTGCTTTGGCTGGTGAAGCCGCTTTATTGTGGGGCTGTCAAGGCCGCCGCACTGTCTTCCGCGCGAGAGGAACACTCAATGTTGTCCCTTTAATGAGATGATGCCTCGTGGACCGGGCATCTTAAGCGTAAGAGATGCATAATGCGGTATTGCGTTAAAGCGGGCGAAAGCTTCGCGTCCCAGCAGTGCTTGATAGCTACTTGAGAATGGGGCGATGTGGAAAGTTAGCTGTTCGCGACGGAAGTTATCGGGGGAGCCAGAGAGAACCCATGAAGTGGGCATCCGGGCCTGGCATTACCCCTTGAAAGGAGGTTTTGCTATGGCGAATTTTTGTTGGGTCTATCCCCATGTTGCGGATTGTGTCCTGGTATAACAGGTTTAGACCACTGTCGCCGTCCATCAGGACATTTGTAAAGTGGAGTCCGCCGATTATTGGATCTAATACCAAGGCAGTCCAGCCTGCGTTCCGGATACTTCTAGAGTAACCCTGATGGTCGAAGGTGATCAGTTTTAACAACCATTGGTGAGACTCCTTTGGGATAGGCCGTATGGCGCGTATCTCTGGTGGTGCCATTCTGTTCGTCACGTGAAGTAAGTTTATTGTTTTGACTTCTTGTGGGAAATCCGTTTGTTTCCTGGTGCTTTGCTGGTGGGGTTCGTCGTCGTCCTCACTTGGTGTGTCGAGCCACTTGTGTTCAGCGTTGAGTTTGCCGGCTTGCTTGAAAACCCAACAATCTCTGTGGGTATGGTTCGCAGGCTTCCCGGGAGTACTGTGTATTTGACATATCTTGTCCAAGATTTTGTTTAAGTTGGATAGCTCGTCCCTGTTATCCTTGAGGGGCGGCTTTCTCTGATTCTGCCACGAGCTTTTGAATCCAGTGTTGACCGCCGTGCTCTTTGGGTTGTTTCTCTTATTCCGGCGCTGGTCCTTGTTGCGTCGGGGTTTTCCGTTTCCATCCCTAACTTCAGATGTACTTGGGTTGCTGGTGCTACATCTTGTCAACCAGCTGTCCTCTCCTGCGCAAAAGCGGGTCATGAGGCTTGTTAATGCGGCCATTGTTCTTGGCTTTTCTTGGCCGAGGTGTCTGGTGAGCCATTCGTCTCGAACGTTATGCTTAAAAGCTGCTAGGGCTTCGGCGTCCGGACAGTCGACTATCTGATTCTTTTTAGTAAGAAATTTGTTCCAGAATTTCCGGGCTGACTCTCTGGGCTGTTGAGTTATGTGACTGAGATCGTTTGCATCCAGAGGGTGGACATTGGTCCCTTCAAAATTTTCCCGGAAAGCATCCTCAAGCTCTTCCCAACTTCCAATGGTGTTTTCGGGAAGGCTTTTGAGCCAATGCCGGGCTGGCCCTTTAAGCTTGAGGGGTAAGTATTCTATGGCGTGGAGGTCATCTCCTCTGGCCATGTGTATGTGGAGGATATAATCCTCGATCCAGACCCCATGGTCTGTTGCTCCGTCGTACGCCTCTATGTTTACGGGCTTGAATCCCGCTGGAAATTCATGGTCCAGCACCTCATCGGTGAAACATAGGGGGTGTGCGGCATCCCTGTATTTGGGTGTGCCATGATGTTCGGATATTTGTTGTGTTGCATTGCTTACTAGAGCTTGCTTTGTTGGCCCGTAGATAGATGTGGCTGGGCCATCTTTTTGATGCGGATCCTTTGGTGGATCGCGTGCCGGCTTGTGTGCGACGCCACTTGCCGCTCCATGCTGGCCATGCGGTCGTCTATCCGACCGGCTGGCTTTCCTATTTTTTGACTGCGGGGGCTCTAAGGCCTCCTCGTCAAATTCAGGTAGTAGCTTTCGCTTTGGATAGCTTTTTGTGCGGCGACTGCCGTCATATTTTTCTGCGGTGTTGTGTACTTTGCTCCATCTGATTCTGATTGCATCTTCCGCAGTTTTGAGCTTCCGCTTCTGCTTTTTCAGGCTACACACAGTGGTGACGAGCCTTTTGTGGAGGTTCTTCTGCTCCATGATCCTATCCGGCGTAAGGTCGTCCGGATTGTTGTTTTCGCCGGGGACAGGGTGTTCGGTTTGTTTATCCAAGTTGCCCTGTTCAGACGGTTGCTCGAAGGCATGTTCGTCGTGTGCCGGCTCGTCCTGCTCTATGGCTGGGTCTGTATGGCTGTTGTCTCTGTCGAGGCGGGGCTTGGAGCGACGCTTACGTCGCCGCTTTGATTGCTTTTCGAGTGAACGATCCCTCGTTGTATCCCTGTGTTCCTCGTCGTCCCTTCCTTTGGGTGTGTCCACCAGGTATACATCATGAGATGAGGTGGCTGTCCATTGCCTTATAGGTGTTGGTTCATGTTCGTCTCCTACATCGTCGTCCATACCGTCGATGTCTTCGGAGTCGAAGTCGAGCACGTCGTTTAAATTATCGACAGTGGCTATGAAGTGGGTGGTGGGTGGGCTTTCAATTTCTACATCATCCGCATCCAAACCTTGTTGACCATAGTCCGGCCAGGGCTCTCCTGATAAAGAGGGAGACTTTAGTGAATTCAGAATATCGCCGAAGGGAGAGTGCTGAAAGATGTCCGCGGCGGTGAACTCCATGATTGGCGCCCAATCGGGTTCGATCGTGTCACATCCCTAGCTTCTGGTGCTGCCTAGCGTTTGCATCATGTTTAAATTTTGAAACTTGAACTGAGGAAATTTGGAAGCCTCAAAAACTTAAATAAAAGAAGGGCAAAAACCCTAAAATCTCATTCATTGTTCCAAAATGCTCTTCTTAAATGTTTGATAATTTTTGGCAAGGGTTCTGGTCCCAACCAAAATATTGAACATTTTTAAGGATTTATTTTTGGGACTTTGAATTTAAATCAATACTATTTTTGAATTTGAACTTATATCCAAATATTACTGAATATATGTTCAAATAACTGAAACATTTTTAAGTGCTTTGGTATAATTCCATTGTGCTAAATAAAATGTTCAGGGGAATTTTGTCACTGTATTTGAATTTGTTTTATTTAGAAACAGTGGCAAAAGGAAGCAAATTAAACAAAACAGAAGAAAAATTAAAAAAGAGCAGAAGACCTACCTGTTGCTCACCTGGCAGCCCATCCGGCCCAGCTTGACCGACGAGGCTCCGGTGGCCATTTGTTTGTCACGCCTGCTACTGCTTAGAGTTGAGTCAGGTCTGATCCATCGGGGATGAATCAGAGGTGTGTGAACATGTCCTACCGTTGAGAGCTAAGTGTGTGAACACGATTTGGTAAAGGTAGCGGTGAGAGGCCATGTAGTACATGGTGGTTTGTGATCCATGACCAGTTACTACCACACATTGGGTTCCGGTAACTCGACCCCTCTCGACTTATTAATCAACATGATCTCTGTCCAGGAGTTGCAACTAGTTTCTGGTGTTTGTAGGTAGTGTTAGTAGTCTACCAAGTGGCACCCGGTACAGGTGGGCTTGGGACAGACTAGGCACAGTGGCCCGGTGTACCAAGTGGCACCCGGATGGTGAGCTTGGGAACCCTGCTCACATCGTTTGGGGCCGTGAGCGACACCCCGGCCGGATCTCCTTGCGGATGGAACCCGAATAGGCGATAAACCTGGACGAGAGACTTGTGTGGTTAGTCAGGTCGTGGCCGACTCCCTCGCCCGGCTTCCGCTTGAAGGTTGCCGAGGTACATGACGTGTACAGAGCGATAAGTGGCGGGAGCGTGTGTGAAGAAGTACACCCCTGCAGGGTTATCATTATCTATTCGAATAGCCGGATTCCTCGGATATGGAAACTTGGACCCCTTGCATAGTTCATAGACAAGTGAAAGTGGATACTCTAAAATACGCAAGATAAGTGTGAGTGCTATGGATGGCGTTCTCGTAGGGAGACGGGAGCGGATCCATAGTGGTGTATTGATTTGGTGAATATGTGGACTCGTGTGCGCCACCTCAAAAGAGTTACTTGCAGTCGTAGTTCAGGATAGCCACCGAGTCAAAGCTGGCTTGCTGCGGTTAAACTCCACCATCCCCTTTGTTGATAATGATGCATATGTAGTTAGTTCTGATGTAAGTCTTGCTGGATACATTTGTACTCGCGTTTTCCTATTTTATGTTTTTGCAGAGAGACTTCAGTCTCACTAGTAGTTCCGCTTGGACTTCGACGTTTAGCTTGTTACCTCAGCTACGATCTTGTGCCCTTGGCAGGATCTGGTAGATAGTCAGGCTTCTCAGCCATTTTCATTTCTAGATGTCTGTACTCAGACATGTTAAGCTTCCTCTTGTGCTTTGACTTGTATGCTCTGATTGTTGGGTCATGAGACCCATGTTTGTAATATCTCGCTCCTCGGAGCCTATTGAATAAATACTTGAGTTGTAGAGTCATGTTGTGATGCCATGTTGTATTTGCACATATCGAGCATATTGTGTGTATGTTATTGAAATGCTTGGTATGTGTGGGATCTGACTATCTAGTTGTTTATCCTTAGTAGCCTCTCTTACCGGGAAATGTATCCTAGTGTTTCCATTGAGCCATGGTAGCTTGCTACTGCTCCGGAACACTTAGGCTGGCCGGCATGTGTCCTTCTTCATTCCTGTGTCTGTCCCTTCGGGGAAATGTCACGCATTGAGTACCGGAGCCCTGTTAGCCCGCTACAGCCCGGTTTACCGGAGTCCTGCTAGCCCAGTGCTACAGCCCGGACCCACTTGCTGATGACCGACACGTTCGATGCTGGGTCATGGATGCCTGTCCCTGTAAGTCTATGCCACTTTGGGTTTACGACTAGTCATGTCAGCCCGGGCTCCTTATCATATGGATGCTAGCGACATCATCATATACGTGAGCCAAAAGGCGCAAACGGTCCCGGGCAAAGGTAAGGCGACACCCGTGGGAATACCGTGCATGAGGCCGCAAAGTGATATGAGGTGTTACAGGCTAGATCGATGTGACATTGAGTCGGGGTCCTGACAGCTTTGGTATCAGAGCTTGACTGCCTGTAGGATGACCAAGCCAAACTGGTCGAAGTTGAGTCTAGAAATTCTTTAGTTATATAAGGGAATTGATTGTGGGATGGAACGTAAGGCTCTTTTTACTCCTTATACCTTATGCCCTTCTGATCTGAGTCATCTTATCTTTCCTACGGGGATTAAGAGCTAGGCTATCTCTTCTTTCTATCAGGATCACGTGTTACTAATCCGTAGACTTATAGATTGATGGATCTAATCTCAGTCAGTTCCTACTACTTCCGTATGTTAACTGTTGATCTCGAAACCTTGATATTGTGCTTCCGAGTGGTTATGCCACCATTTTGTTAATGTCTCAAGTCTTTTCTGAGCATTTATAGCCGTTACGCTATCCGAGTCATCCCAGGTTTCTAAATAGTCTGAAGCAATTTGCAAATTCCTTCCTCCCGTTTCGATGTTCCTTTGGGCCAGATTAACCACACTAATCGGTGAGTTGAGGTACTCTGCTGCCTTGACATATATGTTGGAGTTAATAATTATGACCCTAAGTGCTTAGGGGATCATCTAGTGGTCTAGCCATGATTTGTTTCCCAGTGTGATGATTCTGGCCATCATTCTCGTAAGCATCCCGTGATGCCACTTAGTTAGTAGGCATTTCACTTCTGGGTTTTGAACCCGAGATTCACCCTACTTACTTCATGTTGATAGTAATTGCTAGCTCCCTTAGGTTATTAGTAACCTTTGCGATAGTCCTTGAAGTCCGTGGTATCTTCTTCTTCCAAATACCATGAACTACTTATGGCAGAAGTTCCTCGTTGAACTGAACGATCACAACCAGAGTGCTCTTGATGAGTTCTCCATTATATATTGTGACTCTGCCAGTTCTACTTTTCTGCATGGGTTATTCGGAAGAAACTTGTTGAACTTGTTTCGACATACTAACCTATGCATCCACAACTCAGAAAGTTATATGTTCCTTGAGTTGTTCTCTTAGCTGTGTTCTGACCCCGTCTATCATTTGATAGTCAAGAGTATGCGTGCAATCGTTCATCGATGTTTATTATTCTTGTGTTCCGTCAAGCCATTCTATGCCGGAATGACTAGGAGAAACAAACTCCAGTACCTCATCCATATCTAGGATTGGGTCAAAGTAGTTGTGTTCCGCAGATCAAGTTGCAACCCAGCTTTTGATTCTGTTCTACCTTGAAGTGTTACCTTTTTTTTATGTCAGGATTTTCATGAGAATTGCACCACCTCTTGTGAATTGTTGACATAGTGATACTTCTCGCCATCCTTTTTCATTCCTCGGTTCCGTGTTGTTGCAGCCGGAGTGCCGACAAGTGAACTATGATGTGTGAATTCAATACTCCTAGCAACCTTGTTGCTTGGTAGTTAATGGAAAATAATTTCATTCTTAGCGTGTTGATTATTGAATCCTCACCCTAGGATTATCATGCTACCTAGTCTTTATTTCTGGTGCACTCTTCGATCAATGAGTTAGGATTATCCAATCCCTTGTTTATTTCACCATATCGTCTTGCCCTGAAAAGCAAGATTGCTCTCGAGCTTAGTAACATACCGGTGGTTTGTGATTTTCCGAATATCTTCTCGGAAGTATTACCAGGTTGTCCCCTGACTGTTATGTTGAGCTCGTGATCAAGTTGGTTTCTTGTGAACCACCCTCTCTCCAAGATCGGTGTTAGATATCCCTGAGCTAGTTGGTTAAGCTAGACAACAACTTGGAGAGTTGGAAGATAAAAGCTTGCCTGACTTAGTTCGTTCCAAAGGGATATTCTTGTGTAGTGTGTGTTGAAGAAAGATGATATCTTCATCGATTGGTCCCTGTGATCAGTTGCTGGACCTATTGTCTTATCAAACCTTTGATTTAAGTATGGGCTATCGTCAAATCAAATCAGAACCAACGATATTCGTAATGTTGTCTTACTCGTGGTTTTTCCTCGAGCATACACCATTATATTCTTTGGTCTGACCAATGCTATCACCGTGTTCACTTAACTATGGAATTCCTTTTAAAAGGGAACCCGGATGAATTGTTGTTGAGCCCATTGACAACATCCTTATCTCCTCCATGATTTTGTTGAACATTAAGCTATTATTGGAAACTTCTATAAGCATTATCTTCATGTTCCGTGCATGAAGCATATGTTTCGATGAAAGAAGTGACTTCCTTTGATTCACGTGCTTTTGATGTAAGTTGCCGTCGTGAATTTGAGAAAGGTTTGTTTTGTTTCCTCTGGAATCGTCCCAAGTCAGTCATGCATGTGCAAAGTATACTATGGTTTGGTAGATTAATTACCTCCACTCCATATGTATTCCGTAGCACCCCAAGCCACTAATTGATTTGTTCAAGGAGAAGGAGTTCCTTCATAAGAGCTAATCCGGACTTATGAAAGAACTTCGATATCCTCAATGATGGTTCCCTACCCGAACTCGGTAGTGTTTTATTGTAAGACTACCATGTGATCATGTTTGCCTGGAACAGCCTGTTCACACGTGCGTAGCAGAACCAGCTCATGCTTTGGAGCTTGCTATCGTAGTTCATTCCCCGAGAATCTCGCAACGTCATCTCGTCGATTTGTGTTGCAAACTTTCGTTTTCTTCCTAGACTCGATGAGTATGGAATATCCTGACACCAACCAGATCTGAATCTCAGGAAGATATGATGGTTGGAACCTTTCCCCAAGAACTATAATATTGGTCCCTCGATAACTGGTAAAGTGGATGTCGTGGCCAGCACCGCCCAGCCGAAAGACCTATTATTGTAGTATCTTGATTGAAGAAGTTGGCCACCTCCCATAAGGATTTCGTAGGATTTACCTCCCTAGTTGTTCCTTATGGATTTTTGTGTTTCCGAAGTCCGACCTTTACTTGATGTTCTAGATACCAGACCATTTCTATGAATGGGTTACACTAGCACATCAAGGAGAACATTAGAAGCGGAGTGCTAAATGTCTCTCGGTCGATCATCCAGATTTTGTTTCCTTGGCCTCGCCAAGGGTGAAATCTGAGAAAGTGTTATCTTCCTTTGCATCTGCATCATCCATCATCATTCATCATGGTAGCAAGTTGTGTTGCCAGGATCCTTGACACGGATATTGGTAAAATCTTGATGGTTATGGAAATGCTCAAGTTCTTGAGAGCATGCGCAAGTGCTAGGTGTTATCATCGGCACTAACTGGGTTTGCTCTCAGCTTCCTCGGTTATGCTATAACTTTTCAAACAGTGAATTCACTCTCTATTGTTGGGTTCTTCCCCAGTTACCAGAATCATTCCCAACATTTGCATTTTGTTCCCAGCTTGCACCGCCAATGTGCCATTCTACCATGGGTCTCTTCCATTTCCGGTGGTAAGCAAATTCATCCATTACGTTGTCTTCAACAAGGTAATCCACATCATCCAAGTCCGAGTATGCCATTCTACCAACCCCCTCCAAACGATCGCTCAAGAATTGCCTTAGGCTGGTTTAAAGAGTTTCAATGATCTCTGAATCAAAGGTAATTCTTTTTGCCACTTAAGGTAATAATCAACGAATCACCCTCCTCCAGGATGTCCTGCTGTGGCATCATGGAAACTCAACTCCTCGCTATGTTGACAATCATTTACCACCTTCTTAAGTGTGGAATTATTGTCCACCTAGTGAACCTTCGTCATCCGTTTCTTTCCACCCCTCTTGATGTATATCTCGTGTCTCAACCCGAGAGATGGTTCTATGTCTCATTCCGTGAGTTGTTCTACCTTCGAGAAGATCGATCCTTCTAGAGTTTTCCTTTCCTCTTCTTGTCATGATTAGCTAGAGTTCTCAGAGCAAGACATCAAGACAATGATGGTGATCGAATCAATGTTCTTATGAAGGGCAACCTGGATCGTGAAGATTGTGTTAGGTTGCGTTCCCCATTGTCTTACCCTACACTTGAATCTCGGGTCGAGATTCTTGTTTAGTGGGGGTGAGTTGTCACATCCCTAGCTTCTGGTGCTGCCTAGCGTTTGCATCATGTTTAAATTTTGAAACTTGAACTGAGGAAATTTGGAAGCCTCAAAAACTTAAATAAAAGAAGGGCAAAAAACCTAAAATCTCATTCATTGTTCCAAAATGCTCTTCTTAAATGTTTGATAATTTAGGGTTCTGGTCCCAACCAAAATATTGAACATTTTTAAGGATTTATTTTTGGGACTTTGAATTTAAATCAATACTATTTTTGAATTTGAACTTATATCCAAATATTACTGAATATATGTTCAAATAACTGAAACATTTTTATGTGCTTTGGTATAATTCCATTGTGCTAAATAAAATGTTCAGGGGAATTTTGTCACTGTCTTTGAATTTGTTTTATTTAGAAACAGTGGCAAAAGGAAGCAAATTAAACAAAACAGAAGAAAAATTAAAAAAGAGAAGAAGACCTACCTGTTGCTCACCTGGCAGCCCAGCCGGCCCAGCTTGACCGGCCCAGCCCACCGCCGCTTCCCCCCCTGTCGTCTTCCTCCCTCGCCAGAAGGACGTCGGCGTGTCGACGCGCGCGCGCCCGAACTCCACCTCCTGCTTCCACCTCCTCCTGCCTCTTTGCTCGCTTCCCCGACCCCCTGGAGATGCCACGCACCTCCCTGGCGCTACGTCCACTTCTCCCTCCGTCCCTATCCCCCTCTGCTCTCTCTCCCTCCCGCGACCGAACGGAGCCCGTCGCCGCCGACCAGCGCTCGCGCGGCCGCAGCCATCCCGAAGCCTCTCCGACACGCCCCCGAGCTCCGCTGTGCCACCCACGTCCTCTCCGTCAGCTCACATGGCCGGAAGAGCTCCAACGCGCCGTCCCCGACCACTTCTTCATCGTCGGCCGCCGCGGATCTCCATCGTCGACTCGTCGCCGTCCGAGCTTCCCCGAACACGCCGAGGCCACCACTGCACTCCACGTGAGCTCCTGATCATCCTCCCCCTCTCCGTTTTCTCTCTAGCATGCCGTAGCCGCCGCGCCTCTCTCCCCCGACAGCACGCCGCCGCACGAGCTCATCGCCGACGAGGCTCCGGTGGCCATTTGGTCCCGTGCGTGCCTCCGTTGGGTTCGTGAGCTCTCATAGAACGCGTAGGTGCTAACCGTAGATCCTCCCGTGCACGGTGTCGTCGTTTTCATCGGCGCCCGAACTCCGGCCGCCGCCACAACCTCGCTTCCGGCGAACTCCGTCCACCCCGCACCCTTCCGTTGGTTCCCCTGGATGCGCGCGGCCACGGGCTACCTCCTGGTGCCCTTGGCACGTCGATCCGTCGTCTCTGGCGCAACTCCGGCGAGCCACCGCCGCTCTGGGTCGTCGCCGTCGTCCAACCGCCGGCGAATCCGACGTGGCCGTCGTTAGTGGCTAACCCCCCACACTAACCAACCCCCTAGGCCACTGACTCATGGGCCCCACGCCCCTAATTAATCATAGCTTAACTCCTGTTTAGTTTAATCTAATTGCAGTGGCCCACCGCGTCAGCTTTGACCGCGCTGACGTGGCCGTTGACTGGGCCCACATGTGAGCGACACAAACTCGTCTGAGACACTGACGTGTGGACCCCACTGGCCAAACTTGACCTGGACCAGCCCCGTTGACTTTCTGACGTCACTAATACGTCATGCTGACGCAGTATTTGTTTCTGGAGTTTAAATAAATCTTAAATGATTTATTATTTTCAGAAAAATGTCCGAAACTTCTAAAATTCATAGAAATTCAACCGTAACTCCAAATGAAATAAATTATATATGAAAAATGATCAGAAAAATTCAAGGAATCCATCTGTACCATTTTCATGCATGTTAGAACAACTTATAGGTGCTGTTTAGCACAAATCATATTAATGGCATTTAAATATCCACATATGGAGTTTGAGTTTGAATCTTGGATTCAAACCAACTTCATTTAATCTGGTTTTAGTTGCATTAGCACAAACCACAGCATATTGCCATGTCACATTCAGGCATCATATTGCGCATTGCATTGATTGTGTTTTTCCTCAGTTGCCGGTGATTGTCCCCTCTCGATAGACGTGTACCGGCGATGTGATCGATGACACCGATGAAGAGCTATATTATCTTCAGAAGTGCCAGGCAAGCAAAACCCCCTTGTTCATTCCGATAAAATCCCACTCTCTCGCTCCTGCTCTCTTTTACTGCATTAGGACAACACCGATTCAACTGTTACATGCTGCGGTAGTTGAACCCCTTTATCCTCTGCATGACCTGTCATTGCCACAGTAAATAGATGAAACCCACTAGCATGAGTAGGAGTTGTTTGAGCCCTGTTGTGCCTACTCATTCATGCTTGTTTGTCATGCCTGCTACTGCTTAGAGTTGAGTCAGGTCTGATTCATCGGGGATGAATCAGAGGTGTGTGAACATGTCCTACCGTTGAGAGCTAAGTGTGTGAACACGATTTGGTAAAGGTAGCGGTGAGAGGCCATGTAGGAGTACATGGTGGGTTGTCTCATTGCAGCCGTCTTCAGGAACTGAGTTCTGTGTTTGTGATCCATGACCAGTTACTACCACACATTGGGTTCCGGTAACTCGACCCCTCTCGACTTATTAATCAACATGATCTCTGTCCAGGAGTTGCAACTAGTTTCTGGTGTTTGTAGGTAGTGTTAGTAGTCTACCAAGTGGCACCCGGTACAGGTGGGCTTGGGACAAACTAGCCACAGTGGCCCGGTGTACCAAGTGGCACCCGGATGGTGGGCTTGGGAACCCTACTCACATCGTTTGGGGCCGTGAGCGACACCCCGGCCGGATCTCCTTGCGGATGGAACCCGAATAGGCGATAAACCTGGACGAGAGACTTGTGTGGTTAGTCAGGTCGTGGCCGACTCCCTCGCCCGGCTTCCGCTTGAAGGTTGCCGAGGTACATGACGTGTACAGGGCGATAAGTGGCGGGAGCGTGTGTGAAGAAGTACACCCCTGCAGGGTTATCATTATCTATTCGAATAGCCGGATTCCTCGGATATGGAAACTTGGACCCCTTGCATAGTTCATAGACAAGTGAAAGTGGATACTCTAAAATACGCAAGATAAGTGTGAGTGCTATGGATGGCGTTCTCGTAGGGAGACGGGAGCGGATCCATAGTGGTGTATTGATTTGGTGAATATGTGGACTCGTGTGCGCCACCTCAAAAGAGTTACTTGCAGTCGTAGTTCAGGATAGTCACCGAGTCAAAGCTGGCTTGCTGCGGTTAAACTCCACCATCCCCTTTGTTGATAATGATGCATATGTAGTTAGTTCTGATGTAAGTCTTGCTGGGTACATTTGTACTCACGTTTGCCTATTTTATGTTTTTGCAGAGAGACTTCAGTCTCACTAGTAGTTCCGCTTGGACTTCGACGTTTAGCTTGTTACCTCAGCTACGATCTTGTGCCCTCGGCAGGATCTGGTAGATAGTCAGGCTTCTCAGCCATTTTCATTTCTAGATGTCTGTACTCAGACATGTTAAGATTCCGCTTGTGCTTTGACTTGTATGCTTTGATTGTTGGGTCATGAGACCCATGTTTGTAATATCTCGCTCCTCGGAGCCTATTGAATAAGTACTTGAGTTGTAGAGTCATGTTGTGATGCCATGTTGTATTTGCACATATCGAGCATATTGTGTGTATGTTATTGAAATGCTTGGTATGTGTGGGATCTGACTATCTAGTTGTTTATCCTTAGTAGCCTCTCTTACCGGGAAATGTATCCTAGTGTTTCCATTGAGCCATGGTAGCTTGCTACTGCTCCGGAACACTTAGGCTGGCCGGCATGTGTCCTTCTTCGTTCCTGTGTCTGTCCCTTCGGGGAAATGTCACGCATTAAGTACCGGAGCCCTGTTAGCCCGCTACAGCCCGGTTTACCGGAGTCCTGCTAGCCCAGTGCTACAGCCCGGACCCACTTGCTGATGACCGACACGTTCGATGCTGGGTCATGGATGCCTGTCCCTGTAAGTCTATGCCACTTTGGGTTTACAACTAGTCATGTCAGCCCGGGCTCCTTATCATATGGATGCTAGCGACATCATCATATACGTGAGCCAAAAGGCGCAAACGGTCCCGGGCAAAGGTAAGGCGACACCCGTGGGAATACCGCGCGTGAGGCCGCAAAGTGATATGAGGTGTTACAGGCTAGATCGATGTGACATTGAGTCGGGGTCCTGACAGCTTTGGTATCAGAGCTTGACTGCCTGTAGGATTACCAAGCCAAACTGGTCGAAGTTGAGTCTAGAAATTCTTTAGTTATATAAGGGAATTGATTGTGGGATGGAACGTAAGGCTCTTTTTACTCCTTATACCTTATGCCCTTCTGATCTGAGTCATCTTATCTTTCCTACGGGGATTAAGAGCTAGGCTATCTCTTCTTTCTATCAGGATCACGTGTTACTAATCCGTAGACTTATAGATTGATGGATCTAATCTCAGTCAGTTCCTACTACTTCCGTATGTTAACTGTTGATCTCGAAACCTTGATATTGTGCTTCCGAGTGGTTATGCCTGGGGGCCTCGCGGCCACAGCGTGCCTCCCATCGGCAACCGGGCGCTCACCACCGCACAGGGAACCGCCTCCATGGCCACGGGAAGCCACTATGGGGACTGCGGGGTGCTTGCGAGGGCGGCCCCGGCCGCGCTTGGTCGGTGGGGAGTCTGGCCCTGCCGAACGAGCTTTTCCTTTCTCTGCGGCCGAGATTCTCTTCGGCGGAGCCATGGGAATGGCGAGTAGCCAAGAAGAAGAAAAGGAGTAGCAGGAAGGGATACGTTAACGAGGCTCGCACAGTCCCGTACTTATAGCTGGAGAAGGCCAACCGCTGACCACCACGATCACAGGTAATCATGACCCATTTCTCTGCATGCAGGAACATGCCAAGTCGTGCAGTTGCCGAGGTGTCGTGGGGAAGCGCATACGCCCACGACCAATCTGTCGGCACACGGCGCCCAAGGCCGCAGGCTTTTGGGGCCCGTGCCGCTTCGCGCTTGCCCCTTCGCTTCTCTGCTAGGCCTAGCACGGGCGCACCTCGGGCCCGGGGGCTACTGTCGGCATTCTGGGAACGGGGGTCCCCAGACTTGCATGCCTGCGGCTTGCGGCGTGGCTCGAGTGGGGGCCCAGTGCGGCCTAGCTTCATCAGCTCAAACTCAAGACCCTCGCGAGGGGCCAAGCCCTGCGGGGCAGACGTCAGGAAGCTTCCTCAGGAGCAGCCTCATTAGGTAGGCTCGCGAGGAGGTGGAGAGATCAAGGCAGATGCACCTCGCGACGCGCCCGTGACGCAAACCTTGATGATCGAAATCAGGCGGGCACCAGGTGTGCACCGACCTGTGCAGTGTCCTTGTTTCCCCTTCGGTGCGAAGGGAACAATCACAGTCCAAGGCATCGGGCAAAGGTTACCATTCCGGTGCAACGAGACCAAGACCAGCAGAGCGGCAGGATGGAGGTCATCATGGAGCCCAAGACTGTCACACCCTAGCTAATTCAAGCATTAGAGTGTGCATCATGTTTAAATTCCTCTTAAATTTGAAATGGGGAAGGCAGAAACCCCCAACACCCCCTCAAAACAACTAGGGTTTACTAAAATTATTTTCAATGAACCTAAAATGCCCTTCTAAAAAGTTCACCCTCTTTGTCTTGGGTTAGAACCTCTGGCAAAGTTGGTGCACAATTTTCTAGGTCAACAAAAGGTCATTGAATTAAATCATAAGTATTTGAATTTGGGAATTTAAATGCTATAAAATAATTTAAATGCTCAAATAATTCTGGAAATAAATGTTTGCTGTTGGAAATATTCTAAACAGAGCCCACAATTTTTTTCAGGATTTTTGGAAATGTTTTAGTATTTTTAATAAAGCCCAACAGTTGCAGTTAAATAGAAAAAGAAAACAAATCAGAAAAAGAGAGAGGGAGAAGCCCACCTGGGCCTTACCTGTGCTGGCCGGCCCACCTGGCCTGTGCCAGTCTTCACCCACCTCTGCCAGTAGGCAGAGGCGTGTCGCCGGCGCGTGCTCCCGCGGCCACCTCCTGCTTCCACCTCCTGCTGCCTCCTCGTCCCCATCCGAGCGCCACGGAGACGCCCAGCACCTCCCTCCACTCCTCCCCTCTCTCCCCCTCGTCTCCCTCACCCTCTCCCGCGATGGCCGAGTGCGATCCTCGCCGCTGTTCGCCGTAGTTTCCACCAGAGTCACCCCCTCGCCTCCCTGACGTGCCCGTGAGCTCCGCCTCCATCGTCTACGCCTCCCCGTCGACTCACGCAACGCCGGATGCCTCCAAGTGCCTCCCCGATGCCTTCTTCTTCCTCGGTCCGCCGAGATCTCCGGCAATGCCCCGACGACGTCCGACCTCCCCCGAGCCCGCTGAGACGCGTCCTGCAACCGCCGTGAGCTCCTCTACTGATCCCCCCTCTTCTCTGCTTTGTTTGCCCGCCGTAGACGCCGCCCCCTTGCTCACCGTAGCACGCCGCCGCGCGAGCTCGACGCCGGCGTCACTTCGGTGGCCTTTTGGTCAAGCGCGGGTGCTTAACACACTCCCCGCACCTCGTAGCGCCTCGCTAGCACGTCCATTTTCCCCCTAGCTCGCTGTAGCAGCAAAATCACCAACGGCCGAGCTCCGGCCGCCGCCACGAGCTCGACTCCGGCGAGCTTGCTCCACCCCAGCTCCTCCCACTTGCCCCACTAGATGCGCCCGAGCCCCAGCTACGTGTAGGACCAAACCACGGTCGAATTGGTCGCCTGTGGCCGATTTCTGAAGCTCTCCGCCGTCTCGGCCTCGCCAGTGGCTCAACGCCAGCGGGATTAACCCTGCTGACCAGGGGTTTGACCCCAGTTTGACTCCGCCTGAGACACTGATAGGTGGGGCCGGCTCCTAACTTTTTAAGATTAGTTTAAATTAGAGCTAATCACTCTGTTAGAGGCTAATGACGTTGTTAACTAACCCTCTCTCACTGACATGTGGGCCCAGGGCCTAACTAACCCAGTTTAGTGCTAACTAACCACTAACTAACTCTGTTAGTTAGCTGAGAGACTGACAGAAGGGGCCCACCAGTCAGGTTTGACCTGGGCTCGCGCCTTTGACCCGCTGACGTCACAGTGACGCAGTGCTGACGCATTAATTCAATTACTGGATTTATTCTTTAATAGAAAATTCCAGAAAATAGTCAAAACTTCTAAAAATCATAGAAAATCAACCATAGCTCCAAATGCAAAGTTTTATATATGAAAAATGATCAGAAAAATTCAATCTATCCATCTGTAATGGTTTCATGCATGAAAAAACAAGTTAACCTTGCTGTTTAAGCAGAATAAGGTAATGCACTAATAAGGCCATGTTTAATGAACTAATATTTGAATCTTTGATTCAAATGAGTTCATCCCTTTCTGTTTTAGCTTGCATTAGGCCAAGACACTTTCATCTTGCCATGTCATAGCATGCATCATATTGTTGCATATTGCCATGTGCTGATTATGTTTGGTGTGACTTTCGTGGTAGGTTCTGCCTCCGAGGATAACCATGAGTATCCGTCTGAAGGGCAGTACCCTACTACCTCTACAATAGGCAAGAAACCCATTGATCATTCCGATACAACCCATGTTCCCGCTTCTGCTCTTGTTCACTGCATTAAGACAACGCGATTCAAACTGCTGTGTGCTACGGTAGCTGAACCCTTATCCTCTGCATGACCTGTCATTGCCACAGTAACTAGATGAAACCCACTAGCATGTGTAGGAGTTGATTGAGCCATGTATGTGATTCCTACCTTGCTATGCCTGCTATGCTTAGAGTTGTGTCAGGTCTGGTTCATCTGGGTGATGGGCTAGAGTGATATGATTATGTCGGTAATATGAGGGATGTGTTGAACATGTTTTGGTAAAGGTAGCAATGAGAGGCCATGTAGGAGTACATGGTGGGTTGTTTCATTGAGGCCGTCCATAAGAACTGAGATCTGTATGTGTGATTTAAGATGCAGTTACTACCATACATTGGGCCCGAAACCAATGGACCCTCTCGGCTTCTTAATCACCCTAGTACTCTGTCCAGGAGTTGCAAATAGTTTCTGGTGTTTGTAGGTTATGTGTTGGCGGCCGTGCGTAGCGCTGACCCTAGGGGTGGGCTATGTTGCGGTAGATACACCGTGGCACGGTGTACCGAGTCACCTGTTTGGTGTCTCGGGAACCCTGTTCACATCGTTCGGGGCCGTAAGTGGAAACCTCGGCCGGACTCCCTATGGATGGAACCTGGATAGGCGATAAACCTGGACTAGAGACTTAAGTGTTTAGGTAGGCCGTGGCCGACACCCTCGTTGGGCTTCCGCTTGAAGGTTGTCGAGTACATGTCGTGTAAATGGCGGTAAGTGGTGAAAGCGTGTATGAAGAAGTACACCCCTGCAGGGTATGAAACTATTCGAATAGCCGCGTCCGCGGTAAAGGACTACTTGGTTGCCTATACAGTTCATAGACAAGTTAATGGATACTACTAAAAGACTCAAGATAAGTGTGAGTACCGAGGAAGGCCCTCTCTGTAACACCCCGGATGTAACTTTCCCAATTTGTACTCCAACTCTTGCCGTTTCCGGCGTTAAGTTATTTTATTTTCTCGGGTTCGGGTTTTTGTCTCCGTGTGTTGTTGTCGTTGTCATGCATCTCATATCATGTCATCATGTGCATTGCATTTGCATACGTGTTCGTCTCATGCATTCGAGCATTTTCCCCGTTGTCCGTTTTGCATTCCGGCACTTCGTTCTCCTCCGGTGGTCATTTCTACCTTTCTTTCGTGTGTGGGGATTAAACATTTCCGGATTGGACCGAGACTTGCCAAGCGGCCTTGGTTTACTACCGGTAGACCGCCTGTCAAGTTTCGTATCATTTGGACTTCGTTTGATACTCCAACGGTTAACCGAGGGACCGAAAAGGCCTCGTGTGTGTTGTAGCCCAACACCCCTTCAATTTGGCCCAAAACCCACCTAAGCCTTCTCCATCATCTAGAGCGTTCGATCATGATCGCGTGGCCGAAAACCGCACCTCATTTGGACTCTCCTAGCTCCCTCTATGCCTATATATAGACCCCTTCCCCGAAATCCGGATCCCCCCTCGTCCGAAATCGTAAAATATCTCCTCCGCCGCCGCCGGACACGTCCGGACGGATCGGACGCGTCCGCTCTGCCGCCCGCAGCCACTCAGAGGGTGCCACGTGTCCCGCGCCCACATCCCCGCCGCCGGCCCGGGGAGCCCGCATCCGGCCCCCGCGGGCCCATCCGCGCGAGCGCACCCGCCCGGTCGCCCCCACCGCCGTCCTCCTCCAGCCCGGCTGCCGCCCGCCGCCCGAGCCACCGCCGCGCAGCCTCACCGACGCCGGCCGCCGCCTCCTCCGC